>NC_092879.1:1848350-2460110 GCF_028372415.1 Notamacropus eugenii | reverse complement strand
GGCTGCATCTTGTCCAGTTTATATGACACAGGATTTAGACTGGGGCACCCACACACAAACAGCAGGAGCAGAGGCGCTGCTTCCCTGGGTGCTGTGCTGTCCCTCCCAATCTGGCCTGGTCTTGGTCTCCTCCTGCCTGGAGAAAAGAGGCTGAGCCCCGCCCGTTCCCCAGGCCCTCTCCCCTTTCCTCCTCTGCTCTGGGGAATAGGAGGAAGGCACGCCCCATTCAGGGGCTGCTGATTTGCAGAGACTGCTGCAGCTCCTGTGCTTTCTTCCCTTTTGTGGGGCCCAGGAAAGCCCTTTTTCGACCTCCCCTTCCCCTCTTTGTCCTCCCCCTCCCGGTTTCTGTAAAGGGAATGACCCTCCACAACCCCAAGCTGAGTTCAACTGCTGCCCCCTGCCCCCAGACACAGCAGCCTACCCTCAGGAACCTGTGAGCCTGGTCAGCTCGGGTCCCACCTCAGGTGAAAGATGCACCTGAAGCCCCCTCCCTCAGCTAGTGTGTCTCTAGGCCAGCCACATGATGTACTGACCAGAACTGAGAGGAAGAGAAGGCAGGGTACAGACATGTGGAGCCCGGACATGGCCACCCACAGAAGAGGAGAGGCGGCACATGGACTGAGGAAAGACGCATTGTACCCTCGAGTGGATGGACAGAAGAGAGACGCGTGGATTCCATGGGCAGAGGAGCCAAAACTGTGCTTTCAGCACTGGATGTCTCAAGCCAAGCCCTGATCCTCGGGCTGCAGAGGTGGAAGGAATCACTCTGTAAGTCCAAGACCCCTTTCTTTTCCCTTCTCACCTCTCCATCAATACAATTTAGATTCTTGACCTCATTTAAAAACTTTTTATTGGTGTTTTCTGTGTCTAATGTCATAATATCCTATGTATCCCTCCGTCTCCGTCTCCTCCTTCCTGAGAGCCATGCCATGTGACAAATGGTATTTTTTTTTTGTTTTAGGAAGGTAAAGCAGTCGCCATTAGTACACAGAGGAAAAGATAATTGTGGCAGGAGACGCTCTCTCTTGGAACTTTCCAGTTAATACAGCCTTACTCTCTGGGGAAACACATCAATGGCAAACAATGGATATTTAACGAAATAGAAGCCTTTGAAGTATTCCTGATGAAAATACAAGAGCTGAAGAGAAAAATGTGACTTTCAAATACAAGACTCAAAACAAGTATTGATATATAAATGTGAAAGAAAAATCATAAGCAACTCAAAAAGGTTAAACTGTACTTTTTTATAAGGGAAGATGATACTCATGTCTCTTAAGAATACTATCATTCTTAGAGCAGGTAGACAGATTCTACATGGAAAAAGGGTTGGTAAGTGAATCAGTCAGTTTGGGATGATGTAAAATAAATGGATAGGGGAGAAATATGGATGACCAGAGAGAAGACAGAAAAGAGAGAAAGAATGAGGGGAGCTATTTCACATAAAATAAATGTACAAGGAAAACTTTCATCCTGGAGTGAAAATGGTAGGAGGGAGTGGCCAAAACTTGAACCTCAGCTCCATCTAATTTGTTTCCAAAAGGGAAAATATCTACATCTTTGTTTATATCTGTATCTGTATATACTTACTCAGTTGGTCATAAAAATATATTTTACTGTAGAAGTAAGTAAGAGAATGAGAAAAGAGAAAGAAAAAGTGGTGATAAAAGGACAGGCTGATAAACGAATACAGCGTTCATCTGCAAAACAGAAATTACAGTAGGGACAGAATAAAAAGAGAGAGAGAGAGAAGGAGAGAATGAAGAAAATAGGATGGAGGGAAATTCATAGTCAGTAATCTTAATTGTGTAATTAGAATGAACTCACTCAAAAAATGGAAGCAGCAAAATGGATTAGAAATCAGTATCCAAAAATATATTCGGTTTTTTAACAAGAAACACACTTGAAACCAAGGGATAACCAGAGAGTTAAAGTCGGGGGCTGGAGCAGAAGCTCTTATACCTCAGTCAAAGTAAAAATTGGAGGGGTAGCAACCATGATATCAGAAAAAGAAAAGGCACAAATATCCCTATGAAAAGGGACAAGCAGGGAAACCACCTCTTGTTCAAAGGAACAGACAATGAAGTAAGATCAATAGTGGACATATGTTTGGAAAATGGCATAAGATTCAGATTCTTAAAAGAAGAGTTAAATGAATTATAGGAAGAAATAGTCAAACTTTATTACTGGGAGAGCTCACCTTTCCCTCTGAGTACTAGGTAAACCTAAACATAAAATGATTAAGAAAGAAGTTAAGAAGAGTAATAGAATTTTAGAAAGCTTAGGTATGAAAGACCTCTGGAGAAAACTGAATGGGAATAGAAAAGAGTACAGACACATGTTGCTTTCTGTAAATTCACATTATACAAATTGGACTTTATCAGCATTCCCAAAAAAAACCATGTAAACTCTACTCTAAAGTATTGGGATATTTTTCTTCTCCTGCCCCTCAACTTGGTGCTCTGTGGCCACCTACCACACACCCCACTCCCAAAAGAAAAGCTGAAAAAAAAATCCTCCAAGTGAAAGCAAAAGAACAGACCTGCAAAGAGATGGCCACCACCACTGCAGAATTGGGACATGGCTTGAGACCACCAGTGCTGAAAGAGGAATCCTTATTTTCAGTCTGCCCACCTGCCCGGGAGTTTGGTGCCTGAATTTTAGTATTTTTTATTTGTTTTTGTCCATTCCTGTTGGAGTATTATGTGTCTGTCCCTGGTCCCCACTGCATGTGACCTCTCCTCTCCTGACTCTTTCCATCTCCAGCCCCCCGAGGGGGTGTGTTCTTTTCAGTTCCAGCCAGGCCCTCATGTGACTGGTCCCACCAGCCATGTGTTTCTCCTCCTGCTCTTGCTTCTTTGAGCCCAACTTCCATGCGTCCTTGAACCATGTACAGATCCCCTCTCCACAGTCCCCTCCTGCCTCTCTCCAGCCCTTTTCCACATCCCTGAGTAAATTCACATTATATAAAGGGTCTGTGAAATGGTCCACTTGTGCTCTTGGTGTTGTTTTAATATTTATTTAGTAATTTATATTTCACCAATTATATGTAAAGAAATTTTTTAACATTCATTTTTAAAACTTTGAGTTTCAAATTCTCTCCCTTCATCCCTCTCAACCTCCACCCCACAATTGAGGAGGCAAGCGATTGGATATAGGTGATACATGTTTAGTCATGCAAAATATATTTCTATAGTAGACCCATTGTAAATAATACATAGACCAAAAAAAATCCCTCAAGAGAAATAAAGTTTAAAAAGTATACTTTAATCTCCAGTCAGACACCCTCACTTCTTTCTCTGGGGATGGATAGCATTTTTAATCATTAGTCTTTCAGAGTCATCGTGAATATTCATATTGTTGAGGATAGCTAAATCGTTCATAGCTAACTATCTTCTAATGTAGCTGTTACTGTGTACCTTGTTGTCCTTGTATTATTCATTTCACTTTGCATTAGTTCACTTAAATCTTTCTAGGGTTTTCTGAGACCATCTTGATCATCATTGCTTGCTACAGTATTCTATCACAATCATATAAAACAACCATTCGCTAATTGATACCCATCCCCTCCATCTCCAGTACTTTGTCACCTAAAAAAGAGGGGTTATAAATAGTTTGATACATATAGGTCGTTTTCCTTTTTCAAAAATGCGTTTTGGAATGCAGAGTTGAAAGTGGTTTAGCTAGATCAATGGTTATGCCTGATTTTATTGGGCATAGCACCAAATTTCTCTACACAATGATTGAATCAGTTCACAACTCCACCAGCAGTACATTAATGTCTCATTTTGCCCACAGTCCCTCCAGCATTTGTCATTTCCCTTTTCTAACTTATTAGCCAATCTGGTAGTTATGAGGTAGTACTTCATAATTGTTTTAATTTACTTTTCTCCAATCAATTGTGAATTTTAAGGTAGTTTTCATATGTCTTTATATAGTTTTGAATAGTTCATGTGAAAAGTGATAATTTTTTTTATCATTTATCAATTAGGGATTGGCTCTTACTTTTATACATTGACTCAGTTTTCTATATGTTTGAGAAATGAGGCCTTTATCACAGAAAACTGATTCCAATTTGTTCACAGTTACTGTTGATAACTGAATTTCCTTATATTCTATTCCCTCCCCATTAATTATATTCTTGCTCTCCTTTTTCACCCTGTGCCTCATCAACAATATTTTACTTTTGACTATCCCCTCCCCCAATCTGCCCTCTCTTTTATCACACCAACCACCTTCTGTTATCCTCTTTCCTTCATATTTTCCTATATGGTACGATAGATTTCTATACCCAATTCAGTGTGTATGGTATTCCCTCTTTGAGCCAATTCTCATGAGAATAAGGTTCACTCATTCCCCCTCAATTCCCCCCCTCTTCCCCTCCACCGTAAAAGCTTTTTCTTGCTCCTTTTATGTAAGGTAATTTACCCCATTCTGCCTCTCCCCTTCTCTTTCTTCCAGTACACTCCATTCTCATCCCTTAACTTTATTTTTTCCCATATTATCTGTTCATGTTCAACTCACTCCTGTGCCCTCTGTATACTTCTAACTATCCTACTAATGAAAAAGGCCTGAGGAGTTACAAATATCATCTTCACATGGAGGAATGTAAACAATGTAGTCTTAGCAAGTCCCTTATGAATTCCCTTTTATGTTTGCTTTTTTTTGTATTTCTCTTGACTCTTGTACTTCAAAGTCAAATTTTATATTCAGCTCTGGTCTTTCCATCAGGAATGCTTGAAAGTCCTCTATTTCACTGAATGTCCATTTTTCCATTTCTCCAACTTTGCTCAACATGAGTGTAGAGTTGGTGTAGTGGATGGTTGGAATGATCCAGTAGTGAGTTAGGATTACAACATAATGATTTTCTAGTAGAGGAGAACAATTTGAAGTAACTGTGGTAGTACTGGGGTTGAAACGAGGTACCCACCCTGCACAGATAATAAAGAGGTTGAAATAACACGAATTAGTAACTGATTGGAGATGGAATAGTGAAGAAAGAAGAGGCAGTCCAGCTGTTCAGTGAATGGTGGTGATTGTTGTCCTTTGTCTTTGCAGAGGACCGAAATGACATCAGCATTGTAAAGTGAAGTTTCATTGTGTCCGACTGTGGCTGATCAGAACAATAGGAGCTTGGAATGCTCTACTACATGTTGGACACAGATAGTCCGTTTGAATATTTGGGGTGGATATCCCAAATTTGCAGATTCTTCGTTTGCTTTGTGCTGTCTCAATTCTGCTTTTCTGGAAAAGGACAGCACCTTTTCTTATGTGAGCACGCCATGCCGAGAGGTCCTGTGCCAGTGCCTCCCATGTTGCACAGTCAAATCCAAAGTTCTTGAGAGAGACCTTAAGAGTGTCGTTGTATCGTTTCTTCTGGCCACCATGTGATTGCCTGCCCCATGCAAATTCTCCATAAAATAGTCTTTTTGGCAAGGGTACATTTTGCATTCGAACAATGTGGCCAGCCCATCGGTGTTGCCCTCTCTGAAGCATACTTTGAATATTTGGCAGGTCAGCTCAAGCAAGGACTTCAGTGTCTGGTAACTTTCCATGCCAGGTAATCCTCAAAATCTTCCTAAGACAGTTCGAATGGAATTGATTCAGTTTCCTGGCATGACTCTGGTAGACTGTCCAAGTTTCACAAGCGTATAACAATAAGGTCAGCACAACGGCTCTGTAGACCTTCAGTTTGGTAGTCAGTCTAATACCTCTTCTCCCCGAAACCTTTCTTCGAAGCCTCCCAAACACTGAGCTAGCTGTGGCAATGCGTGCATCAAACTCATTGTCAATGTGTACGTCCCTGGAAAGTATACTACCAAGGTAAGTGAAGTTATCTACAGCATTCAAAACTTCTCCATTTGTTGCAACAGATGGTTCCATGCATGGATGATTTGGTCGTGGCTGATGGAGCACCTGTGTTTTTTTGGTGTTAATTATTAAGCCAAAATTAGCACAGGCAGCAGAGAATTGATACATACTTTGTTGCATCTCTGCTTCAGAGGCTGCACTGAGTGCACAATCATCTGTAAACAGAAAATCATGCACCAACACTCCCTCCACTTTGGTCTTGGCTTGTAACCTTTTCAAATTGAAGAACGTACCATCAGTATGGCAGTTGACCTTGATGCCGTGTTCTTTCTCATTGAAAGCATTTGTCAACATGGCTGAAAACATCATGCTAAAAAGCATGGGAGCAAGCACACAGCCCTGTTTCACTCCACTGGTGACTGGGAAGGCAAGAAAGCTTTGTCCATTATCCAGAACACAGGCAAACATGCCATCATGAAATTGACGTAAAATATTGATGAACTTCTCCAGGTAGCCAAATTTTGACATAATTTTCAATAAGCCCCCAAGACTAACAGTGTCACAGGCCTTGGTCAGATCCACAAACTTGTGTACAGACAAATGGAATCAGAAACACCTGAGTGTAACCCTGCCTCTGACACCTGCTAGCTATGTGTCCCTAGGAAAGTCACTTAACTGTTTGTGCCTCAATTTCCTCATCTGTAAAAATGAGGTGGGCTGTGATGGCCCCCTCAAGTCCCAAGCCATAATTCACCTCACAACTGCCTGGACTTACTCTTGCATATTCTCCTATTCTCTCTCTTTTATTACTGCCTTACGCACCGCCTCCCCTCTTCCCCTCCTCCCCTGGGATAAATCCAGGGCCAATGTTTAGCACATTGCTTGGCACATAGTAAACATCCAAGAAATTCTCTCTCTCTCTCTCTCTCTCTCTCTCTCTCTCTCTCTCTCTCTCTCTCTCTCTCTCTCTGTCTCTGTCTCTGTCTCTCTCTCTCTCTCTCTCTCTCTCTCTCTCTCTCTCTCTCTCACACACACACACACACACACACACACACACACACACACACACCTCCAGAAGTCTTCATGAAAAATATGGGTCTGGAAGAGTGGTCTTTTTACCTGGACATATTGGGACAGAAGGTAACTGGAGGTGGATTTCTTCCTTAGGAAATTTATGGAGCCAGAGAACGTAGTTGCCAAGGTATGAGCCAGTGTAACCCACTCCTGAAGTCATCCCTTGAATGACAACCTTTTTCCACTTATCATCAGGGCCTGTGGAGGGGGGAAGGGGTGTGAAAATTCAAAGTGCACACGCATACATACGAATACGCAAAGTCATTATCATTTTTCTTTTGCATATTGTCTCCTCTTCTGTTGGAGCCTGGGGAAAAGTATAGTGATGGAACACTGCTAAAGTTGAGAATAATGATGTTTGGAGGAGAAAGAAAGTACAAACATCAGCAGATATTGACAAAATCACCAATGCAGGCAATATCTTCAGATGGAATTGAGAATTTTAGGTGGTTAGGGTGAGTTTTATAAGAAAGTTCCAAGAGTCAAAGGAAAACTGGTCTAGGAGATAGGTAGATGGCTGGGAAAGGCTGATGGAGGATGGTGTGAGGGAGAGCAAGGCCTATGATTTAGGGAACCGTCTGACTCCTCTGCATGATTCCATAAGTACTGGTATCCTGGCCCAGACACTGTGCCCCTAGCAACTCTGGGAGAACTCAAGTACCCACATAAGGATTGGGGATGTGAGAGTGGTGTCAAGGATGTCCCTTGGCACCAGGACTTCATGTGTGGTGGGCATATGGGTAGCAAAAGATCTGTGGACCATACTGTCTGACTTGAACATTTACAGACAACCACCCAGGGCAGATGGGAAAACTGGCTAAGAGAGGGACGTGAATTGTCCTTGAACACACAGGTGCTAAGTGTCAGAGGCGGTTCCAAAACCCTCATTACCAAAGAATCCACAGAGTGAGAGCTGGAAGGAACATGAGAATCCATCAGGTTCAACCCTCTACTTAAAAGGAATTCCACCAATAACATGCCTGAGAAGTGTTCATGCAGCCTCTGCTGGAAGAACACCAAGGAAGGTTAAAGCATCACTTCAAAGAAGTCCATCCCATCTTAGGGCAGCTCTCGTTGTTAGAAACTTTCTCCTGACACCTGGACTGGATTGGGACTCTTTACAACTTTTTGCCATGTGCCCCTACCCCATCTCCTATCCTTAAATATTACGTGATTCATTTCGTAATTTAAAGTTTCCAAAATGCTTTATAATGTAAGTGATCTCATTTAAGTCTTAGAGATGCAGCCCTGGGGTCCAGAGAAGGGAATATGGGGCATATGACTAGTTTTCTGTGTCTTCGGTACAAATTTTGACCCTTTGATCAAGTTTTTCTTGGACAGAGTACCTGGAGGCAGCACTGCTGGCTCTGGGGAGCTTCTTAGTTGCATGTAGGGATTTTGCACTATGACACAAACATGTGAAGATGTTTCTGGATATGCCTCTAGGCACCAGTGTAGCCCCTGTGGCAGGTTTACTGGTGTAGGAAAAGCAGTGACACCCTGTGTAAGCACACAGGGATGTAGAATCCCTAGAAAGCATAATGATGACCCTAATCCAGCCTCTATGCAGGGCATGGAAGTTTCTCAGAGCCTATTCCCATCCATCCTCTCCCTGACTCAGGAGGAGGGGAGGTACAGGCAGTCCATGCAATGTTTTTGACTGGGTGGTCTGGGTTACCTAGGAGGGAGAGTGGCAGTGTATGGCACCAAGTTTGGGGAGTGAAACTCACCTGCTCCCGTCCTCAGGACAGGAGGCCTCCCAGCCTGTCTACCTGTGATCTCTGTCCTGCCAAGTCCTTGCGATGAGACCAGTGGGCCAACTCACTGCCCCTTCTGAGCTGCATATCAGAGAAAGTGAAATGAGTCAAGGATCCGAGGGTATGTGGGACAGGAGCATGGTCCTGAGGGTCATGGCAGAGGCATTGCTGGCATAGGTGAGAAGGAATGCAAGAGCAGGGAATGGAAGGGGCAATGTCAGGTGGCTGCTCTATTTGTTTCTTTCTCCAGACAGCCAGCAGGGGGCAAGTCCTCCCCGCTCCAATATGATGAGGAGGCATATGGGCTGTAGTAACTCTGGCCTAAGTAAAAAATAAGGAAGTCAATATATTTCTGGAAATGAATCGTTCATCCAGTACATACTGATTGATGCTTGGTGGCCGTTAAACCCTTACTGTTGCCCACCCTACCAGTAGCCACTGTACCTCATAGCCAAAGAATTTCTGAGACTGGAGTGTGCAACTTTGCTCAGGAGGAGAAAATATGCCCCGTTATCTAGTATAATTATGTTGCTCTGAACAGGAGGCTGACAGGCTCTGAACTGAAAAAAAATGCTGATGGTTGGTATAAACTAGCAAGAAGCCGAGTACACCGAATTGACATTAATGAATGAGCAAGGGGAATGTTCTCCAAGAACCTCAACAAGGCACTTTAATTTCAAATGTAATTTAAAGGTGGACGTCTAAGCTCAGGACTCTAGAGAGCGACATGCAACCCCAGACAAGAGGAAGAAGGAACTGAGACATCATATTTTGCAAAATTTCTTACGACATTAGAAATAGTGCTCTGTGAAGGAGTTAAGCTTCTTTCTTTTCACAGTCTTTACTACAGGTTATTTCATCAAATTCTTAATCAATGTTCGCTTGCCTGAAAATCTGGGCTTCTTTGAAATCCTCTGATAGTTCTGTTCTTGTCATCCATGATGTAAAGTATTTAATGAAGCGATGCAAACAACTCAAAGGTGTATCACAGGAAAAGGGTGAGCAGCTAGAGTTGGAGTGGATAGGAGCAGAGCACCAGGCACTAACTGATTCCTTATTCAGGAAAATGGCCTTTTTCAAAGTGAGAGAAAAGTTCTTTAAAGATCACATTGATTATTGTAAATATTGTGGCCCCCTGTTTGGCTTTCGCTTGGTTTCATGTTATGCCTGGACTCCTAATCACAAGGAACGCACATGGAGAAAAACCAGCAGGCAGTCACAATGGGAAAAGAAAAACAAGGCTTTATTTGCAGCTATACACATACCTGTACGTAGATAGTATCTCCAGTTAAATCCCTGAATGATTCACTGCCAGTGCAGATAAATCAAAACTGGAACCCAGACATAAACGTGAGAGGGCAAGCAAGCAGGACTGACTCTGGAAAATATCAGAAACTCTTTACATCAGTCCTTTGGACAATGTCTTTTTTGGCTTGCCTTGTCTGACCATTTTCTCTTTTTTCTTTAAGTTCTGATGAGGACAAATCTGACTACAGATCCTGATAAAGAAAGTTTGAAGTTAAACTTGGCTCTTAACTAATCTACCTGTGAGAAAATATGTATGGCAGAGGAAAAGGAATTTCAAAAACTAAATGGAGAAAACGATTTCTTAAAAGGAGAAATTAGACAGATGGAAAAGGAGATGCAAAATTTGACTGAAGAAAACAATTTGATAAAAATTAGAATTGGGCAAGTAGAAACTAATGACTCTATGAGACAGCAAAAATCTGTCAAACAAAATCTAAAGAATGAAAAGACAGAAGAAAATGTAAAATAACTAATTGGAAAAAGAACTCACCTGGAAAATAGATCCAGGAGAGAAAATTTAAGAATTATTGAACTGCCAGAAAGCCATGATGAAAGAAACATTCTGGACAATATCTTCCAGGAAATCATCAAGGAAAACTGCCCAGAAGTGCTAGATCCAGAGGCCAAAATAGTCACCTAAAGAAGCCACTATTCACCTCCCAAAAGAGATCCCAAACTCAAAACCCCAAGAAATAGTGTTGCCAAATTCCAGAATTATCAAGTGAAGGAGAAAATACTACAGGCAGCCAGAAAGAAACCATTCAAATATTGAGGAGCTACAGTGAGGATCACACAGGACCTTGCAGCTTCTACATTAAAAGATCGAAGGAATTGGAATCCAATATTCCATAAGGCAAAGGAGCTGGGACTACAACCAAGGATCAACTATCCAGCAAAGTTCTGCATAACATTTCAGTCAAGGAGATGGTCATTCAATGAAGTAAGGGATTTCTAGACCTTGCTGACAAAAACGCCAGAACTTAATAGAAAATTTGACCTTCAAATATAGGTCTCAAGAGAGGCATAAAAAGGTAAACAGGGGGAAAAACAGTAACTTGCTACTCAATATTGGCAAACTGCTTACTTTCGTATGAGGGAAGATGATACCTGTTCATCTTGAGAATTGTACATCTATTATGAAATATCAAAGGGATACACACAGAGGGAACAGGTATAAAGTAAATGATGTGATAATAAAAATATGATTTAAACATATGAAGAGATTGTAAGAGGAGGTGTGTAAAGGAGGATGCAGAAAATAATAAATTACATCACAGGAAGAAGTACAAAATTATAGTAGAGGGAAAGAGGAGAGGGAGATGAGCATTGTTTGAGAGATACTCTCATCTGATTTAGTTCAAGGAGGGAAAAATAAACTTAAGTATATAATTCTAAGTAGCTCTATGGGCAGTAGGAGCGGAAGGGGGAAGAAAGGGGAGGGGAAGCTAAAAGGGAGGGAAGAAATAGTAAGGTAAAGGGGAGCAAAAGGGAGGGGGCAAAAAAGGAAGGGAAGGCTGCAGGAGGTGGTGGTGAAAAGTGAAAACTATTGACGAGGGGAAGGGAGGCGGGAGAGCTAATAGCACAAATGGTTGGAAAGAGGATAGAGGGAAATACACACATTATAATCTTAACTGTGAATGTGAATGGAATAAACTCTCCCATACAATGGAGACGGATAACAGAATGGATTAAAAGGCATAATCCAACAATATGTTGTTTACGAAAGACACATTTGAAAATAGAAGATACACACAGGGTGAAGGTAAAAGGTTGGAGGAGAATATATTGTGCTTCAGCTGATGTAAGAAAACCAGCGGTAGCAATCCTAATCTCAGACAAAGCAAAAGCAGAAATAGATCTAATCAAAAGAGATAAGGAAGGAAACTATATCCTGCTAAAAGGCACAATATATAAAGAAGCAATATCATTACTAAACATGAATGTTTCAAGTGGTATAGCACCCAGATTCTTAGAGGAGAGGTTGGGGGAGTTGAAGGAAGAAACAGAAAGCAAAACTATACTACTGGGGGACCGCAACCTCCCCCTCTCTGAACTTGATAAATCTAACCTCACAATAAATAAGAAAGAAGTTAAGGAGGTAAATAAAACTCTGGATAAAGTAGATATGATAGATCTCTGGAGAAAACTGAATGGGAATTTTCTCAGCAGTACATGGCACGTATACAAAAACAGACCATGTACTAGGACATAAAAATCTCACAATCCAGTGCAGAAAGGCAAAGATAGTCAATGCATCCTTCTCAGATCATAATGGAATAAAAATTATATGTAATAAAAGACCATGGAAAGATAAACCAAAAATCAACTGGAAACTAAGTAATCTAATCCTAAAGAAGGAGTGGGAAGTACTTGGGCATGCAGCTGAAAAAGCTAGAAAAAGAAAAAATTAAAAACTCCCAAGTAAATACGAAATTAGAAATACTGAAAATCAAAGGAGAGATTAATAAAATTTAAATTAAGAAAGCTATTGAATTAATAAATAAAACCAATATTCTGAAAAAGTGTTATGAAAAATGTAATAAAGTTGATAAAACTTTGGTCAATTTGATTATAAAAAGAAAGAAGAAAATCATATTATTAGCATCAAAAATGAAAGGGGTGAACTCACCTCCAGTGAGGAGGAAATTAAAACAGTAACTAGAAATAACTTTGCCCAAATTTATGCCCATGAATTCGACAATTTAAATGAGATGGATGAGTATTTTAAGAAACAGAAATTGCCAAGATTGAGAGAAGAGAAATTTGAATACATGAACAACCCCATCTCAGGAAAAGAAATTGAAGAAGCCATCAATGAACTGCCTAGGAAAAATCTTCAGGGCTGGATCGATTTACAAGTGAATTCTATCAAATATTTAAAGAACAGTTAATTCCAATACTATACAGACTATTTTTGAAAACTGGGGAAGAAGGAGTCCTCCCAAATTCTATTTATGATACAAATATGGTTTTGATACCTAAATCAGGAAGAGACAAAACAGAGAAAGAAAATTATAGACCAATTTCTCTAATGAATATAGATGCAAAAATTTTAAATAAGATTTTAGCAAAACGAATACAGCATCTTATCACGAGAATAATACGATATGATCAGGTGGGATTCATACCAGAAATGGAGGACTGGTTCAATATTAGGAAACCTATTAGCATTGTCAATGTTATCAACAACAAAACTCACAGAATCCACATGATTATCTCAATAGTTGCTGAAAAAGTCTTTGACAAAATACAACACCCATTCCTATTAAAAATGCTCGAGAACATATGAATAAAGGGAACTTTCCATAAAATAATATACAGTATCTACCTAAAACCTTCAGCAAGCATTATATGCAATGGAGATAAGCTAGATGCATTTTCAATAAGATCGGGGATGAAACAAGGATGTCCATTATCACCACTATTATACAATTGGGTACTAGAAATATTAGCTGTAGCAATTAGACAAGATAAAGAAATTGAAGGAACGAGAATAGGCTAAGAAGAAACTGAGTTATCACTCTTTGCAGATGATATGATGATATCCTTAGAGAATTCCAGAGTTTCAAGTAGAAACTACTTGAAATAATAAACAACTTTGGCCAAGTTACATGTTACAAAACAAACTCGCACAAATCTTCTGCATTCCTATATATTAGTAAAAAAGTACAGCACCAAGAGATTGAAAGAGAAATCCCAGGTAAAGCTAGGGTAGACACTATAAAATATTTGAGAGTTTGCCTGCCAAAACAAACCAGGGACTATATGAACACAATTACAAGACACTTTTTGCACAAATAAAGTCAGATCTAAGTAAATGGAAAACGTCAGTTGCTCATGGGAAGGCTGAGCCAATGTAATGAAAGTGACAACACCTAAATTAATTTACTTATTTAGTGCCATACCAATTAGACTATCAGATAATTATTTTCTAGAGCTGGATAAAATAATATCAAAATTCATCTGGAAGAACAAAAAGTCCAGAATGTCAAAGGGACTTATGAAAAGAAATGCTAGGGAAGGTGGCCTAGCTCTACCATATCTCAAATTGTATTATAAAGCAACAATTATCAAATTATCAAAAACCACTTGGCACTGGCTAAGCAACAGAAGAGTAGACAAGTGGAATAAACTACGCACTCAAGACTCAAGTAGGCAATGAATTTGGCAGTCTCCTCTTTGATAAACCCAAGGACCGCAGTTTCTGGGATAAGAAGTCATTGTTCAACAAAAATTTCTGGGAAAACTGGAAACAATGTGGTGGAAACTAGGCATAGACCAATTCCTGACACTGTACACAAGAATAAAGTCCAAATGGGTACACGATCTAGGTATAAAATATTGATACCATGGACAAACTGGAGGATCAAGGAATAGTGTACTTATCAGATTTACGAAAAGGGGACGAATTTTTGAGTAAAGAAGAGACAGAAAGCATTATGAAGTGCAAGATGGTTGATTTTGATTACATTAAATTGAAAATTTTTTGCACAACCAAACCAAATACAACCAAAATTCGGAGGGGTGTAGTATATTGGGGAAGAAGTTTTACAGCTAATCTTGGGGATAAAGGTCTCATTTCTAGAATATATAGAGAACTGACTCAAATGTACAACAATACAAGTCATTCCCCAGTTGGTAAATGGTCAAAGGATATGAACAGGCAATTTTCAGCGGAAGAAATTAAAGATACCTATAATCATGAAAACATGCTCTAAATCACTTTTGATTCGAGAGATGCAAACAAAACCACTCTGAGGTCCCACATCACACCTATCAGATTGGCAAACGTGACAGAACAGGAAATTGATAAATGTTGGAGAGGATGTGGGAGAGTTGAAACACTAATTCATCGTTGGTTGAGCTGTGAGTTCACCCAACCATTTTGGAGAGCAGTTTGGAACTATGCCCAAAGAGCTACAAAAATGTGCATACCTTTTTACCCAGCAATATTGCTTCTAGGACTGTATCCCCAAGAGAGCATAAAAATGGGAAAGGGTCCCACGTGTACAAAAATATTTACAGCAGCACTCTTTCTAGTTTCCAAGAACTGGAAATCAAGGGTATGCCCATCAATTGGGGAATGCCTGAATAAATTATGGTATATGAATGTAATGCAATACTATTTCTGCTATAAGAAATGATAAACAAGAAGACTTCAAAGAGGCTTGTAAAGACTTATATGATCTGATGCTGAGCGAAAGAAGCAGAACCAGGAGAAATTCGTGCATAGCAATGACCACAGTGTGCGAGAGTCTTACCTGGTAGACTTGGATCTTCATAGAAATGCAAGGGCTTAAAAAAATTCCCAATGATCTTCTAAGGAAAAATGCCTTCCATATCCAGAGAAAGAGCTATGGAATTCCAGCGCCAAATGTAGCAGGTCATTTTGTGTGTGTGTGTATTTAATTTTTCGGTTTGTTATATGATTTCTCCCATTTATTTTAGTTCTTCTACACAGCATGACTATAGGGAAAATGTATTCAATAGAAATGTATATGTAGATCCTATATAGAATTGTATGCGGTCTTGGGGAGGGAGCGGGGTTGTGGGGGACTGGTAGGGGGGAAAATCTAAGTTTTATGGTATTGATTGTAGAACACTAAAAATAAATAAAATTAATATAAAAAATAAATAAATTTTTTTTGTTTTCTCCAATTACATATAAAAATTTTTAAACCTTGCTTTTTACATTTTGAATTCCCAATTCTAACCCTCCCTCTTCACTCTCCTCTCCCCTCTCCCTGAGACAATAACTCATCTGGGGTCCAAATTAGGGAAAAACCATGAAATACGCCAATAAGTGAAAACCCATAAAAACCCAGACTCTGTGAAAGGTGGAAGCCCAAACATGGTGACCTGTTAAAAAAAATCACAACTTTGGGGCAGCTAAGAAGCTCAGTGAATAGTGGAGCATCTCTTGATTCAGGAGGACATGAGTTCACATCCGGCCTCAGTCACTTGACACTTACTAACTGTGTGACTTTAGGCAAATCATTTAACCCCAATAGGCTTGCCTTCCGCCCTCCAAGAAAAAAAAATTGAAGACTTCGATACTATCACTTAAACAATGAGTCTTAACTCCAGATACTATGACCAATGGAGCTTATAACGAGATTATTGTTGCCCATAGATGACTGGTACATGATTAATACACACATTTATGTTTGAGCATAATATTGGCTTAACGTCAAGCCCATAATTAAATGGAACATCAAAATTACCCACTAATCAGTACATGCACTCTCTAGCTTCTCCTCCATTTTTCCAATTTCTATAATTGCCAGGAGGATTTTGGGAGTCTTTTGCAGGGATCCATTGAATGGTCTAGCCTCTGTGCCGACTGAAGTTTGCCCCTATCTTGTAAGTATTCCTAATGATTGATTGAACAACTACAAATAATTAGTCTGGAGATCTTGGCCACTTCATTTGGTATCAGAAGGAACACCCCTTGGTTATGGGACATGTACAGGGTTCTCCAGCCAGGGGGTCTCCGGATCTAAAAATTGGCATTTTGACAGAATGCCAAAGAAATGCAAAGGGAGTAGGAGATAGGCAGGGAGTGGGGATGGAAATCACTGGATGGTCTCCTTGTGGCACACATTTTGATCATCACGGAAGTGTGGGGACACCGTGAACATGCCAGAATTCCCAGACTCCCTTCTGATAGAATTACGTTCCATTATGTTGGGAGAAGAAGACAGACAAGTAGAGGCAGACATGAGACAGCTACTTGACATAGCATTGAAAACAAGCAACTACCAAGTTCCTAGGCTCAGAGCATGAGAACAAAAAGTTGTTGCAGGAATTCCATTTACAAGAAACATGTAGAAACACTGATTTTCCAGGTAGCCAGGTTGAAGGGAGTTAAGCATGTAGATAGGAAAGTGATAAAGCATGTAGTTTTGAGAGAGTCTCCTTCTTCTCCTTCTCTCCCTCCATCCCTGACTGATTGCATTAGCCTGGGTGGGTGAGCAGAAGAGAGAGAAATAGAAAGTATTCTCAGTGAAATGAAAATTATTTGAATAGAAGCAAAATTTCAAAGAAACATGATATGTGCTGACACCACCTGACTTCCTTCTCCAGGCCTAGTAGAAAAAAATAACCCTAGTAGAATGCAAAATCAGGTAGTGAGGTGACAGTTTTAGTCATTGCCATCAGTGGAAGGGATTGGATAACAAACTTGCTTTTCTAATTCCATATCTCATTTTCTTGCTGAGAGAAGTGATTTTTCTATTATATTAGTAACCGATTATTAAACTAGAGTTAGAACTTTTCCTCTCTACTTTCCTGTATTCAGGGACCAGCCCCTGTAAGTCAGTCAGTCCCTGAAAGACATTGCTGATAAATGAGATTTTCAAATCTTGAGGAAACATGCTCTTTAATCCTTTACCTCAACCAACTAGAAGACCTTAATTCTGTTGAGAGTGTGAACGTCATGTAATCAAAGTGAATTCAAGCCCAAGAGCATTAAGTCTCAGCCTTTACAGCCTCCCATCATGGGTTAGGGTAACCCAGCTCAAGAAAGAAACAAATAACCAGAGTGGTCCAGATTGCTGAAGGTACCTGAGTCTCATGATCAAACCATGTTCTCACCAGGACGAGCTGAAGACTTTGAGGCCCTCTCCTCACTAACTGTTCACCAATGAGGGTTGACTTTCACCTGTCACTGACACTTCGTTTATTGAAGAGATTTAAATATTCAGTGATCTCTATGGTTTTATCTTTGCTTATGGAGACAGACTATTCACCCTCAATGTATTGATCATCAGATCGCTTAATTAATACGTTCATTATTAGTTGTCCAAAAACTCTGTCTCCCAGGTTTTTCATTTATCTCATTGCCCCTTAACCGTGTTCTCCATCCATCTCCAACTGGTAAACCCCATTTTTAACAAGGCTATCTTTCTCCTTTCAGACACTACAAACAAACTCAAAGATATGTTGTGTATCTGTGGCCTTAAGTCTCTCACTTATCAGTCATTTCTTTGCTTTCAGTGGGTCCACAGGATCATAGGACCCTAGATCTAGAGATGGAAGGGACCTCAGAGACCACCTAGTCCAATCCTGTCATGTTACAGAGGTGATTTGGAAAAGCTCATGCACAAGAATGTAGATTGAGGGTTGCAAATGATATCAGAGGTTCTCTATCTGAACTGCTTAATTTATAGATGAGGAAACTGAGACTCAGAGAGAAATGGCTTGTTAGGATCATACACAGGAATATATATTTGGTGCTGAAAGGGATCTCAGAGGTCATGCAATGAAACCTTGTCATTTGGTCTGGGAACTGAAGCTCAGAGGCCTTAAGGGACTTGCTCAGGATTACACAGGTCATCAGTGAAAGAGGCAGGATTGGAGTCCCGGCCTCTTTGACTCCAAATTCAAGCTCCTTTTATTCTCCCACAAAATGGCCCCATTGCTAATCCCCTCTTCCTCTGTCTGTGTCCAGGTAAGGAGTGTTGTTCTTAGAAAGCAGTGCCTAATTCGGGGAGTCCAAGGTGAGAGGAAATGGGACAGAGAAGAGAAGAGCCAGTCTATTGGATTCTGGAAGCCAAGTGGAAAAAACCCTTTCCAGGGAGTTCTGCTCCTTTAATCCTCACACTTCCTCTGTCTCATTCTCTACCTTCCCTTCTGCACAGAGCCTGGTCCTGTGCTGGAAAGGCATTAAGAGCTCAATAAATGGGGTTTTGTAGAGTGAATTGACTTAAAATCTAATTAACAAGGAACTGATAACTCAGATTTTTTTTTGGCCATCATTGTCTCAGCGCTTTCTCAAAATCTTTGAGCCTAAAAGCATCTTTGCTATTTGTTGCGTCTCTTCCACATAGATAAAGTTCCTGAAGATTTTTCAACCTTTTCTGACTGCTGCTAGGTCTTGGAATGAACAGTAGAACAAACTACTCTTTCAAAATTCTCATCAACTCTTTTTCTAAGCATGACAGAATCACTGTCAATGGCTCTGTGGTGTTTGGAGAGTGGTCTCCTGACAGCAAAGGACATCCGGGCTGAGATGTTCCATTATTCTGTTTCCCTAGCACAGCAGCTGTAGAAAGGAGGAGCTTTTCTGTGAAGAGATCACCCCAGAGAGGTTTTATACACACTCTGTCTTTTTGCTCTTTGATGAGAGTACTCTATATGCCTATGGTAATTCTCAGATAGGTGGAGGTGGGTGAGAAGGAGAGGATTCACTCCCATCAGATTCTGGTAGACAGAATGTTTTCTTGCAAAGCACATGGTGGTGGAGCTACCACGTCACCTTTTAATCTCCCTCTTATATATAAGTATTAGTAGATTCACATTTTCTTTGATAGGATGCCTACAGGAGATTTATATTATCTTTGGCACTGAAATGGTGATTTTATTTTTCTGTTACTATCTGATAAACTAATTTGCTGTATAAATCCTTTCAAACCTCTCATATCAGCAAGAGCCAAAGGTAAGTAAGGGGGTAAGTAAAGTAAGTAAGCAAAGGGATAAAGGAAGTGACACCTTCAGGATAGAGTATTATGCAGACAGAAATCCAAGGAATTCAGTTCAGGCCAATAAGGATCTACTGAATGCTTTGCAGAGGAATCTTTCCATTTATGGGAAAGGTTCACAGGAATGGCAGCAGGAGTTTATTTTCAGGCGTTTTCAATGTCTTGACACATTTTCTTAAATATTTCTTTATTTTTTCTTCTGTAGGATGGCTCTATATACATTTTTTCGTTTAGTCACTCCTCAGTCATGTCAGACTTTCGTCACTCTATTTGGAGTTTTCTTGGCAGAGATCTTGGAGTCGTTTCCCATTTCCTTTTCCAGATCATTTTACACATAAGAAAACTGAAGGGCAAAGGACTAAGTGACTTGCCCAGTGTCGCATAGCTAAAAAGTGCCTGATTTGAGGCCATATTTGAACTCACTTCTTGCCGACTTTGGCCTAGAACTCTATCCTCTGTGCCACCAAGCTATCCTGATTTCTGTCTAGTAAAGTACTAGAGGCATATGAACCATGTGTTAATCAAGCCTGTTAGAATGAATGGCCTGGAGCCAAAGGGTTCAGCTCTGGTGGGAGCTCTCCCTTTCAGCAGCATTGACTCACAATTTCCTTTCCACGGCCCTCCTCCTCTTGTGTGCTAGTCTTTATCAGCATCACCGTCCTCATTTGTGAAATGGGAATAATCTTGGAATTCCCTTACTCACAGATAAAGAAAGCACTACATCCATCTCTGATGTGTGTGAATATATCAGTTATTCTGTCATTATTATCGTCTCAAGGGATCTCTGTTCTGGGAGTAAGAGAGAAAAGACGGGGAAACAACTAAGAGGAAGCCTGTTCCAGGGCCACTCATGGCATAAAATGGAGTACCCCAAGGACAAAAAATACCAGGGAACACTAGGCATGAGGGGAGACAGACACTGGGAAGGATGGCTTTCCCAGTGAGGTGAGAAAGGAAGCCTAGAGTCCGGGTCAGAAAGAGAGGGGCAGTGGCAGGTGGGAATGGGAGCAGGAGAGGTGGAAAGAGATTTCCCATACCTCTCACAGGAAGGGAGGCAGAAAACAAGGACAAGGAGAAAAAAAAAGTCTCTCAAAACCAGAGGGGAGACACTGGTCCTGCCTCAAGGCCCCCTGGGGACACAGACCCTGTAGACATTAGACTAATTGTGTCCTTCTAAGAAGAATAAGTCAGAAAAGAGATGGAGCAGTTAGGAGATCATGAAGATATTTCAGAAAATACCCCATGGTGAGAAAAATCCCTCATAGGAACAAATTCTGAGACCTAGCAGTAGTTCCCCTATGGAGAAGTGATGGAGCAAGGGCACTAGTGTATTTGCTCTTGAAAGAGACCTTGTCAACTATCAAGGAGAGAAAAGTAAAGAAATGGAGATTCTACTCCCCATAACCCATCAAAACTGTAACAAAGCAGACATTTCCAAGCAGCCTTGGATTTACAAGAGGTCATTCAGTCTCTGCTTGGAGTCTTTCAGTAAGCAGGAACTCACTGCCTCCCAACCTAGGTCATTATGCTTTGGACAGTTTAGTTTTCATTAAGAGAAATCTGCATTCCTGTAATCAAGTCATTAATCAATCAGTGCCAGAAATATTTATTTAGCACTTACTATGTAGCAGGTTCTTTATCTTTCCCCCTGATTTTAGATCTATATTCTGAAGCCACACAAAATCTCATTCTTTTGTGCTGTGGCAGCCTTTCAGATATGTGAGAACAGCTGCCACTGCCTCTGTTGTCTCCTCTTTTCAGAGAGAAGTGTCACCCACTTATAGATTCATGGAATTTAGGGCTGGCAGGGTCCAATCCCTTTTGCTTAAACTAGAGGAAGCAGGCTTAAAGAGGGAGGTTCAGTGACTAGCAGAAGGGAGTAGAGCTGGAGTTAAAACCGAGGTCCTGATTTTGCATTCAGGGCTCCTTCTACCACAAGACTCTTCTCTTTTCATCTGTTCCTCACAGGGTGAAGTTTCCAGGTCCCCTCACTGTCCCTGTCAATGTCCTTCCTAAATGTGGAGCCCAGAAGTGAACATGATATTCCAGGTATGGCCTGACCAGGACTATGTTTATTTGCTTTGATTCTTTGCGTGATGATTTATCCAGCCCTGTGATTTCACTGGTGTGGGGGCATTCCTACTTGGAGAGTACTGCTGCTCATGTCAATCAGCCTGGGACACAGAGGGGTTAGATGGCTTGCTTATGGTCACATGGCCAACCTAGTAGGTAGAACTTGGACCCAGATCTTCCTGACTCCCAGACTTGCCCTCCATTGTCTTCCCCAGGCTCCACCACGTGCTTGTATTAATGTAATCCGAAATCACCGCAGCTAAGGCAGCCAAACCCTAACTGGCCTGGGCAGGGGACAGTGAGTCCCCCGTCACTGAAGGAATCCAAACAGAGATTTCACGGCCAGTTGTCATGGATGTTATAGAGGATTCACTGTGTCTCAGGTTGGAAATGAGAGGCTAAGTCTCAGGCCTTTCCAGGTCTAAGCTGTCCTGTCAATTGTCTGCTTTGGCACTCTGGGACTGGGAGGGGTTTCTCCATTTTTTACTCTTCTGTCCTAAAAATTTGGCAACTTTTCTTTTCTTTTTTTTTACATTTTTATGTTTATTTATTTATTTTTAGTTTTCAACATTCATTTCTACAAAATTTTGAGTTTCAGATTTTCTCACCATCTCTTCTCTCCCCTCCCCCACCCCAAAACAACGTGCATTCTGATTACCCTTTCCCTCAGTCTGTCCTCCCTTCTATCACACCCCTCCCTTCCCTTATCCCCATCTTCTCTCTTTTCTTGTAGGGCAAGATAGATTTCTATACCCCATTACCTGTATTTCTTATTACCCACTTGCATGCAAAGACAGTTCTCAACATTCCGTTCCTAAAACTTTGAGTTCCAACTTATCTCCCTTCCTCCCTCTCTACCCATGAGCATTGAGATAGCAGGCAATTCAACATAGGCTATATATGGGTAGTTTCACAAAAGACTTCCATAATTGTCATATTGTGTAAGAATAACCATATTTCCTTCCATCCTTTCCTGCCCCCTATATATTCTATTCTTTCTTTTGACTTTGTTCCTTCTCAAAAATGTTTACTTCTAATTACTCCCTCCTCCCATTTGCCCTCCCTTCTATCATCCCCACCCCTTATTTTCCTATAATATAAGATAGATTTCATGCCAAATTGAGTGTGCATGTTATTCCCTACTTAAGCCAAATATGATGAGAGTCAGCTTCACATTTTTCCTCTCACTTCCCCATTTCCCCCTCCATTGAAGAAGCTTTTTCTTGTCTCTTTTATGAGAGATAATTTGGGCCATTTCATTTCCCTTTTACGGGGAGATGGACACAAGCCATCACTTATGGTGACCCTCAAAACCAAAAGTTCACCTGATCAGAGTAAGACATTTTAATGACTATCTTTAATTTGAAATAATGAGAAGAGCCAAATTAGCCAAAGTAAATGATCAACTAAATCACATTCAGTTTTCTGCCTGACGTCCCACAGCTCAGTAGTGTTCTGTTTAGTCATTCCTGTAAACTAGTAGATACTTGAGAGAAGTGGGACACCTCTTTTCCTGAATTCAGGGAATTGCACCTGTTTGCTTCTCAGGTTCTGAGAGCACATAGGAAGACAATACAAACTTGATATAACATAGAGTTATATGAAGAACACCAAATGAAGACCATTTTGGTCATCACAAACATCAGGGAATTTCAGTCGTCACATCTTGAGGGCTTGAATTGGAAAATGAGTCCTCAAAAAATTTTCAGATAGATGCTTCAAAAGGACAATAATTTCACCCACTTCACAATTATAAATGAAATTTTTCATGTAAAATTCTTAATCCACTTTTTGAAAACTATGTGTCACATATCCCACTAGGTTCCTCTCAATGAGGATATTATTATATTGACAGAATGAAAGGACTACATAGTATCCATCTTCCACTAACTAAATACCCATGAGTTGTAAGACCCTCTCGTCTCCATTATTTCTTAAAATGATTCTTCATAGGGTTTATTTCTTATGTTTGTCACAATGAAAATAATGAGGTACCACTGTGCACGTCCCCTTATCAATGAAATTTGCCATGTGAAGAGAAAAGGAGCGATGTGGCAGCATTTATACTGTTCACTAGTTCTGTTTGATTTTAGGTATGATTCACAAGCAGCCAAATTGTTTGAAAGCATGTCACAGTCAGGCTCAGAATTAACCAGATGGAAAAAGGCCTTCTATGGGAAACTGAGTCAAGAGAGTCTTTATCTGAGCCTTCTTAGGGTCACCTCCCCCAATTTATCTCAAGAGGCATTCATTCGTGTGAGTTCACAGATGCCACTCACCCTTGAACTGCTGTCATTTTTACTAGTGGCTTTATGAGAGGTCAGACACTGAAACCTGAAATCAAAACTGAATAGTATAACAACTTATAGTCCCAGAAATTCTACCTCCAATAGAAAAATTTCATTAAAAATCATTGCTGGACTGTTACACCATTCATTAACTGCAGTCTCACCTTACTTACAAAGACCTACCATGTCCTTGACCTTTTCTGGCCCCAACCTCATCCCTCCAGATAATATGGGAACTTCAGCACTTGACAATCCACTCCCACATCCACCAGCAATATCAACTTTTGTGACAATCACACAGGCTCAGAAGGCTCAAAACACAAGTAGTTTTATTGAAAAGTAAATGAGTGAACAAATGAAAGAACCAGAATTGGTTAAGTGTTTACTTACTATGTACCATGAACCATGCCAAATGCTGCAATTACGTGTAGATAAATA
Source organism: Notamacropus eugenii (assembly GCF_028372415.1). Classification (NCBI taxonomy): domain Eukaryota; kingdom Metazoa; phylum Chordata; class Mammalia; order Diprotodontia; family Macropodidae; genus Notamacropus; species Notamacropus eugenii. The sequence continues at coordinate 2,435,882 of NC_092879.1, read as the reverse complement.
GAATTGGGGCTCTCAAGGATCTCTCACTCTAACTGCGGATGACAACGCACGCAGGAAAGATTGTCTTTCGGGTGGATAGAAAAGCCAAAGCCACTAAGGGTGCCAATGGCAGGGCAGCAGAAAAGGGCCAGGATTCCCTAGAACACATCAGGGAGAATGTTCTGGAGAACTGAGTTTCTGGAGGGTACTGCCCCACTCATGAAGAAGGAGGAGGAAAGCAGGCATAAGGGTCAAAATGGAACAGGGCTTCAGGGTTCCCTCCAGCAGGGATGATAGGGCATGGGAGCATTGGCAGAAAGGTTGGGTTACAGTTGATATGAATGAACAATTACCACCAGTGAGCTATTTCTCTTTTTTTGCCTTATCCCTTCCTCCCCAAGAACCCACACATGCTCCTATACTCAGTAATCTCCATGACTTTCAGTGCTGTCATAAATAGGGCTCTAGAAGATGATGTTGCTTGCAAGCACTGTCCCTTTCATCCACAGCATGTTTCAGTTGAGGGTGGTTGACTTCCTGTGCTAGAAGAAAATGAAAAGAATTTTAAAAATAGGAGAAAATATGAAAAGTTCATTGGAAAATCATGTAAACTGGAAAATGGATGGAGAGATAATATAAGGTTTATTGAAGTACCTAAAACCCTACGATCAAAGAGAGAACCTAGGTAAAATTTTGAGAATTTATTCAAGAAAGGTGCCCTGATATGTTAAATCCTGAAGGCAAAATGGAAATAGAAAAAAACCCTACTGATTAACTCCTGAAAGAGGCAACAAAATGAGCTCCCAGGTGAAAGAGAAAATATTACAAGCAGCTACAAAGAAACAGTTCAAATATCGTGGAGCCAGAGTCAGGATCACATAAGAGTTAGTGGCTTTCATGTTAAAGGAGCAGAGAGCATGGAATATGATATTCGGGAAGGCAAAGAAGTAGGATTACAATGAAGAATAAAGCTCGTAGCAAAACTGAGTATAATCATTCAGGGACAAATGGACACTTGATAAAATAGAAAAATTTTTCAGCATTCCTAAACACATTACTCTAGAGAAGCAGAAAATCATAAACAGGAAAAAAGAAATCATTAGGCACTCAGTGAGGTTAAATTATTTACACTACCACATGTAAACATGCAACTCTTACAATCTTTGTCATTATAAGGGCAATTAGAAGCGGTCTACATACACAGAGACCATGAGATTGAGTTGATTACGTTGGAGTGATCTCAGGAAAAATTGAATTGAGAAATTAGCAAGCACTAGGAGAAGGGAGGAAGAGAGAGATAGAATGGGGAAAATATTCTTACATAAAAGAGGCATACAAGGTAGAGCTTTTACAATGAAGTGGGAAATGTAGGTAGTTGGTGGGCAATGCTTGAACTTCAACGCCATCAGAATTAGTTCAAAAAGGCAAGAATACATATATACACTCAGCTCTATGTAGGAATCTATCTTACACAAAAGAGATAATGGAAGTGAAAGGAATGGAAGGAAATATGCAGTTAGTAATCATAACTGTGAATTTAAAAGGGATAAGCTCACTCATGAAACAGAAATAGATAGCAGGATGGATCTGAAACCTGAATCCAACAATATATTGTTAACGAGAAACACAGCTGACACAAAGATACATTCACAGAGCTTAAACAAGGGACTGGAGCACAGTCTATTATGCTTTGCTTGAAGTAAAAAAGGCAAATATACGAATCATGATCTCAGACAAAGCAAATATAAATGTAATTAAAAAAGATAATCAGGGAAACTACGATTTTATTAAAACATGCCACAGACAATGAAGTAACATCAAAATTTCTACAGCATGTTTCTCTGATAAATACTTCCTATCACAAATATATGGGGAATATAGTCAAATATATAAAAATAAGAGCCGTTCCCCAATTGATCAACTGTCAAGGGATATGAATTCATCAAATCAATCTTTAGTCATATTAAAGAATGTTCCAGTGGGCAGAGCCGTGATGATGGAGTAGAAAGATGGAACTCCTGTAGCTCCCCCACCGTAGACCATAAAATACCTATAAAAATTACTCTACACAAATTCTGAAACAGGAGAAGCCACAAAATGACAGAGTGAAAGAGATGTCCAGCCCAAAACATCCTAGAAGGCCAACAGAAAAGGTCTATCGCGCTGAGCTGGGAGTGGAGTACAGCCCAGTCTGGGCTTTGTGGCAAGGACAGGACTGTAGCAGTCTTCAGGTCTCAGAATCACACGTAGCAACTGTGATTCCCAGATTTCTCAACCCACAAATACCAAAGACAGCTTTAAAGGTCAGTGAGAAAGCTCTTTCACCTGAGTGAGAGGAATGTGCAGTCTGACCCCAGCCCCAGGGTAGCAGCAGCCAATGTGGTAGCTTCCACTTTTGGAGCCCTCTGTCTAAAGATCATGGGGGAATCAAACAGCCAGTATGGCCGTCAGTCCTGAATGGCAGTCCTAGGATGAGAAGGAGCACTGGCATGGTGGAGTTGGTGGACGCTCCAGAGAGGGAATCCTACTCACAGATCCTGGGCAGAAAAGAATGCTTGGAGTTGTTCCCAGACAAGAGCATAGGGAAGGCGAGGAAAAAACTCCTTTCTCTTGATTGTGCCACTTTGGAGGAACTGAGAACTTACAGGTCCCTAGAGTATACCCTCCACTTGACAAAGGACTCCAAGGTCAAGTAAAAGGCAGGGGAAATGTCCTCAAAAAAAGAAAAAAAATCAGACTATAGAAGGTGACTTTCTTGGTTAAATGGTATTTTCTCCCATCCTTTCAAATGAGGAAGAACAAAGTATACCACCAGAGGATGGCATAAAACTCAAGACTTCTACATCGAAAACCACCAAAAAAATATGCAATGCTCTTAGACCATGGAAGAGTTCAAAAAGGATTTTGAAAATCAAGTAACAGAAGTGGAGGTTAAATTGGGAAGAGAAATGAGAGCGATATAAGGAAATCCTGAAAAGCAATTCAACATCTTGCTAAAGGAGACACAAAAAATGTAGAAGAAAATAACATCTTTAAAAATAGACTAACCCCAGTGGTAAAAGAGGCCCAAAAAAACAATGAGGAGAAGAATGCTTTAAAAGAAGAGATAGCCAAATGGAAAAAGAGGTTCAAAAGCTCACAGAAGAAAATAGTTCTTTAAAAATTAGAATGAAGCAGATGGAAGCTAATGACTTCATGGGAAACCAAGAAATTATAAAATGAAACTAAAAGAATGAAAGAAGAAGACAACATGAAATACCTCATTGGCAAAACAACTGACCTGGTAAACAGATTCAGATGAGAACATTTAAAAATTATTGATCTACCTGAAACCATGATCAAAATAAGAGCCTAGACTTCATCGTCCAAGAAAATATCAAGGAAAACTGCCCTGATAGTCTAGAACCAGAGGGTAAAATAAATATTGAAAGAATTCACTGATCACCTCCTGAGATTCCTAATGGAAAACTCCTACTAACATTGTAGCCAAATTCCAGGGTTATCAGGTCAGGGAGAAAATATTACAAGCAGTCAGAAAGAAACAATTCAAGTAGTGTGGAAATACAATCAGGATAACACAGGATGTAGTAGCTTCTACACTAAGGGATCAAGGGCTTGGTATATGATATTCAAGGGGTCAAAGGAGATGGGATTAAAACCAAAAATCACCCACCCCGCAAAACTGAGTAGAATACTTCAGGAGAAAAATGTAATTTCAATGAAATAGAGGACTTCCAACCACTCATGTTGAAAAAATTAGAGCTGAATAGAAAATTTGGCTTTCAAATACAAGAATCAAGAGAAATATGAAAAGGTAAACAGGAAAGAGAAGATTTAAGGAACTCATTACATTTAAAGTGTTAACATTCCTACATGGCAAGATGTTATTTGTAACTCATGAGATCCTTTTCAGTATTAGAGTAGCTAAAGGGAATATATATACACACACACATATGTAAGTGTATGGATGTGTGTATTTTATAGGTGTAGGCACGCATACGTTCGTGTGTGTGTATATGTATACACACATACACACACCCACACACACACACATAGAGGGCACAGGGTGAGCTGAATATGAAGAAAGAACACCTAAAACATAAAATTTACTACTGAATGAAATATACTAGAAGTAAGAGAAAGGGAAAGGTAGGATGTAGCAAATCATCTCACCTACAAGAGGGAAGAAAGAATTTCTACAAAGGAGGGAAAGAGCGGGGAGATGAAAGGAAATAATAGAGCCTTACTCTCATGGAATTTGGTTTTACGGGGAAATAACACATACTCAATTGGATATGGAAATTTATTTTATCCTGCAGGAAGGCAAGGGGGAAGGGCGTAGGAGAGGGAAGATAATACAAGGTGCGGTAAATTGGGTAAAGGGATAATCACAAGCTGACACTATTGTGGGACAACAGATCATGGGAGAGAGAGGAATAAGCGAAGGGGAGGATAGGACAAAGGGAAATGTGGTTAGTCTTCTACCACATGAATATTATGGAAGTGCTTTGCATTGTTACACATGTGGGAACTGTATTGAATTGCTTGTTTTGTCAGTGAGGGTGGGTGGGAAAGGATGGAGAGAATATGGAACTGAAAGCTGTAAGAATGAATTTTCAAAATTGCTTTAGCTTGCAACTAGTAGTTAAACTGTATAGGCAATGAAGTATAGAAATTTATTTTGCCCTACAGGAAAATAGAGGGGAAGGGAATGGACTAAGGGTTGATAATAGAAGGGAGGACAGACTGGAGGAAGGTGTGGATAGGATGCATGTCGTCCTGGGGTGATGGTGGGGAGAGATGGGGAGAAAATTTTGAATGCAAATTCTTGAGGAATTCAGTGTTAAGAACTGAAAAATAAATAATATTTATATAATATATATATTATATTAATATATAATATATAATATAATATTAATATATATTAATATATATTATGCTCTCCCCTAAAACCTCTCTAGAGGTCACTGCCTCACTCACTAATATATATAATATAATATATAATATATATATCTTATATATATATAAAATATATATATGGAGAAGAAACAGTTTGCAAAAGGAAAAAAAACATAGCATGCTTTTAAAAATATAAAGAATTTCTAACTCACTAATTTTTAGAGAAATGAAAATAAAAACAACTCTGAGGTATCACATCATATCAATTAGTAATGACAAATGATGGAGGGGATCAAAGAAAATAAATACACTAATTAATTGTTCATAGAGGTGTCCACTGGTCCCACCATTCTGGAGAACAATTTGAACCTATGCCCAAAAGTCTATAAAACTGTGTATATCATCTGACCCAGCCAAGACCAGTTCTATATCCCAAAGAGATAAAAGGAAAAGGACCTATATGTGTAAAGTATTTATAGCAGTTGTTTTTGTAGTGGCATAGAAGTGGAAATTGAGTAAATGTTCATCAACTGGGGGAGTGGCTGAATAAGCTATGGCACATGATTGTGATGGAGTACTTTTGTGCTATACGAAATGACGAGGCAGATGGATTCAGAGAAACATGGGAAGACCCACATGAACTCGTGCAAAGTGAGGAGGACAGAAACAGAAAATATTTCTACAGTAAGAGCAGTGTTATGTAATGATGATCAATTGTGAAAAAATTCGCTTCTCTGATCAATAAAATGTTATCCTCTTCCAGAGAGAGAACTGATGAACTGCAAATTGAATGCAAATTGAAGCACATTTTTCTCTTTCTTAATTTTTCTTGCTTTTTTTGATATGGATAATATAGAAAAAAGTTTTACCAGGTTTCATATTTAGTAATTACATCATATTGCTTGCCTCTCAGTGGCTGGAAGAGGCACTAGAAGAAGGGAGAAAATTTGGAACTCAAAATTTAAAACAAAAAAATTAATAAATAATTTCATGAAGATGATGATGATGGTGATGATGTTGCTGCTGTAGATGTTGCTGATGATAGAGAGAAGGGAGGAGAAGTCACACCAGATTCTCTCTATGGATTTTGACCTTTCTGGGAATTGTCATCTGAGAAATTGTGCAGCTTCCCTTGTTTGTGTCCTGCTGGAGACACAGACTGACTGTGTGCCAGGAGAACAGACGGCCAAAGTCGAGGAGACAATCAGATTGAGTTTGGCTGTAGAAAATGACAAAACCAGGAATCTGGCCTGGCCTCAGCGTAGCAGGAAGTGTTTGGAGTCACGCCTGGGCTCCGTGTCCCTCCTCCTCTGTGCAGTGGATCGGATGACTGGTTCAGAACAGGGATTCCCTATTTTCAGGCCCCATATCCCTTGCATTTTCAGTAAACCTTCCTGTGCCTCTTATTCAGTGAGAAATGCAATAAATCCTACTGTGTATAGAAGCCATTTTCCTTCTCCAATGGTACACCAACAGTCTCCTCCTTCTGACTGTGGTTGAGATGAATTACAAGGGCCTCTTTCACTTTAAATCTTTAAATATTCAATTCTCCTTCTCTGCTCTCCCCTAAAACCTCTCTAGAGGTCACTGCCTCACTCACTAAGCCAGGGTTGAGCTGCCAGGCTAACTGGGACCAGACCTGCTACTCCCACCTGTAGCACTCAGCCTGCCACCTCCCTTTCTGGCCTGATTGACCTTTGAGCCTTGGTCCTGCAGGGAACAATGGTTAGATCCGATCTCATGGAGAGGAGGCGCTTCCCTCCAGCACCCCCACTTCCTCTTCCCCATTGCTGTTCCTGGTCAAGGTTTCCCATGGAGATACGAAACATTGTTTATATTATTGGACATTATTTATGCCTATCTATCTCTTCCTACACTCCCTGAAGGGACAGACAGCAGCCGTGTAATGGACAGAACACTGGAGTTGGAGTCAGAAGGCCTGGTTTCTCATCCTGCCTCTGACTTTCTAAGGTTCTAGTAACCTGGGTCACCATGACAACTCACTGGACCTCTCTGGGGTTCCAGACCCACCTCTGACATCCCTAGGCCCTCAGATGGATCCCTGTGGAAAAGTTGCCCTGATATCCAGGGATGCCACTTGTAGCCCCCTCTGTGGGCACAGGGGAGAGAGAATTGAGAGGCTCCGAGGACTCTCCCTAGTTGGGAGGAGGGAAGAGGATCAGGCTGAAATCACTGCTCTCCCTCCCTGAGGCAGCTGCCCCAACGGGGAAGAAACTGGCCCAGGAGGAAAGCATTTAATTCTCCAGCATTGACTGGGTGCTCATAAATCCTTAATGTTGTCCAGGGGATTGGTGCTCAGGTCTGCGCTGGAACGCGGCATCTGCAGTCCCCTCCATTTCTGGGGGCCTGTGACTGGAAGATTCCATGACTCTAGGAGTGCAGCCCTGGCAGCTGTAGCTCTTCATTGCCCTCCCAGCTCTTCACCCTCCCTTACTGCGCCACCAGCCTGGTCTGCCACTTGCAGGGATTGACTTGCCCTGCCCTTCTTCATCTGTAGATCTCAATTCTTTCCCCAGTGCTGCTCCCGCTGATTATCTCAATCGTCCCAAGACATTTTATCTTCCCAGAGACTCCCAGTTGGACTCTATGCTCCCTGCTCAGCCCTGGTTCCCACAGGAGCAGCTCTTTGGGAAGGTCTGCTTGGTAGACTCCTTCAAACAATTTTCTCTAAGTACAAACTTCAGCATATCTAATTCACTATGTAAGTACTGCTTGTTCATGCCCCAGACAGACTGGGGGACTCTGGAACCAACTTAGATTAGGATTGGGATATTTTTTGGTCATGTTGATGAATTGAGAGACCTAGAAGCCGTCTTCCATTCCCAATAAAAGTAACATAGTCTCCATTCATCTAGGGGTGGAGAGCCATAAGGTAGGTGGGAGGGTCAACTTACATGGTTAGAGGAGGAAAGGACTGTGGAATATACAGCTGAAAGGGACCTTAGAGACAAGTGAATCCAGTTCCCCTCTCATGTGGCAGATTAGAAATCTGAGGCACAGAGTGGTTAAGTGACTTCCCTAAGGTCACACAGACTTGGTGTGTCTGGTCCCACTAATTTCCTCTTGCAGTTATTTTTGATTCTCTCTTCCACTTTCTTCATGTTTTTCTCATCCTTTTTCTAGCCAGTTGGTGATTCTAATGGGAACTTGGCCCCTACCTGCATATCTCAGTGAGACACTGGCATCAGATTGGTGATCTTCATGGGAGTCTAGCTCCTGAATGATGCCCTTGGAGGAGTTCTCAGCAGCTTACACTGCAATGCCAGGAATGTGAGATTAGAAGGATAAACCCAATCAAAACCTCTTCCACTCTCTCATCCTCCCAGGAGCTGCAAGGCAGGGGTAGTGTCTGTCACAGTTATCACACTCATGGAGACATTTGCAATTAATTGTCAGGCCTCTATTTAGACTTCTACTTGTCCACCTGATCCTATGAGAGTGACATATCAAATCTCAGGCCCCAAATGTGACCACCACTTTTGTTCCAGGGACTCCACGAGACCCCACTCATATGATGGAGCCCTAGCCAAACCACTGACTGTAGCCTCAGAAGCCCACTGAGATCGCCACTTGAATGCTAGGTCCCCATCAAGATCACCAGATGGATAAGAGACCTCCAGTTAGATCATCTACAAAGGCCTAGACCCCCTTAAATGAAACCACAAGCCAAAGTCTAACCCCATTGTGAGACCACCAACTGGTAAGCAGTATCTTAGCAAGGTCATCTATTGAATGGCATTATGATTTTGCTCAAAATCCATCCCTTCTCCCCTACTTATTTGTTTTGAGGAAATCTATATTCTTTAAAAATGCAGCTTTTCATTTCACTTTTATTCAATGAACAAATGTTAATTTTCTCTCCCTTCTAGCTACCTGACATCTCTATGTATCCAATTTGTGGTGATGCTTTTACACCGCAGCATATTTCTGATACAAGACATAAAGCCTCTAACCTGCCTTTCTCTGTTGATGGAGAGTTTCTCAGAAATCCCTTATTTTTCTCACCAATGGTGACAGAGCAATTTGATTTCTGAGCCCTGGGCCCCATCACGTCCTCTCTCCACTGCATGTTTATACTTTCAACAGTGTTCATTCTTCCCCTAGTTTTTAGTCTCTATTCACTGGCTCATTTCTCATACGTTTAGGTGCTCCCTTAGGACAGCAATATAGCACCTTAGTGGATTTCTTGGTGACGATTTGACAATGCAGCATATTTCAGATGCAGTGCATTGACCTATGATTTCTAGGATGAAGCTAAAGCAGTCGTCAAGGACAACATTACATCCCTTGGTCTTGACATCTGGAATTTTTTCTGTTTCAGGTAAAATATTATAAATAGAATGACATAAAATTATTTGAGTGTTATTTGGATTACTTTCACCTTGGAGATCATCATCAGTCATTGATTCCTTCTGTGCAAGAGTGTTCATATTCCTGGAGTTCTCATTAATATGATTTTTTTTGCAATTTTTTTGGTGTGCAATATTTAACTGCATACTGTGTTTTCTAGCATAGTTCTCATGTAACTGTGCTGCCTCAAAATTCTCCTTCAATTTTGGTGAGATTTTCATTTGAAGTTTTCCTTTTGAGCCTTGTTATCGTCAGGTTAAATCAAAAACAGTTCTTAAGGGAAGTTTTATGTCTCCCAATGCTTACATGAATAAAATAGAGAAAGAGGAGATCAATGAATTGGGCATGGAACTGAAAAAGTCACAAAAAAACAAACTGAAAATCCCCAGTTAGATACCATATTAGAAATACTGAAAACCAAAGGAAAGATTAATAAAACTGAAATTAAGAAAACTATTGAACTAATAAATAAAACTGAGATGGTTTTATGAAAAAAACAATAAAATTGATAAACTTTTGGTCAGTGTGACTAAAAGAAAAGAAAGAAGAAAACCAAATTACGAGTATCAAAAATCAAACGGGTGAACTCACCACCAATGAAGAAGAAATTAAAACAGTAATTAGAAATTATTTTGCCCAACTGTATGCCCATAAATTTGACAGTCTTAGTGAAGTGGATGAATATTTACAAAAATAAAAATTGCCCTATTAACAGAAGAGGAAATAACACACTTCAATAACCCCAGTTCTGAAAAAGAAACTGAACAAGCCATCAACTAACTCCTTAGGAAAAAATACCGAGCCAGATGGATTTACAAGTGAATATTATCAAACACTTAAAGAAACATTAATTCCAATACTATATAGATTACTTGGAAAAAGAGGTGAAGAAGCAGTCCTACCAAATTCTTTTTATGACACAAAAAAAGTTGCTGATACCTAAACCAGAAAGGATCAAAACCGAGAAAGAAAATTATAGATGAATTTCCCTATTGAATATAGATGCAAAAATTTTAAATACAAGATTAGCCAAAATATTGCTGCAACCTATCATGAGGATAATACACTGTGACCAGATAGGATTTATACCAGGAATGCAGGACTGGTTCCATATTAGGAAAACTAATATCAGCATAATTGACCATATCAAGAGCAAAACTAACAAAAACCATATGAATATCTCAATAGATGCTGAAAAAGATTTTGACAAAATACAACACCCATTCCTTTAAAAAACAATTGAGAAAATAGGAATAAATGGAGTCTTCCTTAAAATGATAAGTAGCATCTATCTAAAACTATGAGCAAGCATTATATGTGATGGGCATAAGCTAGACTCATTTCCAATAAGATCAGGAGCGAAACAAGGATGGCCACTATCATCACACTTATTCAATATGGTACTAGTTTTAATAGGAAGAGAAGAAAAAGAAATTAAAGAATTAGAATAGGCAAAGAAGAAACTAAGTATCACTTTTTGCAGATGATATGATGATATGCTTACAGAATCCTAGAAAATCAAGTAAAAAACTACTTGTAATAATAAACAACTTTAGCAAAGTTGCAGAATATCAAATAAACCCATATAAACTTTCAGCATTTCGATATATTACTAACAAAACCCAACAGCAAGATAAAGAGAAATTCCAATTAGAGTTAAGGTGGATATCATAAAATGTTTGAGTCTACCTCCCAAAACAAACCCAAGAACTGTATAAACACAATTACAAAATACTTTTCACACAAATAAAGTCAGATCTAAATAAATTGAAAAATATAAGCTGCTCACCAGAAGGATGTACTGATACAATAAAAATTACAATTCTGCCTAAATTAATTTACTTTTTCAGTGCCATACCAATCAAACTACCAAAAATGTTATAGAGCTAACAGAAACAGTATTAAAAGTCATCTGAAAGAACAAAATGTCCAGAATGTCAAAGTCATTAATAAACAAAAAGGAAGAGAAGGTCGCCTAGCCACACCAGATCTTAAAGTGTATTATAAAGCATCAATCATCAAAATTACTTCTTACGGGCTACTAAATAGCCAGTGGAATGGGTTAGATTCACATAGGTGGAATAGGTGGATCGGTGGAATAGGTTAGATACACAATACATAGTAGTCAGTGATTATAGCAATTTACTCTTTTATAAACCGAAAGATCTCAGCTTCTAGGACAAGAACTCAGGATTCGACAAAATCTGTTGGAAAAATGGGAAAATGTCATGACAAAAATATCCGTAGTCCAACAGCGTACACCATATGCCAAAGTAAAATCAAAACGGATACATGATTCTTATAAAAAGGCAGATACAATAAGCAAATTGGGACAGAAAGGAATAGCTTACCTGTCACATTTATGGAGAAGGGAGAAATTTATGACTAAAGAGGAGAAAGGGAACATCATGCAATGCTATCCACATCTAGAGAAAGAACTTGAGAGTCTGAATAGAGATGGAAGCATATTACTTGCTGCCCTTTTCTTTTGTTGTTTTGTTTTGTTTCCTCCTTCTCATGGTTTCTCCCTTCGGTTCTATTTCTTCTTTAAAACACGACCAGTACTGAAAAGAGGTTTAATATGAACCTATGTGTTTGAACTTATTATATGTAGAAGATTTAATTCCTGAAGTATCTCATTCTTCCAGAGCAAATATAACTAAGAAAGAATAACAAACTTGTGAAACAAAGACTTAATTCCATCAAATTATAAGGATAGTCATTAACCTCTTTGCTTTTTTAAAGCTGGAATAGGATTCCAGTATATTTATGCTAGTAAAAAAGTAATAACTTATGAGCTATCTTGTCTTATGGTTAAAATGTAAAAGCAGGTGGAATAATCTGAAGAACAGGACTGAGAATTTTGGCAAGATAAATTAAGTTCTGATTAAAACTATGAAAGGTACATAAGGTTTGGGAATAAATATGAGTTATCTAAACGCCTCTTGCTCCTGGGTAGTTGTTCTGGATACCTCTGTGTCAGTTTCAAATGGTTTAAAGTGTGAGGAAGTATTTTAAGAAGACAGAACAAACTGTGTAACTTGATTTGATAATTAATAGATCAATCAAGTTTGAGATGGCCCTATTTGGAGGATACCAGCCAATATTTCTTTGCTGTATAAGATTGGGACTGCAATTTACTATTGCTTGAAGCTCTGATTACAGGAATAGTTATCTAAGCTATAATAAAACCAAGTGACATGTGCTGTAGGCTAATGGTGGATGCTTGGAAAGGTTTTGAAGATGACCTTGGGCACAGCCTAGGTAGGATCTTCTTACTTTTATTTCCCAAATGTGCTATTTCCTTTCTGAAGAAAAAAATTCCCCACCTGATTTCTCCCAAGCCCTGCTTTCAAGCGCCTGGTGACCTCATGATTACATGTCAGATAATGGCTTATTCCTGGAATCAATCAGAACTAAGGAAAATCTTTCCTTCTGTTAACATTGCTCTTCTTTTTCTTTTATAACAAATCTTTATAATTAAGAAGTTCTGTAAGTACGATGCTAAGTCTACCAAATAATAAATGGAAATTGGAATATCTCTGAATTATTATAAGGCGGTGCAGGAATGAATGGCTTACAACTTTAACCTATATTCCTGGCCAAATAAACAAATATAATATAGAGATAACAACGAGGAAAGGATTAGATCAGGTAATAAGACAGATGCAATGTGATAGATGCCTAATTAAATAGAGTAGCAAATTTTAAGGAAAAACAACACGATCAGACTGATTCCTTTAAAAATTATATACTGATGTAGATGATTGACTTCTAAAATTTGCCATATATTTGATAATAAGATCTCAAATTTGGAATTTTGCACAGAAAATCGTATAAGATCGTGGCAAAAGCAAGTGAAATTATTTTCTTTTTGTTAAAATATCTGTCCAATAATTTAAAGGGAAGATGAGTTCATTTTATGGTTGGACTCTCACATTTTAAAATATTCTTATTCCGGGGACAAGATTTAGATAAAGACAGAAACAACAAATACCATAAACTGAAATCTTCTGAAATTTCAAAAATGGAGGACAGATTTTAAGTAATTGTACTAATTTATATTGTCAAAATTATATAGGAACTTCGAGATCTGAACCAGAGACACAAAATTCTCTTTTTGGACTGTCCCAAGGAAATAAAAAAAGCTATTGTCAAAGAAAGGATATCTAGACAGCAGATAACTACATGAGAAATCTGGGATTCAAAAAGTGATGTTTGAATGAAAATTAAGAATGGATTACTGGGGTACAAGGAACTTAATATTAATTAACATTGAAATAATGACTGCATTTATTTGTATGGTTCATGCTTAATTTTCTTGTTTCTCTTGGTGACATGTAAATCTCCCTATTCAAAACTAGTCTATTGTGAGCAATCTAAGTTTAATTTGTACCTGACTTAATGTAAAAATGCAACTGTAAAAAACTTCATTGTGTTATTTGTACCTAACCCTGCATGACTCGGAAACTGAACTATCTCTATATGCCTTTTACCATGTTAACTATGTTGTACTGTTTCATTTCAATTATCAAATCATATGTTTTCTGGGAGACCCTGCCAGGTTTTCCGTATAGACTCTTGGATCCATCTGTCACCCCCATTGCCTCTGCTCCTGAGTGGACCATGCCCTCCAAGTTTGAAAGGGCTTGAAGAAGATGACATCAGACATAGACAGCTTTTCCAAGACCTGCATGAAGATTTAGAGTTTTTTCATACCTTCGTTGGTCCACAGATGAAGGCTTCAGCTTGCCTTTGACCAAAAGAAGGGAATGATAAAATTTAATATAAATTTTGGACTTTGATAAGGGCCAAAGCTTGAATTAAGAAAAGTCTGGACCTAAGAGTCTCTTTTGTTATCTTATGTAAACTCAGAGAATGCCTCAGTGAAGCAAATGAGGTTGACTTGGTAATTTCCTTAGGAGACCTTTTTATGGTGTGTTAGTGATAAGGAAAAACACAGATGTCCTGGGTTGTAATTTCAAGTGAAACTTTCTTAAAGGTACCCTTTCCTGTGTCAGTAGGATACCTGCCATCAGAGTGATGGGATTTTCTCCTTATCGTATATCACAGAGAAATATGCTACAGAGAGCAAATTCACACAGCTTGGGATTATAAAACCCAATTGACACTACTTTATTAATTGTCTTACTAAATTTACAATTTATTCAACTAGGAGAGTTCCTTTCTCACGGTAAAATGTATTTAAGTCAGTTGATTTCTGTACTGAGCCATTCAGATAATATCTGGCTCCATAATATTATGTTACCGTTTCTTAAATAGGGAATTGTTTAATTAACTAAATCAGAAAATATATGAATTTAGCCTGTTGTCTTTTCTTTAACCAAGTTTTCAGGTTAACACCCTCAAATATACCCAGGTCTTTGGATGACTTTTCTAAATGTTGCAAGGAATGTTCTTGATTCAAGAGAAGGAATTTTTTTTTCTCTTTCCTGCTTCTTGTGTCTCAGTCTTTTCTCCCAAGTGCATGCCTTTCTCTATTCACTAGAGCAAAAGAACGAGAGGAGGGAAAGGGCAACCGCCTGTAAAAGTTCTGTCAAATACAGATGAGAAATCTGACTGTGTTAAAGGAGTTTCTTTATTATGCTTATTTCCTGTGTGATGGATATGTGGCAATTATATTTGCTTTCTATCATTCATAATAAACACCTCTTAAGTAATTGGCAACATACTCATTCTCCCCAGGACTAAAAACTACACTAGATAACCACCACAACAGTGCTGACTGGGTAATTTTGTGTACTGGTAAGGGAAATAACCTCACTGAAAACCATTTCCCAACAGTATTTAACACTGGCATCCTAAGAAGAAAAACTAGAATGAAACAGGTATGAAAAAGAAAGCTTCAATGTATTTCAATCATTCTTTTATCCCTTCGCTTTGAGAGGGAAAACCCAAAATAAAATAAAAAGTTGTGATTCACATTCACATACTACCTACTCAGCAGCAGGTCATGGAGACCCAGAAAACAGTTGCTATGCTCAGGCAGCCAATCTTGACTTTTGTTTTCCTTTTTTACCCCCGATTTGTTGAGTTTTGCAGTGAATACTCACAGCATATTCTAAATTATCATAGCTCTGCTAAGTTTAAGTTTCTGCTAAGATTCAGGGTTGGGATATGAGGTTGGGGCTAAATGATGACTGGTTTCTTTTGGAGTATACCACTGTGAAAGAGGCCTCTCCACCTCTTCAAGTACAAAGGAAGCCTGTCTCTTCTGGTTAAAAGTATAGCCCTTTGTGACTGGGAGGGAAAGCAATACAATGTTGTGACACTCTATAAGGATTAACTGAGATAATATTTGTAAAGCACTTAGCACAGTACCCAGAACATAGTTGGTTGGTTGGTTGTTGTCCTTTCATCTTCGAAGAGGATTAGAATGACATCACCATGATCAAATGAAATTTCAGTGTCTCCGACTGTGGCTGATCAGACCAATATAAGCTTGGAATGCTCTACCACAGGTTGGGCACAGATAGTCCGTGTGAATATTTCTGGTGAATATCCCAAATTTGTACATCCTGAGTTTACTTTGTGCTGTCTCAATACTGCTTTGCTCAAAGAGCACAGTAACTTTTCTTATGTGGGCACAACATGCTGAGCAATCCTGTGCCAGTGTCTCCCATGTTGCACACTCAAATCCAAAGTTCTTGAGAGAGACCTTGAGAGGATCCTTGTATTGTTTCTTCTAGCCATCATGTGATCGCCTGCCCCATACAAGTTCTCCATAAAATAGTGTTTTTGGCAAGCATACATTCGGCATTGGAACAACGTGGCCAGCCCATCGGAGTTGCATTCTCTGAAGTGTAGTTTGAATACTTGACAGTTCAGCTTGAGCAAGGACTTCAGTGTCTGATACCTTATCATGCCAGGTGATCCTCAGAAACTTCCAAAAACAGTGCAAATGGAAGAAATTCAGGTTTCTGGCATGGTGCTGGTAGACTGTCCATGTGTCACAAACATATAACAATGAGGTCAGCACAACGGCTCTGTAGACCTTCCATTTGGTAGTCAGTCTAATATCTCTTCTCTCCCAAATCTTTCTTCAGAGCGTTCCAAACACTGAACTAGCTCTGGCAGTGCGTGCATAAATCTCATTGTCAATGTGTACATCCCTAGAAAGTACACTACCAAAGTAAGTGAACTTATCCACAGCATTCAGAACTTCTCCATTTGTTGCAACCAATGGTTCCACATATGGATGATGTGGTGGTGGCTGATGGAGTACCTGTATTATTTGGTGTTAATTATTAGGCCAAAATTAGCACAGGCAGCAGTGAATTGATCCATACTTTGTTGGACCTCATCTTCAGGGGCTGCATTGAGTGCACAATCATCTGCAAACAGAAAATCATGCACCAACACTCCCTCCACTTCGGTCTTGGCTTTGTAACCTTTTCAAACTGAAGAACTTACCATCAGTACACAGTTGACCTTGATACCGTGTTCATCCTCATTGAAAGTATTTGTCAACATGGCTGAAAACATCATGCTAAAAAGCATGGAATCAAACAAACATCCTTGTTTCACTTCATTGGTGACTGGGAAGGCATGAGAGCTTTGTCCATTATCCAGAACCCGGGCAAACATGCCATCATGAAATTGACGTACAATATTGATGAACTTCTCCAAGCAAACAAATTTTGACATAATTTTCCATAAGCCCTTACCACTAACAGTGCCAAAGTCCTTGGTGAGATCCACAAACTTTGTGTGCAGACCTCTGTTCTGCTCCTGGCATTTCTCCTGGAGTCGTCGGGCAGCAAACACCATATCAATTGTTCCTCTGCCCTTTCTGAAGCCATACTGACTCTCAGGTATATGCCCATCTTCCAGGGGAAGGATCAATCTATTAAGAAGGCCTCTAGCAGGAATTTTGCCAGCAATGACTAAGAGAGAGATCCCCCTATGATAGTCGCAGGACAATTTATTCCCCTTACCCTTATAGAGATGGATAACGGAGGCATCCTTGAACTCCTGGGGGATAACCTCCTCTTGCCATATAATCTGGAAAATTTCAGTCAGTTTTTTTAGGAGCAATGGTCCCCCTACCTTGTAAATCTCAACTGGAATAGAATCAGCACCAGATGCTTTGCCACATGAAAGGAGCCTAATGGCCCTCAAAACCTCTTCTTCAGTTGGAAGTTCAGCTAAGGAGAGATTGACTTCAACCTGAGGTAAACGGTCAATGGTCTCAGCATTGACTGATGGTGGTCTGTTGAGAACAGTATGGAAGTGTTCAACTCACCTCTCTAGGATCATGTCCTTATCACTAATCAATGTGGTTCCATCAGTGCTGAGTAGGATTTACCAGCAGGATAGTTCATCCACCTCTAAGAAGGCAGCATTTAGTTTCATCAAAAGAAAAGTACAAGCAAAGCTTAGAGAGATGCAAGATACCTGGCTCAGTAAGAAGGCAGATGAAATTCAGTTTTATGCTGATAGTAACAATCCAAAGAGCTTTTATGATTCACTGAAAGCTATTTATGGGCCAAAAACTTATGGTGCATCACAACTACTCAGTGCTGATTAGTTCTACCCTGCAGTAGTTTCAGTTGTGTTTATGATCTTAAAGCCATGACTATAAATGTGGGCCCCAAGTTCAGACTATTTTGAAATGTCCTCTACTGCTGCTTGAATTGGGGCATTTAGATTCAAGTTTCTCAATGCAAAGGGAGCCTTGGCATTTCTGACAAGATAAAGATTGATATTATACAATGGCAGAGGAAATTGGGAGTTTACGACTCCAAGTGGGCTAATTTCCAAATTACACCAGAGAAAATTACTCCAGATAATTTCATAGATTTCCTCTTAGGTACATGATGGTAAGACTGTTGCATCTGCAAATTTAATTGCAGGTTTATTTTTTTTCCAAAGCAGAGATATCAGCATAATTGGTAGCTGCTTGTCTTAGCAACACTTGTTGTTTGTGAGCCCAAGAGTAACAATTTTAGATTGATAATGTGCAAAATGATGATGTGAGATCATCTGACATAGTCATTCTGCCACATTTTAGGTGTCTTGGCTTATCTTTGGTCGAAGTCTTCAAGCCAAGACTCTGTAACCAATAGTCAATTATTTTGTAGAGGGAATTATTCAGGTTGGCTGGACTGGATGGACTTTGAGGTCCCTTCCAACTCTAAAATTTTGTGATACTATGATCTACAGGGGAATCACTTTAAAAAATTTTAGCCAATCAGCAGTTAATAAATATTTATTAAGTTGGGAATATAAAAAAGCAGAAGACAGTTCTTGCTCTCAAGGAGATCACAAAGAGGGAAAACAGCAAGCAAGCAAATATGTATAAACAAGCTAAACATAAGATCAGTAGGAACTAATTAAAAGAGGAAAGGCACTAGAATTGAGAAGGTGTCTTCACTGTCTCGTTTACCAATATAATTTTACAATGCAATAATACATCTTGAAACTTGAACTTTTGTGATATTTGAGTAGTAAATTCTCACTTGATAGGAGAAAAAACAGGTGTCCTGCATCACTGAATATTCTGATTAATTGAAGATTTCCCATTTTTATCATAGATTATGGATTTTCAAGTTAATTGGAATAAAACAGACTTGAGTGAAACTATATTGAACATAATTTAATCTGTCTTTGAGGATTCAGAAGTTTCTTCAGGTTCTTGCATGTTTTAAAAGTCATCATTATGAATACTAATTGTTAATGTGTTAATCAATTGAATTAGTACAGATGCAAATGGTATATGAGATTGAACTAAATGAGCAATGACCCTAGTCCTGGCAGTTCTTTTTTAAAATGAATTCCTGCTAGCCACTCATGCGTTTTCTTATACCTTTCTCAGAAACGAAAACTAAAGAGAAAAAAAAAAAAAGACAGCTATTTAAAAGCAACAAGGTGGCATAGTGGACAGAGTACTGGAGCTAGAATCTGGGAGACCTGAATTTCAACCCTGCTTCAGACCCTAGACAAATCATTAAAACGTCTTTTAGCTTCAGTTTCCTTCTCAGTGAAGTGGGGATATAACAGTTACCATCACCTCATAGGGTTGCACATTTTAAAGTGCTATACATAAATGCTAGCTATTATTATTTGACTTCTTTTGTTGTTTTAATTTCAGCTAAATGAGAGTTATGTATACCTTGCTGAGACCAGGTAATATTTTATTATGTATGTTCAGCCAGTAAATATTTCTTGAAGAACTACTGTGTGTAGCACTATAAAGGAATCCAAAGAATTCTGGAAACTGAATAAAAAAACAAGAGACATAGAGAAGTGATCATACTTAGTGATAATAGCTGGCTTTTACATAGCCCTTTAAGGCTTATGGAGAACTATCTCTTTGGATCATCTCAACAACCCCTAAGAAAATTATGCTATTATGACCTGCATTTTTAAAATGTGGATCCTGGAACCGATAGTGTTAAAGGACATGCCCAAGGTCACATAGTAAGTATATCTAGGTGGGGATTTGAGCTCAAGTCTCCCTGAGCCCAAAGCCAGCACTTGGTGCCAAGCTGCTATACCAAATGACGAAAGGGTGTTGACAGGCAGCATGGCCACTCTGGGCTCTGTCAGGCTCCTGCTGACCGCGTCGGCGGCTTTCGGGGCTGCGTCCCGTCGCTGCCTTCTCCTGGCCAGAGCCTGAGCGGGCCCCGGGAGGCTGGGTCGGCCAGGGGGGTAGATGCAGGGGAGCCCTGCCTGCCCCGGGGAGAGCCGGTGTTTTAGCTTGTGGGCCGCGAGCCAGCGCAGCTCAGACGATAAAGTAACCATTCGTTTTATAAACTGTGATGGTGAGAAATTAACAACTCAAGGAAATGTTGGTGACACTCCACTAGAGGTTCTTCAGTATAATCTAGACACTGATGGGTTTGGTGCCTGTGAAGGAGCATTGGCTTGTGCCTCCTGTTACCTTGTCTTTGAAGACCACATATTTGAAAAGCTAGAAGCAATTACTGATGAGGAAAATGACATACTTGGCCTATGGACTAACAGACACATCACGCTTGGGCTACCAAGTCTATTTAACAAAGTCGATGAACAATATGACTGTCCGAGTACCTGAAGCAGTCGCTGATGCTAGGCAATCCACAGATCTGGGCAAGAACTTATAAACTGCAGGCAATAAGAACTTTTTAATGGAACATTACCTAGATTTTTGTAACTAAAATTAATGTAATTAAATAAGAATTTGCCAAGTAGAATTTATTGCTATTCCTAGCTTTGCTATTTTAATTTATCTTATAAAACTACTGTATTTTAAAATTTTTAAAAATTATGCAGCCTTTTTATATCGGTTAAATTTCAGATTGTGTAGCAATTGTTATAACAATGCACATAATATTACGTTACATTTGTGTAGTGTTTACAACTTTTCAAGTTTCTTTTCCTCTACCTCATTATATACTCGTTGTCACTAGTTGAAATGTGTTGAGGCACAGAGTGGTTGTGTCCAGCACAGCTGGTTGCAGACCTGAGACTAGAACATAGGTCTCTTGACTTTTTCTAGTAGATTGTTCACCATCAGATTAAATAAAACAGGAGAAATTATGAATGTTCTATCAAGAAAAGCTTCTGAGTATGTGTATTAATGAAGAAAAACATGCATTGCTCAGTGAGCTGCTTCATTTTCTGAATGACATGTTAGAACAGATATAAAGATAATTGTCTGCCTCTTAATGTGATCTTTTAGAATTGTGAATATTTAGGATAATTTGAACATAGGTGCCCTACGACAAGTCTGGTCTTAATACTAAAAAAAGAGGAATACTATAAAGGAAAGTGAAATTCTTGATTCTTTTCTATGAAGTGTAATATGAACATTTGTAATCTTTCCTACGCATTTAATTTGTAATATTCCTTAACAGTGGAATGGAATTCTTTTAAAATTCAGCCTTTATCTGCAGGGCCAGAGAAGAAAAAAAGCAATAATTTGAATGGGCTTTGCAATATGTTGGTTGTGTGCGGAAGCAAGTTGGAATTTTCACTTTGCCTTACAATAAAATAAGAAATAAATTCATTAGTAGGTTACACAATGTAGCTTTTGGAACTGGAAGAAAACTTTATGAATCTGGACCAGTTGAGGGGAAAAGCTAACCTTAATTAAATTAGTAACAGTTTTAAAGAAATACGGGATTATTACCTTAAGCCACATGTGGCAACATGAACTTTTAAGCAATAAAGTTGCTTAAAGTTATTTCCATGTTTATTTAACATATAAAAATTTGTGGCTATGTTGTTAACATATTAATGAAGCTTTTAAAAGGCTTAAAACCCTTTTATGTTATTAAACATTCCTCTCCTACCCTTGCTTGCCCTATTCATTTGCTTAGCAATCTCTTTGTCGTAGTCTTGAATTGAACTTGAGTCTTGACAGTAGAGAAAGTTATCATATATTCCAAATTTGTGGAGTGTAAATTGAAAAGATTCATTGAATTCATTCTAGAATCATAGAACTGAAGAACTGAGGAGAACCTGCGAGGTAGTAGCCTCATCTAATCCCCAACATGAATCGTGAATTACTTCTTATCTGATGCTAGGAGACCTTCAGTGATTAAGCATTTTTGACGGCTGTAACTGCTAAGAAATGCTCCTCATTTTCAGCTAAAACCTGCTTCCTTTAACTTTTTCAACTTCCAGGGCAAAACAACACAAAAAATCTTTTACTGATTTTCATAAAAATCGTAGTACTTCATTGTTAAAAATCTGAGGTTTTCACTTAGAGATAAATTAATTTTTAAAGGCTTAACTGTGGGGCCTTTCATTCACATAAAAAAAAAAAATCTGACTTTTTTCATTACCATTACCCCGGACTGAGTAATCGACCTTTTTTTCCCCTCTCATTTTAACGATTTGAAAGATAATTTGTGGTGGTTTCTTTTGGTTTTGTAGAGAAATTTCAGTTTTAATTTGAAGCGCCTAACATTTTTTTCTCTTCTTGCACACTGGCAAGGGCTGGGAGAGATGTACTTCAATTCATGCAACCTTAAGTTGTATTTCCTGGCCACTGCTTGATTAAAAATATATTTCACGTTCTATGAAATCCTGCCAAATTTAAGCCCCACTTTTTCCTCTGCATACAATAATACATTCAACAAAACAACATGGGTTTTTTTTTCTTATGCTGCATTTATTTGGTGCAGTCCAAACCACACAATGATTAGGTTTCATTGTGATGATATGGACACACTTTCCTATTCCAAGTAACAATGTCCCTTCCATTCTAGCTTTGTATCAGACAGTCATATAGCACATGGAAGACAAGCCTGGGAGTCGGAAAGTCTTGCCTTGGACACATATTAGATGTGTGATCATGGACAAGTTATTTAACCTCACAGATGCCTATGTTACTCAGTATGCTTATACATTACGTGCAATTTACCAACCTGTTTCTTGTTCTTTAAAAGGAAAAATCTGAGCTGGATAACGTATATGGTTCTTCTAAGCCCTTAAATCTGGGATGTATCTGGGATTTGAGGTGGAGACTCAAAGACTGGGAGTTTTTTTAATCAATAAAATCACAGGTCCACACTCACAAGTGGTTATTGTAATAATTGCGTGATAATATTTCATTCTCATAGGAAAAAAAGATCGTTTTAATGTCTGTATCATGGGTGTCTACAATTTCATGGGGCAATTATAATTTAACTTCAGAATAGCTATTTAACAGGAATGTTTCATTTTTCAAGGTTATGGGGAAGAATGTCTAGTAAAAGCTATTAAATATACAATTTAATGTAACTTTAATTTTGATTCATTATCCCTTTTCCCCTTTTTTCCTCTTTTCCTTTTTCTGTTGAATTTATAAACTTTTTATAAACTTTTAATTTATAATATGATAATTCTGCTTTTTATAACCTTTTAATTAGTTGAAATTTTGTGATAAATTAAATCTTGGATCATCAGTTTTCTTAAATGGAGTTTTGTTTCTTCACTAGTAATAAGAATATCTTCAAAATTAAATAACCAGGTATCTGAAAAAAAATGAAAGCAGTTTCCAAATTTGTGAAATCTCTCTGTTGTACCCCGAATTTCTGTAGGAAAAAGATAGAGATTTGTAGTGCTGTGTACAATTCTTTCCTGTTTTACAATGTGTGTAACAAAGTGTTTTGTTTTGTTTTGTTTGTTTTGGTGTTAAGTTCAAAATAAAAAATCATTAAAAAGACAAGAAATCATGGGAGTGGTAAGTTCAGGAAAGTACGGAATGCTCTTTGTGAACTGCTGCAATGTGAAGCAGGCAGAGTCAAGGAAACAGTATATATGCGCAGTTAACACAATTTAAATGGAGAGAACCACACACCAAAAAATTAAAAATACATGGAACAGAATGGTAAAGAACAAGTAGTACTGATAAGAAAACCTGAGAAGCAATCACCAACCTAAACTCTCCAGGAGGGGAGAAATCCATAGGTGTTACACACTGCACACCTTTTCCTGACTATTTCAATCAGTTCTGCTCAATTTCTTTTCCTCCATAACATTTTTAAAAAGTGCTATTGGTTACCTGGGATGGCTCTTGAGGTTGGGGAGAGGAAGGGATACATTAGACACCCTTGTGACTTAAGAAACAGTAAATATCAATAAAGAAACAATAAATTTTTTAGAGTTTTCAAGAATTTCGTGGGTAGTAATGTGGGGGGAAGGTGGAAAGTAAGGGTTTGGGGTTAGTAATTATCAGTAGCAGATCTCAAACTATACAACAAATTAGTGATTATTAAAATTGTTGTTTAGTCCTGTTTGCCTTTTCATGAACCCATTTGGGGTTTACTTGGCAAAGATACTGGAGCAGTTTGCCATTTCCTTCTGCAGCTCATTTGACAGAAGAAAAATTAACACAAAAAACATGGTTAACCTACTTGTCCAAGGTCACAGAGCCAGGAAATATCTGAGGCCTGATTTGAACTAGGAAAATAGTCTTCCTGCCTTCAGTCCCAGTGGGACACCTAGCTGCCTGGAAAACAATTGCAACATGTTAAAAATTGAGAGAGTGATCAATGGAAAAGATCGGATATACTATATATAGAAGGAAGGAAATAAAATAAAGTGGTGTTCAATAAATCCAGCAGCTATAGTGAGGGAGAAGTTGGGGAAGTGGAGGACACACTATTCAATTAAAAAAGGAAGTATAACATAACAGAAGTTTGCCAGAAATTTGATAGAACATTAAACCCCATCCCACCCATGCAATGAAATTACAAATAGATTCATGAATTAGATGTGAAAGGTCAATCAATAGCAAATTAAAGGAGTAAGGAGGGAATGAATTTTTCCATCTACAGAAAGGGGGAGAGGTCATGATAGAACAAGAGATGGAGAGGATCCCAGAACATAAAGTAGATTACTTTGCTTTTGCTCATAAATGTTTGAACGTTGATTCCCCCATTGGTCTCTGTGTTTCTTGAGAGGCAGCGTCTGCCTTACCGTTCTTCGTATTTTCAGTTTATCACAGAGCCTGGCACATAGTAAGGAGCTTACTATTAGATTTAAAATCAAATTATTTTAGAAGACAAACCATTTGTTGAGTACCTACTGAATGTTCATCGTAATGTTAGGCCATGCAAAGGAATGGTGGGGGGATAAGAATAAGGAAGGACGGAGATTAGGAGAAACAACATCCTGGGGCAAGTTCTTGGACTAGCTGTTCTGTTCTCCTTCCTATTTCACTGCATTCCCTTTGGATAATGAGGGACGGTTCCACCAAATTAGAAATGCTTTTGGGGTAATGTGTGAAGATAGATTTGTGTGCTTCAGAGAGTGGAAGTGGAGACTGACAATGGGAGTAGGTACTACAACACTTGGTACAGTTCTTTGCGCTTAGTAAGTGCTCAACATATGTTTCTTTCTTCATCCATCCATCCATTTATTTTTTCATGCATGGCAGTAAAGATGACTCCTTGAATAGATGATAGAATGGGGGCTGTTAAATAATCAATAACCTCTACCAAATTTTCTCTGGAAAGAATCTAAAGAAAATGACAACCACATCATGAAAATACAATTGAGATGAGAATAGGAAAAGATGAAATTGCCATGGTAACTGCCTCCATGCCTGTTTTGCAGATTAAAAGAATAGTGCCCGGCAATTCTCCTTCAGGACATGTTCTAATTGCCCGAGGATATCTGTTACCTCTTTTAGACAATGATGGAGATTTCCTTTTAAAGACAATTAATGGAAAGATGGGCAGTATGCACACGACAAGTCAATACATCACCACGACCTTCCCCAATGCCTGTCTCAGAGCAACAGCTCCTTCTTCTGTGTGTCTTTTTCTGTGTCCTATTATGCAGCAAGGGCAGTTAGGCAGTGCAGTGGATAGAGCAGCAGTGCAGGAGTCAGGAGGACCGGAGTTCAGATCTCACCCCAGACACTTGACACTCACTACCTATGTGACCTTGGGCAAGTCACTTAACCCCGATTGCCTCATCCTGGGTTATCTCCAGTCATCCTGAGGAATATCTGGTCACTGGATTCAGATGGCTCTAGAAGAGAAGTGAGACTGGTGACCTGCACAGCCCTCCCTCACTCAAAACAAAGTCGTTGTAAGTCATGTCATTATTTCTCTGATGGCATATTCTTCCTTGGCAACAAAGGATGAACACACACACATTATGCAATCACCATCTGAATTTCTGTTTCCCTCGGTCTGCCCCTGCATCTCTATGTCTGTCTTTATTTCTTTTTCTCTTAATATATACAATACTGGGATGTACAAAAAGCTGGTAAGAAGCCCTCCCCTCCTCCAGACCGATGAATCACCATGGAGGTCAGAGAAAGTGGTAGCCTGAGTGACAGCAAGAGTGTGAGACCCCCATTCTACTCCCTGCTCATTGAACAAGTCTGAGGCAAGCATCCTGGGGTCCAGTGTTTGGGCTTTTTGGTACAGGGGGCTTCAATGCCTGTTTTTGCTTTCACATTTACATTGGTTAAATGATACACCTCATCAATAATTTGCAGTGATGAAGCCCAACCAGGTAGCACCAGTCACACCTAACATGGAAGAGGGTTAAGCTCCCTTAGGTTTACACGGGTTCTTTTGTGTTACCTGGCAAGGGAAAGATTCCTTTTTGCTTTTCTTCACTTATTACCAAATCTCAGTTGAATTCAAAGTCCCCGAGTCTGTTTGGGGCATAAGTAATAAGAATGGATGTTCTGGTTTAAACATGCTAAAGTTTGTACCCAGGAAAGATTGTTTGAAGGAGCCTACACAGCAAAGTTTCCCACAGAGCTGCTCCTTTGTGAACACAGGCCTCAGCAGGAAGCATAAAGTCTTATTGAGGGTCTCAGGGAAGAGAATATGTCCTGGGCTGATTGAGAGAAGCAGTGGGAGCAGCCTTGAGGAAAGAGTTGTGAAGTGTAGAGCAGGAGGGACTGGGCAAGTTAATCCTTGTGAGTGGCAGCCCAGGTTGGTGGTACAGTAGGGGAGGGGGAAGGGTGGAGAGAGAAATGAGGAGCTTCAGCTGCCAGGGATGCAGACTTAGAATCACGGAATCTTCCAATCACAGACCCCCAGAGTTGGAGAAGACTGCAGATATCTCATTTCTGCCCAGCTCTGAGAACTCATCCCTTGAACAACATTCAGGATTTGTGGGCATCCAGCCAGAGCTGGACAACTGAATGCTTTCCTGCTCAAGCAGCCTCTACCACTTTGGGCCAGCTGCCTCATGGAGTGAGAGCAGTGATTTCAGCCTGATCCCTCTCCCTCATCTCTACTAGGGTGTCCTCAGAGCCTCTCAGTCCTCCCTCCCCTGTCTCCACAGAGTTGGCTAGAAGTGAAATCTCTGGGTATCAGGGCAGCCTGCTCTCAGGGATCCATCATAGCATCCTATCCTGAAAGGGATGTGAGAGGTGGGTCTGGTAACCTATAGAAGTTGAGTGAATTGTCATGGTCACCCAGGTTACTAATAGACTTAGAAAGTCAGAGGCAAACTAGGCCCTCTGACTCCAACATCAGTGTTCTGATCATTACAAGGCAGCAGTCTGTCTCTTTAGGGAAGAGAGGAATAGGTAAACATAGTTAAATATATCCAGATATAGAGGAGCTATCTACGTGGGAATTGTTGGTCAGAAACTGCACTGAGGAGGGGACATTGGGGCTGCTGGAGGGAAAGTCCTTTTCTCCATGAGAACAAATACAATTAGGGTTCCCTACAGGACCAAGGCTCAGAGGTCAATCAGTTCAGGCAGGGAGGCTGTAGGCAGAGTGGTTCAGGGATGTGTGTGTGTGTGTGTGTGTGTGTGTGTGTGGTGGGGGAGGGGTGCAGCAGGGCTGGTCCCAGAGAGCCTGGCAGCTCAACCCTGGCTTAATAAGTGAGGCAGTGACCTCCAGACAACCCTGAAAGAGACAGTAGGGAAGGACAATTGGAGGGTCATAGACTTAAAGTAGAGGGAGGGCAGAGCCAAGATGGAAGAGTAGAAGCATGGATCTCCTGGAGCTTTCCCCTAGAGCATTTAAAATACCTATAAAAATGAATAAACAAATTGTAGCACTGCAGACGCCACAAAATGACAGACTGAAATAGATTTCCAGTCCAAGACATTCTGGAAGGTCGACAGGAATGATCTATAGCATTGAGAAAATTGTTGGTTTTTGGTTTCTATTCCATCCTGCTATCTCTTTATGTTTTGTGCGCTTTCAAATGTAGAGTCATGGTTACTCACTGTACATTTCCCTCTATTCAGTCTATTTCTTCTTCTTCTTCTTCTTCTTCTTCTTCTTCTTCTTCTTCTTCTTCTTCTTCTTCTTCTTCTTCTCTGCTTCCTCCTCCTTCTCCTCCTCGTCCTTCTCTTTCTTCTCCTTCTCCTATTCCTTTTCCTTCTTCTTCTTCTTCTCTCCTCCGCCTCCTCTTTCTTCTTCCTCTTCTTTCTTCTCTCTTCTTACCCTTTCCCTCCTCAGAGGTCTATTTTACTGCTAACAACTGCCTTCCTTAATCTGCCCTTCTTCTTCTCATCCGCCACTGCTTTCTCTTATCCCTTTTTTCCTTATTCCTGCTAAGTAAGATAGATTTCTGTACACAACAGAGTGTGTATATATATTCTTCCCTCTTTGAATCAATTCTGATAGGAGTGAGATTCATGCATTGCCCACTAACTCCCACTCTTTCCCTGTTCACTGTAAAAGTTCTTTACACATCTCCTTAATGTGAAATTTTTTTCATCATTCTATCTCTGCCTTTCCCCTTTTCCCAGTTCCTCCATTCTTACTCCTCTGTTTTTTCTTTATTTTGTCACTTCAATATAGCTGACTGCTAGCCATGGTCTCTGCAGACACCCTTACAATGATAAAGATCTTGAGCTGCGTATATCATCTTCACATAAGGGAATATAAACAAATTGACCTTATTGAGTGCCATATAATTTGTCTTTTCTGATTTTTTAATGTATTCTTCTCTAGTGTCTTGGGTTTAGGAATGCTTAAAATTTCCCTGTTTCGTGAAATACCCTTTTTTTCGGCTTAATGATTATGCTCAGTTTTTCTCGGTAGTTTATTCGTCATTGTAATCCTAGCTCTTTATCTTCCAGGATGCCATAATCTAAGCTCTTTTCTCCTTTAAGGCAGGAGCCTCTAGTTCTCGTGGGAGCCTGACTGTGGCTCGAAGATATTACAATTGCTTCTTTGTAGCTGCTTGTAATATTTTCTCCTTCATCTTGGAACTCTTATAATTTAGCCATAATATTCCTGGGAGGTTTTATTTACAAATTTCTATCAGGAGATGACCAGAAGATTTTTTTTTTCAATTTCTATCTTACTCTCTGGATCCAAGACACCAGGGAAGGTTTCCTGAATGGTTTTTTGAAATACTGCCCAGACTCTTTCTTTGATCTTTGATTTCAGGTGTTTTGTTAACTTTTACATGACGTCTCCTCCATCTACTTTTCAGGCCAACTGTTTTTCCAAAGAGATTTTTCGTATTTTCTTCTCTTTCATTATTCTGATTTTGTTTTGTTGCAGGAAGCAACTCATGCTCCACTGAAATGGGCTGTGGGTGGAAGGGCCAGTGTTGGGAAGCAGCCTATAACATCCCTAGAAATCACGATGTGGGGCCATCCCACGTCATCCTGACTTATATCTGTTCACTGTACCCACATGGCTCCAGAGGAGAAACTGAAGCTGGTGACTTTGCACAGTCCTCCCACACTGAAATCCAATTTACTTGTAAATTACGTCTTCACCTTCCCGATGCCTTGGTCCTCTGAGAAGGAAGGATAAACAGCAAGTCATGGAGACTTTCGAGTACGAATGGGGTGGAAGTTGAATGGGGAGAAAGAAGAAAGATAGCTCACTGGTGGTAATTGTTCTCTTGTATTAACTCTGTGTGACGTCGTACCCATCAGGTTGCCATGACCCTATCTTTCTGCCAGTGCTCCCATACCCCAGTTCTGCTGTAGGGAGCCCTGAATCTGTGCTCCATCCTGACCCTTCTGCCTACTAGAAGAGGGAGGTTATTCTCCATGGTGGTGGTGTTGGTGGAGGGGGAAGTATCCCTGATATGTTCTAGGGATCTCTGGGCCTTTTTATTTGCCCTGCTACTGCTGCCCTTAGTGACTCTGACCTTTCCATCCACCCTGTAGATGACTTTTCCTGTGTGGTTTCTCCTCAGCAATTATACTGAGAACTCCTTTAGAGCCCTGACTCTCTTTATTTGCCAAGGTTGTATGGGAGGTTTTAGCATGGCTCTTGGCACATAGTCAGCATTTTAACAGTGCTTTTCATTCATTCATTCATTCATTCATTCATTCATTCGTCTGATCATCAATTTTTGTTAAATAAAATTACTTGTGATCTGAGACTTCTGAGCCTGTGTGCTTGTCAGAAAAGCTGATTGGGAGTGAATTTTCAAATGCTGTAGTTGCCATATTATCTGGAGGGGTAGGGTGCAGAGGAGAGAAAAGGTCAAAACCATCCAAAGTCTTTGAGGTTATTGATACACTTCATTATAAGAGGGAGCTGCTGACCAAATGTCAATCTCCTATTTCCTACTTTGGTGACAGGATAAACTAACCAGAGAATCAAGTGGCAAGAAGATACATGGACGAAGTCTCCAGGTGCATGGCTGATCAAGAGAATCAGGTCTCCCAGAGGGCACAGGATTGTGAGTGACTGAGACAACATCTATAGCTCTTCCAACTGTGTGTGTGTGCTTGTGTGTGTGTAAATATATTTGAGGGTCCGTGTTATAATTGATGACTTTGTTCTAGAGAGAGAGCAGGAGGGAAGAAGGGGAGTCTAGCGCAGCATAGAAATTTCCCTCTTTTCTTTTCTCTCTCCTCTTGCCACACTGTCATTTCTCTGCCTCACAGTCTCAACTTACTCCCTGTGCTCCTGGTGGGGACTCTAGACGGTGGCTTCTTCCCTGTGTCTCATCTCTTTTCTAGGTTTTTACCAGAATGTGAGGGAGTCCTAGGTGGTGTTGGAGGGGGCAGCAGCTGCCCTGGGTCTCTTTCTTCCTTCTGTTAGGGAGACAGCATCTGAAATGGTGGTGGAGCAGGAAGGAGGGATGGTGCTGTGCAGATTTGAGGGCTTCAGAAGGGGACAGCATATGTTGGGCTACTTCTGTCTGTTCAATGCTCTCTATGTGGCCAGTAGCTGCATTAGCTAGGATAATTTCAGGTTGCATTAATACACATATGAAATGGAGTCTGAGATAGGCCAGGGTTTTTTTAATCTTTTGAGATCTGAGACGCCTTTTCACTCAAGAAATTTCTGCGTGACACTGAATATATATGTGTGGAAAATAGGTATATAAATCAAACATTTATTGATAATAAGTCACAAAGAAATTTCTTTCAAAACAGTTCTTTGGTATGCAAATAATTCTACCATTTATTAAAGATGAAAGCAAATGGACATACTAATGAGATGGATGTGCTTGTTTATTTTATTTTTTTAAATTGAATTATTTTACTTGTTTTCGGTGTTCAACAATCACTTCCCTATTTTTCCCACTCCCTCCCCCTTATTCTACCCTCCCTCCACATTCCTTCCCTGAAACAGCGTACAATCTTATATAGATTTTACATGTAAATTCCTGCTAAATGCATGTTGCATAGAAGAATTAAAATGAATGGGAGAAATCATTAAACAAAATAAAACAAAGCATAATACAAAAGAAAATGGTCTTTTTCTATCTGTGATCTAGTTCTATACTTCTTTCTCTGCATGTGGAAGGCATTTTGCCTCCAGCATCCACTGCAAATTTTTTAAGTGCATGCATTTCAATGAAGTACTAAGTCAACCAAAAAAAATTCTTCACACACTGTGATTGTTGCTGTGTACAAAGTTCTTCTGCTCCTTTCACTCAGCATCAGTTCATATAAGTCTTTCCAGGCTTCTCTTAAGTCTTCCTGTTCATCCTTTCTCACAGCTCAATAGTATTCCATTATATTCATATACCACAATTTATTCAGCAGTTCCTCAGTTGATGGACATCCCCTTGATTTCCAGGTTTTGGCTACCACCAAGAGAGCTGCTATAAATATTTTTGTACATGTGGGACCCTTTCCCATTCCTATGATCTCTTTGAGATAGAGTCTCCGAAGCGATATTGCTGGTTCAAAGAGTGTGCATATTTTTGTAGCCCTTTTTGGCATAGTTCCAAATTCTTCTCCAGAACAGTTGAATCAGCTCGCAGCTCCACCAACAATGAATTGGTGTTCCAACTCTTCCACTTCTTCTCCAACATTTATTATCCTCCTCTTTTCTCAGGTTAGCCAATCTGACAGGTGTGATGTGGTACCTCAGAGATGTTTTGATTTGTATCTCACCAACCCATAGTGATTTAGAGCATTTTTTCATATGATTATAGATAACTTTAATTTCTTCCTCTAAAAATTTCCTATTCATATCCTTTGACCATTTGTCAAATGGGGAATGACTTGGATTCTTTTACATTTGACTTGATTCCCTATGTATTTTAGAAATGAGGCTTCTATCACAGACACTAGTTGCAACAATTCTTTCCCCATTTTCTGCTTCCCTCCTAATCTTGGTTACATTGGGTTTGTTTGTGCAAAAACTTTTAAATTTAATGTAATCCAAATTATTCATTTTGCACTTCAATATGTTCTCTATCTCTTACTGGGTCACAAATTTCTCCATTCTCCATAAATCTGACAAATACGCTATTCCTTTCTCGCCTAATTTGTTCATGGTATCAGTCTTTATACCAAGATCATGTATCCATTTGGACTTCATTCTTGTGTATGGTATCAGACATTGGTCTATGCCCAGTTTCCGCCACGATGTTTTCCAGTTTTCCCAGAAATTTTTGTCGAACACTGAGTTCTTATCCTAGAAGCTGCGGTCCTTGGGTTTCTCAAACAGTAGATTGCTATATTCATTGACTCCTGTGTTTTGACCTATTCCACTGGTCTACGCTTCTGTTTCTTAGCCAGTACCAAGTGGTTTTGATGATTGCTGCTTTATAATACAACTTGAGATCTGGTAGGGCTAGGTCACCTTCGCTAGCATTCCTTTTCATTAGTTCCCTTGATATTCTGGACGTTTTGTTCTTCCCGATGAATTCTGATATTATTTTTTCTAGTTCTGAAAAACAGTTATCTGGTATTATGATTGATATGGCACTGAAAAAGTAAGTCAATTTAGGTAGAATTGTCATTTTCTGTATAGTAGCTTGGCCTACCCAAGTGTAATTGGTTTTCCACTTCCTTAGATTTGACTGTATTTGTGTGAAAAGTGTTTTGTAATTGTGTTCTTATAGTCTCTGATTTTGTTTTGGCAGGTAGACTCCCAGATATTATATAGTATCTCCCATAGTTTTAAACACAATTTCTCTTTCAATCTCTTGTTGTTGGGCTTTGTTAGTAATATATAAAAACGCAGATGATTTGTGTGAGTTTATTTCATAATCTGCAATTTTGCCACAGTTGTTTATTATTTCAAGAAGTTTTTACTTGATTCTCTGGGATTCTCTAAGTTTATCATTGGCAAAGAGTGAAAACTTAATTTCTTCTTTGCCTATTCTACTTTATACCATTTCTTTTTCTTCTCTTATTGCTACAGCTAGCATTTCTAATACCATATTGAAGAACAGTGGTGATAATGGACATCCTTGTTTCACCCCTGATCTTATTGGAAATGCATCTAACTTGCCCCATTGCATATAGTGCTTGATGGTTTTAGGTAGACACTGCTTATTATTTTTTTTTTGGAAGATTGGGATCCCTTTCAGGAAGTGAACAGTGGGTTCTTTAGATGACTATTTTGCCCTCTGGATCTAGAACTTCTGAGCAGTTTTCCTTGATGATTTCTTGGATGATATTCTCCAGGCTCTTTTTTTCATCATGACTTTCTGGTAGACCAATAATCCTTAGATTTTTCCCTCTTGGATCTATTTTCGAGGTCAGTTGTTTTTCCAGTTAGATATTTTACATTTTCTTCTATCTTTTCATTTTTTAGATTCTGTTTGACTAATTCTTGATGTCTCATAGATTAATTACTTTCTATTTACCTGATTCTAATTTTTATCAAATTGTTTTATTCAGTTAACTTTTGCATCTCCTTTTCCATATGTTCAATTGTTCTTTTTAAGGAGTTATTTTCTCCAGTTAGGTTTTGTACTTCTTTTTCCATTTGTCTAATCGTCCTTTTAACTTTTTCTGTGATTTCTTTTTTCATATTTTTTAAAGTTATTGGTAAGTTTTTCTTCTATTTCTCTAATTTGGCTTTTAAAATCCTTACTGAGATCTTCCGAAAAGGTTCTTTGTGCTTCAGACCACTTCATACTCCCTTCTGATGTTTCACTTGGGAGAAGAGTCTCAATGCTCACCTCTTTGGTATTTGTGTTTTGGTCCTTGTCCCCATAGAAAGATTCTATGGTCTTTTCTTTTCTGCTTTGCTTCTTACTCATGATAACCACCCTTTTCCTGACTTTTAAAGAAGATCTCTGCATCTGCGGCACAGGGGATTCTGTCTCACAGTTCTTGTGCCTAAAACTTGAGGCTTTGTGCATTGTGACCTCTTCTTTTAGCTAGAAGCTAAAATGCTGCAGCTTATCTGGTGCTGAGTTGGGAAGTGTTGGAAATCAGAGGTCATGTGAGGTCTTTTTGGGTTTCGCCCACACTTACCCTGGAGCTAGCTCGTTGAGTGTGGAGGAGGGTTGGTCTTGCTACATGAGGTCTCCTCTGCTGAGCTAGAGAATAGGCAAGCTCAGAGGTTTGTAATCCTGTCTGTGCCAGTGTTTTCTCGATTTCCCTGGGATGGTGAAGCATGCCTGGGGTCCTGGTGTTGGTGGTTGCTGGCTTCATCCCCCTGGAGCTCAGGATCTCCTGGTTTGCTGAGGTGGGGCTGTCTGGGGCAGCTATGGTGCTGTAGTGGTCCCCTTAAGCCACAGCAAAAGAGACCCTCCTTAGAGGTCTTTATAACCTCACGGGCTAAGAGACTGTTTACCCCCTCTGCTACTGCCACTGTTCTAGGATTTTTCCCAGGGAGATATACTCTCAATTCCTCAAGGTCAACAAGTGGAGGGAGAAAGCATTTACCAATAACTCTACCATCTTGGCTTATGCTTATTTATTTTTACATAAAGAATTAAACCTTGCAGAATATTTAATAGTGCAGGATACAGAGCATCTTCGATGTTCTTTAGACTTGATCCCTATGTTGACATTATAATCATCAAAGCTGGGAATGCTACACCACCGAAATACATAGTACAAAATGGCAGAAGTACATTTCAGGAATTGTTGGAGATTCTGTCCAAATGGCAAGCCAAAATTTATTGAATGATCTTCTTACAAAATTCAAGTTTTAAATCTGTCGTCTGATAACTCTGCAAATTCTTGGTGAACTTTGAAAGACAGATAATTAATATTTTTTTTATTTCAATTGAGTATGGTTTATAAACCCAACTTAACTTTTGCAGAATCAAAATTTGAAAGGAGGTATTTCTGAAACTGTGTCTCCATGTACTTAACATGATCAATTACAACTCTTTTAATTAAATCCTTGGGAAGGTTATTTTTTAAAAAAATAAAATCATCTGTAGATATAAAAATTGCTGAAGAACCATTTTCCACACAATTTTTCCATATGTTGACTTTTTCAATAAAACATTCTTCTTTTAACAAATATGCTGCACTTTTCCTTGAATCAACATGTTTAAATCATTGACTTTTTTGACTGTATCTGGCAAAAATGCACTTCTTTAAAATACTAACTTAATAATTAATTTTTAGTTTCCAACATTCATTTACATAAGAATTTGTGTTCCAAATTTTCCCCTCCTCCATTTCCTCCCCTGTCCCCAAGATGGCATTCAAACTCATATAGGATCTACATGTACTACATATACATTCATATTAATCATATTTTCACTTTAATCATGTTGTAAAGAAGAATTTAAATCAAGGGGAGTAACCATGAGAAAGAAAAAACAAGAAAAAAAAGAGAGAGAGAATAAATAATGTGCTTCCCTCTGAATTCAGACTCCATAATTCTTTCCCTGGATGTGAATAGCATGTTACATCATTAGTCTTTTGGATTTGTCTCACGCCTTTCATTGCTAAGAAGAGGTAAGTCTACCAAAGCTAATCACCTCACAATGCTGATGTTACTGCGTACAATTTATTCCTTGTTCTGCTTACTTCACTAGACGTTAGTTCCTTTAAGTCTTCCCAGGCTTTTCTGAAGGCTAACTGCTCATTATTTCTGATGGAACAATAGTATTTCATTACATTCATATGCTACAACTTGTTCAGCCTTTTCCCAACTGATGGACCTCTCCTCAATGTCCAGTTCTTGGCCATCACAAAATGAGCTGCTATTACTATTTCTGTATATGTGGATCTTTTTCCCATTTTTATGATCCCTTTGGTATACAGACCTAGAAGAGGTATTGCTGGCTCAAAGAGTATGCACAGTTTTATAGGGCTTCCAGCATAATTCCCAACTGCTCTCCAGAATGGTTGGATGAATTCACAACTCTACCAACAATGCATTAGTGTTCCAACTCTTCCACATCTTCCCCAACATTTATGATTTTCCTCTTTTTTTCATGGTAGCCAATGTGATAGGTGTGAGGCAATACCTCAGAGATGTTTTAACTTGCATTTCTCTAATCAATGGTGATTTAGATAATTTTTTACATGAGTGTAGGTAGCTTTAATTTCTTCATCTGAAAACTGCCTGTTCATATCCTTTAACCATTTACCATTTGGGGAATGACTTACACTCTTATAAAGTTGACTCAGTTTTCTCTATATTTTACAAATGAGACTTTCACAGACACTGATTGTGAATATTGTTTCCCAACTTTCTGTTTGCTTTCAAATCATTGTCGTATTTGTGTTATTTGTACAAAAGCTTTTCAGTTTAATGTAATCAAAATCATCCACTTTGCATTTTATAATGTTCTCTATCTCATTTGGCCATAAAGTCTTCCTTTTTACATAAATATGACAGGAAATGTGTTCCTTTCTCTCCCAGTTTACTTGTAGTATCAGACTTTATATTTAAATTGGGTACTCATTTTGACTGGATCTTGGTATGCAGGGTAAGATGTTCGTCTATGCATACTCTCTGCCATAATATTTTCTAGTTTCCCTGCAGTTTTTGTTAAACAGTGAGTTCTTATCCCAGAATCTAGAGTCTTTGGGTTTATGAAACGGGAGATTAGTATTGTCATTGACTATTCTGTCTTGGGTACTTCAAGTATTCCAGTGATCCAGGACTCTATTTCTTTGTTAGTACCAAGTAGTTTTGATGATTGCTGCTTTACAAAACAATTTAAGAACTTTTACAACTAAAACACATTTCCTTCCTTTTCCTTAATTTTCTTGATACTCTGGATACTTTGTCCTTCCCTATGAATTTTGTTATTGTATTTTCTAGTTCTAATAACATATTTTTGGTACTTCGTTATGGTATTGAATAAGTACATTAATTTCTGTTGAATTGTCATTTGTATTCTATTAGTGCAGCCTAAATATGAGCAAATGACATTTTCCCAAGTATTTATATCGGACTTTATTTGAGCGAACAGTGTTTTGCAGTAGTGTTCATAGAGTTCCTGGGTTTGACTTGGCAGGGAGACTCCTAAATTCTTCTGGGAGAACAAAGTTCACATGGTTTTGAAAGCCATGTCATTATGAAAAAAATTAAGAATATCAGATGGCTGCTCAGTTACAAGTATAGGAACTTCATCTTTGACTTTCAATAATCTGTTTATACTTCTCCCTCTTGAGAGTCACATGATTCAAATAGAGGGTCAATCTTACTATTAGGAACACCAGGGTCCAATTCTTACCTACAGTCTTAGCCACATGACCATAATCAAATCATTTAACCCCTCTGTGTCCTAGGCAATTCCCTAATCTGTGACTGATTGACATGAACTGCAGGAGTCTCCAAAACGGGAATGCCCCTAAACCACTGAAATAACAGGGCTGGATAAAATAATCATGCCAATAATATATGAAATTCTCTGTGGTCCTGGTCAGACCTCACCTAGAATATCACGTTCATTTTTAGCATCTACATTTCTGAAGGGCATTGTCAGGGAGGGATGATGAGAGACCTGGACAATTCACCCTATGAGGAACAAATGAAAGTAGGAGCGTTATGTAGTGGAAGGAGCTCTGAATGTAGAATCAGGAACTCACTTTGAACTCCAGCTCTACTCCCTACTGCCTGTGAGACCTTCGGCAATTTACTGAACCTTCTCCTCCAGGCTTGTGTCCTCCAGTTTACGGGGAGTGGACCGGACCCTGCCAGCTCTAAATTCCATGAATCTATAAGAGTGTGGCATTTCACTCTGAAAACAGAAGACAGAAGAGGCAGTGGTAGCTGTCCTGACTTTATGTGAATGCCTGTCTCAAGGCAAAGGGATTAGACTTTGTTCTACCTTCAGAATAAAGAACCAGAATCAAAGGCAAAGATAAAGTGCCTGACACATAGTAGGTGCTTAAGAAATACTTCTGAGATTGATCTATTAATGAGTTGATAGCAGGGATGCAGGTTTGTCTTAATAATAAAAAAACTGCACTTTCAAAAGAAATGACCTAGGTGGGGAGGTAGTGAGTTCTCCATTAGTGAAAGAACTCGAAGCAGAGATTGGATGGCCTCTTGTCAGGGATTTCATAGGGAGGAATCATTGTGTCTCAGGTAGGAAATGAGAGGCTGACTCTTAGTCCTTTTCAGGTCTAAAATTAGAGGCTCCCGTGAACTGTCTGCTTTGGCATTGTTTTGACGGGTTTGTGGGGAGGGGCATCTCCTTTTCTGTGCTTTTCTGTGCTAGAAAGGTGCAATGTCTCTTACAAAAGCAAATACACTAGTGCCCTTGTTCAATCCCTTCTCCACAGGGGACCTGTGATTGTGCACAGGGGGTCTTTATGCTACCCAGGGCGTCCTTTCTGTACTATCTCCTTGATCTCCCAAGTGCCAGATGTCTTTTCTGCCTTTCTCTTCTTAGAGAGACATCATCTGTTTAATGCCTACAGGCTTTGTGTCACCAGGGCAGGAACTGTTTCGTTCTTGTCTTTGGACTCTTAGCACCCAGAGCAGAGTGTGACTCATTCTAGGCTTTTAGCACATGGTTTTTAACCAATTTGGTGTTTTGAAATTTGTCACAGTCTTTTCTTGACCTCTGCTGGTCAAAAGAATGATACTGAGGATTATTATGGCAAAGCCTTTCCTGACATCTCGTGGTCAAAATCGACATTGTGGAATTTGCCAGTTTTTTTCTGTCTTCTTATGGACAGACAGAATATTGGATCATAATGAAAGTTTGAGGCCAGAGAGGAATATGTCATACAACTGAGAATCCTGGCCTTTTGTCAATGCAGATATTATACTTTTAGTTTTTCATCTCGTGTCCATGCACCCTACTCATTTTAAATGCCATTTTATTCAATTGCAGCCCATATTACAGCTTCTTTCCTGTCACGCAGGCAGAAAGAAATTAAACAAAATCCTGCATTTATGGAATGAAGTGTCAGTCAGTGTTAATATAAATTCAGACTAAATCATCACGGTCAAAATTATCTATTAAATGCTCCGTCATATTAAAAGTCATCTCATACAGCACAAGCCTTTATAGCAGTGTGGACAGCTTTGGGTTGATTTTACCTTCCAATATGGCGAGATGGAAAACGGTCTAATGTTGCCCAACAAGAAGAGTAAAAAATTTAGAGTGCATAAAGCAAACAAAAGAAACATCTATTTTTCCAAGGAATTTTATGAAAGAAATATCAAGTTTGTTTGACATTTTACCAGGCATTCAGGTAAATATGTTCCCTGTGTGTGTTGTTGTTGTCATTCAATGATGTCAGCCTTTAGCTGATGTCAGACTTTATGTGATGCCATAGATTTTTATCCGTGTGATTATCTTAGCAAAGATACTGGAGTAGTTTGTTATTTCTTCCTCCAACGTGTTGCCAATTAATTTATGAGTAATTGAGGTAAATAAGGGTTACCTGAACTGAAAACACAGTAAGTGTCTGAAGCCAGACTTCAACTGAGATCTTCCTGACTCCATCCTCTGGTTTCTCTCCACTGCACTAAGTGCCCTGTCCAGGGCTACTTCAAAACAAAATAAAACCAATACCAAAAGCAAACGCCAATTACCCCGGGTGTATGAAAGATCAGATGGTAAGGCTACAGTGGTAGTCGTTGGCCTCAGTACTAAGCTCTGATTCCAATCGAGGTTTAGTATTTCCTAATATATAATGTTAATAACCAACTATTAAATTAAGATTAATGTAGGATTTGAGCCTGGACCTCTTTGATTGCACATCCAAGCTCCTTTTATTCTACCACAAAGTGGCCCTGTTGCCAGTCCCCATTGCCTGTTTCTGTGTCCAGGTGAAGAGTGTTGTTATCATAAAGCAAGGTCTAATTTGGTGACTTCAAGGTGAGGGAAAAGGGAAAGGAAAGCAAAAGAGCAAACCCATTTAGTTCTTGGAGAAAAGTTGAGACCTCATCTTCCAGAAAGTGCTGATCCTGTATTCCTCACTCTTCCTCTGTCTCATTCTCTAACTTCTCCTCTCCACAGAGCCTAGCCTTGTGCTAGACAGGCATTAAGGGTCCAGCAAATAGGGTTTTTCTAGAATGAACTGAATTAAAAACCAATGAACAAGGCACTGATAACTCAGAATTTCTTTGACCATCTTTTGCTCAGTTCTTCCTCACCATTTTTGCGCCTAAGAAATCTTTGCTAATTGTTGCACCTCTTCCACATAGCCAGAGTTCTGCAAGATTTTCCTTGTTCTTTTGTCCCCTGTCAGATCTTAGAATGGGAGGCTGAACAAAATACTCTGTTGACATTCAAATCACCTCCTTTCTAAGCATAGCAGATTCATTGTCAATGGTTTTGTGGTGTTTTGAAAATGGTCACCTGAGAGCAAACCAACTGGGTTCAAGTGTTGCATTACTCTGTTTCCTTAAGAGCACCGGAGCTGTAGAAAGAAGTTTTTTCTGGGAAGAGATCACTCTGGGCCCAGCTTTTATAGACAGTTTTTCATTTTGTTCTTTGATGACAATACTCGAAACGCTGATCCCTACTGTAATCCTCAGATGTATGGTGCTGGGTGAGAAGAAGAGAACCCATTCCAGTCAGATTCCATTAGAAAGACTGTTTTCATGAGAACCGCAGTGTGATAGTGCTACCATATCACCCCAGGCCCCCTGTGATGTCTAAGCGAATATTATTGGGATTCACTTGTTTCCACGTTAGGATGTCTTTAGGAGATTTATATCATCATTGGTACTTGGTACTGAAATGATGACTTTTACATATTTTTATGTCTTTACTATCTCATAACGTAAGTTTCTGTGTGGGCCAGAATGGTATAAAGGAAGAGACAACGTCAGGATAGACTATTATCTAGAAAGGAAGCCAAAGAATTCAGTTCAGGCCTGTAAGGATCTACCGAGTGTTTAATAGAGGAACCTTTCCATTTGGGGGAAATTATTTTTCCTTTCCCATCAAATAACCCCAACCCTTCCTCACACTTTTAGGCTTAGAACGGCTTGAGGGATGAGAGTAGCTTAGTAACATAAAAGGCAGCATAATAGAAGGCAGCAGGACATAGTGACTGCAGCACTGAATTTCAAGTCAGTCTCAAATCCTGCCTCAGACACTGAGTAACTGTGTGCTCCTAGATGAATCATGTGATCCCTGTGGTTTCCAGGTTCACAATTTACAAATTTAGGGAAATGGAACGAGACGGCTTCTGACAGCTCCTATGTCTCTACATCTGTCATCCCCAGATGCCAAGGACTCCTTGAAGACATTAAATGAATGACTGAGCATAGAGGGAACTGAGATAATATATATACACCGCATAATCTTGGCAGTGCCTGAAAGGAGATAGAGAGAGACACATATAAAGAGAGAGTGAAAGAGACAGAGAGACAGAGAGGGAGGGAGAGAAGGAAGGAGGGGGAGAGATAGAGAAGGATGGCTTTGTTTAGAAATGGGGTATGACAGTGGTTGATGGATGGACTCCAATTTAGCATTTCGAAGCAGAGGAGCCTGTTTGGAATTCCAGCCCTACTACTGATCCCAATGACTACAGCTGAAGTCTCATTTAAGATCAGGTATTGTATACTC
The DNA here is from genome assembly GCF_028372415.1 of Notamacropus eugenii. Taxonomy (NCBI): domain Eukaryota; kingdom Metazoa; phylum Chordata; class Mammalia; order Diprotodontia; family Macropodidae; genus Notamacropus; species Notamacropus eugenii. The sequence continues at coordinate 2,394,071 of NC_092879.1, read as the reverse complement.
CCAGGGTTGTTGATTTTTGAACTTACTAACCCTACTCACAGCTTCAGTGGTTACCGGCATGCCTGACTTCACAATGGTCAAGTATCATTCACACATTTGACGTTTCTTTCATAAATTTCCTTCGAAAGTGAAATCACTCCTATTTGTGTTTAATTGCTGTAAATATTGCTGCTTTTTTACCTAATTAACGGGTACATTGAAGGGTGAAACCAACTCAATGGTGTCTCTACTTCTATGAATTCTTATCCTAAATAATATTACCTTTCTCATAATGAAGAGTTGCATAGGTTATTTTCGTATTGATGGTTTCACCTGAATTCCTTTTGCACTGAAGGAATTTGTTACTCACTGTCATAAATTCGGGACTTCATTTAACTTCATTCTTTTTTCCCTTAACCAGGAATATACTGATTCACAAGTTCAAATCCAATAAAATTAGACTCTGGAATTTCTCTGACTATAATATTAGGAGTTGTAGAAAAGATAGCAGCCTTAAAGTAATCACGAAATGATGATCATTTTTGATGTCATTCAATGATGACTTTTGAAGTATTTTTCATTACCTTACATTATGTAGTAAACGGCAGTATCCTTTTTGAACAGGCTATGTCAATGAAAGACTGTGCTGTGTCCCTCAAGGGCAATTAATTGGTCAACAGGCATTAATTATGCACCTACTTATCAGTTCATTTCAATAAACATTTGTTGATCTACTATATGAACTGCAACTTCACTTTTGACCACCCTGATGTCAGTGAAAGACTGATCTATGTGCATCAACGACATTTTAATCGGTCAGCAAACATTTAGCATGTACCTGCTTTCAATTCATTAACACTGATTGAGCACCTACTATGCGGCAAGCACTTTTTACAGTGCTGGGGGACTTTTTGAAACTGTCATGCGTGAGGGAAAATAAGTAGGTAATTACAGTAAAGTACACAAAGGAGCATTGTACATAATGAAACTAACAAGGCAGGATGTATCTAAATCGATAACAAAGGGAGTAGTCTCTGTTTTATCCAAGATGTACAGCGAGGAGTTGAATACAACTCCATACAACTGGAGTTGAATGAACAGATTTACTGACCAGAGGTTTAAAGACTTCAGTAAATTGCAATGTTATTTTGGACCAGCAGATATCAGCCAAAGACTCTGTTATGTTCCTTAATGGCAATTAATTGATCAATGAGCATTTATTAAGTGTCTACTTTGTACAAGTCCTGAGAACCGCCTTTTCAATGGCGTGTAGGTGGGAAATGAAGTGTCATGTGTGAGGAAGAGTAAGCAGGCAACTCTTGCTGAATAGAACTGCTGAAGGAGAATAGTCCCCTCTAGCACTCCCGTCTTCTTGTACCTTAGTTTCTGATCCAGTGACACTGGCCTCCTTGCTCTTCCACAAAGGGGGCACCTCATCCCTCAGCTCCTGGCATTTTCTCTGGCTGTCCCCCACCCTTGGACTGCTCTTCTTTCTCATCTCTACCTACTAGCTTCCCTGGCTTTCATTAAGTTCCAACTTAAATCCCATCTTCTACAAGAAGTCTTTCCTATCACCTCTTAATTTTAGTGCATTCCCATGGTTAATTAGTTCCTATATATTCTGTATACGTTCTGTATGGCCCAGATATATTCATATCCTCAATACTATCCTCATGGTAAGGTGAGGGGCAGGTGCCTGGAGTCAAATAATTGGACATGGCTCCCACAACATTTGAGATCATCTCCAGTTATCCTGATCCATATCTTGTCACTGGATCCAGATGACTCTGAAGGAGATAGTGAGACTAGTGACTGCCAAATTCGGTCTCGTTGATAGCCAACTCACTTGTAAGTCTATATATGGCCTTCCTGGTACCATTGGTCTTCTTCCAGAAAGAAGGACAAAAATCAATAACAGTGGGACAGGTCACGAATCAGGTAAATCTAGGAAACCATCAGGAGAAAAAGCTGGAGGTAGGTATTATTAATCCTTTTAATTGATCTGTTCATCAAATGGATAATTGGTTATTGATAATATCCTCCTCTACTTACCCAGCCCTTCCTCCTCTCCAGTTCTGCAGCCACTCAGGCAATTATCTCTTCTCAGAGATTGTCAATTAGACTTTATGCTCGCTGCCCAGCCCTGGTTCACACAAGAGCAGCTCTGTGGGCAGGTTGGCCTGGAAGCCTCCTTCAAACAATCTTCCTTTAGTACAAATTTCAGCATATAGAATCCAGCACAACAATACTGATTGCTCATGCCCCAGCCAGACTGGGGGAATCTGGAATCAAACTACATTTGTGTGAGCATGTTTTTGGTCACATTCAAGACTTGAGGGACGCTGGAACCATTGTTCACGTCCTAACAAAAATAATGTAGTCCCCATCCACTTCTGGGTGTGTTGGGAATTGTGGGTGGTGGGAAGGGTTAAAGTACGCAATTAGAGGAGGGGGGGGCGCTGGGGGGAGTTTCCTCAAAACACTGAATGCCATTGCTAGAAAGAAATTTGCCCAAGGTCACAGAGTTTGTGCTAGAAATCTTCCAAATAAGGGAGTGAAACTGAGGTCGATTTTATTGATACAGTTGACTAGGATCTTTGATCCTTCAAAGCCAATTAAAGTGAAACTCTTCTTCCTGCAATGTGACTTCTCGAAGAATCTGGAGTATGTGTGGTGCAAATGTAGTCTACCTGATCCTGGAGTGAGGTCCTCCTTGCTTTCTTCATTCTGTTGTTTTGTTGTTGTTGTTGTTGTTTTTCTGTTTTCATACTTTATTGTTCTATTACACCAGATTTAAGAAAAGAATGAAAAATGGTCAATAATGTACTTTAAATTTTAAAGCACTTCCCCATACCCCCTAAAGCTGTTTGTTAAAACTTTTTTTTACCCTTATGCTCCTCCATTGCTCCTCGTTTTTCCCTCTGCTTTTAGGAGACAAGAATATATCTCTATAATCCCTTTTCTGCATCATAACTCTTCAAAAAATCGAAGGCAGCTATCATCTCCCACCTGTCTTCTCTTTTGTAAGCTTAAACACCTACTGTTACTTCAACCAATCCCCATTTAGATCTACCAGTATTGAATTTTCTTATTACACGTCATTGCTTACAAAAAAAGATGAATCTTAAGGAGTTATAGAAATTGGTGTGACTGTGGATTGTGTAAAAGGATAATATTACATGTAGTCAGCTTTGAGTGATACTTGGACACACACAAATAATGAAACATACTGAAACAAGGAGTCCAGTGTGATGCATGATAAAAAAAAATGCCAATATTTACCAGGCTCCACCTCATTTTGTTTTTTTGGGGGGTGCAGGAGGGAAGATGGTGGGGATTCTCTACTTCTAGCCCCTTCCTTCACAGTCAATTCATTCTCCCTATAAAATAATATATATGCTAGGGATTCTGTCTTGCATGAAGGCTTTTCTTCAATGTTCCTTAACACTCAAGTCATATTAGGTTCTAAAAAGCTAAGCCAGCAGGGCTAATGCTTTGGTAGGCTCTCTCAAGTTAGTAGGGACTTGGTCATGGATGACGAGTAGTATTGTATGAAGATTAGCCTAGATGAGACTAGAGATAACCAATGCCAGAGGCTGGGTATCAGATTTTTTTCTATAACAACTTATGAAGACCACCAAGGTGCATTGGGGGTGGGTGGGTTGGAGAGAGTAGAGATGACCATGCGGCTCAATAGAAGGATCTGCCATTTGCCCAGTGAAATCATGGAACCTTTGAGGTGACGAGGTAAGTAGAGTGAGGAGGGGAGAGAGAGAGATCAAACGTCGTGCATATCTAGTCATCAAAGCTGAAGTAAAGGAGGAGCGGATCCCTTCTCCCAGAAGACCAGTGGTTTCTTGGGGTCCACATAGCAGAAAATCCTGCCCCCTTTCTGCTCTTTATACTCTGGAGAGAGGAAGAAGGGGAAGCCTTAGGAAACAAAAGCACACTCTACAGGAGACATTCAAATCCATTGCTGAGATGTCCCCATGAAAATGACATGATGAACTAACTGGTTGTCAGCAACTTCACACCCCAGTGTTGCCATTTCCTACCTGGGCCTTTTTAGAGGCTTTGAAGTTTCTTTCTCAAACTTGTTGGATCCGTGTAAGTGGCTGGACGGAACACGGCATTACCAGGATGAACTTCAGGAGCAGCACCATACAGGGATGATGAGACTTAGCACATAAATTGAAGGGAGGCACCATCTGAGAATGGAAGGGCTGAGGAATCTCTTTTCACCAAACATAACTGTGTGAGCTGTACATAAGATCAGTGTCAGGTAGTCGAGTTTGGACTGGATGAATCGAAATTCTCCCCTTGACCATGTTGCTGACCTATAGCAAGGACTGATTCCCAAAAGGACAAATAAAAAAAGGTCCCAGTATGCCCAGGGCTAGGAAAGAATCACTGAGCCAGGCATTGGTCACGTTAAAAGGCTTGGTCTTATTGGTTTTTATCTGACTAATCACACTGTTGTTCCACTTTCATCTGACATAATGGCGAATAGGAATCATAAGGGTGCACATGATGTGGAGGAAGGTAAAGGCCAATGTCACAAGTCCGAGTTGTTTTCTGCAAAGCTTTCAGTGGTCAAGTCAGTTTGCGAAACGGCTATATTCAGTACCTCCGTATCAAATTGCAACAATAATCCCAGGGAGGTAAACCAAGTCAAGAAGATTGAGAGCCAACCCTGGGAAGATATGATTTGGAATCAAAATGGCCAAGAAGAATGTGTTGTTATTCTCTTCATGAATGTAAGGGTAGATGATTTCTCTTAACACAGAGTAAACAAAATAGAAAATACATAAGGCAGCAGAGAGGTATAGAGGGAACTTCCACATTGCAAAGAGCTGAAGGGGGTACTTTTAAATCTCTTTGACTGCCTTGAGAGATCCTTGATCCATTGGAGTAAGACCAAGGGTATGACCAATATCCATCACTCACTGCTTAGCTTCCTTGTCATCTCCACAGACAAATACCTGCCTGCTTGCACCCAGGTTGCCTGGTTGGAAAGGCGAGGCTGAGACTGTGTTAAACGCTTTCAAGATTTTGGCTCCTGGAACCAGTTCTCCAAGACATTCTGCATTGGATTCAAGATATTGATTAATTTTAAGATTGTTGCTGATGTCCACCAATATTTTTCCTTTTGGTTCCTCTGCTAACTCTGTAGGAAAATTATGATGTTCTCTGTGGATTGCTACAATTATAAGATCAGACCTCTGGGCACCTTCTGCACAGCTCAAGACTTCAACTCTTTTAGGGTGCAGACCAAATAGCCCTGGGTTTCGCTTCCAAAGATCACACAGTAGGCACATTGGAACATCTTATTGCCTGGTGATCTTCCAAAGTCTCCTGTTCCAAATATACACACTGTCTCTTGATTATGGGAACAGCCCACGTTCATAGCAAAAGCAATCTCCTTTAAAGAGGGTTTCTCCATAACTTCCAGTCTTGCAGACGACCTTGAGATTAGCAGCTTTCCCAGTCAGGGAACCATAAATGAAGAGATTTAGGGGTGCTAGGGACCGCAAAATACAGACACGCTGAGTCTTGCTCGAATGAATTCTACTCAAGCCTTCTTAAAGCCAAAGAAAACAAAGTTTATGAAACATTGGCCAAATTGGGCTGGGTCTTAAGGAGCCTAAGTATTTGTAAAGCTTGCATTCACAAGCGGGCCAGATAAAATCCCAGTTACGCAGAGTCTGAGCTGGATTGAATCTGAGCCTTTCATTCTGTTCTTACTAAATTCACAAAGGGGAAAGGATTCTGGGAGGATGGCAGAGTAGATAAAAAACTTTTCACTCTCCAAATTTCCTACACAAAAATGGGACATATCATGGCCTTAGAGGGTCAGAAATAAGCATGAGGTGAGGCATTTGTCCTGTTGGGACATTTGAGAAGACCCCAGGAAAGATCTGACCTTCAGGTCTGAGTGAAGTGCAAACACGTCTAAGCCCACTCTTCTGAATAAACAAATAATAAGCCCTGGAGGCAACTTGGTGGAAAAGCTGCCTCAGTCTTAGAAATTTTCATCTCCTAGACAGTGTGGGAGTCTGAAATCTGAGTAGGAAAAGATTGAAGGACCGTCCACTATTGAAAGCCACCAAGCACAGCTGTGCTGACATGTCCTGGGTTGTGGCTGCATGCAGAAGGAGCTAGCACATACCTGGTGATGTCAGTAATGATGGGCAGGGACCCTGGCGGCTGTGGGCACTGGCAGGGGAGCAGAGGCCCTGGTTTCAGTTCTAGGACAGAGAGGACAGCTGTAGTTTGCAGCCACTGGAGGGACCTCAGGGAACAAGATGATTTGAAGGACAGTCTGGCTAAGAGCCCCAACCATGACTTAGGAGTGGAGAGTCCAAGTCTGAGCCCAGAGAAAGACCTCTGAAAATAATAGTAAGAAGGACTTGAGGCTTGGGGCATCATTCCCCATACCTTGGGACTATAACTTGGTTACACTGATAGCTGCTAAAACCAAAACAAAATAAACTACATAAATAAATAATTAAAAATGAGTAAGCAAAGGAGAAAAGACTTATCCACATTTAGTTTCTATGGGGCTAGAGAAGATCAGAGTTCATCTTCAGAGGAAGATAATGGACCTAAAAATCCACTCCTTTTTCAATCAGAAGCATCAAATGAACTCAAGCACAAAAACAGTTCTTGGAAGGACTTAAAAAAGGACTTAAACTATAAAATATAAGAGATTGAGGAATATTAGAAAAAAATAAGAGCAATCCAAGAAACTTATCTATTATATCTAGAAAATTATGAAAAGGTGCACAACAATATGGAAACAGAGAACTAAAAAGTCAAGGAAGAAAACAATTCCTTGAAAACTAGAATTGGCAAAGGAAACTAATAACTTTGTAAGACACAAAGAAATAATAAAACACAATCAAAAGAATGAATGAAATTGGAGAAAAAGTGAAATATCTCCTCAGGAAAACATCTGTTCTGGAGTACTAATCCAGGAGAAATAATGTAAACATAGTCAGACTACCTGAAAAATATGATACTAAAAAGAGTCCTGGTGCAATGTCACAGCATTCATCAAGGAAAATTACCCTGAATTTCTAGAACAAGAAGGCAAAGTAGAAAAAATAAACAGTTCTTGGATCACCACCTGAAAGAGATCTCAGGAGAAAATTTATAGGAATATCAAATCCCAATTTCAAAGCTCCCAGAGAATGGAGAAAAATTTGGAAGCAACACAAAAAAATCAATTTAAATATCATGGAGTTGTACACACAAGTATAAAAGACCTTATATCTTGGAAAATTAAATTATATAGAGCAAAACAGTTGGAGTTTTGTCCAAGGGCAGTTTACCCAGCAAAGTAAACATAATCCCAATGAAAAAAATGGATATCTAATGACCTCAAAGACTTTCAGGTTTTTGTGACAAGAAAATCTCCAGAACTGAAAAGTCAAAATATAGAATCTAGGAGGAAAATGTGGTGGATACTCAAGACCAATTTTAAAGGACTCAGGTAAAATTGTTCACTTCCTTTATGTGGAAATATTAGCAGTGCACTTATAATTGTCATCATTATTTGGATGTTTCGAAAGAAAAGTGCGTGCTAAGCTGAGAATGATAGGCTGATTCTTTTTTTTTAACTTTAAATATGTAATTTTAAACACCTGCAAGATTTCAGGAAGAGTATCTTTAGACATCTCAGTCCTGATTCTGTAAGTGCAGAAATAGTGAGGCAGATGAACAGAGCTAAGTTCGGGGAGAAATGACATGCACACAGATACTGTGATGTCTTCAGTTTTTGCCACAAATCCTTTACCATGAACATACTTGAAAATCTGGTCTCTGATGATAGGGTAGCCCCCTGTTACAATATTATGCACATAAGAGGTAAACCATTCCGAATACAAGCACCTGTAGTAAACATAACAATTGTTGAAGGATTCCGAGCTATCTGGTCTGACCACTGATAGAAGATCTCATACTTTTTGCGGCCTTCTACACTTTCCAATGCCATATAGTGACTCAGCCCAGTGTGCGCAGAAAGTGAGCAGAAGACACTGCTTCAGACCCTGCCTCTGCTGGAACCCACCTACAGCCGTGTCGATGTCCAGCAAATCCTCGGAGCAGTCGTGATTGGAGAGGGCCATGCTTCCTATCAACCTGGGAACCACCACCTTCTGCCCATTGCGGATCCGAAAAGAACAGGAGTAGTCATTGGGAAGCTTGTACCCAGTCTGCATTTCCACGTCTTTCAGCTCACGTTCCTCCATGCTATCTTTCAGACATCCGATCATCCTTGGACACCTCTGCCCAAAGTGTCTTCCAGGTCATCCCAGGCTTTTTTAAGAGTACCACAATTTTGACTATGTCTTCCCAGATCAATATAAGTGTCTTTGAGGAGAGCTTATCAACTTTTGTTCTTCTGCTTATTTTCTGCCTCTGACAAAAGCCAGTATTTCTTGTCTTCTCCAGAGAGGATCATGGTTTGATAGCTGGCTTAATCGTCAGCTCATGTAGCTGCAGCTGATGAGGTCCTGATAGTCCAGGAAGGAGAATATGAGCAGTGGTCAGTGGGCAGCAGCTCCTGGCACAGCTCGGGCTCCTCAGCCTAGGCAGATTTTAAAAATAAAACTGTAGGAAAATACAGTAAGGAGTAATCATCTCATACAAATGGAGCATAAAAGGAAAAACTGAAACACAACTAACTAGGAGGACGGAGGGCAGGTAGTGCTGTAATCTTATTCTCAAGTGGAATGAGTTAAAGAGGGAACAACACACACAGGTACATACATTCATACATACATGTCTTCTAAATTCAGAAAGAAATAAGAGGGCAAGGAGATAGGACGGGAGGGGAGAGGATGAGGGAGAGAATTTTAGAGGGGTCAGTAGGTTAAGGAATGGAATGGCACCATAGTGGAAAGAAGTGAAACAGAAGAGTGAGGAGGGTTATATAAATAGGGTGACAAAAATATATAAATAGGGTGACAAAGACGGCAAGGAAAATTAGGAGGGTGGAAAATACAGTACAAGTAATTGTAGATCAGAATGTGAATGGCATGAATTTATCCATAAAATATAAATTGATAACTGATTAAAATTGGAATTTAACATGAGGTTGCTTTCAGGAAACAGTATAAAAATGAGAGACACAGAAAGACAAAATAAAGAGCAGGAGTTCAATTTAGCGTGCAAAAAAGCAGGGAACATAATCATAAGCTCAGAAAAGGTTGTGGTTAAAATAGATTAAATCAAAAGTGAAAACTAGAGAAACTACATTGTAAGCAATATTATTTGATATTATTTAAGACCAGTTAAAGCTCTAGACAGTGTAAAGTACGTAAGTGAATATATGCTGAAACAGACTTATGAACTATGCGGACATAAACATAAAATATATGTTATACAGTTAAACTCTGATAACTCTTTATTCTTCGTGGGTAGTTAAAGCCAATGTAATTTTTAAAGTGACTATTTTTACTAGTTCAATGTCTTCCCAATTAAATTGTTAAAAATTTGTCTTACTTAATTAGAAAAAAAAATCATAACCTAGTTCATTTGGAAGAAAAAACAGTAAGGATCTTCAAAGACAGCAGAGAAAAAAGATGTAAAAGAAATACATTCAGCAGTATCAGACCTTAAAGTAGAAGGCGAGAGCATTGCTGAAATGTAAAAAAGAATAATTTTGACTATATTAAATTAAAATTTTCTTGTATACATAAAACCTAAATAGGCAAGAACAGAAGGAATGAAGAAACTTATCTTAGACAATGTCTCAGATACTTGTAAATGTGTTGGAATATTGCTGTGGTAAAACAAGTGCTGAGCTGACTGATTTAGAAAAATATGGAAAGGCCTCTACTTTTGAAGAAAGATGCTATCCACCTTCAGAGAAACAGATAGGAAGAAATAAGCATAGAAGTGTCTTAAATGTATTTTTATGAGCGTATATTCGTAGATATATGTATGTATGCACATACATACATAAATTTATACATTATATATACATACACACATACATATGTGTGTGTGAATATATATGTACATATATATATATATATATATATCGATTCTTAATTGTAGTCTTCATGGGAGGGAGGGGAAAACAAACTAAAGAATGCACAGCACAGAGGAATAGAAAACTTAGAAGGAAGTAAAGAAAGACATGCTAAATGGGGCAGCAGTGGCAAAACATTGGCCAAAGGACGCAAGCCATGGAGAGGCAGGGATCCAGAACTGCTTGGCAAAGGTGAACTGAGTGGCAGTTGGACTTTCATTGATGGGAAGGAAGTTGCAGGTTATCCACAGAATAGAGGTGGGAATTTTCAGTTTCAGATGGCTGCTCTTGGAATAAGGGATGGGAAAAGAAGTTGGAATGACCCCTTGAAAACTCACGCGCCCTTTCCTTTCCGACCCTGGGCATGTCAGTAGGGTTCTGCCCACCAGGGAAAGATTCCTTCTCCCACAACCTGCACATATACACCTCGTGGACACCTATCATTAAGACTGTCCTCTCCTCAAAATAACCTGAAGCTTCTAGAAGCAGTTACCAAATCTAAGTTTTTGTAAAAATCGTGCCAGAGATATGAGATCAATTTCACCAGCAAAGGTATAAACATTCATCAATAGGCCAAACTGACTGGAGAAAATACTGTAAGAAGTAGAAATCCAAAGGCAGACACTGCAGAGAAAGAGGTGGTCTCCATTAAAGTATACTCCAATCTGACCTGTTCTAATGTGGTAGCTATGATTGTCCAGGGCGTGGGATGGAAGTTAGGACATAAACACAGGTACACACACAGAGGCATGCAGAAACACACTCCCACATTTTTCCACACACTGGTGCACCAATGATGGAGCCCTGAGAGGGATGAATTTGGGACAAGCCCATATACTCATGCACAGAAAGACTTACCCCTAATCTTCAACACTCACATTTGTGAACACATAATAAATTATTCCATAATGAATTTTAATCTGTTTCAGTTGGAAATCCAGGTGAGGACACAAAGGAAAGTCTCAAAAGTGCCTTCAGCAATATCTGAGTGACTTAGGACGTGGAGAGATAGGGTAGCCAAAGGCAAGACAGGCAGAGAACCTTACCTCCTAGGGAAAGTCTTACGGAAAAGGATGATGGAACACTTTAAAACATTGCCTCAAAAATGTGTATTCCTATATTCCATTGGCCACGGACTTGATCAAGTACTTACCAAGTACTTATCTCTTCTCTCTATGTATTCATTCATCTGAGCATTAATATGTCCTCCTTATGTAGTGAATGTAGGAATTCTCTCCTATACTGCCTAAGTATTCATATCAGTGCTCATATGTCCCATCTTTATATATTCTGTAAGAGATTCTGCAGTCTCATGTCATAGCTAAGTTCCAAAGCTCCCATAGTAAACAGAAAATATTGGAAGCAGCAACAACAACGGAAGTCAATTTAATTATCATGGAGCCACAATAAGGTATATGAAAGACTTAGTAGTTACTACACTGAAGGACCATAGATGTTCATATTTTATACAGCAAAAGAGTTGGAGTTTTGACTAAGTTTAACTTACCCAGGTAAGTGAAATATAATCCTTAATGAAAAATAAAAGGATATTTAATGGCCTCAAAGACTTTCATGTTATTGTGAGAAAAACCGCATAACATAAGGGAAAATTCATCCTATAACATCTAGGAAAAGTATGTGATAGAAATTAACAACCAATTATAAGGTATTCAATAAGGTCAAATAGTTTCCTTCTTACATTAGAAAATATTAGTAGTGCTGTTATGATTGTCATTATTTGAGTAGTTTGAAAGAAAAGACTTGCTGAGCTGAGTATGATGGGATGACTAAAAATTATGAAGAGATAAACATGAGTAATTATGTCAAACAAATGAGGGATAAAGTGAAAATTTGATACAGAATAAGGCAGTACGGGTGAGGGTATGTAGTTCTGGAAACTCTCATGGAGAATGGGTTGAAGAGACATCAATAGATATGTGTGTGTGTGTGTGTGTGTGTGTGTGTGTGTGTACGTACGTATACGTCTTCTAAAATCAAAAAGAAATCAGAGGTCAAGCAGATAAGGTGGGGGGAGAGGACAACGGAGCAACTCTTGGAGGGACTGGTAAATTAAGGTATAGGAGGGTAAGGTATTGGGAAGATGTAAAACAGGTGTGAGGAAGAGGATGATAAATAGACTGAGAAGAAAAGTATGGAACAATAGGAAGGAGGAAAATAAGGAACAAGAAAACGTAGGTTAGAATCTGAGTGGCACAACTTTACCCTTAAAATGGAAACAGCAGATTAAAAATCTGAATTCAGCATGGTGTTGCTTTCAGGAAACATTTTATTTATTTTTTTGAACAGCAGAAGAAAGAATTTAACATATTTTACAATAATCACTGATTACAATAACCAATATACATATACATAAACACACACATATATTTACCATATCCAGCATTTACATTGTATTATATGTACTGTGGGCTTCCCAGAGATTATTCTGAAAAGTGAGTGGACAGGATTCTCCAGATCTTTATCTGACCTTACTTAGTCTTTAGACTACATCTAGTTGAGTGGTTTATCAAAATCTTTTCCTTTGCTGGTTCCAGTACTTAAATGAAGTCACAGCACTGCACTGTCACTTCAGCACGGACTACATCCTGAAATCTTAAAATGTTGCCACCCTAACTCAGTTACTAATCCTCTCCTGATTTTTCCAACCTATGCACTTCAGTCTTTTCACAGTTAAATCCAGACCCGAAGGAAGTGAAAGAAGAGTTCCCATTTCTCCCAGTATTTCCAACACAATGAATTCTCAAATTAATGGGAGGCACTTTTCCTCAACACGTGGCAGATCAGATAACTGTGGTGACTTGGTTTAGGAACAAACTTCCTGATGCATAGATCATGAAAGTAATCATAGACAACAGTAATAAACTTCACTGAAAATGAGACCAGAACAAATGTATTAAACTTAGTGGGGTGGGGGGAGGAGTGGGAGGGGGTGAGAGGGAGGGGTAGGGGGAGTAGCAAGGGGGGGAGATGGAGGAGTGGGGGGGTGAGGGAGTGGGGAAGTGAGGGGGTGGGGATGTGGGTGGGAGGAAGAGGATCTCTGGACTGTCAGGCAGGAGGAGAAAGGTCAAAATATGTCTCTTTTGGTAGCTCAAGGCTGCGGGTCATCTTCGGGGTCATCTCCGAGGTTGTCCCCAAGGTCATCATCTAGGGGAAGGCAGAAGAGGAAGAGGAGGTGGTGGAGGGGAAGGATCAGGTGCTCTGTGCTGTCAGTCATGCTGAGAATGGTCTAGGGGGGTCTCTGCCCGTCACCACCAGAACGAGGTCAGTGCAAGCTAGGGCGACCACGAGGACGGTTGGGTGGTTGGGCAGTTGGGCGTCTGTGGGGAATTCCAGCCCCCTGGTTGGGCGAGGCAGGCATAGGCGGGAAGAGGGAGGCACATGGGGGAGGGAGGCACCTGGGGGACGGGAGGCACGCGGCGCTGCCTCACGACAGGGGGTCCTTCTCAAGGCGTTCAGAGAACATTTTAAAGAGCAGAGATACACAGAAAGATAGCTCCGTATCACACCTCCGTTATGACCCCCAGGCCACAAGGAAGAGAAAGCTTCTTCCCAGCTTTGTTCCTGACTGCTATCTGGGTGCAGATCTGAATCACCAGGGGGTACAAAATATCAGGAGATACCCACTAGAAGAGACACGTAGATGCAAGCTACAGAAGAGTATGCACAAGAAGACATGTAAAGCAAACTACTGTTGCTATAAGGCATTCGTCAGGGAACAAAACAGGCATCATCCTAGGCACACTGGTGACCTCCCTGATCTCTAACCTACAGAGAAGAAACTGAGGTCAAACAAGGTTCGGTTTTTGCCCATGGTCACACAGGTGTCAAGTCTTATAAGTGGAAACTGAACTTAGGTCCTCTGACTTCAAAGCAGCTGGATTTGTTTTCAGAATATAAATCTGCCTTCCAGAGCAGCATTTGCCACCAAACCACAGGTGCCCCTGGAGACGTCAGAATTTGGCTTTTAAGTCTCTACAAAGGAAGGGGAAAGGACCTTAAATTTGTATGAGAGTAATGAGATGGATAACATAACAAATGTTGGATAACCTTTAATTTTACCTGGTGAAAAATGCAAAGGTCAAAGGATTTGTTCTTGATCACACTGCCTAGCGTGTACACAACAGGCAATTAACAAATGTTAGTTTGATAGGATGTGCTTGTAAAAGTCCAGACAACTCTTCCTCCCTCTCCAGTGGCCTTGTCTATCTCCCCAGTATCTCTCCTTAGGTTGAGGTCCCAGAAACACTAAGCAGAGAGAGCATTTGGGCTCAGCAGAATACTTCCCTCTCCTTCCGTTTGTGTCCACCTTCCACTTTAGTACTCTCCTGAGGTGTCTAGGTTGGCATTATGATGCTTGGGAAAGGATCACTGATGGCACTCTAGCTCCAGAAGTGAATTTAGACAGAATTCCATCTGGGAGCCTTGGCTGCCTTCTGTGGAATGCTGTGTTTTCATTTCAAAGCATCCATGAAGCTCTAGGCTTTCATCAGGAATGTATGAAAGCCTGTTATTTCAATAAAAGTCCATGTTTTCCCCTGTGACATTTTCATTTCATTCATTCATTCATTCATTTATTCATTTATTCATTCTTTTGTTTGTTTGTTTGTTTACTTATTTACTTGTTTATTTATTTATTTATTTTAAGTTTTACATATTCATTTCCATAAAATTTTGAGTTCCAAGTATTCTCTCCATCTCTCCCCTACCCTCACCCAAAAGCGTCCTCCATTCTGATTGCCAGTCCACCAACGTGCCCTCCCTTCTAACATCCCTCCCTTCCTTTATCCCCATCTTCTCTCTTGTCCTGCAGGGCAAGATAAATTTCTATACCCTATTTCCTGTATTTCTTATTTCCCAGATGTATACAAAAACAATTCTCAACATTTGTTCCTAAAACTTTGAGTTCCAACTTCTTTTCCTTCCTCCCTCTCCACCTATCCCCCTTGAGAAGGCCAGCAATTCAATATAGACTGCATATGTATAGTTTTTCAAGTGACTTCGACAATAGTCATGTTGTGCAAGACTAATTATATTTCCCTCCATTCTATTCTGCCTCCCATTTCTTCTATTCTCTCTTTTGACCTTGTCCTTCCCCAAGAATGTTTCCTTCTAATTATTGCCTCCTCCCATTAGCCCTCCTTTCCATCATTCCCCCTACTCTGCTTATCCCCTTCTCCCCTACTTTCCTGTAATGTAAGATAGACATTCATTTCCAATGAGTGTGCATGTTATTCCTTCCTTGAGCCAAATGTGATGAGGGTAAGCTTCATTTTTTCCCTCTCACCTTCTCCCTTTCCTCCTCCATTAGAAAAGCCTTTTCTTGCCTCTTCTATGAGAGATAATTTACCCCATTCCATATCTCCCTTTCTCCTCCCAATATATTCCTCTCTCACCCCTTAATTTTATTTTTTTAGATATGATCCCTTCCTATTCAACTGACCTTCTACTCTCTGTCTCTGACTCTGTGTCTGTGTCTGTCTCTGTCTATGTGTGTGTGTGTTTGTGTGTCTGTATAATCCTTCCAACTATGCATATAGCAGGAAAAATTTCAAGAGTTACAAATATTATCTCTCCATGTAGGAATGTAAACAGTTTAACTTTACTAAGTCCCTTGAGATTTCTCTTTCCTGTTTACATTTTCATGCTTCTCTTGATTCCTGTGTTTTGAGGTCAAATTTTCTTTTCAGCTCTGATCTTTTTGTCAAGAATGCTTGAAAGTCCTCTATTTCGTTGAATGACCATTTTTCTCCTGAATCATTATACTCAGTTTTGCTGGGTAGGTGACTCTTGGTTTTAAATCTAGTTCCTTTGACTTCTGGAATACCATATTCTAAACCCTTCGATCCCTTAATGTAGAAGCTGCTAGATCTTGTGTTATCCTGATTGTATTTCCACAATACTTGAATTGTTTCTTTCTAGCTGCTTGCAATATTTTCTCCTTGATGTGGGAACTCTGGAATTTGGCCACAATATTCCTAGGAGTTTCTCTTTTTGGATTTCTTTCGGGAGGTGATCCCTGGATTCTTTCAATTTTATTTTGTGCTCTGGTTCTAGAAAATCAGGACAGTTTTCTTTATTAATTTCATGAAAGATGAAGCCTAGGCTCTTTTTTTGATCATGACGTTCAAGTGGTCCCATAATTTTCAAATTGCCTCTCCTGGATCTATTTTCTAGGTCAGATGCTTTTCCAATGACATATTTTACATGATCTTCTATTTTTTCATTCTTTTGTTTTTGTTTTTTAATTTCTTGGTTTCTCATAAAGTCATTAGCTTCCATCTGCTACATTATAATATGTCAAGAAGTATTTTCTTCAGTCAGATTTTGAACCTCTTTTTCCATTTACCTGATTCTGCTTTTTAAAGCATTTTTCTCCTCATTGGCTTTTTGAACCTCTTTTGCCATTTGGGTTAATCTACTTTTAAAGGTGCTATTTTTGGCCAAGATGGCGGAGTAGAAAGACACACATACGCTACCTCCGAACCCACTGCCCATAAAATACCTGTAAAAAAAAGAACCACTGGAGAATTCTGGAGCAGCAGAAGCCACAGAACGGAGCAGACGAGATATCTGCTCCAGAGAGACTGAAAACCTCTCCCAAAAGGTCCCTCACGCCCCAGACCCAGAGCAGAGCCCAACCCTGCCTTGGCGCTGTGGTGCAGATCTGAGCAGGCTTCAGGGACAGAATCTCCAGCAGCCGCGTGGGTCCCTCCACCCACAGGTGACAAGGGTCGGTGAGAGGGTCTCTTTGGTGGGTCGAGAGGGGAGTGGGGTGCCCCCATAACTCAGGCCCCCTCAGGAGGCAGCAGCGGAGGCAGGAGCAGACCAGGGCTCCCCAAGCAGGCAGGAGCCCAGATGCATTGTTGAAGGTCTCTGCATAAACCCCCCTGAGGGAACGGAGCCTGTGAGGCGGCCCTGCCCTGACCTGAGCGCCTGAACTTAATCCCACACTGAACAGCAGCCCTGCCCCCGCCCAAAGCCCTGAGGCTGGGAAGCAGCATTGGAATCTCAGACCCCAAGTGCTGGCTGGGAGGATCTGGAGGCGAGGTGGGGGTGGAGAGGACACTCAGAAGGCAAGTCACTGGCTGGGAAAATGCCCAGAAAAGGGAAAAAAAAAATAAGCCTATAGAAGGTTACTTTCTTGGTGAACAGGCATTTCCTCCCTTCCTTTCTGATGAGGAAGAACAATGCTTGCCATCAGGGAAAAACGCAGAAGTCAAGGCTTCTGTATTCCAGCCCACTCAATGGGCTCAGGCCATGGAAGAGCTCAAAAAGGATTTTGAAAATCAAGTTAGAGAGGTGAAGGAAAAACTGGGAAGAGAATTGAGTGACATGCAAGCAAAGCATGAAAAACAAGTAAACACCCTGCTAAAGGAGACCCAAAAAAATGCTGAAGAAAATAACACCTTGAAAAATAGGCTAACTCAATTGGCAAAAGAGGTTCAAAAAGCCAATGAGGAGAAGAATGCTTTCAAAACAGAATTGGCCAAATGGAAAAGGAGATTCAAAAGCTCACTGAATAAAACAGTTCTTTCAAAATTAGAATGGAACAGATGGAGGCTAACGACTTTATGAGAAACCAAGAAATCACAAAACAAAACCAAAAGAATGAAAAAATGGAAGATAATGTGAAATATCTCATGGGAAAAACAACTGACCTGGAGAATAGATCCGGGAGAGACAATTTAAAAATTATGGGCCTACCTGAAAGCCATGATCAGAAAAAGAGCCTAGACATCATCTTTCATGAAATTATCAAGGAGAACTGCCTTGATATTCTAGAACCAGAGGGAAAAATACATACTGAAAGAATCCACTGATCCCTTCCTGAAAGAGATCCAAAAAGAGAAACTCCTAGGAACATTGTGGCCAAATTTCAGAGTTCCCTAGTCAAGGAGTAAATATTGCAAGCAGCTGGAAAGAAACAATTCAAGTATTGTGGAAACACAATCAGGATAACACAAGATCTAGCAGCTTCCACATTAAGGGATCGAAGGGCGTGGAATAGGGTATTCCAGAAGTCAAAGGAACTAGGACTAAAACCAAGAATCACCTACCCAGCAAAACTGAGTATAATACTTCAGGGGAAGAAATGGTCTTTCAATGAAATAGAGGACTTTCAAGCATTCTTGATGAAAAGACCAGAGCTGAAAAGAAAATTTGACTTGCAAACACAAGAATGAAGAGAAGCATAGAAAGGTGAACAGCAAAGAGAAGTCATAAGGGACTTACTAAAGTTGAACTGTTTACATTCCTACATGGAAAGACAATATATGTAACTCTTGAAACTATTCAGTATCTGGGTACTGGGTGGGATGACACACACACACACATGCACACGCACACGCACACACACATAGAGACAGAGTGCACAGAGTGAATTGAAGAGGATGGGATCACATCTTAAAAAAATGAAATCAAGCAGTGAGAGAGAAATATATTGGGAGGAGAAAGGGAGAAATGGAAAGGGGCAAATTATCTCTCATAAAAGAGGCAAGCAAAAGACTTTTTAGTGGAGGGATAAAGAGGGGAGGGGAGAGAAAAACATGAAGTTTACTCTCATCACATTCCACTAAAAGAAGGTATAAAATGCACACTCATTTTGGTATGAAAACCTATCTTACAATACAGGAAAGTGGGGGAGAAGGGGATAAGCAGGGTGGGGGGGGATGATGGAAGGGAGGGCATGGGGAGGAGGGAGCAATTTGAGGTCAATACTCATGGGGAGGGACAGGATCAAAGGAGAGAACAGAAGTAATGGTGGACAGGATAGGATGGAGGGAAATATAATTAGTTCTTACACAACACGACTATTATGGAAGTCATTTGCAAAACTACACAGATTTGCCCTATATTGAATTGCTTGCCTTCCAAAGGGAAGGGGTGGGGAGGGAGGGAGGAAGAGAAGTTGGAACTCAAAGTTTTAGGAACAACTGTTGAGTACTGTTCTTGCCACTGGGAAATAAGAAATACAGGTAAAGGGGTATAGGATGGAGACAAGGGCAGAGAGGGATGATAGAAGAGAGGGCAGATTGGCAGAGAGGGGCAATTAGAACGCTCGGTGTTTTGGGGTGGGGGGAGGAGACAAAAGGGGAGAAAACGTGGAAGCCAAAATTTCGTGAAAATGAATGTTAAAAGTTAAATAAATTTAAAAAAAAATAAAGGTGCTATTTCCTTCAGCATTTTTTCAATCTCTTTTAGCAAACTCTTGACTCCCTTTTCATGATTTTCTTGCATCACTCTCCTTTCTCTTCCCCATTTTTCCTCCACCTCTTTTACGTGATTTTCAAAATGCTTTTTGAACTCTTCCATGGCCTGGGACCATTGCACATTTATTTTGGAGGCTTTGGATGCAGAAGCCTTGACTTCTGTGTCTTCCCCTGATGATAACCATTGTTCTTCCTCTTCTGAACGGATGGGAAAGAACAACTGTTCATCAATAAAGTAACCTCCTGTAGTCTTATTTTGTCCCCCCTTTTTGGAACATTTTCTCAATCAGTTACTTGAATTTGGGTCCTTTGTCAAGAGTAGTACCGGTAAGTTCTCAGTCCCTCCAAGGGGGCACAATCAAGGGAGAGGAGTTTATTCCCCCGCCTGACTCGTGGCTAAGAATCAGATCAGCTGCTCAAATCTCCCAGTAGTTTTAGGCAGGGTCAGGCCTGCTACTCAGAGTTGACTTTCAGATCAGAGGCTCATTTCCCCTGAAGAGGAGAATGTCAGGTTGATAACCTTGCACAGCCCTCACTCACTCAAATCAAAGTCAACTTCATGTCATGTCATCATTTTTCTGATGTCATGGTCTTTGAAAACGAAGGATGAATACAACAACAAACTTGAGGTTTTCAATTTGGGATCTCTCTCAGGAGGGGGTCGTTGGATATTTTTTATGACTATTTGCTTGCTGACTCTAGAACAGTAGGGCAGTTTTCTTTGATTATTTCTTGAAAGATTATCTCCAGGCTCCAGCCTCTCCAGGCTCTAGAGAAATAATTCTTAAATTTTCTCTACTGGGTTTATTTTTCAAGTCAGCTGTTATTTCTAATAAATTATTTTAAGTTTTCTTTCATTTTTTCATTCTTTTCATTTTATTTGACTTATTCTTGATGTCTCATAGAGTCATTACTTTCCTTGTGCCCAGTTCTATTTTTTAATAAATAGTTTTCTTCAGTTAGCTTTTGTACCTCCTTTTCCTTTTATCCCATTTTACTTTTTAAGGAATTTTCTTCAGCGAGTTTTTGTGCCTCCTTTCATTTGGCCAATTCTAGTTCTTTTTTTAAGGTGCTAGGATGTAAGCTTTATCATAAGTACAGCAAGTTGCATATTGTTTATTGATGGTGAAGGGCGTTACAGCTGCCCCCCTTTTTAAAAAATATAATTTATTTGCTATCAGTCTTGGCTATCCATTTCCACAAGATTTTGAATTACACAAATTTTGCCCCATCTCTCCCATTATCCCACCCCTGGACAGTATGTACCCCAACAACCCCTTTCCCTAATCTTCCCTCCTTTTTATGACACTCCTCTCCCATCCACCTCCCCTTTATTTCCCTGTAGTGCAAGATAGATTTCTGTACCCCATTGGCTATACAACTTATTTCTCAGTTGCCTGCAAAAACAATTTTTACCATTTATTTTTCAAGCTTGTAGTCCCACATTCTTGCCCTTTCTTCCTCTCCACCCACATTCATTGAGAAAGCAAGGAATTTAATATAGGTCTTATATGGATAGCCATGCAAAACACCTCCATGATAGTCTTGTTGTGAAAGACTAACCGCATTTTCCTCTATCCTGTCCTGCCCTTCATTTATTCCATTCTCTCCCTTGATCAGTGCCCCCACAATAGTGTTTGATTCTGGTTAGCCCTTTCTCCAATCTGCTTTTCCTTCTGTTATAGTCCTCCGTTATCCCTTTCTCCCCTGCCTTCCAATAGGATAAAATCAATTTTCATACCAACTGAATTTCTGTCATTCCCTCCTTAAGCGAAATATGATGAGAGGAAGAGTCATTTATTCCCTCTCATCTCACCTCTCCTACCCTCCACTGTGCATCTCTTTCTTGCCTCTTTTGTGTGAGATGACTCCCTTTCTCTTTATCCCAGTACATTTCTCTCAACACTTTATTTTATTTTTAATTGTCCCTCCTTCATATTCAGTTCACCCTGTGCCCTCTGTCTATGTATTTATGACCTTTGAAGCCTCTTTGCTGTTTGTGAGTTTAGAAGTGTGGAAACAGCTGCATCTGCCAGTGATTCAGTGCCTTTAAGTCTGCTCCAGTCCAGTCTCTGCTGAAACAGCCCACACTGGGCTACACTCTGTTTCGAGCCAAATGCCATTGACCGTTCCAGTCGGCCTTCCAGGTTACCTTGGTCTCGTCTGGACATCTGTTTCACTCTGTCATTCGGTGATTTCTGCTGCTCTAGAATTTGTTTAGAGTCAAATTTTTCAGGTATTTTGAGGATTTTAAGGGGAGAGCTTGCTTCTTCACCATCTTGGCCCTGCCCCTCCCCCCCAATTTTTATATATGAATGTTTACATCAATAAAACGGAAAAAGACCTCCTTAATTAATGAGGCATGCGACTAAAAAAGCTAGAAAAAGGAGGAACTACATATCTCAAATGAAATAGCAGTTTAAAATTTTTTAAAATCTAAGGAAATAATCAAAAAATGTAATTAGAAAAGCTATGTGACTAATAAACTACAGAAGCTGTTTTTATGAAAACAAACAATAAAATAGATAAATGTTTGGTTATCTGATCAAAATAAAGGAAGAAGAAAACCAAATTACTAGTATCAAAAAAGGAAAGGGTGAATTCTTCACCTTTGATTATGAAGTTAAATAAATTGCTCTCCACAATGATTGGATCAGCTTACAGGTCCATCCACAATGAATTAGTGTTCCAGATCTCCCCCATCGTCTCCAGCATTTATCATTTCCCACTGTTATCATAGAAACCAACGTCATAAGTGTGATGTGGTACCTCAGAGTTGTTTTGATTTGGATCTCTCTAATCAATATTTAGAGCATTTTTTCATACGAGTATAGTTAGCTTTAATTGCTTCCTCTGAAAATTTACTGTTCATATCTATGATCGTTTTTCAATTAGGGGATGACTTGTACGCTTGTAATTTTGATTCAGGTCCCTATATATTTTAGAAATGAGGCCATTATCACAGACACTAGTTATGAAAAAATATTTTCCAGTTTTCTGCTTCCATCCTAGTCTTGGACGCATTGGCTTGGTTTGTGCAAAAACTTTTCAATGTAATGTAACCAAAATTATCGATTTTGCATTTCAGAATGTTCTCCACAGATGTTGTAGTAAAGATACAATTCTCCAATTTAACACTTTTCATCCTTCCCCATAGGAATGTAAATGATTTTCCTTTTTGGATAAAAAAGCTTTTTTCCTTTGCTTTCCTATTTATCTTCCTATGCCTCTCTTGAATCTAGTCTTTGAAGATCAAGTTTTCCCCTGAGCTCTGCTCTTTTCACCAGGAAGGTTTAGAAATTCCTTATTTCATTGAAAGTCCATCTCCTTGCCTGAAAAATTATGGTCAGTTTTGCTGGGTAATTGATCGTTCGTTGTAGTCCAGGCTCCTTTGCCTTATATAACACCATATTCCAATTCCTTCAGGCTTTTAATATAGAAAATGTTAGGTCCTGTGTAATCCTGATTGTAGTTCTTAGACATCTGAGTTGTTTCTTTCTGACTGAGGGCAGTACTTTTTACTTGACCTGATAATTCTGGAATTTAGCTACAATATTCCACAGATCAATTCTCAGAACATTAACTGGAATAATCAAGACAGTGAATGTTTTAGTCTACTTTGGCTAGACTGTAGCATGTGTAAAGAGAGGGGCGAGAGAAACGAACATTTATTAAGCATCTACTATGTACCACGCATTTTATAATTATTTGATCTTCCCAACAACTCTGTGAAACAAGTGCTAATATTATCCCCATTTTACAGCAAATATTACTGGGGCAGATGAAGATTAAGTGATTCGGCCAGATTCACACAGTGAATGTGTCTGCTCCTGGATATGAACTCTCATCATTCTGAGGAGGAGACCAAATTATGACTATCAAATTAAGGAAAGTGAGGAGATAGCCCTTAACTAGAACAAGTGAGAGAAAAGATTGGGAAAGAGAACGTAGAAGTAAGGAAAAACTAGATTAAGAAATATAGAATCTAACAATTGTTAATACTTTAATTATACTTAGTCCAGCTCCCTTGTTTTCCAGATGAGGAAATGAAGACTTGGAAAAACAGAGACTTGCACAAGGTCACATAGCTAATCCGTGTCAAAAAGAGACTAGAACTGGGGAAGCTAGGTGGTGCAGTGGGTAGAGCACCAGCCCTGGAGTTAGGAGGACCTGAGTTCAAATTGCACACTTACTGTGTGACCCTGAGCAAGTCACTTAACCCCAATTGCTTCCAAAAAAAGGAAGGAAGAGTAAAAGAGTATTTCTATCTCCCCAGTGCTCATTCAGGTGCTTTATTGTGTTGCTACATTTTAACTTCAATTGTTCTTTTACGGTGAATTTTTTAAAAGTAATACCTACAAGACCAAATAAGAGATGATTGATAAAAACGAAGCTTGTTTATACAAAAGTACTAGAAAACAGCTTAGAGCATTTTACAGCCTTTTGGCATATTTGTACGCCACCATACATTCGAAAATACTAATAAAAAACCTGAGAATGAAGGAGATCATGTATGAAGGGTTATTTTCAACTCTTTGGAGGCAAGAGGCTGTGATAAGCATAAAATATTCTATGACAATTATCACCTGGTATTTGTGAAAGATGGAGCACGGCTTGAAGTGGTATTCATAACAAAACTGAACACAACTCCCGGCTTCTCAGTGCTGCCAGACTTGATGCACTGACTTACGTAGGGGGATATACCAGTACACATATAGGTAGAATGTTAGAAAACATAGCCATGGGAAGGCATGAAAAAGACTGTAAATGATGACTTCTGAAATACCAACAGAACAGAGTTTTGCAGGTAATATTCCACCTACTTGACCATAAACCTGACTGAAAAACTTAATTTTCCTTCCAAGTTTATAAAGTTAAATATATATAAATATGTGTATATTTTTGTATGTACATATGTAGCATACATATATGTGTATATAATTATGTCTGTATATTAGATGCAGATATATTTATGTATAGATATTATACATATACACATGTGTCTATATCATTTTTATATATCACATGCATAAATATGTGTCCATATCTGCATATATTTTATATATCATAGATACGTGTTGATACACATAGCATAGATAAATGTATGCATATGTATATTTTATGTATACATATATCATAGGTACATCATAGAAATATGTCTACATGTGTGCATCTTATGTACATATCATACATGTATGTGTATATATTTTCTATATATACATCATAAATGTATGTGTGTATTATATGTTGTATTACATATGACTTATATCTTGTAATATTTATGTATTGTATGTACATATTATATGTATGTTTCTCAGTCACATCCAATTCTTCACCACCCCATGGACCATAGCACGCCAGACCCTTCTGTCCTCCGCTATCTCCCAAAGTCTGTCCAAGCTCATATTCAATGCTTCCATGACATTATCTATCTATCTCATCTTCTGCAGTTCCCTTCTCCTTTTGCCTTTAATCCTTCCCAACAGCAGGATCTTTTCCAATGAGTCCTGTCTTCTCATTATGTGGCAAAATTATTTAAGCTTCAGCTTTCATATTTGTCCATCCAATGAATAGTCTGAATTTTTTTCTTTAGGTATTGAATACTTTGATTTCTTTTCTGTAAGGGACTTTCAAAAGTCTTCTGTAGCACCACAATTCAAAAGCATCCATTCTGCAGCACTTAGCTTTCCTTATAGTCCAGCTCTCACAGTCATACATTGCCATGGGGAAAAAAAAAAACATAGCTTTCACTTTGTCAACATTTGTTGGCAAGATGATGTCTTTGCTTTTTAGTATTCTGTCCAGATTTGCTATGGCTTTACTTCCAAGGAGCAACCATCTTTTAATTTCATGGCTTCAGTTGCTGTCTATAGTGATCTATGAACACAAGAATATAAAATCTGATATTGCTTCCTTTTCTTTTCCCTTTGTTTTCCAGGAAGTGATGGGACCAATTGCCATGATCTTCATTTTTTTTAACGTTAAGCTTCAAGCTTTTACACTCTCCTCTTTCATTCTGATCAAAAGGCTTCTTCATTTCTCCCATCAAAGTGGTATTCTCTATATATCTATGATTGTTCATACTTCTCCTAGCAAACTTAAATACAGCTTTTGGTTCATCCAGCCTAGCATTTCACATGATGTACTCTGGGTATAAATTAAGGTGACAAAATATAGTCTTGTCATACTGCTTTTCCAATCTTAAACCAGTCAGGTTTTCCATGTTTGGTTCTAAATGTTGCTTCTTGACCCACATGGAGGTTCCTAAAGAGACAAGTAAGGTGATCTGTACTCCCATCTCTTTGAGGGCTTGCCTTCACATTTTGTTGTGACACACACAGTCACAGGATTTAGTCTAGTCAATGAAGCAGAAGTAGACATTTGCTGGAACTCTTTTGCTTTCTCCATAACCCAACAAATTTTGGCAATTTGGCCTCTGGTTCCTCTGCCTCTTAAAAAACCAGCCTGCTCTTCTGAGTTATTGTTGGTTCACAAATTGCTAAAGCCTAGCTTGTAGAATCTTATGCGTAACCTTGCTGGTGTGTGAAATGAATGCAGTTGCTCAGAAATTGGAACACTCTTTGGAATTGCCCTTCTTTAGGATTGGGAAATAAACTGATCTTTTCCAATCCAGTGGCCACTGTAAAGTTTTCAAAATTTTCTGGCATATTGAGTGCAGCACGTCAACAGAATTATCTTTTAGGATTTTAAATAACTCATCTGGAATTCCATTACATCTACTAGTTATATTGTTAACAGTGCTTCCTAAGGCCCATTTAACTTGTTTCTCTAGGATGTCTGGCTCTAGATCAGTAACCATACCATGGTGGTTATCAATAGTGTTAAAATCTTCCTTGTAAAGTTCTTCTGTGTCCTCTTACCATTTTAACTCGTTCTATTTCTGTTAAGTCCTCACCATCTTTGTCTTTTATCATTCTCATTTTTGCATGAAACAATCCCTTGGTATCTTTAATTTTCTTGAAGAGATTTCTAATATTTTCCATTCCATTGTTTTCTTCCATTTGTTTCATTGCTCCTTTAAGAAAATCTTTCCTTATTATTTTCAGGAATTCTGCTTTCCATTGGGTGTATCTTTCCCTTTCCCTTTTCTTCTTTCCTCAGCTATTGTAAAGTCTCCTGAGACGGCCTTTTTCCTTTCTTGCTCTTCTTTGTCTTTGGAATGTTTTTTCTTGCTGCCTCCTGCACAATATTGTGAACCTCTTTCTCTAGTTCTTTAGTCACTCTATGTGTCAGCTCTAATCCCTAAAATCTATTCTTCAGTTTCACTTTCTATTCATAAGGAATGTTATTTAGGCCATAACTACATGGTCTGCTGATTTTTTCCCTCCTTCAATTCAAGTCTAAATTTTGCATTAAGAAGCTCAAGATCTGAGTCACACTCAGCTCCAAGTCTTATTTTAACTGACTACATGTACATGTGTATGGCATATGCAGAATTGCCTCTCTTGTTCTTTCTATTTTAAAAATGTTTTAAAAGTGGGTATTTGGCAGTTTCAAAGGACTGTAGCTTCTCAAAGAATGTCATTATTCCAGCATAATGAGCTGAGATTGGAAGTGTACTGTGGTGATGACATGAAAAATGGGCCTCTACTACATAGTAGGTATGTTAGCTTATGTTGCTTTCCTAGTAGTATTTTCTACATATCCAAAGGCTCACTATACTGAAAAATTTGGGAAGATTTTAAAATTTCACAAGAATAGTTTACCCAGAAAATAGACTACAAGAATAGGGCGCAAGCAGTGATTGGGAGACAGGGAATAGTAGCCATAGAAGACTCCAATTATCCAGACATCTGGTGAAGCTTTCTATCACTTTCTTCTTTCCCTGGCCAAAGTAGAAGAGCTAATAATTTCTTAATTTGCTTTAGGGATAATTTCATCCTTTATACAAGCGGAGAACCACAAAGAGGAATTCCGTTCTGGATCAGATTCTCACTAACAGAGAAGAATTTGTTGCTGGTGTGGGAATGATTCTCCTCCTCTGAGAGGAAGTGGCTACTTGTTCCTAGGGTTTATGACAGAGGAGAAGAGATCTGGACAGATTTAACAAGACTCTTAGATGCTAAGAAATTAGATATCATATTGTCAGAGGAAAGAGCGAGAAGGGTGTGAGTAAGACCAGAAAGAAAGGGAACAGTTCAAGCAGAAAATGCTAGATCTTCTGGGTCATGTGACCAACAAGCTGGGGGAAGGGGGAGAAGCAAGGGCCTTCCTCCAATTCTCATGACATATAAAACCTTCCCACAACAAGAATTATGGGGAAAAAAACTCTAAAGCCTTCAGTACCAGGGGAATATTGGGATGTGTCTGAAAAAATCAGTGCGGATGTACAGGGAGCTCATCAACCAAGATTGGATATTAGGTTTTAAAGGAAAATGTACAATGTAAAAACAAGACCAGGAAAGAGAAGAGTGTGTGTCTTTGTCTGTGTCTGTTTATATACATGTGTATGTACACATATATGTATAGATATTTATACATATATATCCCCTTTTAAAAGTATCTATATATAAACAAAATTCTCTCTTCCTTCCTTCCTTCCTTCCTTCCTTCCTTCCTTCCTTTCTTTCTTTCTTTCTTTCTTTCTTTCTTTCTTTCTTTCTTTCTTTCTCTCTCTCTCTCCTTCTCTCTTTCCCTCTTTCCTGAGCTTTAGCATTTGTGATGCTACCTTTACAAGACCTTTTTAGAATCTTTCAGATAGAAACATTTTTAGAAGGAGAATAGATAGATATTGATATAGATATATGTATGTGTTTAAATATACATCTATACACATTTGTACATGCACACATCTTCTCTTCCCAGACTTGCTTCTAGATAAATAGATGCAGATGTAGGTAGACATCTATATCTATCTATAGATACCTATGTATTCATATATTTATCTATACATATAAATATGTGTATATTTACATAAACATATTTATATCTAAGTGCATATATACATATAAATATATATATATAAATATACATGTGCATCTCCATATAGCAATGCCTAGGTTTATATGTGTGTCTACATATGTCTGTAGGCAGATCTATATGGATCTATATCTACATATACATATCTATGTGTACATGTAAATATGTGTACATATAGGCAGAGTTCTATATTGACAGATATGGATATCTCTCTGCATCTACATCTAGCTATCTGTGGATAGAAAAGATCATGAGAAGGTTTGTAAAAGTAGCATATAGATGAAATCTGTATAGGTAGCAATATATAAATATCTATACTGTTAGATAGACATATGCAGATAAGTAGCTATAAAGCTAGATATAGGTATCTATGTGCATGTGTATATCTAGCTATGTATCTAGATCTATCTATACATAAACATCTCCATGTATGTTCATTTATGTATATGATTATGGCAAGGTTGTCTTGTAAAAATCAGCATCAAGGATTCTCTGGATCATCTGATCAGAATGAACTGGAGCTAAAGGGAAGCTAGGGTCATCAAAAGAGATGCTGGGATTTTTTGAGCTCTCTTGGGAGAAAAGGGGGCCTCAAAAAAGGCACCAAACCTTTGTTTGAGATGGAGAGGTGAACGATACATGACGAGAGGGAAGTCAGAGCTATTCATTTCTTATTTTATTACAATGGTCTTTGTGACAGAAGTGACAAAACAAAAATGATTAATGGAATGGACCCAGTAGTAAGAGCTCTCATGGCGGCCCTGTCACCTTTCCCAGAAAAAGTGCATTCTGAGGTCCTTATAGTAACAGCAGGTGTGATTATTGAGTCAATGTCAGAAATATTTTTAAAATTCAGATAAAAACAGGAGAGTTTCTGAGAAGTTTGGAAAAGGGAAGAAGGGAAAAGAGAACAAAATCTGCAAACTATAAGTCTATGAGCTTTACTTTCATTCCTAGGAGAATTCTAGAATGGATCATTAAGGATAAGGATATGGTTGATGAGCAACTAGAAAATGAAATGATGATCAGAAAGAACGAGAACAATTCCAGGAAGAATACATTGTGCCACCCTAAGCTCATTTTCTTTTGTTTTTTTTCAAATTTGTTTATTTTTTGTTTACAACATTCAGTTCCACAAGCTCTTGAGATCCAAATTTTCTCCCTTTCCCTCCTCAAGATGGCATGCAATCTGATATAGGCTCTGCATGTACACTCACTTTAAACATTTTTACATTAGCCATGTTGAAAAGAAGAATTATATCCAATGAAATGAACCACGAGCAAGAAGAAACAAAAAGAAAAATAGAGAGAGAAAATAGTATCCTTGGATCTGCATTCAGACTTCGTAGTTCTCCGAATGTGGATAGCATTTTCCATCATGAGCCTTTTGTGGTTGTCTTCCAATCTCACATTGCTGAGAGGAACCACGTCTATCAAAGTTAGTCATCTCAAAATGTGACTGTAATTATGCACAAAGTTCTCCTGGTTCTGCTCCACTTACTCAGCATCAGTTCACATAAGCCTTTCCAGGTTTTTCTGATTTTCATCATTTCTTACAGCACCATAGTATTCCATTATATTCACATACCACAATTTGTTCCGCCATTCCCCAGTTGATGGCTATCATTCCCTTTTGACAATATTACTGAACAAGCAGATGAAAAGAATGTTGTGGATATAGCTTCTATAGATTAGCAAAACTTCAGATAAAAGTATCTCATACTAGTCTTTTGGAGAATATGACGAGTATAGATGAGATGACAATAAAATTAGGTGGATTGATTACTGTTTGGATGGCCAGATTCAAACAGTAAATGTTAATGGTGTAAGTGTCAATGTGACTCCAGTGAAGGGTCACAGAGATCCCCGCTTAACCCAATGTGTTTTAACATACTTATTAATGACTTTGATAAAGACATAGATGGAAATCTATCATATTTGCAGATGACACTAAGTTGGATAAGATAGCTCAAACACTACATGACAGATTTGTAATTCTAAAGAAGCTTGGCAGGTGAAAGCACTGGCCTGAATCAGAGAAGTAAAAATTCATTTGATTCAAATGTAAAAGTCTTACACCTGGGTAGAGAAAAATAAGCTTCAGCTGACCAATATCACAGAGACATGGATAAAGAGATTGAAGTGTTAGTTGCTCCCCTCCTTCTCTCCTCCTTGTTTGTATAGCTGTCTACTTGTACACCCTGATTATGAGATAATTTAACCTAATTTTCCTTTCCCTTTCTCCCTAGTGTATTTTTCTTCCTCTCTCTTTCCATTCTTTTTTGTGCTATACCCAAGACACAACAGAACTTCTTTCAGGCCTTGTTTAATTGGACTTCCTCTATGAATCCTGATGATAAGGTTCAAAGGAACATATGTGTCATATCCTCTTACTTGAATGTAACTAATTTGTCCTTGTTTAGACTTTTATCATTCTTCATTCATATTTACCTTTCAATTTTTCTTTTCACTGCTATGAAGCTCTGGTTTTTTATCAAGAAGTTGAAAGTCTTCTATTACATTCCAAATCCATTTTCCCCCTTTAGCATTAGGTTGTTTTTCTATGTAAGCTATTATTGACTATAAGCTCATACCCTTCGCCTTGTGGAATATCATATTCCAAGTTATCTTCTCCTTTGTAGAAGTGGCTGCTAAATCATGTATGATTTTGACTATGACTCCTTGGTATTTGAATTCTATCTTTCTGACTGTTTGTAGTATTTCTCGTTGACCTGGAAGCTCTGGATTTTGACTATGATATTCTTAAGAGGTTTTAGTTAGGGGTTCCTTTCAGGAGGTAACTGGTAGAGTCTTTCTATTTCCACTTTGTTCTCTGGTTCTAAGAGCACCAGGCAGTTCTCAGAGAGAGTTCTTGAAATAGGATGTTTAGACTCCTTCTTTGTTCATGGCATTCAGATAGACTAATTATTCTTAAGTTTTTTCTCCTTGACCTATTTTGCAGGTCAGTTGTTTTTGTTATGAGATATCTTACATTTTCTTCTATTTTTTTCAGCATTTTGACTTTATTTTAATAATTTTTGCTGCCTCATAAAGCCATTGGCTTCCATTCAAACCATTCTAATTTTCAGGGAAATTGTGTTAATTCTCATTCCATTTCTTCCATAGTTTTCATTTCTTTTCGAATTTCCCCTCAAGCTCTTGCATTACATTTATTAAAAAAAATACTTTTAAACTTTTAAAATTAACTCTTGCTTTATCTACTCTAGGAATTCTAGTTGAGTTTGTGCCCAAGCTGCATTTTTCTCTGAGACATGGCTTGTAGATGTTTTAGAGTCATTTCTGCTTCTGGATTTATGTCTTGGGTGTTCCTACTACTATAACTCATTATTGTGGGGTTCTTTTATTTGCCCATTTTTTCCCTGACTTCAGACTTGAGATTGGGGCTAGACTCTGTCAAACATCTGGAGAGAAGGTCTGGGCTATCTTGTTATTTTCTTAGAGTATTGAGCGTTGTGTTATTCTGAGATCTTGGGTACAGACTGGTTACCTGCAAGCTTTCAGTGCCCTCAAAAGAGTCCGATCCAGGGCAAAGTCTGTGCCCCCTCTTCCCCTAGGTGAGCTCTGCAAGTTCCTGACTGGAGTTAGGGTCTGGAAAAGAGCAGATTACTGCTGGATTCAGCCCATCAGTTAGCTAGAAAGCTCAGTTGGTTCAGAATGATAGAACTATTCATTCCTCTTTGAGCTGAGATTCCTGTCATTGGTCTGAAAGCTGGAATCAACGCTGGAAGTGAGACCTTGTTTGCTCATAGAGTCTGAGCCACAACAGTGCTGTTGCTGGCTTCTGAACTTACTCCTTCCGCAACCCAGGACCTCCCTACTGGGGAAGGTCACTTCGCTGAGGAGATTCCCCTCTCAGCCCACCTGGGATCTGTGACCAGAGCTGGATAGACAATGCAAAGCTACCAGTTAACACCTGTTCCCATCCCCATGACCAGGTATGGGTCTGGTGATGCTTGCTATGGGACCTAGTGCACAACTTCTGGTGGAGACTAGAACAGTCTACACACAGTGTGCTTCTGTCCCAACTCTGTGCCTAATGTCCACAGACTCCCTATTTGTTTCCCTGTGCTGAACTGGGCTAGCAAAGGACTCACTGTAACCTCTTCTGGATTTCACCATCAGGATTTTGTCTTGTATATTGTGTACACCTGTTTGGAGAAGTTGGTGGAAAGGAGCTCACCACACCTGTCATCCCTGCTGCAGTAGAGGCTGACGCTAGTAGATCACTTGAAGTTGAGGTTTCTGAGATGCAATGGGCTGCCTATCAGGTATCCTTGCTAAAAGTGTGAAACCCTTGGAAGTGGGGGGCTACTAGACTCCCTAAAGAGGGGCAAACCCAAACTAACCCTGTCAGGCTCCAGTACCAATGAGTATTGGAATAAAGCACCTGACTGGTTGCTGCACTTCCAGCCTGGGAGAAACAGGAGAAAAAAAATGAGGTACTGGAATGAGATTTTAAGAGCCTCCACTTGCCAAGTAGAGACTTTATTCAGCTTCACAGTAGGGAGTAAAGTAATTTCTCATCGCAAATTTGGCTCTAGAATCTGAATTGGAGAGAGAGAGAGAGACACTGGACTCCCCATCTCATGGAAATAGCATACCACTTACATTCTTTTGTTTTTGCTTTTCTTCACAAGTCCCGGCAAAGACAGACATGACACAGCCAACCAGTCCTAGTGAGGATGAGATGTGGCTGCCTTTATCCCCTCTCCCCAGTGCATTGCTGTTTGAGTTTCCCAGAAAGTATGTCTTCTATGCCACTCTAGCCACTGGTCTATGGAAAGAATCCTTGGGCAGTGTGGTGCCAAGACTGGCTTGGTCTCTGTTCTCTTATCTTTTTTTTCTGGTGGGGGATGAGCTGGTACCTTTTCTTCTCCACCCCTGATTTCCTTCCTTAAAAAAGGTTTTCTTGATGTTTTTCATTTTTAATGGATTTATCACTTCCCACTAACTCGACCTACGCTCCACCCCACCAATCTACAGAATACTCTCTTGTAATAAGCAAGTGTAGTCAATTAACAAATTAACATATTGGCTACATATGCCCCATTCTGTGCCTGTAGCCCACCATCTCTCTGTTGAGAAACAAGACACATGCTTTCCCATTGGTGTTTAGAAGTCATGATTGGTCATAGCATGGGTCAGTGTTGTTAAGTGTATCACAGTTAGAGTTCCTTTATATTATTGGGTTCATAGTGGAAATTGCTCTGCTAGTTCTGCTTACTTGATTCTGCATCAGTTCATATAAGTCTTCCCAAGATGTGGATTGTGGTTTGGGGTTTAGTTTGGTGCGGTTTTTGTATCCTTAACCATGCTTTTAAAATCTTTTTGCTTATTTTTACTTTACGAAAAAGAATAAATATTTCCATAACATAGCATAATAACAAAGAGATGATTACACATTGATTTCCAATTCTATACTCAAATTTCAATACCAAATTAAAACTGAAATTCCACTTCCAAATTCCTCTTCCATAGTCTAATTCCAAATTCCAAGTTCAAACTCTTATTTCAAATTCTTATTCCAAAATCCAGGTTCCTATTGCAATTTTCACATTTTCAAGTAAATACTAAAATTATAATTCCAAATTCAATCCAAAATTCTATCTCAAATTCTAATTTCAAATTCCTAGTCTAAATCTGAATTCCAAATTCCAAAACCATACTGAAATTTCAATTCCAAATTCCAATTCTAAGTTAGTATTCCAAATTCTGCTTTCAAATTTCAAGTGTAAATTCATGTTCGAAACTCAACTTCAATACTCAAATTTCAGTTCCAAATTAACAGTGAAATTCCACTTCCAAATTCCTCTTTCATCATTGACTTCCAAATTCCAATTCTAAATTCCAATTAAACACACCAGTTTCAAATTCCAATTCTAAATTCCATTTCCAAATTCCAATTCTAAATTCCAATTAAACACACCAGTTTCAAATTCCAATTCTAAATTCCATTTCCAAATTTCAATTCCAAATTCTAATTCCAAATTCCTATTTGAAATTTCACAATCCAATTACATACTAAATTTCTAATTCGAAATTCCAATTCCAACTTCAAGTTCTAAATTCCAGTTTTCCAAATTCCAATTCTAAATTCCACTTCCAAAATCCAGTTCCAAATTCCAATTCTGATTTTGTTATCCAAAGTCAAATTCCAAAATCCTATTCCAAATTTCACATTTCAATTCCATTACAAACTTCTGATTCAACATTCCAATTATATGTTATTAATCCAAATTCTTCTTTCAAATTCCAATTGCAAGTTCATGTTTCAAATTCCAATTCTAAACTCAAATTTCAATAACAGTTGAAGAATGAAATTCCAGTTCCAATTTTCTTTTCCATAGTCTAATTCCAAATTCCAATTTCAAACTTGTATATCAAACTGTGATTCCATATCTAGGTTCTCATTCAACATTTCACATGAAAATTAAATACTAAAATTCTAATTCTGGATTTCCATCCTAAAACTTTACCCCAAATTCTAATTTTAATTTCCTTGTATAAATTCATGTTGAAAATAAAGATCCATACTCAAACTTCAATACTAAATAGAAACTGAAATTCCACTTTCAAATTCCTCTTCAATAGTCTAATTCGAAATTCCAATTCCAAATTCCAGTTCCACATTACACTTTCAAATTCCAATTCTAAACTCCACTTCCAATTTCCATTTTCACAATTCAAATCAAAATTCTGCTTCCACATTCCAGTTCCAAATTCCAATTCTGAATACTTATTCCAAATTCTAATTCCAAATTCCTGTTCCAAATTTCACATTTCAATTCCATACTAAAATTCCTATTCCAAATTCCTATTATACCCTATTAATCCAAACTCTACTTTCAAATTCAAATTGTAAATTCATGATTCAAATTCCAATTCTAAAGTCAAATTTAAATACCAAATGCAAATTGAAATTCCACTTCCAAATTCCTTTTCCATAGTCTAATTTCAAATTCCAATTTCCAACTACTACACCAAACTGTAATTCCAAAATATAGGTTCCTTTTCCAATTTTCACACCAAAATTAAATACTAACGTTCTAATTCCAGATTTCAATTCTAAAACTTTATCTCAAATTCTAATTTCCAAATCCTAGTGCAAATTCCTGTTGCAAATCCAGTTCCATGCTCAAATTTCAATACCAAATTGTACTTGAAATTCCACTTCTAAATTGCTTTTCCATAGTCTAATTCGAAATTCCAATTCTTAATTCCTATTATAAATTCCAATTCCACATTCCAATTACAACTCTAATTCTAAATTCCTCTTGCAAATTCCATATCTACATTTCAGATCTAAATTACACTTCCACATTTCAGTTCCTTATTCCAAATTGCTATTCCAATGATTGAATTTCACATCTGTACTAAAATTCTGAATGCATATTCCCATTACATCTTGTTAATCCAAATTCTACTTTTAAATTCCAATTGTAAATTCATGTTTCAAATTCCAATTCTAGACTGAAATTTCACTACCAAATGAAAACCGACATTCCATTTCCCAATTCTTTTTCCATAGTTAATTCCAAATTCCAATTTCAAACTACAATATCAAACTGTGATTCCAAAATCTAGGTTGCTTTTTCAAATTTCACACTAAAATATAATATATATATTCTAATTCAAATTTTAATCCTAAAACTTTATCCCAAAATCTATTTTCAACTTCCTAGTCTAAATTCATGTTACAAATTCCAATTCAATGATCACAATTCAATACTAAATTAAAATTGTAATTCCACTTCCAAATTGCTGTTCCATAGTGTAATACTAAATTCCAATTCTTAATTCTAATTCAAAATTAAAGTTCCACATTCCAGTTCCACATTCCAATTCTAAACTCCACTTTCAAATTAAAGTTCCAAATTCCAGATCCAAATTCAAATACCCAGTTCCAATTCCAAATTCCACCTCCAAATTCCATATCCACATTTCAAATCTAAAGTCCACTTCCCAATTCCAGTTCCAAATTCCAATTCTGAATTCTTATTCCAAATTCTAATTCTAAATTTCTATTCCAAATTTCACATTTCACATCCGTACTAAAATTCCAACTACATATTCCTCATTTATCATATTGATCTAAATTCTACTTTCAAATTCCATTTGTAAATTCATGTTTCAAATTCCAATTCAAAACTCAAATTTAAATAAGAAACCAAAACTGAAATTCCCCTTCCAAACTCCTCTTCCGTAGTCTACTTCCAAATTTCAATTTCAAACTATTATATCAAACTGTATTTCCAAATTCGAAATTCCTATTCCAGTTTTGATATTAAAATTAAATACTAAAATTCTCATTCCAAATTTTAATCCTAAAGCTTTATCCCAAATTCTATTTTCAAATTCCAAGTCTAAATTCATTTTACCAATTCCAATTTCATGATCAAAATTCAATATAAATTACAATTGAAATACCTCTTCCAAATTACTCTTCCATATTCTAATTCAAAATTCCATTTCTCAATTTAAATTCCAAATTTCTGTTCTTTATTCCAATTGGAAATTCCAATTCTAAATTCTAATTCCAAATTCCAGTTTCCTATTACAGTTCCAAATTCCAATTCCAAATTCCAAATCTAAATTACACTTCCAAATTTCAGTTCCAAAATCCTATTCCACATTACAGTTCTAAATCCCATTTTCAAATTCCAGTTCCAAATTCCAATTTTGAATTCTTATTCCAAATTCAAACTCCAAATTCCTGTTCCAAATTTCACATGTCAATTCCATACTAAAATTCTGATTCTAAATTCCACTTACATATTATAAATCCAAATTATGATTTCTAATTTCCATTGTAAATTCATGTTTCAAATTCCAATTCTAAGCTGAAATTTCAATACCGAATGAAAACTGAAATTCCAATTCCAAATTCATTTTCCATAGTCTACTTCCAAATTCCAGTTCCAAAGTACTATATCAAACTGCAATTCCAAAATCTAAATCCTTATTCCAAATTTGACAGTAATATTAAATACTAAAATTCTAACTCCAAATTTCAATCTTAAAACTCTATCCCAAATTCCAAATTCAAATACCAAATTCCAATTCTAAATTCCTCTTCCAAATTTCATATCCACATTTCAAATCTAAATTCCACTTCCTAATTTCAATTCTGAATTCTTAATCCAAATTCTAATTCCAACTTGCTATTCCAAATTTCACATGTCACTTCCATACTAAAATTCTGATTCCATATTCCCAGGATATCTTATTAATCCAAATTCTACTTTTAAATTCCAATTATAAATTCATGTTGCAAATTCCAATTGTACACTCCGAAGTAAATAGCAAATGAAAACTGAAATTCCACTTTCCAATTCCTTTTCCATAGTCTAATTCCAAATTCTAATTTCAAACTACTGTATCAAAGTGTAATTCCAAAATCTAGGTTGCTTATTCAAATTTCACATTAAAATAAAGTGCAAAAATTCTAATTCCAAATTTAATCCTACAACTTTGTTCCAAATTAAAACTTCAAATTCCTAGACTAATTTCGTTACAAATTCCAATTCCAACCTCAAAATTCAATACCAAATTAAAATTGAAATTCCACTTCCAAATTCCTCTTCCATAGTCCAATTTGAAATTCCAATTGTTAATTCAAATTCCAAATTCCAATTCCACATTCCAATTCCAAATTCCACTTCCAAATTCCACTTCCAAATTCCTTTTTCATAGTCTAACTCCAAATTCCAATTTCAAATTACTATATCAAATTGTAATTCCATAATCTAGGTTCCCATTCCAAATTTTACTTTAACATTAAGTACTAAAATTCTAATTCCGAGTTTTAATCCTAAAACTTTACCCCAAATTCTAATTTTAATTTCCTTCTCTAAATTCATGTTGAAAATCGAGATGCATGCTCAAAATTCAATATTAAATAAAAATTGAAATTGCACTTCCAAATTCCTCTTCAGTAGTCTAATTCCAAATTCAAATTCTAAATTCCACTTCCAAATTCCAGTTCCAAACTCCATTTCCACATTTCAAATCTAAATTCCACTTCCAAATTCTGGTTCCAAAGTCCAATTCTGAATTTTTATTCCAAATTCTAATTTGAAATTCCTAGTCCAAATTTCTCTTTTCAATGCCATACTAAAATTCCACTTCCAAACTCCCATTATATCTTCTTAATCTAAATTCTAATTTCAAACAAATATATGAAATGGTAATTCCAAAATGTAGGCTCATTTTCCAAATTTCACACAAAAACAAAATACTAAAATTCTAATTCCAAATTCTAATCTTAAAAATTTATCCCAAATTGTAATTAAAAATTACTAGTCTAAATTAATGTTACAAATTACAATTCCATGCTCAAAATACAATACCAAATTAAAATTGAAATTCCAATTCCAAATTCAAATTTCAAATTCCACTTCCAAATTCCAGTTGCAAATTCCAATTCCAAATTCCAGTTCCAACCTCGAGTTACCAAATGCAATTCTAAAATCCACTTCCACAATCCAGTTCCTAATTCTCCTTCTGCTTTCGTTTTCCAAATTATAATTCTGTAATTCTCTTCCACATTTGACATTTCAATTCCATCCTAAAATTCCAATTCCAAATTCAAATTACATATTATTAACAAAATTCTGCCTTCTAATTACCCTTGTAAATTTATATTTCAAATTCCAATTCTAAAGTCAAATTGCAATGCCAAATGAAAATTGAAATTCTACTTCCGAATTCCTTTACCATAGTCTAATTCAAAATTCCAATTTAAAATTCTGTATCACGTGGTCACTACACAATCTAGACCCCTTTTCAAATTTTCTCACTAAAATTAAATACAAAATTCTAATTCCAAATTTTAATTCTCAAATTTTATCCCAAAATACAATTTCAAATTTCTAGTCTAAATTATTTTCCTAATTCTAACTAGATGCTCAAGATGCAATGCCAAAGTAAACTTTTAATTTTTCTACCAAATTGAACTTCATAGTCTAATTAGAAATTCCAATTCTTAATTCAAATGGAAATTTGAGTTCCACATTCCAATTCCAAATTCCACTTCCAAATTCCAGTTCCAAATTCCAATTTCAAATTCTGATTCGAAAATCCAGTTCCAAATTCCAATTCCCAATTCCACTTCCAAATTCTATTTCCAAATTCCAATTCCAAATTCGAATTTCAAATTCTGCTTCCAAAATCCAGCTCCAAATTCCAATTCCAATTCCAAATTCTGCTTCCAAATTCCAGTTCCAAAATCCAATTCTAAATTCCACTTCCAAATTCCAGTTCCAACTTCCAGTAACCAAATGAAATGCTAAAATTCACTTCCACAATCCAGTAGCTAAATACCCTTGTGATTCCATTTTCCAAATTCTAATTCTGTAATTCTCTCCCACATTTCACATTTCAATTCCATCCTAAAATTCCGATTCGAAATTCAAATTATATCTTATTAATAAAATTCTGCTTTCTAATTACCTATATAAATTTATTTTCCAAATTCCAATTCTAAAGTCAAATTGCAATGCCAAATGAAAATTGAAATTCTACTTCCAAGTTCCTTTTCCATAGTTTAATTCAAAATTCCAATTTCAAATTACTATATCACATGGTCACTACAGAACTTAGATCCCTTTTCAAATTTTCCCTCTAAAATTAAATACAAAATTCTAACTCCAAATTTTAATCCCAGATTTTTATCCCAAAATATAATTTCAAATTTCTAGTATAAATTATTTTCCTAATTCCAACTACATGCTCAAGATGCAATGCAAAATTAAAATGGTAATTTTTCTACCATATTGCCCTTCATAGTCTAATCAGAAACTCCAATTCTTAATTCAAATGGAAATTTGAGTTCCACATTCCAATTCCAAATTGCACTTCCAAAATACAATTCCAAATTTCAATTCCAAATTCCATTTCCAAATTCCAGATCCAAATTCCAATTCCAAATTCCACTTCCAAAATAAAGCTCCAAATTCAAATTCGAAATTCCACTTCCAAATTCTAGTTCCAAATTCCAATTCCAAATACCAATACCAAATTCCGCTTCCAAAATCCAGTTCCAAATTGTTTTTCCAAATTTCAATTGCAAATTTCAATTCCAAACTCCAATTCCGAAATCCAATTCCAAATTCCACTTCCAAATTCCAGTTCCAAATTCCAATTCCAAATTCCACTTCCAAATTCCACTTCCAAATTCCAATTCCAAATTCCAGTTCCAAATTCCTTTTCCAAATTTCAATTGCAAATTCCAATTCCAAATTCCACTTCAAACCTCCAATTACCAACTGCAATTCTAAAATCCACTTCCACAATCCAGTTCCTATTTCCTCTTCTGTTGTTGTTTTCCAAATTCTAATTCTATAATTCTCTTCCACATTTCATATTTCAATTCCATCCTAAAATTTCGATTCCAAATTCAAATTACATCTTATTAGTGAAATTCTGCTGTCTAATTACCCTGGTAAATTTGTTTCAAATTCCAATTCTAAAGTCAAATTGCAATGCCAAATGAAAGTTGAAATTCTACTTGCAAATTCCTTTTCCATAGTCTAATTCAAAATTCCAATTTCAAATTACTATATCAGATGGTCACTACAGAATCTAGATTCCTTTCAAATTTTCCCTCTAATATTAAATACAAAATTCTAATTCAAAATTTTAATCCTAAAATTTTATCCCAAAATATAATTTCAAATTTCTAGACTGAATTATTTTCCTAATTCCAACTACATGCTCAAGATGCAATGCCAAAGTAAAATTGTAATTTTTCTACCAAATTGCCCTTCGTAGTCTAATTAGAAATTCCAGTTCTTAATTCAAATGCAAATTTGAGTTCCACATTCCAATACCATTTTCCAATTCTAAATTCCACTTCCAAATTCCAGCTCCAAAATCCAGTTCCAAAATCCAGTTCCAAATTCCAATTCTAAATTCCACTTCCAAATTCCAGTTCCAACCTCCAATTACCAACTGCAATTCTAAAATTCAATTCCACAATCCAGTTCCTATTTCCTCTTCTGTTGTTGTTTTCCAAATTCTAATTCTGTAATTCTCTTCCACATTTCACATTTCAATTCCATCCTAATATTCCGATTCCAAATTCAAATTACATATTATTAATAAAATTCTGCTTTCTAATTACCCTTGTAATTATATGTTTCAAATTCCAATTCTAAAGTCAAATGGCAATGCCAAATGAAAACTGGAATTCTGCTTCCAAATTCCTTTTCCATAGTCCAATTCAAAATTCCAATTTTAAATAACTATATCACATGGTCACTACAGCATTTAGATCCCTTTTCAAATTTTCCCAGTAAAATTAAATACAAAATTCTAATTCCGAATTTTACTCTTAAAATTTTATCCCAAAATATAATTTCAAATTTCTAATCTAAATTATTTTTCAAATTCCAACTCCATGCTCAACACGCAACGCCAAAGTAAAATTGTAATTTTTGTACCAAATTGCTCTTTGTAGTCTAATTTGAAATTCCAATTCTTAATTCAAATGGAAATTTGAGTTCCACATTCCAATTCCAAATTCCACTTCTAAATTCCACTTCCATATTCTAGTCCCAAGCTCCAATTCCAAATTCAAATTCCAAATTCCACTTCCAAAATGCAGTTCCAAATTCCAATTCCAAATTCCAGTTCCAAATTCCAATTGCAAATTCCAATTCTAAATTCCACTTCCAAATTCAAGTTTCAAATTTCAATTCTAAATTCCACTTCCAAATTCAAGTTCCCAATTCCAATTCCAAAATCAAGTTCCAAAATCCGGTTCCCAATTCCAATGCCAAATTCCACTCCCAAACTCCAGTTCCAAATTCCAATTCCAAATTCCACTTCTAAATTCCAGTTCCTAATTCCAATTCTAAATTGCACTTCCAAATTCCAGTTCCAGATGCCAATTCTAAATTCCACTTCCAAATTCCAGTTCCAACCTCCAATTACCAAATGCAATTCTAAAATCCACTTCCACATTCCAGTTCCTATTTCCCCTTCTGATTTTGTTGTCCAAATTCAAATTCTATAATTCTCTTCCATATTTCACATTAAAACTCCATTCTAAAATTCTGATTCCAAATTCAAATTACATCTTATTAATAAAATTCTGCTTTCTAATTACCCTTGCAAATTTATATTTCAAATTTCAATTCTAACGTCAAATTGCAATGCCAAATGAAAATTGAAATTCTGCTTCCAAATTCCTTTACCATAGTCTTAATTCAAAATTCCAATTTCAAATTACTCTATCACATGGTCACTTCAGAATCTACATTCCTTTTCATATTTTCCCAGTAAAATTAAATACAAACTTCTAATTCTAAATTTTAATCTTAAATTCTTATCCCAAAATATAATTTCAAATTTCTAGTATAAATTATTTTCCTAATTCCAACTACACGCTCAAGATGCAATGCCAAAGTAAAATTGTAATTTTTCTACCAAATTGCTCTTTGTAGTCTAATTAGAAATTCCAATTCTTAATTCAAATGAAAATTTGAGTTCCACATTCCAATTGCACATTCCAATTCCAAATTACGCTTCCAAAATCCAGTTCCAAATTCCAATTCCAAATTCCACTTCAAAATTCCAGTTCCAAATTCCAATTCTAAATTCCAATTCCAAATTCTACTTCCAACCTCCAATTACCAAATGCAATTCTAAAATCCACTTCCACAATC
Source organism: Notamacropus eugenii (assembly GCF_028372415.1). NCBI lineage: Eukaryota > Metazoa > Chordata > Mammalia > Diprotodontia > Macropodidae > Notamacropus > Notamacropus eugenii. The sequence continues at coordinate 2,351,193 of NC_092879.1, read as the reverse complement.
CAGTTCCTATTTCCCCTTCTGATGTTGTTTTCCAGATTCAAATTCTATAATTCTCTTCCAGATTTCATATTTCAATTCCATCCTAAAATTCTGATTCCAAATTCAAATACATCTTATTAATAAAATTCTGCTTTCGAATTACCCTTGTAAATTTGTGTTTCAAATTCCACTTCTAAAGAAAATTTTTGCATTGCACAGGGGAGGGAAAGGAGCTATATGGGAGAATAAATTAACACTTGTTCACCAAAAAAGAAGTGAAATTTCCATTTGAAAAGAATATGGATCCATATTCCCTCAAATAACAGAAGCAAGTGAGGAGAAGGAATGGATTCTGAGGAAAAAACATAATGCCATGCCACAGGTGACCTTACTTGGATCCTATTTACCAGTTGGTGGTCTCACAATGGGCTAAGCTTTGGCTGGTGGTTTCTTTGAAGGGTGTCTAAGGCTTTTAGGTTGTCTGACTGTACGACTGGTACGGAACTGGAGATCTTGATGGGGACCTAGCTTTCAAATGGTGATCTCAGTGGGGCCCTAGGCATCAGTGAATGGTCTGACTAGGGCTCTGCTGTATGATTGGAATCATATGATATGCCATGGAACCCCTGGAACACTAATTGCAGTCTCAATTGGGGCCTGGGATTTCAGGAAAGCCAGATGGACAAGTAGAAGTGTAAATAGGGACCTCACACTTAATTGTAAATCTCTTTATGAGTGTGATATCCTTGGCAGACACTACCCCTGACTTGGGAGTCTGGAAGCTCCTGGGATGATGATAGAGGAGAAGAGGCTCTGACAGGTTTATTCTTACAATCTCAAATTCCTGTCATTGCAATGGAGGCTTCTGCCAATTCCTACAAGAACACCACTCAGGAGCTAGATTCCAGTAATGATCACTAATCAGATGCCAGGGTCCCACTGAGATCTGCAAGTGGAGGTCAAGTCCCCATTTGGATCACCAACTGATTGGAGAAGGACTGAGAAAAACATGAAAAAAAGTGGAAGAGAGAAACAAAAATAACTGCAAGAGAAAATCAGGGGTAGCAGCTTCTCCTGAAAGGTCTCTTGACAAAGAGATAACTCAAATCCCCTTAGTCACCTACCTTAGGGGTTCACCCCTTCTTGAAAAGGAACCTGGACATGTAAAAAAAGACTCTCAACAAATTATAGAGCAGCAGAAGCCACAGAATGACAGAGTGAAAGAGATTTCCAACCAAAGGTAACTTGGAAGGCTGAAAGGAAAGGTCTATCAAATGGCACACCGAGCGGAGCAGAATCCAGTTCTAGCAGTGGCATGGGGAGGAACAGGACCAGAACAGGCCTCCAGGGCAGAATCCCCAGCAGGGAGGATCTCAGATCCCTCAATCCACAATCGCCAAAGAAAGCTTCAAAGGTCAGTGAGAGAGTTTTCCCAACTAGGTGAGAGGGGAGCAGAGTCATCCTCAGCACAGGCCACAGGCAGCAGTGGCAGCAGCAGCAGCAGCAGAAGCACTGGGGCTGCAGCGCTGTGTAGCAGTGGCCAAGTTGGCCTCAGCTTCCATTGAAGTAGTGGCTCAGCTTAAAGCCCCTGGGGGAACTGAGCTGCTGATCTGAATCTCAGCCCTGAGCATAGTCCTGGGGGGAAGAGGAGCACTAGGACCCTCCCTTTGACAAAAGATTCAGAAGTCAAGTAACTGGCTAGAAAAAATGCCCCAAAAGGGGGAAAAAATAAGACTATAGAAGGTTACTTTCTTGCTGAACAGGTATTTCCTTCCATCCTTTCCAATGAGGAAGAACAATGTATACTGTTAGAGGAAGTCAAGGTTTCTGCATCCGGTACCTTCAAAATGAATATGCAATGGGCTCAGGTCATGGAAGAGCTTGAAAAGTGAGTCAACAGCTTGCTAAAGGCTACCCAAAAAATGCTGAAGAAAATAACACCTTTAAAAATAGTCTAACTCAATTGGAAAAAGAAATCCAAAAAGCTAATGAGGAGAAGAAGGCTTTAAAAAGCAGAATCAGCCAAATGGAACAGGAAGTTCAAAAGTTCACTGAAGAAAATAGTTCTTTAAAAATGAGAGTAGAGCTGAGGGAAGCTAATGACCATATGATAAACCAAGAAATTACAAAACAAAACCAAAAGAATGAAAAAATAGAAGATAATATGAAATATCTCATTGGAAAAACAACTGACCTGGAAAACACATCCAGGAGAGACAATTTAAAAATTATGGGACTACCTGAAAGCCATGATAAAAAAAATAGCCTAGACATCATCTTTCATGAAATTATCAAGGAAAACTGCTCTGATATTCCAGAACCAGAGGGCAAAATAAATATTGAAAGAATCCACAGATCACCTCCTGAAAGAGACCCAAAAAGAGAAACTTATATGAGTACTGTGGCCAAATTTCAGAGTTCCCAGATCAAGGAGAAAATATTGAGATCAGCTAGAGAGAAGCAATTCAAGTATTGTGGAAATACAATCAGGATAACACAGAATCTGGCAGCTTCTATATTAAAGGATCAAAGGGCCTGGGAGAGGATATTCCAGAAGTCAAAGGAACTGGGATTAAAACCAAGAATCACCTACCCAGCAAAACTGAGTATAATGAGTTAGGGGGAAAAATTATCATTCAGTGGTATGCAGGACTTTGAAGCATTCTTGATGAAAAGACCAGAATTAAAGAGAGAAATTAACTTTTAAACACAAGAAACAAGAGAAGCATGAAAAGGCAAATAGGAAAGAGAAACCATAAAGGACTTTCTAAAGCTGAACTGTTTATATTCCTACAGGGAAAGATAATATTTGCAACTCTTGAGAATTTTCTCAGTATTTGGGTAGGTGGAGGGATTATACACACACACACACACACACACACACACACACACACACACACACACATAGACACACACACATAATAGACAGAAAGCACAGGTTGAGTTGAATCAGAAGGGATAATATCTACAAAAAAATAAAATTAAGGGGTGAGAGAGGAATATATTGGTAGTAGAAAGGGAGAAATGGAATGGGGCAAGTTATCACTCACAAAAGATATAAGAAATATCTTTTCCAATGGAGTAGAAAAGGGAGGAGGTGTGAAGGGAAAAGGGAAAAGAAAAGCTTACTCTCTTCACATATGGCTTAAGGAGGGAATAACATGCACACTAAATTTGGTTTGAAAATTTATCTTACACTACAAGAAAGTAGGGGAGAAGGGGACAAGTGGGGTGAGGGGGTGATGGAAGGGAGGACAAATGGGAGTAAGTAGAAGGGAGTCACTTTTGGGAAGGGAGAAGGTCAATTGAGAGAATAGAATAAAGGGGGAACAGAGTGGGATGGAGGGAAATACAGTTAGTCTTACACAACATGACTATTATGGAAGTCTTTTGCAAAACGACACATACATAGCCTGAATTTAATTGCTTGTCTTCTCATTGGGGATGGATGGGGAGGGAGGAAGGGAGAGAAGTTGGAATTCAAAGTATTAGAAACAAATGTTGAGAATTGTTATTGCATATAACTGGGAAATAAGAAATATAGGTAATGAGGTATAGAAATCTATCTTACCTTACAAGAAAAGACAGAAGATGGGGATAAGAGAAGGGTGGGATGTGATAGATGGAGGGCATATGGAGGGAAAGGGTAATCAGAATGCAAGGTGTTATAGGGTGAAGGGAGGGGAGAGATGGGGAGAAAAATTGGAACTCAAAATTTTGTGGAAATGAATGTAGTAATCTTAAAATAAATAAACAAATAAAATGTTAAAAAAAAAAAAGGAAGCTGGCTGTGATGTCTGACTCCAAGAACCTTCCTAAAGAAAGATCCCCAGACTACTCATTAGGACCTGGGAGTGTAACTCAGTCTCTTCATCTTTAAAATGGACTATTTGTCCTCAGTTGTTTCTAACATCCCTTCCAGCTGTGCCACTCTGTGTTCCAAGGTCCCTTCCAGGTCTAACATTCCTCATCCTCTGTGCTCACTGCCTCTCCAGCTGTGACTCTGACAGAAGGGCTCTTTGATCTCTGATACTGTATGTTTGGAAGCTCTTCTCAGCTTGACCATTCTCTATTAAAAGCCCCTTTCAACTTGACATTCTCTGTTCTTTGATTAGAAAAAAAGAAGAAGCCACAGCCTGGAGCTCTCTTTCTCCCCAGAGTCAGCTTTATTGCCAGAGCTCTGAGAAGCTCATTCACTGAAATTCTTTGAGAATGCTAATGGTATGTATCATTGAGCCATATGAGGAGAACAATCCTTCTAATAGGGAGAAAGGTTGCAAAAGGGCCTGGTATAGGTGGAGGGGGGCTGGGGGACAAGAGAGGATAGCACAGGGTATTGAGGTTCATTAATTTTGTTGGGAAGGGATGACAAGTTCTAGTGTACCTCAGTGCATTAATGTGGCCAATAATATCCCAATTGAAATGTAGATTGATTCCAGAATACCCCAGTCTGTCTGGTGCATGAGCAATAAATATTTATGTGCTGGTTTAGATAGGCTAAGGGGACATGTTATGTTGTAAGAGATGATTAATTGACGGTGTACTAGGGTATAAAAACCTCACAATACAATGTAGAAAGGTAGTAATGTTAACTGCATCCTTTTCAGATTAGGATGTGATAAAAATCATATGTAATAAAGTGCCATGGAAACATAGACTAAAAAATAATTGGAAACTAAATAATCTCATTCGAAAAAAAGGAGTGGACAAAACAAGAAATCAGAAAAATAACCATTAAGTTCATTCAAGAGAATGACGATAATGAGATAACATCCCAAAATTCATGGGATGTGGGCAAAGCAGTTCTTAGGGAAAATTTTATATCTTTCAATGCTTGCATTAAAAAAACAGCATAAAAGGAGATCCATGACTTGAACATGCAACTAAAAAAATCTACAAAAAGAGGAAATTAAAGACACCCAATTAAATATCAGATGAGAAATTTTGAAAACCAAAGAAGAGATTAATAAAATTGAAATTGAGAAAACTATTGAACTACTAAATAAAATTAAGAGCTTTTTATATATATATAAAAAAAAATAATGAAACCAATAAAGCTTTGGTTAATCTAATATATTTTCAAAAAGAAGAAAACCAAATTACCAGCTTGAAAAATGAGAAGGGTAATGTCACCACCAAAGAAGAGGAAATTAAATAAATAATTATGAGCTATTTTGCCCAATTGCATACCAATAAATGTGGCAATCTTAGTGAAATGGATGAATATTTACAAAAATATAAAATGTTCACATTAACGGAAAAAGAAATAAAATATTTAAACAACCCCGTTTTAGAAAAAGGAATTGAACAAGCCATCAATGAACTCCCTAAGAAAAAATCTCCTGGGCCAGATGGATTTACAAGAGAATCCTAGGGGAGGAGCCAAGATGGCGGAGTAGAAAGATACACATATGCTAGCTCTGAAACCCACAGCCCATAAAATATCCGTAAAGAACTCCCAACAAATTCTGGAGCCTCAGAAACCACAGAACAATGGAGTGGGGGAGATTCCTGTTCCAGAGAGCCCTGAAAAACTGACCCGAAGGGTCCGTCGCACACTAGGATAGAACGGAGCCCAGCCCTGCCTTGGCCACAGGGGACTGAGAGGAGCAGATCCGAGCAGGCTTCAGGGACAGAATCTCCAGCAGCTGCGCGGGTCCCTCCACCCACAGGTGACAAGGGTGGGTGAGAGGGTCTCTTTGGCAGGTCGAGAGGGGAGTGGGGTGCCCCCATAACTCAGGCCCCCTCGGGAGGCAGCAGCAGAGGCAGGAGCACACCAGGGCTCCCCAAGCAGGCAGGAGCCCGGATCCATTGTTGAAGGTCTCTGCATAAACACCCTGAAGGAACTGAGCCCGTGAGGCGGCCCTGCCCCCACCTGAGCACCTAAACTTAATCCCACACTGAACAGCAGCCCTGCCCCTGCCCAAAGCCCTGAGGCTGGGGAGCTGCATTTGAATCTCAGACCCCAAGTGCTGGCTGGGCAGATCTGAAGACAAGATGGGTGTGAAGAGGAAGCTCAGAAGTCAAGTCACTGGCTGGGAAAACGCCAAGAAAAGGGGAAAAAAATAAGACCATAGAACGTTACTTTCTTGGTGAACAAATATCTCCTCCCTTCCTTTCTGATGAGGAAGAACAATGCTTACCATCAGGGAAAGACATAGAAATCAAGGTTTCTGTATCCCAAACATCCAAAAGAATATACCATGGCCTCAGGCCATGGAAGAGCTCAAAAAGGATTTTGAAAATCAAGTTAGAGAGGTGGAGGAAAAACTGGGAAGAGAAATGAGAGACATGAAGGAAAAGCATGAAAAGGAAGTTAACACCTTGCTAAAGGAGACCCCAAAAAATGCTGAAGAAAATAACACCTTGAAAAACAGGCTAACTCAATTGGCAAAAGAGATTCAAAAATCCAATGAGAAGAAGAATGCTTTAAAAAGCAGAATTAGCCAAATGGAAAAGGAGGTTCAAAAGCTCACTGAAGAAAATAGTTCTTTCAAAATTAGAATGGAACAGATGGAGGCTAACGACTTTATGAGAAACCAAGAAATCACAAAACAAAACCAAAAGAATAAAAAAATAGAAGACAGTTTGAAATATCTCATTGGAAAAACAACTGACCTGGAAAATAGGTCCAGGAGAGACAATTTAAAAATTATGGGACTACCTGAAAGCCATGATCAAAAAAAGAGCCTAGACATCATCTTTCATGAAATTATCAAGGAAAACTGCCCTGAGATTCTAGAACCAGAGGACAAAATAAGTATTCAGGAAATCCACCTATCACCACCTGAAAAAGATCCAAAAAGAGAGACTCCTAGGAACATGGTGGCCAAATTCCAGAGTTCCCAGGTCAAGGAGAAAATATTGCAAGCAGCTAGAAAGAAACAATTCAAGTGCTGTGGAAACACAATCAGGATAACACAAGATCTAGCAGCTTCTACATTAAGGGATCGAAGGGCGTGGAATAGGATATTCCAGAAGTCAAAGGAACTAAGACTAAAACCAAGAATCACCTACCCAACAAAACTGAGTATAGTACTTCAGGGGAAAAATTGGTCTTTTAGTGAAATCGAGGACTTTCAAGCATTCTTGATGAAAAGACCAGAGCTGAAAAGAAAATTTGACTTTCAAACACAAGAATGAAGAGATGCATGAAAAGGTAGACAGCAAAGAGAAGTCATAAGGGACTTACTAAAGTTGAACTGTTTACATTCCTACATGGAAAGGAAATATTTGTAACTCTTGAAACTTTTCAGTATCTGGGTAGTGGGTGGGATTACACACACACACATGCACATGCACACTCACACACACAGAGAGAGAGAGAGAGAGAGAGAGAGACAGAGACAGAGACAGAGACAGAGACAGAGACAGAGACAGAGACAGAGACAGAGAGAGACAGAGAGACAGAGACAGAGAGAGAGACAGAGAGAGAGAGACAGAGAGAGAGAGAGAGCACAGACTGAATTGAATAGGATGGGATCATATCTTTAAAAAATGAAATCAAGCAGTGAGAGAGAAATATATTGGGAGGAGAAAGGGAGAAATGGGATGGGGCAAATTATCTCTCCTAAAAGAGGCAAGCATAAGACTTTTTAGTGGAGGGGAAAAGAGGGGAGGTGAGAGAAAAACATGAAGTTTACTCTCATCACATTCCACTAAAGGAAGGAATAAAATGCACACTCATTTTGGTATGAAAATCTATCTTACAATATAGGAAAGTGGGGGAGAAGGGGTTAAGCAGGGTGGAGGGGATGATGGAAAGGAGGGCAATGGGAGGAGGGAGCAATTTGAAGTCAACACTTGGGGAGGGACAGGATCCAAAGAGAGAATAGAAGTAATGGGGGGCAGGATAGGATGGAGGGGAATATAGCTAGTCTTACACAACACGACTATTATGGAAGTCATTTGCAAAATTAAACAGATATGGCCTGTATTGAATTGCTTGCCTTTCAAAGGGAATGGGTGGGGAGGGAGGGAGGAAGAGAAGCTGGAAGTCAAAGTTTTAGGAACAACTGTTGCGTATTGTTCTTGCATACAACTAGGAAATAAGAAATACAGGTAATGGGGTATAGAAAGTTATCTGGCCCTACAGGACAAAAGAGAAGATGGGGGCAAGGGAAGGGAGGGAGGATAGAAGAGAAGGCAGATTGGTGATAGAGGCAATTAGAATGCTCGGTGTTCTGGGGTGGGGGAGGGGACAAATGGGGAGAAAATTTGGAACCCCAAATTTTGTGAAAATGAATGTTAAAAGTTAAATTAATTAATTAATTTTTAAAACAGAGAATCCTATCAAACATTTAAAGAAGAATTAATTCCAATATCACATTGGATATTGGGGAATATAGGCAAAGAAGGAATCCTATCAAATTCCTTTAATGATACAAATATGGTGCTGATAACTAAACTTGAAAGAGCCAAAATAGAGAAAGAAAATTATAGAACAATTTCCCAGTGAATATAGATCTAAGAGTTTTAAATAAAGTATTAGTAAAGAAAGTACAGTAACTCAACATGAGGAGAATATATTATGACCAAGTAGGATTTGTACCAGGAACGCAGGGCTGGTTCAATATTAGGGAAACTATCAGGATAATTGACTGTAGAAACAATAAAATTAACAGAAATGATATAATTATCTCACTTGATGGAGAAAAAGCTTTTGACAAAATGCAGCACCCATTCTTATTGTATTTGATTAATTGATTGATTAACTTTTTTTCCTTTTTTAAAAATTTAGGGGGTGGAGCCAAGATGGTGGACTAGAAAGACACACTTACAGAGGGTCTCCCCCCACAGCCCATAAAATACCTGTAGTGAGGGACTCTCAACAAATTTTGGAGCAGCAGAAGTGGAGAACAACAGAGTGTAGGAGATTTCCAACCCACAGTGACCTGAAAGGCCCATGGAAACATTGGTTGCGCCAGATGCAGAGCTGAGGGCGGAGCCCAGCCCAGACTTGGTCAGGCAGCGTGGCGGGGTGAGTCTGAGAGGAGGACATCTTGGGGGAGGAATCTCCAGTCGCAGTAGTGGGTCCTCAGATCCCTTGGCCCACAGGTGCCAAAGGTCAGTGATGGGGTATTTTCAGCTGGCTAGGAAAGGAGAAGGGCCTTCCCATAGCTCTGGCAGCAGGCAGCCGCCGCAGAGGCTGCATAGCAGCCCGTACAGACCCCGCCATTGTTGGAGCATAAAAACCCCTGGGGTCACTGAAGAGCTTCGTCTTTCCTCAGCCCTGGGTGGAGGCCCTGGGTGAGCTGGCCTTTGTCTCACACTGAATGGTGGCCCTGCCCATCCAGCTTCTCTGAAAATCAGCCCCCAGTGCTGACTTGGGAAATGGAGATCAGGTGGCTGTGGAGAGGTAAACGCCAAGATTCTGGGCATAAAAATCCCTCTCTACATCCAGACCAGTACATGCTTGATCATGCCACCTTGGAGGAACTGAGACCTCACAGATTCCCAGAGTATACCCTACTCTTGACAAAGGACCCAAAAGTCAAGTAACTGGTTGGGAAAATGCCCAAAGAAAAGGAAAAAAATAAGACCATAGAAGGTTATTTTCTTGATGAACAGATACCTCCTCCCATCCTTTCAGATGAGGAAGAACAATGCTTACCATCAGGGAAAGACACAGAAGTCAAGGCTTCTATATCCCAAACATGCAAAATAAATATCCAATGGTCTCAGGCCATGGAAGAGCTCAAAAAGGATTTTGAAAATCAAGTTAGAGAGGTGGAGGAAAAACTGGGAAGAGAAATGAGAGAGATGCAAGAAAAGCAAGAAAAGCAGGTCAACACCTTGATAAAGGAGACCCCAAAAAATGCTCAAGAAAATAGCACCTTGAAAAATAGGCAAACTCAATTGGCAAAAGAGGTTCAAAAAGCCAATGAGAAGAAGAATGCTTTCAAAAGCAGAATTAGCCAAATGGAAAAGGAGGCCCAAAAGCTCACTGAAGAAAATAGTTCTTTAAAAATTTATTTATTTTTCAATTCTCAACATTCACTTCCACAAGAATTTGAATTCAAAATTTTGTTCCAATCTCTCCCCACCTCCCACCTCAGGACAAAATGCAGCTGATCCATTCCTTCCTCCAGTCTGACCTCCCTTCTATAACCAGCCCCTTCTTCTGTTCCCCTCTCATCTATTTTCCTGTAGGGAAAAATATATTCCTATATCCCATTGCAAGCAATTCAATGTAGATCATACTTGTGTAGCCATGCAAAACACTTACATAATAGGTATGTTACAAAAGACAAATTACATTTCCCTCTGTCCTATCCTGCCCTCCATTCTCTCTCTTGAAATGTCTGCCCACAATAGTGTTTGCTTCTGATTTACACTTTCCACAATTTAACATCCCTTCTATTATCTTCCCTCTCCTAACCTCTTCCCCCTTGCCTTCCTGCAGCGTAAAACAGATTTCCATATCCAATTGAGTGTATGTTATTCCCTCCTTAAGCCAAATTCCATGAGAGTAAGGCTCACTTGTTCCATTTCATCTCCCCACTTTTCCCCTCCGTTATAGTAGCTCTTTTCTGAATCTTTTATATGAGATGATTTGCTACATTCTACCTCTCTCTTTTCTCTTACTCCTGGGACATTCCACTCAACTATAAGTTTTATTTTTGAGGTATTCTCCCTTCATATTCAGCTCACCTGGTGCCCTCCATCTTTGTATGTATGTATGTGCATATATATGTATATATACACACATGTGTGTATGTATATGTGCATGTATGTATGCATATATTCATATATATACATGCATTCACACATACACCCCTGTACATATACATACATATGCATATATAATATACACATAATACACACCCATACACATTTACATATGTAGATATGTGTGTGTGCATGTATGTATGTATGTATATATTCTCTTTAACTACCCTAATACTAAAAGAGGTCTCATGAGTTACAAATATCATCTTTCCATGTAGGAATGCAAGCAGTTCAACTTTAATAAGGACCTTATGACTTCTCTTTACCTTTTTATGTTTCTCTTGATTCTTGTATTTGAAAGTAAAATTTTCCATTCAGCTCTGATCTTTTGAACAAGATTTCTGGAGGGGCAGAGCCAAGATGGAGGAGTAGAAAGACACACATACGCTAGCTCCGAACCCACAGCCCAAAAAATATCTGCAAAAAAGAACTCCAGACAAATTCTGGAGCAGCAGAAGCCACAGAACAATGGAGTGGAGGAGATTTCTGTTCCTGAGAGCCCAGAAAACCTCTCGCAAAAGGTCCTTCGTGCTGTGGACCTGGAGCTGAGCCCAGCCCTGTCTTGGCCGTGCGGCACCGAGAGGAGCAGACCTGAGCAGGCTTCAGGGACAGAATCTCCAGCAGCTGCGCGGGTCCCTCCACCCACAGGTGACAAGGGTCAGTGAGAGGGTCTCTTTGGGAGGTCGAGAGGGGAGTGGGGTGCTCCCATAACTCAGGCCCCCCCGGGAGGCAGCAGTGGAGGCTGGAGGAGACAGGGGCTCCCCAAACAGGCAGGAGCCCAGATCCATTGCTGAAGGTCCCTGCATAAACACCCTGAGGGAACTGAGCCCCGTGAGGCTGCCCTGCCCCCACCTGAGCACCTGAACTTAATCTCACACTGAATAGCAGCCCTGCCCCCGCCCAAAGCCCTGAGGCTGGGAAGCACCATTTGAATCTCAGACCCCAAGTGCTGGCTGGGAGGATCTGGAGGCGAGGTGGGGGTGGAGAGGACACTCAGAAGGCAAGTCACTGGCTGGGAAAATGCCCAGAAAAGGGGAAAGAAAATAAGACTATAGAAGGTTACTTTCTTGGTGAACAGGTATTTCCTCCCTTCCTTTCTGATGAGGAAGAAGAATGTTTAACATCAGGGAAAGACACAGAAGTCAAGGCTTCTGTATCCCAGCCCACTCAATGGGCTCAGGCCATGGAAGAGCTCAAAAAGGATTTTGAAATTCAAGTTAGAGAGGTGGAGGAAAAGCTGGGAAGAGAAATGAGAGACACGCAGGTAAAGCATGAACAGCAGGTCAGCACCCTGCTAAAGGAGACCCAAAAAAATATTGAAGAAAATAACACCTTGAAAAATAGGCTAACTCAATTGGCAAAAGAGGTTCAAAAAGCCAATGAGGAGAAGAATGCTTTAAAAAGCAGAATTAGCCAAATGGAAAAGGAGGTTCAAAAGCTCACTGAAGAAAATAGTTCTTTCAAAGTTAGAATGGAACAGATGACTTTATGAGAAACCAAGAAATCACAAAACAAAAAAAAAAGAATGAAAAAATGGAAGACAATGTGAAATATCTCATGGGAAAAACAACTGACCTGGAAAATAGATCCAGGAGAGACAATTTAAAAATTATGGGACTACCTGAAAGCCATGATCAAAAAAAGAGCCTAGACATCATCTTTCATGAAATTATCAAGGAAAACTGCCCTGAGATTCTAGAACCAGAGGGCAAAATAAGTATTCAAGGAATCCACAGATCACCTCCTGAAAGAGATCCAAAAAGAGAAACTCCTAGGAACATTGTGGCCAAATTCCAGAGTTCCTTGGTCAAGGAGAAAATATTGCAAGCAGCCAGAAAGAAACAATTCAAGTGTTGTGGAAATACAATCAGGATAACACAAGATCTAGCAGCTTCTACATTAAGAGATCAAAGGGTGTGGAATAGGATATTCCAGAAGTCAAAGGAACTAGGACTAAAACCAAGAATCACCTACCCAGCAAAACTGAGTATAATACTTCAGGGGAAAAATTGGTCTTTCAATGAAACAGAGGACTTTCAAACATTCTTGATGAAAAGACCAGAGCTGAAAAGAAAATTTGACTTGCAAACACAGGAATGAAGAGAAGCATGAATAGGTAAACAGCAAAGAGAAGTCATAAGGGACTTACTAAATTTGAACTGTTTATATTCCTACATGGAAAGACAATATATGTAACTCTTGAAACTATTCAGTATCTGGCTACTGGGTGGGATTACACACACACACATGCACATGCACACTCACACACACATAGAGAGAGAGTGCACAGAGTGAATTGAAGAGGATGGGATCATATCTTTAAAAAATGAAATCAAGCAGTGAGGGAGAAATATATTGGGAGGAAAAAGGGAGAAATGGAATGGGGCAAATTATCTCTCATAAAAGAGGCAAGCAAAAGACTTATTAGTGGAGGGGAAAAGAGGGGAGGTGAGAGAAAAACATGAAGTTTACTCTCATCACATTCCACTAAAGGAAGGAATAAAATGCACACTCATTTTGGTATGAAAGCCTATCTTACAATACAGGAAAGTGAGGGAGAAGGGGACAAGCAGGGTGGGGGGTGATGATGGAAGGGAGGGCATGGGGAGGAGGGAGCAATTTGAGGTCGACACTCATGGGGAGGGACAGGATCAAAAGAGAGAATAGAAGTAATGGGGGACAGGATAGGATGAAGGGAAATATGGTTAGAATTATGGAAGTCATTTGCAAAACTACACAGATTTGGCCTATATTGAATTGCTTGCCTTCCAAAGGGAAGGGGTGGGGAGGGAGGGAGGAAGAGAAGTTGGAACTCAAAGTTTTAGGAACAGTTGTCGAGTACTGTTCTTGCCACTAAGAAATAAGAAATACAGGTAAAGGGGTATAGAAAGTTATTTGGCCCTAACAGGACAAAAGAGAAGATGGACACAAGGACAGAGAGGAATGATAGAAGAGAGAGCAGATTGGTGATGGGGGCAATTAGAATGCTCTGTGTTTTGGGGTGGGGGGAGGAGATAAAAGGGGAGAAAATTTGGAACCCAAAATTTTGTGAAAATGAATGTTAAAAGTTAAATAAATAAATGAATGAATGAATAAATAAATAAATAAATAAATCTTAAAAGTGACTACTCAGCAACACGCTTGGGCAACTGGACAAATATTTCCGAGTGGCTGATTTCATATTTGTAAAGTCTGAGTCCAACTTGATATTTTCTTCAAAAATTTCCTTCAAAACAAACATCAGGCTTTTTTGCACTTATGTCCTCAAAATTTTCGAGTTCAACTTTAGGTAACATTAAGACTTTATCTCCCTAACCACATTGGAGGGTAAAACCTGCTCCGTGCTGTCCCCACTGCTATGATGTCTTTTCCTGTTCCAGATGACTTTTCACATGATGGAGAGTTTAATACATAATTTTGATAGTGATGATTGAGTCTGAATTCACATTGACCACAGAGGAATTACGTACTGTCTTCCTTTCATAAATTAAGGATTTTATTTACTTCCATTCTGCCTGCTTAACCAGAAAGTATCTGTAACATGGACTAAAATTCAATAAAAACGTGTTTTAAAACGAATTGCTGACTTGGACCTGAGATAACAGACTAGAATTGTAATATCTGCTTAGTCCACAAGACATGGATGTCCATTGTATAATATATTCATCTCTGTCCTAAAACTTTCATTGCATTGCAATGTTCTGTGTTTCCACGAGATTGTGCCAGAAGATGCTAAATTCTGAAATGTCCAGCTAATCAGAAGAACATGCTATAATGTGTTACATTATTTATTTGGCCATCAGATGTGACCAAAGACTGTGACATATTCTTCAATAGCATTGAATTGGTCAAAAAATATTTACTGTCTATTATGGGGAACACACTGCTTCAGGTGCCAGGAGTTCAAAGAGAAAAAGGAAAGAGTGCCTGCCCTCAGAGAAAAGGGCATCTTATTGATGGAGACCAGCTCTGCATGAGTAATGCAACACTCAGTACGCATGGCCCTTCAAAAGGGGAAGAAGACAGTTCTCACCACTCCATTCCAGAGGGAAAGGTTCACAGGGATGGCAGCAGGAATTTATTTTCAGGCATTTTCAATGTCTTGATTCATTTTACTAAATATTTCTTTATTTTTTCTTCTGTAGGATGACTCTATATACATTTTTTGTTTAGTCACTCCTCAGTCATGTCAGACTTTCATCACTCTGTTTGGGGTTTTCTTGGCAGAGATCCTGGAGTTGTTTGCCATTTCCTTCTCCAGCTCATTTTACACATAAGAAAACTGAAGGTAAAAGGACTAAGTGACTTGCCCAATGTCACATAGCTAGAAAATGCCTAAGTCCGTATTTGAACTCAGATCTTGCTGACTCTGGGCCTAGAACTCTATCCACTGTGCCACCAAGTTGTCCTGATCTCTGTCTAGTAAATCACTAGAGACACATGAATCATGTATTAATCAAGACCGTTACAGTGAATGGTCGAGTACCAAAGGGCTCAGCTCTGATGGGAGCTCTTCCTTCCAGCAGCACTGAGTCACAACTTCTTTTTCAGGCCCCTACCCCTCTTTTCTGCTAATCAACCTCCCCTTCCTCATTTGTAAAATGGGAATGGTCCTGGAATTCCCTACCTTGCAGGGCTTAGGTAAGGAAAGTGCTATATCCATCTCTGACATGTACGGATATATCAGTTATTCTGTCATTATTACTATCTCCAGGGATCTCTGCCCTGGGAATAGGAGAGAAAGGACAGGGAGACAAGTAAGAGGAAGCTTGTGCCAGGACCATGAATGGCAAGTAAGAGGAAGCCTGTGCAAGGACAAGGAATGGCTGAAAATGAGTACCCCAAGTATGGCAAACAGGGAATTCTAGGCATCAGGGGGTACTGAGCCCTGGGAAGGATGGCTATCCCAGTGAGGTGGGAAAGGAAACCTGGAGTCTGGATCAGCAAGAGAGGGGAAGGGACAAGGGGAATGGGAGCAGGAGAGGTGAGAAGGGATTTCTCATACCTCTCACAGGAAAGGAGCCACAGAACAAGAACAAGGAGGAAAAAAGCCTCCCAAAAGCAGAGGAGAGACACTGGTGCTGCCTCAAGGCCCCTGAGGACACAGACCCTGCAGACGTTAAACTAATGATGTCCTTCTAAGAAAGGAAAGGCAGAAAAGGGATGTGGCAGTTAGAAGATCATGAAGACATTTCAGAAAAGACCCCATTGGTGCCAAAATCCCTCCTGTCAACAAACTTTGAGACCCAGCATCAGGTCCCCTATGGAGAAGGGATGGAGCAAGGACACTAGTGTATTTGCTCTTGAAAGAGACCTTGTCAACTACCCAGGAGAGAAAATTAAAGAAATGTAGATACCCCTCCCTGTAATCCCATCAAAAGTGTAGCAATGCAGACATTTCCAAGGAGCCTTGGATTTTACACCTAGAAAGGACCAAAAGTCAGCCTCTCATTTCCTGCCTGAGATACAGTGAATCCTCTATATCTCTGACAAGAGGCCATCCAACCTCTGTTTGGAGTCCTTCAGTAACAGGAAACTCACTACTTCCCAACTTAAGTCATTATGCATTGGAGAGTTTAGTTTTTCATCCCTGTTAAGACATACCTACAATCCTGTAATCAAGCCATTAATCAATCAGTGTCAGATTTATTAAGCACCTACTATGTAGCAGGTTCTTTATCTTTCCCTTTGATTTTAGATCTACTTTCTGAAGCCACACCAAATCTCATCCCTTTGTGCTGTGACAGCCTTTCAGATATGTGACCACAACTACCACTACCACCACTGTCTTCTCTTTTCAGAGTGAAACACCACCCACTTATAGATTCATGAAATTTAGAGCTGCAGAGTCCAATCCCCTCTGCTTAAACTAGAGGAAGCAGGGAGGTTCAGTGACTGGCAGAGGAACTCACAGACAGAAGGGAGTAGAGCTGGAGTTCAAACCAAGGTCCTGATTTTGCATTCAGGGCTCCTTCTACCACAAGATCCTCCTCCTTTCATCTGTTCCTCACAGGGTGAGATTTCCAGGTCCCATCACTGTCCCTGTCAATGTCTTCACTAAATGTGGAGCCCAGAAGTGAACATGATATTCCAGGTGTGGTCTGACCAGGACTATGTTTAGTGGCTTTGATTCTTTGCATGATAATTTATCAAGCCCTGTGATTTCACTGGTGTGGGGTCATTCCAGCTTGGAGAGTCCTGGTGCTCATGTCAATCAGCCTGGCACACAGAGAAGTTAGATGGCTTGCTTATGGTCACATGGTCAAGACAGTGGGTAGAACTTGGACCCAGGTCTTCCTGACTCCCAGACTTGCCCTCTATTGCCTTCCCCAGGCTCCATTACACGCTCGTATTAATGCAACCTGAAATCACCACAGTTTAAGGCAGTCAAACCCTAAATGGCCTAGGCATGAGATAGTGAGCTCCCCATCACTGAAGGAATCCAAGCAGAGATTGTATGGCCACTTGTCATGGATAGTATAAAGGATTCAATGTGTCTCAGGTTGTAAATGAGATGTTAAGTCTCAGTCCTTTCCAGGTCTAAGATTCAAAAGTCCTGTCAATTTTCTGCTTTGGCACTCTGGGATTTGGAGGGGTATCCCCATTTCTTTACTCTTCTCTCCTAGAAATTTGGCAACCTTTGGTTTTTTGTTACTTTTTTATGTTTAATTATTTATTTTTAGTTTTCAACATTCATTTCCACAAAATTTTGAGTTCCAAATTTTCTCCTGAACTCTCCCCTCCTTCCACTCCAAAACACCGTGCATTCTGATTGCCCCTTCCCCCAATCTACCCTACCTTCTATCACATCCTTCCCTTCCCTTATCCCCATCTTCTCTCTTTTCTTTTAGGGCAGGATAGACTTCTATATCCCATTGCCCATATTTCCTATTACCTGGTTGCATGCAAAAACAATTCTCAACATTCATTCCTAAAATTTTGAGTTCTAACATCCTTCCCTCCCGTTCTTCCCACTAATCCCTGTTGAGAAGTCAGGCAATTCGATATAGGCTACATATGTGTAGTTTTGCAAAAGATTTACATAATAGTCACGTTGCATAAGACTAACTATATTTCCCTCCATCCTACCCTGCCCCCAATTCATTCTATTCTCTCTTTTGACCATGTCCCTCCCCAGAAATGCTTACTACTAATTATTCCTTCCTTCCATTTGCCCTCCTTTCTATCATCCTCCTACCCCACTTATCTCCTTCTCCCCTGTTTTCCTGTAGAGTAAGATTTTCATACCAAATTGAGTGTGCATGTTATTCCCTCCTTAAGCCAAATGTGATGAGAGTAAGCTTCACTTACCTCCCCACTTTTTCCCTCCATTGAAAACGTTTTCTTGCCTCTTTGATGAGAGATAATTTCCCTCATTCCATTTCTCCCTTTCTCCTCCCAATATATTCCTCTCTTATCCCTTAAATTTATTTTTAGATATCATCCCTTCCTATTCAACTCACCCTGTGCCCTGTGTCTATATGTATGTGTATATATATATGTATATATATATATATATGTATGTATGTATGTATGTATGTATGAATGTATGTATAATTCCTCCAGCTACTCAATTACTGAGAAAACTTACAAGAGTTACAGATATTATCTTTACATGTAGGAATGTAAATAGTTCAACTTTAGTTAGTGCCTTATGATTTCTCTTTCCTCTTTACCTTTTCATGCTTCTCTTGATTCTTGTGTTTGAAAGTCAGATTTTCTATTCAGCTCTCATCTTTTCATCAAAAATGCTTGAAAGTCCTCTATTTCATTGAATGACCATTTTTTTCCCCTGAAGTTTTATACTCAGTTTTCCTGGGTAGGTGATTCTTGGTTTTAATCCTAATTCCTTTAACTTCTGGAATATCCTATTCCAAGCCCTTCGATCCCTTAATGTAGAAGCTGCCAGATCCTGTGTTATCCTGATTGTATTTCCGAAATACTCAAATTGTTTCTTTATAGCTGCTTGAAATATTGACTCCTTGACCTGGGAACTCTGGAATTTGGCTCCTATATTCCTAAGAGGTTTTCTTTTTGGATCTCTTTCTGGAGGTGATCGTTGGATTCTTTCAATATTTATTTTGCCCTCTGGTTCTAGAATATCAGGGCAGTTTTCCTAAATAATTTCATGAAAGATGATGTCTAGGCTCTCTTTTTTAATCATGGATTTCAGATAATCCCTTAATTTTTAAATTGTCTATCCTGAATCTGTTTTCCAGGTACATTGCTTTGTCAATCAGATATTTCACATTGTCTTCTACTTTTTCATTATTTTGGTTTTGTTTTCTAATTTCTTTGTTTCTCATAAAGTCATTAGCTTCCATCTACTCCATTCTAAATTTTAAAGAATTATTTTCTTCAGTGAGCTTTTGAACCTCCTTTTCCATTTGACTAATTCTGCTTTTAAAAGCATTTTTCTCCTCATTGCCTTTTTGGACTTCTTTTGCCATTTGAGTTACTCTATTTTTAAAGATGTTATTTTCTTCAACATTTTTGGGTCTCCTTTAGCAAGCTGTTGACTCGCTTTTTGTGATTTTCTTGCACTGTTCTCATACCTCTTCCCAATTTTTCCTTCCACCTCTCTTACTTGACTTTCAAAATCCTTTTTGAGCTCTTCCATGACCTGAGACCATTGCTTATATTTTGTGGAGATTTTAGATGCAGAACCCTTGAGTTTTAGGTCTTCCTTTGATGATATGCATTGTTCTCCCTCATCCGAAAGGATGGAAGATAATACCTGCTCACTAAGAAAGTAGTTTTGTATAACCTTATTTTTTTTTCCCTTTTTTGGGCATTTCCCCACCCAGTTTCTTGACTTTTGAGTCCTTTGTCAAGAGGAGGGTATACTCTGGGTACGTGTAAGTTCTCAGTTCTTCCAAGATAGCACAATCAAGGGAGAGGAGTTTACTCCTCTCCTGTCCTGAGCTCTGGTCTGGGAGCAACCACAAGCACTCTGTTTTGCCCAGGATTTGCAAGTAGGATTCCCTTTCTGGAGCCTCCATCAGCTCCACCAGTCAGTGCTCCTCCTCACCCCAGGACTGCCACTCAAGGCTGAGATTCAGATCAGCCCCTCAATTCCCCCATGGTCTTTAGGCTGAGGGCTCCAAAAATGGACGCTCCTGCTGCAGTTGCTGCTGCTTGTGAGGCCAAACTACGTTCCATTCTTAACCAGGTGAAAGAGCTTTCTCAGTGACCTTTAAAGCTGTCTTTCGCTTTTGTGGTTTGAACAATCTGGGAACCAGAGTTGCTGTCGGGGATTCCACCCCCTGAGACCTACTCTGGTCCTGTTCCTGCCAAGCTGCACGGCCAAAGCTGGGCTGTGCTCCATGGGCTTCACTCCACTCTGAGCCTGGTGTGATACACCTTTCCTGTCAGCCTTCCAGGCTGTCTTGGTCTGGAAATTTCTTTCACTTTTTTGTTTTGTTGCTTCTGCTGCTCTAGAATTTGTTTAGAGTCATTTTTTACAGGTATTTTACGGGCTATTGGGGAGAGCTTCTACAAGTCTATCCTTTTACTCTGCCATCTTGCCTCCACCCCCAATCTTTCTTTCAAGAGCAAATACACTGGTGCACTTGTTCAATCTCTTCTCCAAAAGGGACCTGTTGCTGGGCTCCAGAGATTTTTCCCAGGGGGGTCTTTGTGCTATCCATGGGACCCTTTATGTAATGTTTTCATGATCTCCTGGCTGCAAGAACTTTTTTCTGCCTTTCTCTTCTTAGAAGAACATCATTTGTTTAATGCCTGCAGGGTCTGTCTCCCCAAGGGCCTTGAGCCAGCACCAGTGTCTCCCCTCTCCTTGGGACAGGTTCTTTTTCTCCGTGTCCTTGCTCTCTGACTCCCTTCCTGTGAGAACTATGGGAAATCCCTTCTTACCTCTCCTGCTCCCATTCCCTCCTGTCCCTTTCCCTCTCTTGCTGATCTGGGCTCCAGGTTTCCTTTCCCACCTCACTGGGATAGACATCCTTCCCAGGGCTCATTGTCCTCTGATGCCTAGAATTCCCTTTTGTTTGCCAAACTTGAGGTACTCACTTTTCAGTCATTCCTTGTCCTTGCACAGGCTTCCTCTTACTTGCCTCCCTTTTCTTTCTCACCTGTTCCCAGGTCAAAGATCCCTTGATACAAAAATAGCGACGGAACAATTCATATTTCTGTACAACTCAGAGATGGACAATGTGCTTTCCATCCAAAAGCCCTGATAAGTACAAAATGTCAGGATCATTCTCATTTTATAGATGAGGAAACTGAAGTGAAAAGTGTTTAGTAGGCAAGAGGGACAGGGGTCTGGTTGAGGAAATAGCGAAGAAGTTACCAGTCAGAACTCCTGGACATCCATCAGAGGGGAGCCTTCTGCCTCCTCTAATTTACTCTGAGATCCTTGACCAATAGATGGTTTGTATGTCTATAGTGCTTACCTGTATAGAGATCAGTGCAGTGAGGGGGCTCAGGGTATAGAGATCTGGGCCCAGTCAGCAAGACCTGAGTTCAAATCCAGCCTCTGATATTCACTAACTGGGTGACCTGGACAAGTTACTTAACCTTGCTATCTCAGTTTCCTTCTCTGTAAAATGGGCTGGAGAAGGAAATGGCAAACTTATCCAATATCTATGCAATGAAAAATCAAAATGAGGTTATGAAACTTCTGAAATAACAGACAAAGTAAGTTTTGTTCTATGGTTTCTTGATGTCGCATAAATGCATTAGCTTCCATTTGCTCCATTCTAATTTTTAGGGAATTATTTCCTTCAGTGAGCTTTTGGACATCCTTTTTCATTTCATCAGTTCTGATTTCCATGTCCCCCATCTGCCCTCCTTTCTATCACACCCATCCCTTCACTTGTCCCCATCCCCTCTGTTTTCCAGTAGGGCAAGATAGATTTCTATACACAATTGCCTGTATATCTTATTTCCCAGTTACATATAACAGCAATTTTTAACATTCGTTTTTAAACCAGCTTCTGCCCATTCATGACTCCCCACACATACCCTGAGAAGGCAAGCAATATGACATATGTTATGCATATATATGTATATATGTATGTAGTTATGCAAAACACTTCCATAAAAGTCATGATGTGAAAGAATAACTATATTTCCCTCCATCCTATCCTGACCCCATTTATTCTATTCTGTCTTTTCACCTTATCCCTTCTCAAAAGTGTTTACTTCTAATTACCCCCTGCTCCCATTTGCCCTCCCTTCTATCATCCCCCCACCCCACTTCTCCCCTTCTCCCCTACTTTTCTGTAGTGTAAGATAGATTTTCATAACAAATTGAGTGTGCATGTTATTCCCTCCTTAAGCCAAATGTGATGGGAGTAAATTTCACTTTTTTCCCTCTCACCTCCCCCTTTTCCCCTCCACTGAGAAAACTTTTTATTGCCTCTTTTATGAGAGATAATTTGCCCCATTCCATTTCTCCCTTTCTCCTCCCAATATATTCCTCCCTCACCCCTTAATTTTATTTTTTTAGATATTATCCCTGCCTATTCAACTTACCCTGTGCTATCTGTCTATATGTATATAATCCTTCCAACTACCTAAATCTGAGAAAAGCCTCGAGTTACAAATATGATATGTGAAAGACTTACTCTGATCAAGATAATAATCCAAGACAAAGGGCTCATGATGAAAAATGATCTCCATATCCAGAGAGAGAACTCTTGAACTCTGAATGGAAATTGCAAGATACATTTTCTCTAATGTATCTTTATTTTTATTTATTTGTTTTGTTTCTGTTTTATTTTACAGCTTGTAAAATGTGAGATTTTGTATGACCTTGTTAGAAACACATTTGACACATAAAAAGGTATCAAGGAGTATTTATTACAGCAACTTCAGAGGAATTGAATGCTTTGGCCAAAGTGGACCCCACTCTTCTTTTCTGGAGGAGGGAGTGCCGTCTACCTTCATTCCTCCTGAATGAATGGGTAGCTCCAAAGTAAGGTTACAGGAAGACTACAATTTGCTCAGACCAATGCAAGCCCTTCATACCATTCCAAATTTTGGGCTTCCTGCCACACCATCATTGGCCATGTGACTTCATGTTCTTTCTGATGGGCTTTCCCTCAAACAACTTGTCAAGCCTGCTCACAAGTTTCTGACCATTTAACCGACCTTGATAGGTCACAACTCTGATCACTTAAAGCTGGGATGAGTTTTAGCCTTGTGAAAACAGAACTCCTTCCTTGTTTCCCACAAACTCTTCCCTTTTTACCTTTATTAAAATTTTTGTTTCCACACCTAAATTCGACCTATACCTCCTCACTTTCTTTTCCATATGAATTCTTTCCTTCATTTATCTCCCCTGTTAATAAATAAGAGAAGGGAGCAAAGTCAGACGAAGCATTGACAAATTACAAGGGGGCAGTCCCCTTGTTATAAGTACGGATACAGAGATTCAAAAGACACAGGTAAATCAATGAATTGTTCTTTTAGAAGTTCCATCTCATGCAGCAGTCTGGGGTGGAACATCATCTGATGCAGTTTTCTGATCTGGATGCTTGTTCAACTTCAACACAGCATGTCTGCATCTTCTTCCCTTTATCTTCCTGTAGAAATCTAGATGTCCATTCTCCTACAAAAACTGACCTTGACACAATTTTAGATTACCATTCCCAAGCTTTTTACCCTTAACATTCTTATGAAATCAAAAACTAGACCTCTAGCCAAATGTCATGTTTAAGAAATTCACATTACAACACAGTTTTTACATTGATCCCCCCCCCCCATAAGGAGGATGAGATTTCCACTAAGGAATTACTCAATAATAATTAATAAGGCTCCAGTACATACATAAATACAATAAGCAATCATTTTTTTAAACACAGTACATATCACATAATAAAACAATGACAACTTCTGCCATTTACATTCTTCTCTTAACATTAACCAACTGAGACAAGAATAACATTATCTAAGTATGCTAACTTCTCAAGGCCTCAATCTAACTGTCTCCATACTCTTACTAAAGATTAAAGGATCCCAACTTATTGTTGTTGGTCTAAAATTCTAAGACTACTAGCTTAATCGTAGACTTACATCTTAACCTTAGATATTCCCCCACCAACTTATTACTTAATAGATATGGAATTATGCTTACAAAACTTTTCATTATATGAATTTGCCATTAAGAATAGGGACACACCAGGGAAACAACCTCTCCCTACCTTCATGTCAATTACAGGCAGAAGTAGATAGTCAATTGGAATTTTAGCCAGACTTCAACTCTTCCCGGAGTCAGTGGGGAAATTGAGTCAGGAGAATCTTACCTCAGCTCAGGCTGAACAGTGTTCTCACAACCTTCCCATGAGATATCATTTTTTTTCAGTTAACACCAGCATCTCAGAGGCTCGCTAGCATCATTGATCAGTGGCTCAGACAGCCTTTTTTCATATCCACACCTGGAGTTGGACTCATAAGAACAGTCAGTTAATAATTCCATAAAATCTTAAAATAGCAAGCTCTAATAATCAGTTTCAGATATGACTATAATTTCATATTGACTAAGGAACATCTTTCAAGCACATCTTAAGTAACTTGCATGCCTTTCTATACTTGTTCTAGTTCCTGATTAAATAGCAATGATAAAATCGAATTTACCATTAAAATAATAACATATTGCTCTAATAGATTCACATCTCTTTCCCAAGCTTCTCCATCCCTTTCTAACCATGCACAATCTGAAAGAATGAGTTATACAAATGATAAGTTCAAACAGTAACTTCAACTCATGTTCATGAAATGAATTCAAATTAAAACAGAAGCATTTAACTTTTCCATCAATGCAAAATATTACCAGAGGTTACCTGACTAAGAAACTACACTGAAATTCTTTTCCCCAAACTGAATATGTCTCTGATTTAGTCTCAGTAATTAATTCAGTCAATTGTATTAATACATAATTGCTTTTACATCACTTTGAAACCTACAAGGACCTCATGTTTTTGTTCCATTTGTCTAAATGGCCCTGGAAAACCTCACACTGAAAGCCCCCTTGGATTTCCCCACTTGATCTGGCTCTCTTGAGGCCCATAAGCTATCACTATGCCCAAATCTCTGTTCTACCTCCCACGCTTAATCCTATCAATCCAAATCTCCAGGCTACTGGCCACTCCCATCAAGACCATCCCTGGAACCCCCAGACCACCTGGGGCCACCCCTGGAAAAGAATGTCCTATTTCAGGGATTTTATCTTTCATGAGACTATACAAGAGTACCAATTTAAACCATCTGTTTTGACTTACAGAAACAAGTCATAAAGATGAAAAGCAAGGACCTAATAAGATATCATCTCTACCTTATATAGCCCGACTCAGAAATAGTCAGGTGGAAAAACATTCCTTTTCAGAAGAACACAATGGAGAAACTGTGCCAGAAAGATCCCATCCCATGCTAAGGACAGGATTGTCCCCTAAGAAAACTTCTGCCTGTAACAGTCACATTCTTCTCTGAGGATTGTCCTAGAGGCTTTTCCATCAGAAGGCAGGTTTCACTAACCAAAAATTTAACCAGGACTTACATCTTAAACTTGTTCTAAAAGCCAATCACTAGAGATGATTTACCACCAAAACAAGTTCCTTGCTTAGGAACTCCACATACCAGTTTGATACACTTTACATAGAGACTACCACTTTAACAAAGCAAGTTTACCCAAATCTGAGGCGTGCTACTTTCTAGCCTCGGACTAGCCACTTGGCTTATCCAACCTTAGGGACCCAAGGTGGGAGTGGCGCTTCCCCTTTCCTTTGACAATAGGAAAGAGTCATCTTCCTTTTTTTTTTTTTTTTTTTTTTTTTTTTTTTTTTTTGCTTTTCCCATTAATTCTGAGTTACTGAATTTACTTAGTTATTAATTTACTGAGTTTAACTCTGAGGTCAGATTAGATCTTAAGAAATCCTTCTCTAATAATGACCGGACTTTGAAGGTGAACGAGTCATGAGGCTGATTGTCCCAAAATATCACAGAGCTTTCTGGAACCATAAAATTCCTCATCTGCCTTACCTTATAAGTCCCATAAAACCCCTAGTCTGTTGAATCCCTGAGGACACCTAGGACTGGGAGTGGATATCTGTGAGGCAAAAGATGTCAGAGGACTAGGTCAAAGACCATGAAGGCTCAGGTTCCTGAGCATGGGAAACAAGTGGTCCGGAAACATAAGCCCCAGACCCCAGGACTCCTGCCCATGCTTTGGAACCAGTCCCCAACTAGTCCCTTTGGACATTGCTCTTCCACGCCCCCTGAGTTCTGAGGTCTAAAAATCCTTGTGGGTGGGAGTGAGTTCACCTCTGCTTCAGGAGGTAGGCCCAGGAAGAACCATTGATTTTATTTGAATCTTTAGGGTTAGAAGAAGTGAAGAGCTTCCCAACTGGTGGCGACCCCAAGGGAATAGATGAGACTAGCACAGATCTCTCAGTGGTGTCAGAGCATAAGGATAGGGGGGAGTGGTTTTGGGGGGATAGAGTCATGGTGAGAGAGAGTCTGAATGGGCTTGTAGTTTTGAATAGGATGGACGGTTAAAAGGGACCTCAGAGTTCCTCTTGTCCAGCCTCCTCATCTGAGAAAAAGTTAACTGAGTTCAAGAGGAGGGAAAGGATGTGGCCAAGATCACAGAGCCAGTAAGGGGCAGACCAGTACCTTGCTCCCAGGTGTCTTTTGCCTGCCAGGCTGCCCGGCTTCCATCTTGGACCTTTCCTCATCTGACAGCTAAGTTTGATTATTCCTGGGAAGACGCTGGGCAGGATCCTCCTAGAACTGGGGGTTCTGGGAGTCTTCAATTAGGACTGTGGGGTTAAGTGAAGGGCATAATGAGCCCCCACCCCATCACCAAGGTTGAGCCAGCATGAGAAGCATATTAAGCAGGATGAGACTGAGCAGATTCTGTACCTTGCCTGAATGGGTTTCTTCCACGTATGAAATAAGGTGGATGACCCCTAGCTCCTTCACTCACAACCTTATTTTAATCATTTCCTGGGACGTGGAGTTGTCAGTGTACAAAAGGTGTCTTTCCTGTCTAGGGAGAATTCCTAGTTAATGGACAAAAAGGTGTTCATTGGACATGCTGGATATGGTACCACACACAGAGAAATATTGAAAAACATACTCTCCCACACTTATGCACACTTTGGCACACACTTG
The DNA here is from genome assembly GCF_028372415.1 of Notamacropus eugenii. Lineage (NCBI taxonomy): Eukaryota > Metazoa > Chordata > Mammalia > Diprotodontia > Macropodidae > Notamacropus > Notamacropus eugenii. The sequence continues at coordinate 2,324,349 of NC_092879.1, read as the reverse complement.
CACACACCTCCGATACAATAATTTCACACACAGCATTATGTTTTGATTTGTTATATGATTTCTTCCATTTATTTTAATTCATTTATGCAGCATGACTATAGTGAAAACATATTCAATAGGAAAGTATGTGTAGATCTTATATAGAATTGTATGCTGTCTTGGGGAGGGAGGGGAGTGGTGATGGGTAGGTAGGGGGAAAAAATCTAAGTTTTATGGTAGTGATTGTAGAACATTAAAAATGAAAATAATAATAATAATAATAAATTTAAAAAATAATTTCACACACAAAAACTTGATCTTTATTAATTGTTAATCATGATGAGCAGACAAAAGGACTTCCCAGTAGTGCTTTCAGAAGCATCTGATTGACTTGGGATGTGGAGACATTGGGCAGAGAAAGACAAATAAATGTGAAAACCTTAACTCCAAAAGGAACTTGCATGGGAAAAAATGGAATATTTAGACATATCTCCTCTTAGATGAGCATTTCTATTTTCCATGTTTATTTTGACATGTATGAGTAATCACCTCTTCTCTCCCTACAACCATACATCTGATATGTTGTCTTTACGTATGAATATTCCTCCATAGTCCCTTGATGTTCATGTATTAGTACTCACATATCCTCTTACAAATGAATCAGTATACATGGGTTCTTCCATATACTCAAGATTGGTACTGAGAAGAGAACTGATAAGTTTCATATTAATCAATAGATGTGTAATGAATATATTAATAATTTAGTTTTTCAAAGAGTTGACTTCCTTGTTTGAAAGTCAGAGCTTGCAATGCACCTTAAACTGATTCATCAAAACTCTGACAATGCTCACAATCACTGCACCTTCAGTGAAGCTAATCAAAGATTGAACAACGCGTTCCCATCACAGAACTCTGGTTCGGTGCTCTAGGGGAGGTGGTCACAACCCCCAAAGACTTGACTCCAGAATTAGTGTGTGGTGTGACTTTCTCATGGGAAACCACTAAACAATTGTTTGTAATCCACCTTTGCCCTGTGCTTCCCCTGTTGTGATTTAAGTATATAAGCGACACTTTTACTTCAGTTAAGAAAACATTTCCTCACTCTGAAATTGCTTAATTAAACTACTTGATTACTGGTACTCTAGTCTCTAAGTGTACTCTGTGCAGCTCCAAGCATTCTCAGGTTAGAGACTGGCTCGGTAAAACTTCTGCTAACACACACACACACACACACACACACACGCACACACACGCACACACACACACAGAAGTGCACATAATCAATGCTATAAGTATTGTATCTGTTCTTTTTTGACTCATATATGATTATTCATATATTTTTACATGTTTGCATATATGAGCACTTACATACTCTTTCTAAACTCCTACATGAGTGCTTTATTTATGAATACCCATTCAGTTCATATTTTTGCATGGACCAGTAGTTTATTCTCTATCTATATTCCTGCATATGATTAGTGATATACTTTGCATGTAAACAGACAAGAGTTTTTCTATATTCTCTTAAAGGAAGAGAAGCAGTGGAATACTTTTAGGCATATACAAAGGATATAGAATTAGTGTATATGAATAGAGAGGAAATGTATACTCACACATGTATGCATATGTAAATAAATGGATAGAGAAAATGTGGATCCTCATAGATATGAATAGAGAGTACTCATATATGTAGGAGAAGACAGAGCAGTTACTAATGTTCTTGAGGAGATAAAATTTATGTTATACAAATGAAATTTATGAAAAAAGATTTCATGTACATAGTAATGAAGAGGAAGTATTTCAGTACTTACTGACACGAATATATTCTTTATCATCATATATATGAGTTGTAGTGTATTGTCTATATATTCATTTACATAATTATGAAGTTATATATAATAGGCGATACACTCAATAGGTGTATATAAGAACATATAAATGAAGAAAATATATATAAATGAAATATGAGTTTTTTCCTATATATAAGATGATGTAATCACACGCACACACACACACACACACACACACACACACACACACAATCTCCCAAAATACTATTATGAAGAGAATTATCCAATACTCACAAAGAAGAATAGAGAGACAGAATGGAAGGATGGAATGGACAGAATGGAATTCCCTTACACGAATATACAGAAGAAAGGTTTGAGCACTCATGAACAAGAGTATACAAAGCACAGTGCTTTGAAGAAAAGGACTTAAATCCTTCTGGACAGACACAGAGCGTCAGCCCTGGTCCCTGTGGTCCTCTCCTTTTATGTCCTGCTCCCCAAATGGCAACAGTCAAATAATCCCGCTGGCTGCACTAGCCAAGTAGGCAACGGTGAGGGGGCGGGGGAATGAGTCCGAGAGGGTAGGAATGCGGCTGTGCGGAAGGTATGGTGACTTCGGGAAGTGTGGGTGGGATGCCTGAAGAGAATGAGGGAAGGGAGGGGCAGTGTTGGCTGGAAGGGAACTCCTGTCTCACAAAGGTAGGTGATGACATCATTGTCCTAGGCCATTGGCACTCAGGGGAAGGGTCCGCCTTGCCCAGACTCAGGTCTGCTTGGCTGGTGGCTCCCTGACACCCTAGAGAGCTTGGAGTGGATATCTGAGAGGCAAGAGATGCCTGGTGACCAGTTCAAAGCCCATGTGAGGCTCAGTCTCCTGAACAAGGGAGTCAAGAGGCCAGTAAATCAAGCCTCAGAGCACAGCACTGCTGTCCACGGTAGGGAAACAGTCCAGAAGTAGTCCTTATGGAACTCTGCGCTTCCACCACCTTGGGTTCTGAGGTTTGACAATCCCTGTTACATGGGGTCCGGGAGTGGGGAGAGGGCACCTCTGGTTCAGTTGACTCGTCCAGGAATATTTATTCCAATCTTTAGGGCTAGAATAAGGGCAGAACTTGGTGATATGTGACTACTCAAAAAAAAAGTGTTAGATTAACAGGGTTTTCTCAGCGGGGATGGGGGGGAGTGCAAATTTTAGTACTGGGGAGGAAGAGGAAAGTATGATCATGAGGGGAGAATCTGAATGAACTTGTATGTTTGGACAGAATGGAGACCTAAAAGAGACCTCAGAGGACATCTGGTTTCACCTCCTCATTTGAGAGAAAGGGTAATTGAGATCCAAAGGAGGACAGGGATATGTTCAAGGTCACAGAACCTGTAAGGGGCAGACACAGAACTTGAGCCTGTGTCTCTCTTGCATGCCAGGCTAGCTGGCTTCCATCCTGGTTTCTACCACTTCTGATCGCCAAGCTTTATGTGATGAAGGTTCATAGGAAAAGAACCCAGAAGCTGGGGGACAGGTTCCCCATAGAGCTAGGGGTTCTGGGAGTCTTCAATTATGATTGTGGGGTTAAACAAAAGACAAACCAAGCCGCCCACCTACCTACCTTATCCCCAGCTTTGTGTCAGCCTGAGATTCACAAGTAACAAAGTGACTCTTAGCCAAACTTATGCCTTCACAGAATGGGTTTCTTCCATTTGTGAAATAAGGGTGATGACCCATACCTGCTTTACCCACAGCCCAAATATATTCCTAAACTTAGTTTCAAACACACACACACACACACACACACACACACACACACACACACACACACACACATTAAACAAGACACAACATTAAATCAAATCTGAACTTCTCCTAAAGTCAAGATCTTATCTGTCTCTTCTATTAAGTATAGAACTTAGCAACCTTTTTTAGATAGAGTCCTGCTGTCAGCCTAAGATTATACTTCTGCTTCCTAATTACCTCAATGCTTTTTTTTATTATAAAATTATTTTGTTTTCAGTGTTCTACAAATACTTCCATATATCTTAGACTTTTTCTTCTCCCTTCCCCTCCTTCCCCCCTCCCTCTTCACTCTCTCCCTGAGATGGTGTACAATCTTATATAGGTTCTACACATACATTCCTATTAAATATATTTTCACCTTATTCATGTTGCATAGAAGAATTAAATTGAATGAGAGAATCCATAAAACAAAACAGAGGAAAAGAAAATGTAATACAAAAGAAAATGGTCTGCTTCATTCTGCAATTTAATTCCATTGTTCCTTCTCTGGATGTGGAAGGGATTTTTGTCTCAAGAGACCATTGGGAATTTTTTAAGTCCTTGCATTGCAATGAAGGACTAAGTCTACCAGAAAAATTCCTCTCACACTGTGGTTGTTGCTGTGTACAAGGTTCTCCTGGTTCTGCTCCTTTCACTCAGCATCAGTTCATATAAGGCTTTCCAGGCCTCTCTGAAGTCTTTCTTTTCATCATTTCTTAGAGCACAATAGTATTCCATTACATTCATATGCCACAATTTGTTCAACTATTCCCCAATTGATGGGCATTCCCTTGTTTTTCAGTTTTTGGCCATCCCAAAGAGAGCTGCTATAAATATTTTTGTACATGTGGGACCCTTTCCCATTTCTATGATGACTTTTAGATACAGTCCCAGAAGCGATATAACTGGCTCAAAGCGTATGCACATTTTTGTAGCCCTTTGGGCATAGTTCCAAATTGTTCTCCAGAATGGTTGCATCAAGGAGATTTTGAAGTCAAGATCTTACCTGTCTCCTCTATTAAGTATAGAACTTATGAACCTTTTTCAGATGGAGTCCTGCTGCCAGACTAAGATAATACATCTGTTTCCTAATTATCTTAATGCTTTTAGAATCTTTTCAACAACACATGTAATTTAGCAAGAGTACAACTTGCTTTAGTCTAATTCGACTATTGGCTTCTCCTCTTTTAGGGGAATGTGGACAGAAACCATCACTTATGGCTACCCTCAAAACCAAAATGTCATCTGATCAGAGTAAGACTCTTGAATGACTTTCTTTAATTCGCAATAATGATAAGAGCCAAATTAGCCAAAGTAAATGATCAGGTGAATCACATTCGGTTTTCTGCTAGATGTCCCATAGCTCAATAGTGTGCTATTCAGTCATTCCCGTAAACTACCAGATACTTGAGAGAAGTGGACACATCTTTTCCTGAACTCAGGGAATTGCAAGTTTTAAGTTCTAAGAGCATATAGGAAGACAATACAAACTTAGTATAACATAGAGCTATATGAGGAACATCAAATGAAGACCATATAGGTCATCAGAATCATCGAGGAATTTCAGTTGTACATGCTGAGGGCCTGAATTGGAAAATGAGTCCTCAAAAAATTATCAGAGAGATGTTTCAAAAGGAAAATAATTTCACCCTCTTCACAATTATCAGCGAAATTCTTAATCCACTTAAAATTCTTAATCCACTTTTTGAAATCTGTGTCACATATCCTACTAGGTTCCTCCCAATGAGGATGTTCTTATATTGACACAAGGAAAGGATGTCATCATATCCATCTTCCATGAACTAAATACCCATAAATTGAAAGGCCCCGTGGTCTCCATTATTTGTAATTTAAATGACAACTTAAATGATTCCTCATAGGGTTTATTTCTTATGTTTATCACAATGAAAATAATGAGGCACCATTGTACACTTGCCCTTATCAATGGAATTTGCTATGTGAAGAGAAAAAGATGAATATGGCAGTATTTATACTATTCATTAGTTCTGTTTGATTTCAGGTATGATTCACAAACAGCCAAATTGTTTGAAAGCATGTCACAGCCAGGCTCAGAATTAGCCAGATGGAAAAGGGTCTTTTATGGGAAACTGAGTCAAGAGCATCCTTACCTGAGTCTTCCTAGGGTCACCCCCCCAATTATTCCCAAGAGACAGACATCCATTGGTGTGAGTTCACAGATGCCACTCACCCTTGAGCTGTTGCCATTTTTACTAGTGGCCTTATGAGAAGTCAGACACTGAAACTTGAAATCAAGACTGAGAAGTACAGAAAATTATAGTCCCAGAAATTCTGCCTCCAATAGCAAAACTTCATTAATCATGTTAGGGCAAGATATAATTATTGTGTTCATGTGTAATAGTGCTGGTTCAAATTCATACGGTATTCATTTACAGATACGATTTTCATATATTCTGTAAAGTTGGTGTTGACACTGGTCTAATAATTAACACCAAAAAAACACAGGTGCTCCATCAGTCACCACCACACCATCCGTATGTGGAATCATCAGTTACAACAAATGGAGAAGTTTTGAATGCTGTAGATAAGTTCATTCACCTTGGTAGTGTACTTTCCGGGGATGTACACATTGGCAATGAGGTTGATGCACGTGTTGACAGAGCTAGCTCAGTGTTTGGGATGCTCTGAAGAAAGTTTTGGGAGAGAAGAGGTATTAGACTGACTACCAAAATGACGGTCTACAGAGTCGTTGTGCTGACCTCATTGTTATATGCTTGTGAAACATGGGCAGTCTACCAGCGCCATGCCAAGAAACTTAATTGCTTCCATTTGAACTGTCTTAGGAAGATTCTGAGGATCACCTGGCATGATAAGATACCAGACACTGAAGTCCTTGCTCAAGGTGAACTGACAAGTATTCAAACTATGCTTCAGAGAGCGCATCTCTGATGGGCTGGCCATGTGGTTCAGGTGCAAAATGTACGCTTGCCAAAAAGACAATTTTATGGAGAGCTTGCATGGGGCAGGTAATCACATGGTGGCCAGAAGAAACGATACAAGGACACTCTCAAGGTCTCTCTCAAGAACTTTGGATTTGACTGTACAACATGGGAGATGCTGGCACAGGACGGCTCAGCCTGGCATACCCACATAAGAAAAGGTGCTGTGCTCCTTGAGCAAAGCAGAAATGAGAGAGCACTAAGTAAACGCAGCATGCACAAATTTGGGATATTCACACCAAATATTCACATGGACTGTCTGTGCCCAACATATGGTAGAGCATTCTGAGCTCATATTGGTCTGATTAGCCATGAGTGGACGCACTGAAATTTTGCTTTTCAATGCTGATGTCATTTTGGTCCTCTTCAAAAAAGAAGGACAACAACCAACCAAAGCAGGAAAAATTCACCACACATTTCCTAAAATATATCTAAACAAATATATGAAAGGTTTTAAAAGTCCTCCCTTGGTCTGCTCTGACAGAAAACTCCAGTCATCTGTAATTCACCATTGTCTCCAGAGGCTCATCTTCTTGCAAGATCAAATCACTTCTGCAACTCCCACCTCTTCAGTACTTCCTGCCCATTGGATCCCTCCTTCCTCCAATTGGAGAGAGTCTAGAGTGGGCATTGATGATCTTCATCCAGATCCAGTCTTTGAAGGGGGAGCAGGGCCTGAGGCATCTACCTCACAGATTTCTCACTGTCTGCAGGACTACATTATACTAGGTACCCTCCCTCCCTTCCCTTTTATTTTTTCTCCCTCCCCTCCACTCCTCCCTGTCTTTCTTCTGCTTTTTATGCATAATCTTCCCCAGTTAGATTTATGAGCTCATTGAGGTCAAGGACTGTCTTTTGCCTTTTTCTGTATCCCCAGTGTTTAGCCTATTAACTGGCACATAGTAGTTGCTTCAAACATGTTCGTTGCCTGACTGATTTATTGCATGTCACTACCACGCCTCAGCTGCAGTTTCATTCTGCCTGGGCTCTCTTCCTCTTGAAATATCCTTGCATTCTTGCAGGTGCCTAGACCTGAATCTCCCCCAACCAGTCACTCTCACCTCACAATCAAAATTACTTTTTGCAAATGTGACTTTCCTTCTTGTACTCCATTTTGGTGAGGAGCCCAGGCTATCCATGCTGTTTGTCATTCCAGGAACTGCTTCTGACTTTCCTGAAATCAATGACATACTTCAGATGCAGCCCTACCATGGAAAATGCATTAGAGAATAGGTCCCCCTTCACATGGAGTATCCATGGTCTCCTGTGCACTTCTCATCCTGCAACACCCACGCAATGTTAGAGTTCCCTTCTCTCACTGAATGGTTCCCTCAGGGGCCTCCTTTTGGTTGAGGGGCCCAGATTGGACAATGCTCAGGCCCCTTCTTACAGTGCTTCGGATATACCATATCTCTACACTCTATCATGCCTACAGTTTTGTTCTGGAAATTCCTTCTCTTCTTGTTGTTTTCTCTCCCATACATTATCCAGTTTCCCTCAAGGGCTCTGCAAGAGGAATACATATTTGTAATTCTTGGCCATTCTCCCATTAGCAAAATTCTCCTGGGACTTGCATTTTGACTTTGTGGCCAGGCTTCCTCAGTTCCAGTACCACCTGTGCTTCTGAAATGTTGGACTTTCACACGATTCATTAGCTGTACTCTTACCTTACTTACAAAGACCTCTCATGTCCCTGACGTTTTCTGTCCTCCAATCTCACCCCTTCGGATAATATGGGAACTTCAGCACTTGACAATCCACTCCCACTTCCACCAGCAATATCAGCTTTTGTGACAAGCACACAGGCTCAGAAGGCTCAAAACACAAGTAATTTTATTGAAAAGTACATGAATGAATGAAAGAATGAGCACTGGTTAAGGGTTTACTTACTATGTACCATGAACCATGCTAAAAGCTGCCATTACAAGTAGATAAAGAGAATCGGTGCTTTCAAGGATCTCTCACTCTAACTGGAGATGACAATGCATACAGGAAAGATTGTCTGCAGGTTGGATGGAAAAGCCAGAGCCACTAAGGGTGCCAGTGGCAGGGCAAAAGACAAGTTCCAGAACTCCCTAGAACACATCAGGGAGCCTGTTCTGGAGAATTGGGTTTCTGGGCCTACCCCACCCCACAATGCCATGAAGAAAGGGGAGGAAAGCAGGCATAAGGGTCAGAAAGGAAAAGGGCTTCAGGGTTCTGTCCAAGAGGGATGATAAGACATGGGAGCATTGGCAGAAAGGTTGAGATACAGTTGGTATAAATGAACAATTACCATCAGTGAGCTATTTCTCTTCTTCTGCCTTATCCCTTCCTTCCCAACAGCTTCCACTCTCACTCCTGCTCGTATACTCAATAATCTCCATGGCTTTCAGTACTGTCATAGATAGGGCTCTAGAAGATGATGTTGCTTGCCAACACTCTCCCTTCCATCCATAGCATGTTTCAGTGGAGGGTGATTGACTTCCTGTAATAAAACAATTCAGAAAGAATGGAAAAATAGAAGAAAATATGAAAAGCTCATTGGAAAATCAAATAAATTTGAAAATAGATGGAGACATAATATAAGGCTTATTGAACTATCTGAAACCCCATGATCAAAGCAGGAGCCTAGGTATAATTTTAAGAAATTATCTAAGAAAAGTACCCTGTTATATGAAATCCTGAAGGTAAAATAGAAACAGAAAAAAAAATATACTGATTAACTCTTGAAAGAGACAACAAAATGAGCTCTGAGGTGAAAGAGAAAATATTACAAGCAGTTACAAAGAAACAATTCTAATATCATGGAGCTAGAGTCAGGATCACATAAGAGGTAGTGGCTTTCATGTTAAAGGAGCAGAGAGCATGGAATATGATATTCGGGAAGGCAAAGAAGTAGGATTACAATGAAGACTAAAGCACGCAGCAAAACTGAGTATAATCATTCAGGGAGAAATGGACACTTGATAAAATAGAAAAATTTTTTCAGCATTCCTAAACACATTACTCTAGAGAAGCAGAAAATCATAATCCGGAAAAGAGAAATCATAAGGCACTCAATAAGGTTGAATTAATTACATTACCATATGTAAACATGTAACTCTTAAGATCTTTGTCATCATAAGGGCAATTAGAAGTGGTCTACATAGACAGAGACCATGGGAGTGAGTTGATTATGTTGGGGTGATCTCAAAAAAAATTGGAATGAGAAATTGACAAACACTGGGAAAAGGGGGGAAGGGAGAGATAGAATGGGAAAAAATATCCTTACATAAAAGAGTCGTACAAGGTAGAGCTTTTAAAATGAAGTGGGAAATGTGGGGAGTTGGTGGGCAATGCTTGAACCTCACTGCCATAGAATTAGTTCAAAGAGGGAAGAATATATATATATATATATATATATATATATATATATATACACTCAGCTCTATATAGAAATCTATCTTACCCAAAAGAGAAATAATAGAAGAGAATGGGATGAAAAGAAATATGCAGTTATTAATAATAACTGCAAATTTGAAAGGGATGAGCTCACTTATGAAAGAGAAGTAGATAGCATAATGGATTTGAAACCTGAATACAATAATATGTTTGTATACAAGAAACACAGCTGACCCAAACTACATTCACAGAGCTAAAATAAGGGACTGCAGCAGAATCTATTATGCTTGAGCTGAAGTAAAAAAGGCAAATGGATAAATCATGACCTCAGGCAAAGCAATTATCAACCTAATTAAAAGAGATAATCAGGGAAACTGTGATTTTATTAAAATGTGCCACAAACAAGAAAGTAATATCAAAATTTCTACAGCAAGTTTCTCTGATAAATACCTCCTATCCCAAATATATTGGGAATTTAGTCAAATTTATAAAGATAAGAGCCATTCCCTAATTGATCAATAGTCAAAGGATATGAATTCATCAAAGCAATCTTTAGTCATGTTAAAGAATGTTCTAGGGGGTGGAAACACGATGGTGGAGTAGAAAGACCGATCTCCTGGAGCTCTCCCCACATAGACCATACATAAAATACCCTTAAAAATGACTCTACACCAATTCTAGAGCAGGAGAAGCCACAAAAAGACAGATTGAAAGACATTTCCAGCCCAAGGCAGCCTGAAAGGCTGACAGGAAAGGTCTATCACACTGGGCTGGGAGTGGAGCACAGCCTAGTTTGGGCCACGCAGCAAGGACAGGACTGGAGCAGTCTTCAGGGTACAGAATCACGAGTAGCAAATGCGATTCCCAGATTTCTCAACCCACAAACACCAAAGGCTGCTTAAAAGATCAATAAGAAAGTTCTTTCACCTGGATGAGAGGGGTATTCAGTCCGACCCGAGCCCCAGCCCAAGGGTGGGAGCAGCCAATGTGGCAGCAGCTTCCACTTTTGGAGCCCTCTGCCTAAAGACCATGGTAGAATCAAGGGGCCAATCAGGCTCTCAGTTCTGAGTGGCAGTCCTGGAGTAAGGAGGACCACTGGCACAGTAGAGCTGGTGGAGGCTCTGGTGAAAGAATCCCACTCACAGATCCTGGGCAGAAAAAAATGCTTGTGGTTGCTCCCAGACCACAGCATAGGCCAAGTGAAAAGAAAACTCCATTCTCTTGGTTGTGCCACCTCGGAGGAACTGAGAACTTACAAGTCCCTAGAGTATACCCTCCACTTGACAAAGGACTCCAAGGTCAAGTAAAAGGCAGGGGAAAAGCCCCCAAAAGGGAAAAAAATAAGACTATATAAGGTTACACTCTTAGTGAACCGGTATTTTCTCCCATCATTTTGGATGAGAAGAACAAAGCATACCAACAGAGGATGACATAAAAGTCAAGGCTTCTACATCCAAAACCTCCAAAAAATATGCTCTCAGGCCATGGAAGAGCTCAAAAAGCATTTTGAAAATTAAGTAAAAGAAGTGGAGGACAAAGTGGGAAGAAAAATGAGAGCTATGCAAGAAATTCATGAAAAGCAATTCAACAACTTGCTAAAAGAGACACAAAAAATGTTGAAGAAAATAACACCTTTAAAAATAGACTAACCCAAATGGCAAAAGAGCTCCAAAAAGCCAATGAGGAGAAGAATGATTTAAAAAGCAGAATTAGCCAAATGGAAAAGGAAGTTCAAAAGCTCACTGAAGAAAATAGTTCTTTAAAAATTAGAATGGAACTGATGGAAGTTAATGACTTTATGAGAAACCAAGAAATTATAAAAGAAAACTAAAAGAATGAAAGAAAAGACAATATGAATTATCTCATCGGAAAAACAACTGACCTGGAAAACAGATCCAGAAGATATAACTTAAAAATTATTGGTCTACCTGAAAACCATGATCAGAAAAAGACCTTAGACTTTATCTTCCAAGATATTATCAAGGAAAACTGCCCTGATATTCTAGAACCAGAGGGTAATATAGAAATGGAAAGAAGTCACTGATCACCTCCTGAAAGAGATACAGAAAGGAAAACTCCTAGGAATATTGTAGCCAAATTTCAGAGTTATCAGGTCAAGGAGAAAATATCATAAGCAGAAAGTAACAAATTCAAGTAATGTGGAAATACAATGAGGATAACACAGGGTTTAGTAGCTTCTACACTAAGGGATCAAAGGCTTGGAATATGATATTCCAGAGGTCAGAGGAGATGGGATTAAAACCAAGAATAATCTAGTCAGAAAAACTGAGTATAATACTTCAGGGAAAAAAATGGAATTTCAATGAAATAGAGGACTTCCAAGCATTCTTGTTGAAAAGACTAGAGCTGAATAGAAAATTTGGCTTTCAAATACAAGAATCAAGAGAAACATGAAAAAGTAAACAGGAAAGAGAAAACTCATCACAGTTAAAGTGTTTACATTCCTACATAGTAAGATGTTATTTGTAACTCATGAAATCCTTTTCAGTATTAGAGTAGTTAAAGGGAATACACACACACACACACACACACACACACACACACACACACACACACATGCTACCTTTCCCTTTCTCTTGCTCCTAGTACATTTCATTCAGTGGTAAATTTTATTTTTTAGGTGTTTGCCCTTAATGTTCAGTTCACCCTGTGCCCTCTGTCTATGTGTATATACATACATATATATATATATATATATATATATGTGTGTATGTGCGTGTGTATTTTATATGTGTAAGTAAGCATATGTACATGTGTGTATGTTTATGTGTGTATATGTATGTGGTTGTGTGTGTATGTATGTATGTATACATACATACACACATATACAGAGGGCACAGGGTGAACTGAACATTAAGGGCAAACACCTAAAAAATAAAATTTACCACTGAATGAAATGTACTAGGAGTAAGAGAAAGGGAAAGGTGGAATGTAGCAAATCATCTCACATACGAGAGGGAAGAAAGAGCTTCTAGAATGGAGGGGAAAAGGGGAAGGTGAAAGAAAATAACTGAGCCTTACTCTCACAGGATTTGGCTTAAGGAGGGAATAACACATGTTCAATTCGATATGGAAATCTATTTTACCCTGCAGGAAGGCAAGGGGGAAGGGGATAGGAGAGAAAAAATAATAGAAGGGACAGCAAATTGGGGAAAGGGATAATCAGAAGCTAACACTATTGTGGGACAACAGATCATGGGAGAGAAAGGTATAAATGAAGGGCAGAATAGGACAGAGGGAAATGTGATTAGTCTTTTACAACATGAATATTATGGAAGTGCTTTGCATTGTTACACATGTATTACCTGTATTGAATTGTTTATTTTCTCAATGAAGGTGGGTGGGGAGGGAAGGAGAGACTATGGAACTCAAAGCTTTAAGAAAGAATTTTAAAAATTGTTTCAGCATGCAACTAGTAATTAAGCTATATAGTCAATGGAGTATAGAAATCTCTTTTGCTCTACAGGAAAATAGAGGGAAATGAGAATGGACTATGGGTGGGTAATAAAAGGGAAGACAGACTGGAGGACGGGGTGGATGGGATGCATGCTTTCCTGTGGTGGGGATGGGGAGAGATGGGGAAAAAATTTTGAATTTAAATTATTGTGTAATTCAATGTTGAGAACTAAAAAATAAATAAATTGTGTGTGTGTGTGTGTGTGTGTGTGTGTATAGAAGTGGCTTGCAAAAGGAAAAAAACCCCAAAATAAAGAAAATTTTAAAAAAAATTAAGAAAATTTAAAAAAATAAAGCATTTCTAAGTCACTAATTTGTAGAGAAATGAGAATGAAAACAACTCTGAGGTACCACATCATATCTTTTAGAAATGGTAAATAGTCATAGGGATCAAAGAAAATAAATACACTAATTAATTGTTCATAGAGCTGTTTGCTGGTCCCACCATTCTGGAGAACAATTTGGACCTATGCCCAAAAGGCTATAAAACTATGTATAACATTTGACCCAGTCACGATCAGTTCTGTATCACAAAGAGATAAAAGAAAAAGTACCTATAAGTGTAAAGTATTTATAGCAGCTGTTTTTGTAGTGGCATAGAATTGGAAATTGAGTAACTGCTCTTCAACTGGAGAATAGCTGAATGAGATGTGGAATATGATTGTGATGGAGTACTATTGTCTTATAAGAAATGACCCGGGTGATGGTTTCAGAGAAACATAGGAAGACCTATATGAACTCATGCAAAGTGAGGTGACCAGAAATAGGACAGTATTTTCTACAGTAAAAACATTTATGTAATGATGATCAATTGTGAAGAAATTAGCTTCTCTGATCTAGAAAATGATCAAGACAATTCCAAAGGACTCATGATGAAAATAAGTTATCCTCTTCCAGAGACAGAACTGATGAACTCTGAATGCAAACTGAAGTACATTTTTCACTTTCATAATTTTTCTTGCTTTTTTTTTGATATGGCTAATATAGAAATAGGTTTTACATGGTTTCACATTTAGTAATTATGTCACATTGCTTGCCACTCAGTGGCTTGAGGAGCAGCTAGAAGAAGGGAGAAAATTTGGAACTCAAAATTGAAAACAAAAACATTAATAATAAATCACTTCAGGAAGATTATGATGATGGTGATGATGTTGCTGCTGCAGATGTTGCTGATGATAGAGAGAAGGGAGGAGAAGCCCAGACCAGATTCTCTCTATGGATTTTGACCTTTCTGGGAATTGTCATTCGGTTTTACCCTCAGGAGAAATGTGCGGCTTCCATTGTTTGTGTCCTGCTGGAGACACAGACTGACTGTGTGCCAGGAGAACGAATAGCCAAAGTGGAGGAGATGATCAGATTGTGTTTGACTGTAGAAAGTGACAGAGCCAGGTATGTGGCCTGGGCTGAGTGTAGCAGGAAGTTTTTGAAGTCAAGCCTGGGCTCTGTGTCCCTCCTCCTCTGTGCAGTGGATCAGATGACTACTTCAGACCAGGGATTCCCTACCTTTTCAGGCCCCACATCCCTTGTCTTTTCAGTAAACCTTCCTGTGTCTCTTACTCAATGAGAAATGCAATAAATTCTACTGCCTAAAGATATCACTCACCCTCTCCAAGGGTACACCTACACATTTGTAACTTCATGGATGGAATTGTTCTCATTTTTTGCTAAATATTCTGTGAATCCCCTTGACAATCTCCTCCTTCTCTCTGTGGTTGAGATGAACTACAAGGACCTCCTCCACTTTAAATCTTTAAATATTCAATTCTCTTTCCCTACTGTCCCCTAAGAGCTCTCTCGATGTCACTGCCCCACTCGTTAAGCCAGGGTTGAGCTGGCAGGCTAACTGGAACCAGCCCTGCTACTCCCACCTGTGACATTCAGCCTGCAGCCTCCCTGCCTGACCTGATTGACCTCTGAACCTTGGTCCTGCAGGGAACCATGGCTACATCTGATCTCATGGAGAGGAGAGGTTCTCTCCAGCATCCCCACTTCCCATTCTCCAGTTACCTTCCTGGCCAAGGTTTCCCATGTAGATAGATCCTCTACATCTGGACATCATTTAAGCCTATGTATCTCTTCCTGCACTCCCTGAAGGGACAGACAGCTGCCATGTAACGGACAGAACATTGGGTTTGGAGTCAGAAGGCCTGGTTTGGAATCCTCGCTCTCACTTTCTAGGGTTCTAGTAACCTGGGTCACCATGACAACTCACTGGACCTCTCTGGGGTTCCAGGCCCACCTCTGACATCCCTAGGTCCTCAGATGGATCCCTGTGGACAAGCTGCCCTGATATGCAGGGATGCCACTTGTAGCCCCCTCTGTGGGCACAGGGGAGGGATGATGGAGAGGCTCTGAGGACTCTCTGTAGTTGGGAGGAGGGAGGGGGATCAGGCTGAAATCACTGCTCTCCCTCCCTGAGGCAGCTGCCCCAACAGGGAAGAAGCTGGCCCAGGAGGAAAGCATTTAGTTCTCCAGCACTGGCTGGGTGCCCGTGAGTCCTTAATGTTGTCCAGGGGATTGGTGCTCAGGCCTGGGCAGGAATGAGGCATCTGCAGTCCCCTCTATCTCTGGGGGTCTGTGACTGGAAGATTCCATGGCTCTAGGACTGAAGCCCTGGAAGCTGAAGCTCCTTATTGCCCTCCCAGTCCTTCCTCCTCCCTTACTGTACCACCAGACTGGGCTGCCACTTACAGGGATTGACTTGCCCTACCCTTCTTCCTCTGCAGAACTCAATTCTTTCCCCAAGGCTGCTCCCACTGTTTCAATCAGCCCAGGCAATTTTCTCTTCCCAGAGACTCTCACTTGGACTCTATGCTCACTGCCCAGCCCTGGTTCCCCCAGGAGCAGCTCTGTGGGCAGGTCTGCAGGGTAGACTCCTTCAAACAGTTTTCTTTATGTATAAACTTTAGCATATCTAAACCAGTGTATATGTACTGCTTGTTCATGCCCCAGACAGACTGGGGGACTCTGGAACCAACCTAGATTAGGATTGGGATGTTTTTTGGCCCCATTGATGAATTGAGGGGCCTAGAACCCTTCTTTCCTTACCAATAAAAATAATGTAGTCTCCATTCATCTAGGGGTGGGGAGCCATGAGGGTAGGTGGGAGGGTCAACTTACATGGTTTGAGGAGGAAAGGACTATAGAATACAGAACTGAAAGGGACCTTAGAGAACAGTGAATCCAGTTCCCCTCTCATGCGGCAGATTAGAAATCTGAGGCACAGAGTGGTGAAGTGAGTTCCCTAAGGCCACACAGCCTTGGTGTGCCTGCTCCCGCTAATTCTCTCTTGCAGTTATTTTTGGTTCTCCCACTTTCTTCATGTTTTCCTCATACTTTCTCTAACCACTTCGTGATCCTAATGGGGCCTTGGCCCCTACCTGCAGATCTCAGTGGGACCCTGGCATCTGATTGGTAATCTTCATGGGAGTCTAGCTCCTCAGTGATGCCCTTGGAGGAGTTCCCAGCAGCTTCCACTGCAATGCCAGGAATGTGAGATTAGAAGGATAAACCCAATCAAAGCCTCTTCCACTCTTTCTTCCTCCCAGGAGCTGCCAGACCCCCAAAGCAGGGGTAGTGTCTGCCATGGTCATCACATGCATGGAGAGATTTACAATTAATTGTCAGACCTCTATTTAGATTTCTACTTGTCCACCTGACCCCATGAGAGTGACACTTGAAATCTCAGGCCCCAACTGTGACCACCACTTTTGTTCCAGGGACTCCACAAGACCCCACTCATATAACAGAGCCCTAGCTAAACCACTGATTCAGAGCCCACTGAGATCACCACTTGAATGCTAGGTTCCCATAAAGATCACCAGGTGAATAAGAGACTGTAGAAGGCCAGTACTGATGGAGTCCGGAATGTGAAGTACTGCCCAGGTTTTACTTGAGACTTGTACTAGTGTAAAGGCTGGTGTTCTCAGGATTGGTGCACCATCCCAGTCTTGATAAGCAAGGATGAGATCATCCTGACTCTGATTGTGTATCCCAAGGTTGTTATGCAGAAGGAACTGAGATATGGAAATAAAAGATGTAAACTAAAAATATTCTCATGGGAATAAGAGAATATATAAGATCAATAAACTCAGTTTATTGCTCAGATAAGCTCAGATCAATAAACCAGTCATATACAGATGGTACAGTCTCACCTAGCCCCCACTACTGTTATTTCTTTCTTTTCCATCACTGCCACGCCTCCAATTCACCAGTTGCTGGCAAGAGACATCCAGTCAGGTCATCTACAAAGGCCTGGACCCCCTTAAATGAAACCACGAGTCAAAGCCTAACCCCATTGTGAGACCACCAACTGGTAAACAGTATGTCAGCAAGGTCACCTACTGGATGGCATAATGATTTTTCTCAAAATCCACCCCTTCTCACTTACTTATTTGTTTTCAGGGAATCTATATTCTTTAAAAATGCAGCTTTTCATTTTACTTTTACTCAATGAACAAATGTTTATTTTCTCTCCCTTCTAGCTCACTTCCCTCCCTACAATGAAAAAAAAATAAAAATTAAGCAATTATTAAAAAAAAAAAAACTATGAGTAAATATTCAAGCCATACAAATTTCCCTATTGGCCACATCCGAAAATGTGTCTCATTCTGCACCCTGAGTTAGTCCATCACCTCTTTGTCTGGAGGTACACAATATGCAGTCTCGTGGGTCCTCGGCAATCATACTTGGTCATTGCATTCATAAGAGTTCTTTAGTGTCTTGACATTGTTTGTCTTTATAATGTTGCTTTTATTACATAAATCCTTCTCCACTTCTCACTTCACTTAGCATCAGTTTTCTCATGTTTCTCTGAAATGGCCCCCTTTGTTATTCTTTATGGCAATATAGTATTTTTTTCTAACATTTAGAACTCTATATTATCTGAATTAGCTGTCAAATGTTAATTAGCTAATACATTCACTAGACTTATACATTAAGGAAATTATATATAGAATACTGCAAAAACACAGTAACACTGAAGTTTGCACATTTCTGCTCAGAAAGGTCCTTGTGCCCCTTTGTTCCCAAGCTTCACAAATGTTTTCCCAATTTCTACTCCAGTCAAGGTCAACTGGTGACATTACTGCTTCCCCTCCTTCTGATCTTCCTTCTACTCCCCAGAAGTAGAACTCCCAGATCCTTCTCTCTCAGCTGCCATCTTTTTATATGCCATTTCAAAGAGCTTTAATGATGCTTGCTGCAGAGTAGATACTGCTTGCCTGATGTTTTCCTCTGTTTCACTATCTTTGTGAGCTGAGAGCTCTCTCATTCTAGAGATTTCTTCTTTTAGTTTATTGCACTCATCTCCTGGAAGTTGGTCTTTGAATTCTTACATCTTTGTTTCAGTATCGTGAATAGTTCCTTCTGCCATAATGACAGCTTCTACACATTCTTTCTTCCTTCTGTCCTCTTCAGCATACTTCTCTGCATTCTTAACTATATTCTCAATGTCATCTTTGCTTTATCCACCGGAAGAGTAGATCACAATTTATTGTTCACATCCTGTGCCTTTATCCTTTACAGAAACATGTACATTCCCATTAGCATCAATGTCAAATGTGACTTCAATCTGTGGAACTCCACGTGGGGCTGGTGGAATTCCAATCAAAGTAAATTGTCCAAGAAGCTTGTTGTCTGCAGCCATTTCTCTCTCCTTGGCACACTTTAATTTCCACTTGTGTCTGACCATCAGCAGCTGTAGTAAATACCTGACTCTTCTTAGTTGGAATAGTTGTGTTCCTATTGATTAGTTTAGTGAAGACACCTTCTAATGTCTCAGTTCCCAGAGAAAGGGGAGTGACATCCAGAAGCAGCACATCTGTGACATCACCAGCTAACATGCCTCCTTGAATGGCAGCTCCCATAGCTGTAGCCTCATCAGGATTGACAGCTTTCCTAGGAGCTCGACCAAAGAGCTCTTGTACTGTCTGCTGAACCTTGGGCATTCTGCTCATGCCACCAACTAGGATGAATTCCCCAATGTCCCTCTTGCTGACTTCAGGATCTTGCATTGCTTTTTGGCATGGGACAATAGTCCTCCTGATGAGAGCAGTGACAATGCCCTCAAACTAAGCTCGAGTTAGCTTCATGTACAAGTGATTGAGCTCAGAAGCATCCATAGTCAAATATGGTAAGTGATGTCAGTCTGCACAGAAGAAGAAAGTTCAAATTTGGCCTTCTCAGAGGCCTCCCATATTCTCTGAAGAGCCATATTATCTTTGATCAGGTCAAGTCCTGTCTCTCTCTTGAACTCCTTCACAATGTGCTGGAGCAAAGCATGGTCAAAGTCTTCACCACCAAAGAAAGTGTCCTCATTGGTAGATTTCACCTCAAAGACATCTCCAGGACAGAAATATCAAAAGTTCCACCACCTAAGTCATACACAGCAATGATTTTGTCTTCAGATTTGTCTAAGCCATAAGCGAAGGCAGCAGCTGTAGGCTCATTAATCACTCGAGGGACATTTAGGCCAGATATTTGCCCAGCATTTTTGGTGGACTGTCTCTGAGAATCATTGAAAGAAGCAGGCACGGTAATAATGGCATTTTTGCTGAATGTCCTAGGTAGTTTTCTGCAGTCTCTTTCATCTTCATCAACACAAATGTACCTATCTGACTTGGGGAATATGGCTTTCCATGGGCTTCTACCCAGGCATCACCATTGGAGGAACAGATAATTTTGAAAGGAACATTTTTAGTATCTTTCTTCACTTCAGGATCCTCAAATCGATGGCCATTGAGATTCTTGGTAGCGTAGAATGTGTTGTTTGGGTTGGTGACTGCCTGTCGTTTGGCAGGCATGCCAACAAGGCGTTCGTTGTCTGCTGTGAAGGCTACAACTGAGGGAGTGCTTCTGGTACCTTCAGTATTTTCCAACACCTTTGCTTGTTTCCCTTCCACTACTGCCATGCAGGAATTAGTTGTACCCAAGTCAATACCAATAACAGCCCCTTTGATTGCCTCAGATGGATAGTCTCATCTTGAAATAATTCAACAGGCCTCATGACTAAGACCATTCCAGCCATCCTGGCACAGGCTGGCAACCGGGCCCCGACAGGCAGCTCTGGTAAGGAGGATAATGGTGGTGTGGCTGGCACTGAGCATGGCATGTGGGAAGGCTGGGGTTGGAGTAAAACAGACTGAGGGGGCCAGGAGGTGCCCATAAGAGTTTTCTTAAATAATATTTTACTTTTAGACTACATGTAAAGACAAATTTTAGCAGACATTTTTAAAACACTGAGTTCCAAATTTTCTCCCTCTCCCTCCCTTTCCCCCTTCCTAAGACAGTAAGCAATTTAATATAGATTATATGTGCACAGTCTTGTAAAACACATTCCCATATTAGTCACATTGTGGAAAAAGAAAGAGCCCCAAAGAAAAAAACATGAAGAAAGTGAAAATGGTATGTTTTGATCTGTATTCAGAGTCCATCAATTTTTTCCCTCTGGATGTGAATAGCATTTTTCCTCCTCTGTTTTTTGGAATTGTCTTAGATCACTGTGTTGCTGAGAAGAGTTAAGTCATTCATAGTTGATAGTCCTACAATGCTACTTTTACTGTGTTTCATATTCTCCTGGCTCTACTTATGTGACTTAGCATCAGTTAATGTAAATTTTTCGAGGTTTTTCTGAAATCTGCCTGCTCGTCATTTCTTATACCACAACAACATTCCATTATATCCATATATCCCAACTTGTTCAGCCGTTCCCCAATTGATGGGCATCCCCTCAATTTCCAATTCCTTGTAACCACAAAAAAAGAGCTTCTATGAATATTTTTGTACATGTAGATCCTTCCCCCTTTTTTTGATCTCTCTTAATTACAAACCTACTAGGTTTAATTGATATTTGGGCATAGTTTCAAATTGGTGTCCAGAATGGTTGGAACAGTTCACAACTCCAACAACAATGCGTTAGTGTCTCAATGTTCCTACATCCCCCCCAACATTAATGATTTTCCTTTTCTGTCATATTGGTCAGTCTAATAGAAGTGAGTTGGTGCCTCAGATATGTTTTAATGTGCATTTCTCTAATCTACAACAATTTAGAACATTTTCTCACATGACTATAGAGAGCTTTGATTTCTTCCCCTGAAAACTTGCTTTTCATATCCTTTAATTATTTATGCAATGGGGAAGGACTTTCATTCTCATTAATTTGGCTCTGTTCTCTATGTACTAGAGAAATGAGACCTTTATCAGAGAAATTTGCTATAAAATCATTTCCCAACTTTCTGTTTCCCTTATAATCATGGTTGCATTGAATTTGTTTGGAAAAAACAAAAAACAAAAACAAAAAAAAACTTCTTTTCATTTCATAATAATAAAAATTATCTATTTTACATTTTATAATGCTCTTTATGTCTTCTTTCATCCTAAATTCTTCCCTTCTGCATAGAAATGACAGGTGAACTATTCCATGCTATCATTATTTGCTTATGGTATCCCCCTTATCATGTACCCATTTTTACCTTCTCTTGCTATACAGTATAAGATATTGGTCTATATCTAGTTTCTACCACACTGTTTTCCAGCTTTCCCCAAAGTTTTCATCTAGTAGTGAGTTCTTCTCCCAGAAGCTGGATTCTCTGGATTTTTCAAACATTAGAATTAATATGGTCATTTACTACAGTGTTTTGTGTATTTAATCTATTCCATTGATCAACCACTCTGTTTCTTAGCCAGTACCAAGCAGTTTTAATGATTGTTGCTTTATAATAAATTTAAGGTCTGGTATGGCTAAGCCACCTTCCCTAGCATTCTTTTTCATTAATTCCCTTGATATTCTGGACCTTTTGTTCATCCAGATGAATTCTGATATTTTCTAGCTCTGCAAAATAATTTTAGATAGTTTGATTGGTATGGCACTGAAAAAGTAATTTCATTTAGGTAGAATTATCATTTTTATTATATTAGTTCATATTAGCCAAGAGCAACTGACATTTTTTCAACTATTTAGATCTGACTTTGCACGAAAAGTGTTTTGTAATTGTGTTCACATAGTGCCTGGGTTTATTTTGGCAGGTACATTCCCAAATACTTTGTAATGTAACTTTGAAAGGAATTTCTCTTTCTATCCTTTGCTGTTGGGCTTTGTTAGTTGTATGTATATATGTATATACATGTACATATACATACATGTATACATACATTCATACATATATATGCTGATGATATATGAGGGTTTACTTTATATCCCACAATTTTGCTAAATGTGTTTCTTATTTCAAGTAATGTTTTACTTGATTCTCTAAGTATGCCATCATATCATCTGCAAAGAGTGGCAGCTTTGTTTCTTTTTCGCTGTTCTAATTCCTTCATTTCTTTTCTTCTCTTATTGCTAAATCTAACATTGTTAGTTAATGTCAATACAGTAGTACCACATTGAAAAACAGTGGTGATCATGGACGTCCTTATTTCATGCCCAATCTTATTTGAAATGCTTCTAGCTTATCCCCTTTACATGTGATGCTTGCTAATGGTTTGGCATAGATGATAACTATCATCTTAGGGAAGACTCCATGTATATATTTGATGAAATAAGGGATTTCCAGACCTTCCTGAGGAAAAGGTTAGAGCTCATTAGAAAATCTGATTTTCAAATACAAGACTCAAGAGAGGCATAAAAAGGTTAGCAGGGGAAAAACAAAACAAAACTTGTCATTCAATATGGGGAAACTGTTTACATTGCTATATGAGAGAATAGTACTTGTTACTTGTGAGAATTGTATATTTATTAGGGCATTTAAAAGGAATATTATATATATATATATATATATAGATGAAAGGAGGGGGTATAAATTAACTGATGTGATGATAAAAAACGTAATTAAAGGGTATGAAGGGATTATAATGGAGGAAGAGTAAAGGAGGAGGCACAAAAGAGTAAATAACATCACATAAAGAGGCACAAAAATATATTATGGCAGAGAGAAAGAAGGGAGGGAGATGACCATTGTTTGAGCTTTACTTTCATCAGATTTGGTTCAAGGAGGGAATAACATACTCAGTCAAGTAAAGAAATCTAACTTTCACTACAGGCAGTAGGAGGGGGAAAGGCAAAGAAAAGGGAGAGGGGCTGATAGAAGGAAGGGAAGACTGAGGGAGGCAGTGGTTAAAAGTAAAAATTTTAAGTAAGGGAAGAGAGAAGGGAGAAATTAAAGCATAAATGGGGGAGAGGAATATGAGGGAGAGAAAGACACAGCTAGTAATCATATCTCTGAATGTGAATGGGATATAATCTACCATAAAATGGAGGCAGGTAGCAGAATGTATTAAAAAACATAATCCTACAATATGTTGTTTACAAGAAACACATCTGAAACAGGAGGATATAGACAGGGTAAAATTAAAAGGCTGCAACAGAATATATTATGATTCAGCTGAAGTAAAAAAAAAAAGTAGGGGTAGCAATCCTAATCTCAAACAAAGCAAAAGCAAAAATAGATCTAATCAAAAGAGATAAGGAAGGAAATTATATCCTGCTAAAAGACAACATAGACAATGAAATAATATCATTAATAAACATATACAGACCAAGTGGTATAGCATGAGAATTCTTAAAGGAGAACTTAAGGGAATTACAGAAAGAAATAGGCAGCAAAACTATACTAGTGGGGTACCTCAACCTGTCCTCTCTGAACTTGATAAATATAACCTCAAAATAAACAAGAAAGAAGTTAAGGAGGTGAGTAGAATTCTGGAAAAAGGTAGATATGATAGAGCTCTGGAGAACACGGAATGGAGATACAAAGGAATATACATTTTTCTCAGTGGTACATGGCACATGCACAACAATTAACCACGTACTAGGACATAAACACCTCACAATCCAGTGCTGAAAGGCAGAAACAGTCAATAAATCCTTTTTCAGGTCGTGATGCAGTGACAATTATATGTAAAAAAGGAAGGATCACGGAAAAAAAGAACAAAAATTTATTGGAAATTAAATAATTTAATCTTAAAGAATGAGTGAGTCAAACAACAAATCATAGAAACAATTAATAACTTTATTCAAGGGAAGGACACCAATGAGACAACCTACCAAAACTTATGGGATGCAGTGAATACAGCTTGTTGGGTTTTTTTTTTTGAAAAATCACTTAATATATTTATTAAGCAGATACCAAAAACAAAGAACTTTACGTAACTAACAAGTGCTGACTCCATAAGTAAACAACTTTTGGTTTGGCGCACAGTCATCTCACCTTCCAATTTCAGCTACACATAAATTGAGTTTTCCTTTTCAAAGCAAATGACATCCTGTGACAGCATGCCAAAGAGAAGGTTATTTAAGAGACCAAAAGGAAAAGATCAAAACTTTAAAAACAAAACATCTGAATCCAGAAAGAAATATATCTAGCACAGCAACAAAAATACTTCTCATTGAGAATCTGAACCAGGATCACTGCCACTCATTCCAGTCAGATACATTCAGACTTCTCTTCTTATGCTAATCTTGAATAGCAATGAAAACCTCAGCCAGAACTGACATGTTCTGTATGATATGTTTCAGTACGATGTTTTTTTTCTCAGTATATGTTTAGACACTCTTTTAGAAGGGTGACAAAACATTTTCATAGATGTGATTCTTTAACAATACAGCATATTTCAGATGTAATACATGAAACCTTGCCAGTGAAACCCTCTCTACTTCAACCCTCGACTGCATCACCTCCTCCCTCCACTGGTTGCTTGTCCCTTCCATTGTGTCCACCATCACCTGAGTTTTTAATTTCTCCTTATCCACTTGCTTCTTAACCATATCTTCACACATTCCTTTGGGTGCACTACCTGGCACCTCTGTGCATCTTATTTGTGGTGATGTTTTTATAACACAGCATATTTCTGATACAAGACATGGAGCCTCTAACCTGCCTTTCTCTGTTGATGGAGAGCTTCCCAGAAATCCCTTATTTTTCCCACCAATGGTGACAGAGCAATTTGTTTTCTGAGCCCTTGGTCCCTTCACATACTCTCTCCACTGCATGATTATGCTTTCAGCAGTGTTCATTCTTCCCCTAGTTTTTAGTCTCTCTTTATCCACTAGTTCATTTCTCACACCTTTAGGTGCTCTTTTAGGACAGCAATATAGCATTTTTGTGGATGTATTTCTCATTGATGATTTAACAATATAGCATATTTCAGATGTAATGCATTGACCCAAGATTTCTGGGATGCAGCTAAAGCAGTCCTCAAAGGCAACGTTATATTCTTCGGTCTTGACATCTGGCGTTTTTTCTGTTTCAGGCAAAACATTATAAACAGATTTACCTGAATTTATTTGAGTGTTATTTGGATTATTTTCACCTTGGAGGTCATCATCAGTCATTGATGATGCCAGAGTGTTCATATTCTTGGAGTCCTCATTAAGATGACTTTTTTGTAGTTTTTTTCTTTTTTGGTGTGCAACATTCAACTGCACACTGTGTTTTCTAGCAAGGCTCTCATGTAACTGCGTTGCCTCAACATTCTCCTTCAACTTTGGTGAGATTTTCATTTGAAGTTTTCCTTTTGAACCTTGTTATCTTCAGGTTAAATGGAAAACAGTTCTTCAGGGAAGTTTTACATCTCTTCATGCTTACATGAATAAAATAGAGAAAGAGGAGATCAATTAATTGGTCATGCAACTGAAAAAGTCACAAAAAGAACAAACTGAAAATCTCCAAATAAATACCATATTAGAAATACTGAAAACCAAAGGAGAGAGTAATAAAACTGAAATTAAGAAAACTATTGAACTAATAAATAAAATTGAGATGGTTTTATGAAAAAAACAATAAAATTGATAAACCTTTGGTCAAGATGATTTTAAAAAAGAAAGAAGAAAACCAAATTATCAATATCAAAAATGAAACGGATGAACTCACCTCCAATAAAGAGGAAATTAAAACAATAATTAGAAATTACTTTGCTCAGCTGTATGCCCATAAATTTGACAATCTTAGTGAAATGGATGAATATTTACAAAAATATAAATTGACCAAATTAAAAGAAGAGGAAATAAAATACTTCAATAACTCCATTTCAGAAAAAGAAACTGAAAAAACCACCAATTAACTCCTTAGGAAAAAATACAGAGCCAGATGGATTTACAAGTGAATTCTATCAAACATTTAAAGACCTACTAATTCCAATACAATATAGACTACTTGGGAAAATAAGTGAAGAAGGCGTCCTACAAGATTCTTTTTATAATGCAAAGATGGGGCTGATACATAAACCGAGAAGAGACAAAACAGGGAAGGAAAATTATAGAGGGGCAGAGCCAAGATGGCACAGTAGAAAGACACTCATATTCTAACTCTTCCCCCACAGCCCATAAAATACCTGTAAAAAGTTAGTCTCACCAAACTCTAGAGCACTTTCTAGTGCCCTAGAATGACAGAGTGAAAGACATTTCCAGCCCAGGGTGACCTGGAAGGTTGAAGGGACAGGTCAGTCACACCTGACGTGGGATAGTGTGTAGTGCGGGTTTGGTAGCACAGCACCTGGAGCAGTGGGACAAAAGCAAGTCACAGGGGCGGGGTCCCTATAGTAGCAGTGGAGATTTCCAGATCCCTCAACTCAAAAAGGTCAAATAGAGCTTCAGGGGTCAGTGAGAGGGCTTTTCCTAAGGGCGGGAGGAGAGCAAGGTCCCGCCTGGCCCCAGCCCCAGGTGGCAATGGTGGTCATGGTGGTGGCAGCAGCAGCAGCGTCCCTTTCTGGAGGTCTCAGCCTAAAGGCCCTGGGGAAATTGAGCAGCTGATTTGAACCTCAGCTGCTAGCAGGCCAGAGAGTAAACTCCTCTCCCTTGATTGTGCCACCTTCAAGGAACTGAGAACTTACAGGTCCCCAGAATATACCCTCCTCTTGACAAAGGACTCAAAATTCAAGTAACTGGCTGGGAAAATTTCCAAAAAAGGGGAAAAAATAAGACTACAGAAGGTGGCTTTCTTGGTGAACAGGTACTTCCTTCCATCCTTTCAGATAGGGAAGAACAATGTTTACCATCAGAGGCCTCCAAAATAAATATGCAACGGTCTCAGGCCATGGAAGAGCTCAAAAAAGATTTTGAAAATCAAGTGAGAGAGGTGGAAGGAAAAATTGGGAAGATAAGTGAGAGTACACAAGAAAATCATGAAAAGCGAGTCAACAGTTTGCTAAAGGAGACCCCAAAAAATGCTGAAGAAAATAACACCTTTAAAAATAGGCTAATTCAATTGGCAAAAGAGGTCCAAAGAGCCAGTGAGGAGAACAATGCTTTAAAAAGCAGAATTAGCCAATGGGAAAATAGGTTCAAAAGCTCACTGAAGAAAATAGTTCTTTACAAATGAGAATGGAGCAGATCAAAGCTAATGACTTTATGAGAAACCAAAAGAATGAAAAAATAGAAGATAATGTGAAATACCTCATTGGAAAAACAACTGACCTAGAAAATAGATCCAGGAGAGACAATTTAAAAATTATGGGACTCCCTGAAAACCATGATCAGAAAAAGACCTTAGACTTTATCTTCCAAGATATTATCAAGGAAAACTGCCCTGATATTCTAGAACCAGAGGGCAAAATAAATATTGAATGAATCCACTGATCACCTCCTGAAAGAGATCCAAAAAGAGAAATGCCTAGGAATATTGCAGCCAAATTCCAGAGTTCCCAGGTCAAGGAGAAAATATTACAAGCAGCCAGAAAGAAATAATTAGAGTACTGTGGAAATACAATCAGGATAACACAGGATCCTGCAGTTTCTACATTAAGGGACCGAAGTGCTTGGATTATGATATTCCAGAAGTCAAAGGAACAGGGATTAAAACTAGAAGTCACCTACCCAGGAAAACTGAGTATAATACTTCAGGGGAAAAAGTGGGCATTCAGCGATATAGAGGACTTTCAAGCATTCTTGATGAAAAGACCACAACTGAATAGAAAATTTGACTTTCAAACACAAGAATCAAGAGAAGCATGAAAAGGTAAACAGCAAAGAGAAGTCATAAGGGACTTACTAAAGTTGAACTGTTGACATTCCTACATAGAAAGATGATATTTGTAACCCTTGAGATTTTTCTCAAAATTGGGGTAGTTGGAGGGATTATACACATACACACACACATACACGTATATATCTATTTATAGACATATATAGATACATATGTATATATATGGAGAACACAGGGTGAATTGAATGGGAAGGGATCATATCTAAAAAAATAAAATTAAGGGGTGAGAGAGGAATATATTGGGAGGAGAAAGGGAGAAATGGAATGGGGCAAATTATCTCTCATAAAAGAGGCAAGAAAAAGCTTTTGCAATGGAGGGGGAAAGGGGGTAAGTGTGAGGGATAAAGTGAAGGTTACTCTCATAACATTTGCCTCAAGGAAGGAATGACATGCACACTCAATTTGGGATGAAAGCTCATCATACACAACAGGAAAGTAGGGGAGAAGGGGATAAAGAGAGTGGAAGGGGATGATGGAAGGGAGGGCAAATGGGAGGAAGGTCCAATCACAAGCAAACACTCTTGGGGAAGGACTAGGTCAAAAGAGAGAGTAGAAGAAATGGGGGCAGGATAGGATAGAGGGAAATATAGTTAGTATTACACAACATGACTATTACGGAAGTCATTTGTAAAACTACACATATCTAGCCTATATTGAATTGCTGGCCTTCTCAGTGGGGATGGGTGAGGAGGGAGGGAGGAAGAGAAGTTGGAACTCAAAGTTTTAGAAACAAATGTTGAGAATTGCTTTTGTGTACAACTGGGAAATAAGAAATAAATGTAATGGGGTATAGACATTTATCCTGCCCTACAAGACAAGAGAGAAGATGGGGATAAGGGAAGGGAGGGATGTTAGGAGGGAAGGTAGATTGGGGAAGGGGCAATCAGAATGCTCAGCGTTTTGGGGTGTGGGAGGGGAGAGATGGGGAGAACATTTGGAACTCAAAATTTTGTGGAAATGAATGTTGAAAACTAAAAATAAATAAATAAACATTAAAAAAAGAAAATTATAGACTCATTTCCCTAGTGAATATACATGAAAAATTTTAAATAAAAGATTAGCCAAAAGATTACTGCAACCCATCATGAGGACAATACACTGTGACCAGGTACGATTTATGTCAGGAATGCAGGGCTGGCTCCATATTAGGAAAACTATCAGCATAATTGACCATATCAAGAGCAAAACTAACAGAAACCATATAAATATCTCAGTAGATGCTGAAAAAGCTCTTGAGAAAATACAACACCCATTCCTATTAAAAACAACTGAGAAAATAGGAATACATGGAGACTTCCTTAAAATGATAAGTAGCATCTACCTAAAACCATAAGCAAGCATTATATGTAATGGGGATAAGGTAGAAGCATTTCCAATAAAATCAGAAGTTAAACAAGGATGTCCATTATCATCACTGCTATTCAATACGTTATTCAATACTGCTTTAGCAATAAGAGAAGAAAAAGAAATTGAAGGAATTAGAATAGGCAAAGAAGAAACTAAGTTATCACTTTTTGCAGATGATATGATGATATACTTACAGAATCCTAGAGAATCAAGTAAAAAACTACTTGAAATAACAAAATACTTGAAAGCTACTCGAAATAATAAACAAAATTAGCAAAGTGGCAGGATATAAAATAAACCCATATAAACTATCAGCATTTCTATACATTACTAACAAAGCCCAACAGCAAGAGACAGAGAAATTCCAGTTAAAGTTAACGTGGATATTATAACATATTTGTGAGTCTACCTCCCAAAACATACCCAAGAACTGTAAGAACACAATTACAAAATATTTTTCACACAAATAGTCAGATCTAAATAATTGGAAAAATATCAGTTGCTCCTGAGGAGGAGGAGGTAATACAATAAAAATTACAATTCTGCCTAAATTAATTTGCTTATTCAGTGCCATTCCAATCTAACTACAAAAAAAGGTTATAGAGCTAAAACAAATAATATTAAAAGTCATCGGAAAGAACAAAAGGTCCAGAATGTCAAAGTCATTAATGACACAAAATGCAAGAGAAGGTCACCTAGCCATACCAGATCTTAAATTGTATTGTAAAACAGCAATCATCAAAATTACTTCTTACTGGCTAATAAATAGCCAGCGAAATAGGTTAGATACACATAGGTGGAATAGGTGGACCAGTGGAATAGGTTAGATACACAAGACACAGTAGTCAATGATTATAGTAATTTACTGTTTTATAAACCTAAAGACCCCAGCTTCTGAGATAAGAACTCACTGTTTGACAAAATCTGCTGGAAAAACTGCAAAATAGCATGATGAGAACAGCCATAGACCAACATCGTACAACATATAGGAAAGCAAAATCAAAACGCATACATGATGTTGATATAGAGGTTGATACAATGAGCAAATTGGGACAGAAAGGAATAGTCTACCTGTCAGACTTTGGGAGAATGGAGAAATTTTATGACTAAAGAAGAGAAATAGAACATTATGAAATGTTATCCACATCTAGAGAAAGAACTTGGGAGGCTGAATGGAGTTGGAAGCATATTATTTGCTCTCCTTTTCTCTTGTTGTTTTGTTTTGTTTCTTCCTTCTCATAGTTTCTCCCTTTGGTTCTATTTCTTCTTTACAACATGACTAATACTGAAAATAGGTTTAATATGAATGTATGTGTAGAGCCTACAGCAAAGTGCATGCTGTCTTGGGGTGAGAGGAGGGGAGAGATAGGGAGAAAATTTGGAACTCAAAATCTTATAGAAGTGAATGCTGAAAACTAAAAATAAATAAACAAATTTGTAAATATACCCACACACTCACATACGCGAGAACATGTTACTGACCCAGGCAGCAGCTGCAGTGTCCATGGCCTCCTCCTGCAGCTTCTGTTTCTCCTGCTCCTGGTGCTGACACTCCTCCTGGAACCAACAAAGTATAGGTGTGAGCCCTGGAAACTCACCCAAGGTGCTGCCCTCCACCTCCTGTCCCGTTCCCAGAAAAAGCCTGAGTGGCCAGCGGCAGTAGCCTTAGAACGGGCCATGGGGAGAAGGGGCACAGCTGTAGTCACAACCTAGGACCCGTCAGTGCACAGATGAGGAGACCGAGGCCACTCTAGGTCCCACTCAGTGCCTCACCTTCTCCTTCTTCTCCTGTTGTTCCTTCAATAATCTCGCCTTCTCTTGCTGATCCCTGAAAACCAAGAGCCCAACCTCGTCAAGTCACCAGCAGGAAGAGGGGATGGGGCAGAGAGCTGACCTTGACCCAAAGCCCACCCCACAGCACCATCTGCCACTATCCCCAGGGCTTAACACACCACTTACTGCTGTTGCAGCCAAGACACAGGCCTAGAGGGCAGGGCCTGGTTTGTTTCTGTCTGGGTACCCCTATACCAAGTGTCTTCTACATAGCAGGGACTTAATAAGTGCTCAATGAATTGAAATGTATTTTCTGTTCTATCTTTTCCAAGGACATTCCCAAACATTCTTCTGCCAGAGGAAAGGTGGCATATAAGTGCCTAAGCCCTCCTTTCTCTCTCCAGCACCACATACATTTCACCACTTATTCCAACCTGAGACACTGATGAAGGAGCTGGGAACCAGCACTGCTTCCCAACAGAACATCCCTCCCTGTATAGTTCTCAGAATAGGTGCCATGGCTCAGGCTCCCAACTGATGCACTTGGAAGACCTTATAGAGATCGTTCAGAGATCAAATTAGACTGAGTGTAAAGAGTTATGAAACCAAAAGAAATGATTAGTGTAAGAGATGCATAAATATACATGCAAGTATAGGGAAGCAATTTCATATCTGGACCAGGAATTTCATCAGAGGAAGGGAACTTAGTGTTGAAACTGCCCCACCCAATGTAGATGGGTCCACATGTTAAAGATGATGCAAGTTAAATGAGTAGGTATGAAGCAAGGGCACACAACCTGTCTTGACCCCATCCCTCCTCTTTCCTTATAGCTGTCCACCTTGACCTCTGACTTCTAACAGTCCAAAATGTTAAAAGGATTGTAGCTACAGAATGCTACAGGGTCTCCTTAATGAGCCAAAGAATCAGTCAAGAGATTGGCTTAAAAATGAGTATAACAATCCTACAGAGGGGGAAAAAAATTAACGCTTAATAGAAAACACAGGACTCAAGAGAAACACAGAAGGTCAAGAAAACAAGTGGTTATTGATTGACGTGTGTAACACGCCTGGAGATGCCTCTGCCATCTGGGTACAGTCAGACTCACTTGTTCCAGTAAAGGTCAAGAATAATGCCAACTAAGAAAAATTTTAACTAGAAGAGATGGGACAAAATTGAAGCAATTCTCACTTAAATAAGCCAGCCACTTGGAAAAAGTGCAAAGTGGACAAGATCAGCATTTTCCTACAGAAGTCTTGCTGTAAAAGGAACCCAAGAGTCCACACTTGATCTCCTCATCAAGTGAAGAGACGCCAGGTAAAAATACAAAGTGATCTGTAAAGTCTCATGCAGAACCAGGGTGGAAGGTTAATTAGGAGCAGGGATACCTCAGAAAACAGCATGAAAACAAGCATATATGGGATGTGGCTGGAGAGCCCAAGTAAGTGCATCATCCTGCAAGCATCTAAGGCTGGAACTAGAACATCAAACAGATGGAAAAAAAATAGAAAAGATTTAGTGAGTTCTCTAGGCTTTTTTAATTCTTTAACTTCTCAGGTCTTTCTGTGCTACCTGAGGAAGTAGAAAGGGCTCTCAGACACAACGAGAGGCCACAGTTACAAGGGGGAGAGGCTGGAACCACACAGACACAGTGGAAGTATCTCTACCACAGAGGGAACAAGACGACTGGGGGAGGGCTGATCAAAATGTGATCTGCGAGTGTGACAGAATGTTCCCATGCAGCAAGAAATGACCAATGAGACATTCAGGAAGACCTGGGAAGACTCCGATGACCTGGCACTGAGAGAAGTCCCAGGAGTTCAGGCACGATGACAGAATGGTGTCAGCTCAAAAGCCTAAGGAAAGGACAACAGACTAAACAGTCATAGCAATCCCTCTTGTTCCCACAATGCTGCCCAAATGGGGTTGGTGTAGCTTATCTTTCCTTTCAATTCAATGGGTGGAGGAAAGGAAGCATATCTGTCAAAGACAATAATGAAACTTATTTTTAAAATACATAAATAAAAATAAACACTTCCTTGGACTTGAATCCTTCTGCCAACAATTACTAATCATCTAATAATCAAGTCTCATAAAAAGCCTAAGCCTCAGTTTCCTTTTCCACAAGATGGGGTTAATACCTGCAAATGTATACCTCTCAAAACAGTTGTGAGACCTTAAAAAAGTGAAGGAGACTCAGCCTAGCTGCCCACACTGGAAAACAAAGTAGGCAAAGAATACATCCTGCCCTGATTATCCCATACAGGTAGACTGTCACCCCAATGGGTACATATACAAATGAAGGAGAAAGGCCTTAACTTAGCATCTGCTCTAGACTGAGTGTGAGGGATCAAGGCTCTTACTTGTGGTCAAAGAACAAAGGAGAGATGGCCTGTCCAAGGGAAGACGGTGAACTGGGCCCAGAATGGTGAAGGAAGAATGCAGCAGAATAGCATCGGTTTGGGGAATCGTGCAGATCCTCTGTGACACCAACTGCTCCCTGATCTGAAAATCCATCATTTCCAAGACCCTGCCCTGCCACCAACACAACCACAAGCTCAGGATCCCCCCAAAATGGTGGGCAACTATGGACCAGGGCCCACCATGACCCCGTGAACTTCAAGACAGAGTTCAATTATCACCCTGTTTTCAGGAAAAGAAACTGAGTCTTAGAGGAGGGAAGGGATGGGCATAAGGCCATACTGAGAGTAAAAGATACAGCCAAGACACAGGCCTAGATCTCACCGTAGTCCAGAACATCCCTATCAAGCCCCCCGTCCAAGCAGAGTTTGGCAAAGCCCCCGGGAGTCTGCTGGGATCTCATTCACACTCAGTCTCTCTCAGTCACGTACACACCCAATCCTGCTCACACACATTCACTATCTCACAGCCCCTCTCTCACACATACCCTCACACTCACACACTCACAGTCTCTCTCACACACATAGTCTTCTCTCTCTCTCTCTCTCTCTCTCACACACACACACACACACACACACACACACACACACACAACACACACAAACAAAACACACACACAGAGGTGGGGAAGGCATGGCAAGTGGGGAGGCCCTCACCACTCAGCCTGAAACCAGTCAAGGACTAGCTGCTGCTCCCAGATCCCTGGGGCCTCATCCTTCTGCTGCAGAAGCTCCTGTTCCTTCTCCTCATTTTGCAGCTGCTCCTGGTACCTTCCCTCTTCCTTCTCCTGGAGGTGGGAAAGAGAGGGAGCCCTGTCAGGCAGGCTGGGCGGGGAAGGCCAGGGTCAGGGCGAAGTGGGAAGAGCAAAATAACTCCGGGCCCCTTCAAGCTCTAAGTCAAAGATTGTACATGAACCATCAATGAGTCCAAATTGCCAAAGTGCCCACATTTGACTGGGGAATGAATATTCTGGGCTAAAGAACAATTTGGCTTAGCCCCCCAGAAAGGAACAGGTGAGGGAGGGAAAGCACTCATCCCAGAAAGAAGCCCCCTTCTCCTTTTTGTTACCCATGGGGTGAAGGGCGGAGAACTGTCAGGAGTCTTTTCCCTCAGTCCCCTCCTCGCTTGTGGGGCTGGACCCTTGTGAGCATAAGCAAAGTGGGATTTTTGTAGTTTTCTTTTTGGAGTTCAGTTTCCCAGGCTCAGGCTAAATTGTGAGGATCTGAGGGATTAATCTCCTTTGACCCCTGATGATTGACAGCTGTGCTGAGTCATATAGGTTTCATGCCTTCAGGCTCTGAGCCAATCAGGTCTTTGTTACATGTTCTGAGAGGCTGGTATTTGGCTTTGGGGGCTTGCTCATGAGAAGGACCTTTTGATTCCCTGGATGGGACTCTGGGTAGCCATTTGTTAAGAGCCCCCCAGCTACTCAGAGGTTGGTGCTGTCCCATCAGGAGGTGTATGAAGGTGGTTGTGTTACTTTGTTCAGGCAGTTGGAGCACTGTCTGTTGATCTTTGTGCCAATTTTTCTGCTTGTGTTTTCTATACTCACTTTTTTCAACTTATCTGTAATTAAAGTAGGACTGTTGACCCCTTTAAATTTGTCTTTCCCTTAGAAAAGCAGATCAAAAAACCTGTGCCAGAGATCACCCTGTGTGCTAGGGTGGTTGTTGCTGCAGTCCTATGCCAAGGAAGAATGACAATGACTATGGCATTTCTAGGGTGCTTGGCTTGGGTCAGCCTCTCTGTTCCTTACCAACGATTCTGGGAGGCAAATGGAATTTTATGGAAGAGGCAACTGAGGCAGGCAACAGTTAAGTGACCTGGCCAGGGTCGCTCAATTACTAAATGTTGAGGCAGATCTGAATTTGGGTGTTCCTGACTCAAAGCCCAACACGCTGGGCTCTACAACTAGCTGCCCCACAAGGAAGGTCCCTTGTCCTATGGGGACTAAGGAACTGAGGATGGACAACTCTGCTCCTGCCTCCCTAGGCCTCCATCCTTCCCCACCCACTGGGGCTTCCTTCCTAGGATGTCCCAGTCCAATGCTTCATCCCCCTTACCTGCTGGAGCCTCTTCAACCTCCAGACCTCAACCTCCTGCATCCGCTTCTGATTCTCAGCCTCCTGCATCCTCCTCCAGACCTCAGCCTCCTGCATCTGTCTCCAGGCCTCAGCCTCCTGCTTCCACTTCCAGACCTCAGACTCCTGCATTCGCATCCTGGCCTCAGCCTCCTGCATCTGCCTCCAGGCCTCGGACTCCTGCATCCGCCTCCAGGCCTCAGCCTCCTGCTTCCGCCTCCAGACCTCAGACTCCTGCATCTGCCTCCAGATCTTGGCCTCCTGCATCTGCCTCCAGGTCTCAGCCTCCTCCAGCTTCTTGGACACTTTCTTCCCAGCTTTCTCAGTCTGCCACCCATCCTTTACCTGCCAGAACCCCCAAGACAGCTGGTCAGCTCCCATTAGGTCAGACCCCTGCCCAGCCCAGCCCCATGCAGTCAGCACCCCCCTCAGGATCCAGGACCCAGAGTCGCCAGTGACCTCCTCATTCTTCTCCAGCTGAGTAGGATCTTGCACCAACTGATCCAGGTTCTGCACCAGCTGAGCTGGGTCCTTCTCCAACTGAACTGGGTCCTTCTCCAGCTGAGCCAGGTACTGCTCAGGGTGGTTCTTCTCCTCTATCTCCAGCTGTTCTGCCCACTCCTGGGCCTGCCCAACCTTCTGAAAGAACTCTTCTAGGTTCCTAGGGGTACAAGGAGGAATGGACTTGTCCCTGGGCTTGGAGACCCCCTCCATCCTACTCTGGCACCCCCATTCCCCAAGGCCTCGCCAAGAGCCAGGGAGTGGGCAGTGGCAAGACAGGGGCAGATGCTCACCGCTTCATTTCCTCCAGATGTACATGCTTGACCTCTTCCAGGTGTGGGAGCTTGTCCTTCTCCATCTTCTGCTTTCTCAGCAGCTCCTCCTCCTCCTTTCTCAGGTTCTCCAGCCACTGCTGCTCCTTCTCCTTAAGATGGACAGAGGGATGGAGGGAAGGGCTGGCCTGGCAATGAGGGAGCAGTGGACAGGCAGGGACTGCAGCCACCCTTCCCCACCTTCCTGTGCAATGCCCACCTTCACCCAGCCCAGCTGCCTGGAACACAACAAGGGATGTGTCATAGGCAGGAATTGAACCCAGATCTGAGATCAGCCATCTCTCCACTTGCTGTAATGAATATTATTGACACAAATGAGATCAAAGAAATGGAGGAGGTTACTGCCCATGCCCAGAGCTGCAGGCACAATGGGTGCCCTGTCTCCTGCCAGTGTGGCTGCCCTGGATCAGCTCAGCTACTTAACTGTCCAGGTGGGCTTGGGCCACTGCTCCTCCTCTGAGATCTAATATTTACCATCTGCAAAGTGGACTTGTTGTCCTTCAGCCACACCCCTCCTGTGGCAGCCGCCCAGAAACCCTCCTGCAACACCTAGAGCTCCAGGCTTGGGGTCTGCCCTGGCTTCTCCTGATAGACACGGTTGAGGCATCCCTAGTCAGCCTCAGGGGACCACTGACCCAGAAGGACAAAGGGCTTAGCCAAGACCACATGGGCAGAACACAGCAAGCCAGTGTTCATGAGAAATGGAAAGAGATGGTGTCTCCACACAGATATAGGGAAGTGGATTTCCTTGCAACAGATATATACCTCGAGTCAGGAGAAAAGCAAAAAAAGGTCGCAATGACACCAGTCTCATCTGGGGCTGGAAGTCAAGAATGAGGCGCAGGGTAAAACAGGCTTAAAGTTTGCATGCTTAACTACTTCATGAAGGTCACCTTCTCCTTCCAGAGAGGAGTTATAGCTGATTTAAATGAACATGTGATGGATATGGAGGGAGGAAAACATATCAAGGTGAACCATGAGGGAAGTGTGCAGGAAAGTCGTACACCTCAGAGTACTCAGTCAATGAGGAAATGGGGGAGGGACCTTGTGTTTCAGGACAGGGACACAGTTGCTTCCTCTGGCTTCTGGAGGTGTGTGTCTGCCTTAGCAGCATACCTGCTTCTTTCGAGAACCTATACAGACAAACTTGCCTCATCTACCTCGTCTTTGCTTTTCCTCTAGAAATTTTATTCATAACATTCAGACCCCCGAAAAGCTATGGGCAGAGTCTCATCTGGTGGTGTGAACAAATGATACATCCCAGCGGACCCGAGAACAACAGCCCACCAGCCCGAGTGGGAGGCAGTCCCCACAAGTGGCTGGGAGGGACAGGGAGCAGCTTTCTCATGCCCCTCGTCCCCATGTCCATAAAGAAGTCACTGTCCCACTGTTCTGGGAGAGCCACCCCCTCACTGCTGCCCCGAGGGCCTCTCAGTGGGTTGGGACCTCTCTGGCCAGGCACTTCCGGGGCACCCCTTCTGAGGAAGGGCCGAGGAGAGCTGGTGGAGCTTGGCCTGAGAAATCTATCCTATGAGGGCCCATGGAGGGAGCTACAGAAAGAGGAGAAGCAAAAAGAGGGGGTGTCCTGTGGAGAAAGGATTATCTCTGCTCTACCACCCTCAGGCAGCAAGATCAGAAACCTCAAAATTATCAGGAGGCCAACAAGAACAGAAAACGCAGCTTTCTAATTTAACTCACTTGCACATTCACTTGGGGTCTACCAGGGTCGAGCATCATGCCAACAATAAAAGACACCCCACCTTTTACAAACAGCAAAAGCTGTTCAAAAATGTAACAAACTGCCTAGTGAAGTAGTGATCTCCCGATGCGCTGAGGTGTTCAAGTCAAGGCTAGACAGATGAGCACAAGTTTGTACGCTGCGGAGGGAATGCCTCCCTCTGACAGAACTTAGGGCCAGAAACTTCTCTGGCTCCAAGGACCCCCTGCAGTCAACTCACCCACAGACACTCACGGCCAAAGTATCTCTCCCTCCACAGGGGCACAGAGGAGGAATCTAAGGTTTTCCACAAGGATATCGCTGCAGCTCCCCAGGTTCCCCAGGGTTTCCAGAACTAGACAAGGAAATAGCCTACAAATGGGTGGTTTCTGCGAGGCCAGGGGGCATTGCCACTCCATTTCTCCAGCAAGAAAGCCCACTCTAGAAGTGATGTGACACGAGCAGGTGGGCTCCTGTCCCTATGCCTCCCAGAGGCACCCATCCTGGGCTCAAGGGAGAAGAGCCCTGCCCTCCAGCTCAGCTGCACCAACATGGCACATTGGAGCTACCCTAACCCTAACCCTAACCCTCACCCTAGGGTGGAGGCGGCCACCGTAGCAGCAGCATCCACTTTGGAGCCATCAGAGTAAAGATCCTGGGGGAATCGAGCACCTGATCTGGGTCTCAGCCCTGAATGGCAGTCCTGGGGTGAGGAAGAGCACTGGCATGGTGGAGCTGGTGGAGGGTCTGGAGAGGAAATCCTACTCACAAATCCTGGGCAGAAAAGAGTGCTTGTGGTTGCTCACAGACCAGGAAAGGAGGAAACTCCTCTCCCTTGATTGTGCCACTGTGGAGGAATTGAAAACTTACAGGTCTCTAGAGTATACCCTCCTCTTGACAAAGGACTCAAAAGTCAAGTAACTGGCTAGGAAAATGCCGCAAAAAAAGGAAAAAAAAAATAAGACTATATAATGTTACTTTTTGAGTGAACAAGTATTTTCTTGCATCCTTTCAAATAAGGAAGAACAAAGAACACAATCAGAGGAAGACATCAAAAATCAAGGCTTATACATCCAAAACCTTCAGAAAATATGCAATGGTCCCAGGTCATGGAACAGCTCAAAAAGGATTTTGAAAATCAAGTAAGAGAGGTGAAGGAAAAATTGGGAAGAGAAATGAGAGCAATACAAGAAAATCATGAAAAACGAGTCAACAGTTTGCTAAAGGAGACCCAAAAAAAGGCTAAGGAAAATAACACCTTTAAAAATAGACTAACCTAAATGGGAAGAGAGGTCCAAAAATCCAAAGAGAAGAAGAATGCTTTAAAGAACAGAATTAGCTAAATGGAAAAGGAGGTTAAAAATCTCATTGAAGTAAATAGTTCCTTAAATATTAGAATGCAGCAGCTGGAAGCTAGTGACTTTATGAGAAACAAAGAAATTACAAGACAAAACCAAAACAATGAAAAAATAGAAGATGATGTGAAATATCTCATTGGAAAAACAACTGACCTGGAAAATAGATCCAGGAGAGACAACTTAAAAATTATGGGACTAACTGAAAGCCATGATTTAGGAATATTGGAGCCAAATTCCAGAGTTCCCAGATCAAGTAGAAAATATTGCAAGCAGCCAGAAAGAAACAATTCAAGTATTGTGGAAACACAATCAGGATAACACAAGATCTAGCAGCTTCTACATTAAGGGATTGAAGGGCGTGGAACAGGATATTCCAGAAGTCAAAGGAACTAGGACTAAAACCAAGAATCACCTACCCAGCAAAACTGAGTAGAATACTTCAGGGGAAGAAATGGTCTTTCAATGAAATAGAGGACTTTCAAGCATTCTTGATGAAAAGACCAGAGCTGAAAAGAAAATTGGACTTGCAAACACAAGAATGAAGAGAAGCATGAAAAGGTGAACAGCAAAGAGAAGTCAGAAGGGACTTACTAGAGTGCCAGCATCAAAGCTGACTCTTGTCTACACCAGACCTCTGGCTCGCCTAAGGCACTGCCTGGACCACTGCACAGCCCAGCTCCCCAGGAAGGCTTCCACCCCCAAACTGCACTTGCAGCTCTGGTGGAACTTGCAGGCACAGCCCAAGCAGAGAAGACTGCCCCCAGCCCTGAGGCTGACCTTGGCGTCCACCTGGTACAGAGCACTGCATCTGATGCAGTGTGATGCATGATGCTGGTGCAGCTGGCTGAGGTCAGTGTCAGGAGCATCTGGTGCTTCTGTACCATGTGTAGGAAGGTCCATGGGGGCACATCAGCTGCCAAAGGGGATGGGGATGAGGATGAAGGTGTATGGGTGTGATAATGGTGCAGCGGCCACTATTGAACCCAGGAGACTGGGCATGTGTAAGTGCCTCACCTTCC
The DNA here is from genome assembly GCF_028372415.1 of Notamacropus eugenii. Classification (NCBI taxonomy): domain Eukaryota; kingdom Metazoa; phylum Chordata; class Mammalia; order Diprotodontia; family Macropodidae; genus Notamacropus; species Notamacropus eugenii. The sequence continues at coordinate 2,283,469 of NC_092879.1, read as the reverse complement.
TGACCTTGCTGCGAGGGCAGATGGTGGAAGGCATCCTGGTTCTAGGAGTGAGGACCTCACCGTCCATGCAGTCCCCGTTCTCATTCAGCTCTCTGACGGCCTGCTTGTAGACCCGCTTCCGCCTGTGAGGGGCAGAAGTAGTGCCAATGGGGGACTGGGCAGGAGGACAACAGCCCCTCCCATGACCCTGGGGCCCCTCCTCAGCTCAGATGGGGCCCAAGCAGGCAGGCCATGACAGGTAGAGTCTTCTCAGGCTTCCCCTCCCTCTGTTTACTAGGCCTGGGCCACATCTTCAGTCACCATGGCCAGCAGGCCATGGGGACCCCAGTTCTAGAAGGCTCTGTGCCAGGTCTGGGGGGAGGGTACAATGCGAAGCAGGCTCTGCCTGCTCTCGTGGAACTTACCGTCTGGCAAAGGGAGAAGAGGCCAACAGGGAGGATGATAAGTCTCGCCCACTACTGATGGGGTGCTTGGGTCCATGTGCTTGGGCCCCAATTATAAAATCACATTTTTCTCTAAAAATCACATTTCTCTCTAAAAATCTCATTTCTCCCTGACCTCAAAACGCTATCCAAGGCAGTTTCTCCTGAGTCCAAGGACACAGCCTGCCCCAGCAACAACCGTTATCTCCCTTCCTGATACAGCAGCCAGGTGCACCTACAGAACTTATTGGTCTGAACCACTTGTGCACTGGCTGAGCTGGCTGTGTTCTGGGTCATCACCACATTTAGTACTCACTGACCAATCGTATGTATCAGATTTAGACATACGTAGATTCCCTTACATTTATCTTGTCTAACAAGATATTGATGAGAGTAGCCTGGCATTCTTCAGTCAGCCCTGACCATTAGGTGACTTAGTGACATTTCAGACCTAAAACCACACCTCCATGTAGGCCCCCCACCTTGGGATATTTACTGATGAACTCTGGGTAAAATACTTGTGCAGTAGATACCAAAAGTGCATGGTCCTTTAAGTACTAACTACTCCCTAATCCCACCCCAAAATATGCAGTTAGCATATTTGGCACGTTTCCTATAGAATATTCTATATAAACATTACCTGTACCCCTCTAAGTTTTCAGGTTCTCTATGAACTCTTGCCCACTGAAAAGCGTAATAAATCTTTACCTTGACCTCAACAATGCTTGAGACAGCAAATTCATTCCAGGTGACATTCCTCTGGTACTCCTGTCTTTGTGGGTTGGTCTCACCCCACCCCTTTCCAGCCCTCATCACTACGACATATCTTCAAATAAATTGAGTATAATTTTTATAAGCACTTCCACCATAAAGAAGCCTTGTATTAGGTTCTGAGGCTTCAGAGGCAAAGATGAAACAGGCCCTGTTCTCGAGAAGCTCACTTTCTACTGGGGAATAGAGCATGTGTGCAGGTCGTGGACGCAGGTCAGGACTTACAAGCTAATGTGAGGAGGGTCTCTCCACTGGAGACCACACCCTCTCCCACAAACCTGCCTGTCAAAGCCTCGAGTGTGGGCTGGCTTAACCAATGTCCTCCATCATGCCCCCAATGCAGCCACCCGATACACCCAAGCATTGTGAAGGTGGAGCCAGAAGGTCCCTGAGGGGCCACTCAATCCAACCAATACAGAAAAAGAAACTGAAGCCCAGAGAAGTGATTTGCCTAAAGTCACACAGTTAGGTTTGTGATCGTATCATCCAGAGATCTTAGGGGATGGCCCAATCCTGTCCTTTCACCTGCCCCACTAAGCAGACTCTTCAACGGATTCTGAGAATGAAGGTAATTTGGACACGAAAGGCAAATTGTATGACAAGAGGAACCTAGGCGTGCCAGGATGGGCTGGGCAGGGCCAAGAGATCACAGCTCTCTGACATGCCTCGTGGCCCCCAAGCTTGGCTCAAAAGCTGCCTTTCCTAGCAGGGTGCCCACTAGAAGCCTCGTTTGGCTCAGTGTATGGGGTCTGGTGTTTCAGAGGTACCCAAGTCCAAGCACCACAAGAACAGGTCCCCAGCCTAGCATCCAGGGCAGATGAGGTGCCAATATCTGCTGACTGATCAAAGCACAGAGCAGTGCTCTAGGGGCATCATGTTCTTGGCCCCTTGGCCCCCTCCTGAGGCTGTCTCAGGTTAGCTGCCAGCCTCGCCCCACTCTTGCCCCAGTATCCTGACCACCACCTCCCCAGCATCTGTCCCATCACCTTCCCAGCATCCTTCCCCCCATCTCCCCAGCATCCTTGAGATCGCGGCCCTGCAGGTCATCATACCCATCATTCTTAGACAGCACCTTGGGTTTGTCTCTTTGGTCCGTCTTCCTCTCTGTGGGGGGAAAATGACCAGGGAAGAATCCCTTATACAAAGCCTGTCACCCCACTCTCTCCTTACATCCTCACCATAGAGGAGCTAATTCAGTCATAGAGCTTGCCCAAAGAGATGACCTGCCCAAGGTCACACTGAGCCCCAGGGAAACAGGTTGCCAGGTGCCCCCCCCCCCCCACTCAGGTGTCCTGATGCATTTCGCAGCTGGCAAGTGAGCAGGAGCCCACTGAGGAGCCAAGTCATCATCTGGAGCTAAGATTATAGACAATCCTAAGTGGTCAACCTGGGCTAACCATGAGACCACTCTGTCTGTGGCTGTTGGATCCAGAGGGCTCCATCCTAGCCCCCCTGTCCCCCAGCAGCAGCCTGCCCAACTGGCCTCCTCCCTCTCAGTCCCACCCCACTCCTTCCTTGGACCATGAACCTTTTCCTCATCTGCCCCTGAAGCTACAGCTAGAACCTGTGGCCCACACTTTGCAGGCCATGCCAGGGCTGGCTGCCACAATCCCATGATCCCCTGAGCCTGGCAGCCAGTTTGGACCAGCCTACAATGGTGCCTGTGTAGTGTGACTGCCCGGCCTGGCTTCAAGCTGGAACCACCATCCTACTCTTCCTCCTTCCTTCTCCTCCACAGCTCCTCCCCCTCCTGAGGTCACAATCATCTTCATTTCTTTTAAAGAAAACAGCAAGCTGTTCCTGAGACACCACTGGTGATTCTCAACTGACCCAACAGGTCAGCGTGTGCCCTGGGATGCCCACACTGCCCAACCTGCCCAGGATGGCCCCAAAGGACCATCTCGGGTCATCGAGCTCAGGACAGCCTTCCCGGGAGTGGTTGTCCTGGCAACCCTTACTTTAGAAATGAGGAAACTGAGGACCAGAGTGGGGTGCTTCTGCAGCTTCTTCTTAACTGCCCTCCAGAAAGCAACAAGGGGGTAGAGTGTGAGGAGGGTTCTCAAGTCTGGATTTCACCAGCACAAACAACTACCAACCTCTGGAACCCCTGCTTCCTTCCTATGGCCCACCACCCCAGGAAGGTGCTCTTACCACTGCTGCCACCTGCTTGGCTTCCAGATTCTGGCTGGGCCCTCAGGGTGCTGATGGCAATCTTGTTAGCATTTGGAGGATGTAGAACTCCCTTGGTGCCCTCCGGTGCCTGCAAGCAAGGGCAGAGCACTAGGTTTCATTCTGGCCCAGTCCCTGATACTCCCACTTCCTGAGTCTGAAGCTACCCTCCCCCAAGAGACACTTTCGTTCCCAAACTTACCAGGCCTACCATCCCCTTTTCAGCACCACCCCTGGAAATCTAATTTAACATTTTTTAATTTGAAATTCGCATCATTTCAAACTACTGCCATGCCCCTGGATCATTCCAGTGCCCCCAAGGGGCAGAATCACCCACTTTGAGAGCCTATGGCTTAAATGAACAGCGGTCCTGATCCACAGCACCCAAAGGTAGGGAAAGAGTGAATGTCCTTGGAGGCAGAGGGCATCTCTGGTGGCTAGCCTGGAGTCCAAGAGTGTGTGGCCCTGGAGGCCCTTCCACTGCCCGCCCTTCCACCTGGGGCTCAGGCTCCCATCCCCGGTGCCCTACCACCTCCTGCTGGTTTTCTCTGGCATGTTCCATCTCTTCCTCCTCTTCAGAGCTGAAAGGAAGCAGGGAAAGATTGAAGAACTGCCCAGGCCTCAAACACCAGGAAGAGCGAGCTCCAGGGACGCCATGCCTCCTCCTCACCAGGAAGCTCCCTTCTCCTGGCCCAGGCCGAGCAACCCACCTGTTCACCTATACTGGCAGGGGCACGGGGCAGGGGAGGGATTCTTGTGCAAAGGCATGGGGATGGATGATACAACACTGTTTAGAGGGGAATGGTGAGGCAGCTGGCTGAGCTGGATCAGGGAGGAAGGAGCAGAAAGCCTGCAAAGAGGGCACAAAGCCAGATGGTACCATGCTTTAAAGGACAAACTGGAGTTTTTATTTGATGCTGGCAGTAGGGGGCCTTGGAAGCAGAGATCTGATGGTCAGATCTGATGGCTCCAAGGAAGGCAGAGACCAATGAAGAGGCCACAATAATGGGGAGGGGAGGGAGCTGTGCACAGAGGGGCAGTACTACCCACTGGGGAAGGATCAATGCCTCCCTAGAAGGGCAGATCTGCCCACCAGTACACAGAGCCACCAACAGTCATTACCCTCTCAGGGGCAGGCTGGTGGACTCCCGTGCTGGGTGGACACTCCCACAAACCAGCCACAGGCCTTACTCTCCTTGAGCCTCAGTTTCCTTCTTGTAAAATGAAGGGGTTCAGAGGATCACGGCCTTTGAGCCAAAGGCCACAAGTCCAACTCTTGCCTTTTACAGATGAGGAAACTGAGGCCCAGAGAAGCCATGTGACTCAGGTCAGGTCAAAAGCAGAGCCACCAACACCACCCCCAAGGCCAGCTCTGATCCTGGTGCCAGGGCCCTTTGCATGAGCCTGCAAGACTCTTCCCCTCTCTGACCTCCAACAAATCTGGGGTTCAGGCTTGGGGCTGGAGAAGGACTTTGCTACGGGAGGGATCTCCAGGCTACCTCCCCTGGTGCCCCTGAAGGACATGATAACATGGGCCATGATGGCATCCTCCTGGCAATGATCAGGCCAAGTTCCTAGCAATGGTTGCCTCACCCATGGGGAATGGGGGAACTTCAGTGATGGAGAGAAGCTGTGCTCTCCAGGGGGCTCCACTGGCGTTCAAGCACCAGGGTTAGTAAGCATGAGAAGCCGCTCACTCCCCTTCCCCCTTGGCTCCAGAGGAGACGCAGGTCTTCACAGGGTCTCCCATGTCCCCAACCCCTTGTTCTACTCTCCTCAATGGGGAACTTCAGCATTGCCAACTAAGCATCCACAGGGCAGTCAGGGCCATGAAAGGGTCATAACCCAGGGAGGCCTAGGTGTGGATGACAGCGACCAGGCTGCGTGCAGCAGCTACTGTCCAAGGCTGACCTGAGCCCCATATGGCCCCAAGCATCTGCTCTTGGCCTCTGGCCCTTGGGAGCTGTGGGCTGCGGCATGGTCCAGCCATGGCCTGGAGAGGCCATGAACATGCAGCAGTGCAAGCCAGTGTCAGGGAGTTCTGCTCCTCCTTGAAGGGACTGGAAATCTTTGTGATGATGCCTTTTTATCCCCAGCCCCAGGCCATTACAGGGAGGAGGGATGCCTGTCTCCACCGAACCCTGAGCACAGGGACCCGGCTCCCAGACAAGGGCATGGGCACCTCACCTGGCTCTCCTGGGAGCTTTTACATCGAGGACTCTCTCCACGCACCTGTAGTCTGAAAAGAGAAATCAAGGACAGAACAGGAAGTCAGAGAACAGCAACGTGTCCTGGAAGGGTACTAGACTGGAGTCACAAAAGACTGGGGTTCAAATCCTCCATTTGACAACAACGTTTGATAGTTACTCTATCCCCTCTGATCCTCAATCTCCCCATCTGTAAAATGGAGATAATAACTCCTTTAGTGCCTACAGAAGGTGGTACTGGAAGGGACAAATGAGAGAATGTATAGAAAATATTGAGAGTGTGACAGAAATCATTTATTAATTACAATCCTAACTCAGATGGGAACCACTCGCTTCTTTTCCCAAGAAGTCCCCTACTAGGGCCTGGCATGGCAGGGGGAGCGGTTCCCCTCCAGCTTCACCTTCCACTCTCCCCGCTAATCTTTCTTTTCTTTTGGTCTTGTGGAAATAGCCCTAGTTTGGAAGTCAAAGAAATTACGTTCAAGCTCCAGGACTGTTATGTACTGGTAGGGGAGGCCTAGCCAAGCCCCGCCTGTCTCCAGGCCTTATCTCTCCCCCCCACTCCCTGCAAAACACAGGTGTTGGCCTAAGTCAGTGGCTCTCAAGTACAGTGGGGAAGGCATCACAAACTGGACGTGGTCCACTCTTGAGGACCGATCACCCTCCCCAGTCAGTGTCTGATGACTCCTTGGCTCTAAGAGCCAAGAAAGAGAGGAGAGCTGCTGACCGAGGTGATGGCAACAGTCCTTCTGGGCCTCCCCATCCTCTACCACCATGTCACAAGGGTCAAAAGGGCCCAGGTGTGGCTAACAGCTCCAATGGCGGAGCAGGTGCCCAGCTCACCCAGCCAACCAGAGCTTCCTGCCAGTCCATGGCAAGGAAGACCTAAGAGGAGAGGGCAGGGAACTATTTAAATCTGGCTTGTTTTCTTTTGTTGTTAATTTATTTTTAGTTTTCAGCATTCACTTTCACAAGATTTTGAGTTCCCACTTTTCTCCCCATCTCTCCCCCTTTGATCACACCAAGAAGATCGTGCATTCCAATTGCCCTTTACCCCAGTCTCCTTTCCTTCTATCACACCTCTCCCTTCTGTCATCTCCTTCCCCTCTATTTTCCCGCAAGACTAGATAGATTTCTATACCCCATTGCCTGTAGGTCTCATTTCCTAGTTACATGCAAAACAACTTTTAACATTCATTTTTAAAACTTAGTGTTCCAACTCCTCTCCCTTCCTCCCTCCCCAACCACCTCCCCTGAGAAGACAAGAAATACAATACAGGTTATACATGTGTAGTTATGCAAAACACTTCCCTAATAGTCAAGTTGCAAAAGACTAACTATATTTCCCTTCATGCTATCCTGTCCCCCATCTATTCTATACTCTCTTTGGACTCTATTCCTCTTCAAAAGTGTTTGTTCTAATTACCCCTCCTCCAATTTGCCCTTTCTTCTATCATCCCCCACCCCCTCCTCCCTCCTCCCCTTATCCCCTAATTTTCTGCAGTAAGATAGATTTTCAGAGCAAATTGAGTGTGCTTATTATCACCTTAAGCCCAATGTCATGAGTAAGGTTCACTCTTTCCCTCTCACGTCCCCCTTCTTCCCCTCCATTGAAAAAGCTTTTCCTTGCCTCTTTTATGTAAGAGATTATTTACCCATTCTATTTCTTCCTTTCTCCTCCCAATATATTCCTCTCACCCCTTAAATTTTTTAGAGTTCATCCCTTCACCTTCAACTCACCCTGTACCCTCTGTCTTTACGTGCATAATCCCTCGAACTACCCCAACACTGAAAAAAGTCTCAAGAGTTACAAATATTATCTCTCCATGGAGGAATGTAAATAGTTCAACTTTAGTAAGTCCCTTATGATTTCTCTCCCCGTTGACCTTATCATGCTTCTCTTAATTCTTGTGTTTGAAAGTCAAATTTTCTATTCAGCTCTGGTCTTCTCATCAAGAATGCTTGAAAGTCCTCTTTCATTGAATAGCTATTTTCCCCCTAAAATATAATACTCAGTTTTGCTGAGGGGGTGATTCTTGATTTTAATCCTAGCTCCTTTGACCTCTGGAATATCATAATCCAAGCCCTTCAATCCCTTAATTGAAGCTGCTAGATCTTGTGTTATCCTGACTGTATTTCCATAATACTCATATTGTTTCTTTCTGGCTGTTTGCAATTTTTTTGTCCTTGACCTGGGAGATCTGGAATTTGGCAACAATATTCCTAGGAGTTTTCCTTTTGGGGTCTCTTTCAGAAAGTGATCGGTGGATTCTTTCAATATCTGTGGGCCTTTCTACATGAACTCGGCTCTTAACACAGAACCTAAAAATCTCTTTACCAAACTGATGACCCATCTGTGTCAGGCAGGTCACCAGCATCCAACGTCTAATAGCGGGCAGGGTAGTTCAGTGAAAGGTTATGAGGAGGAAAGAGTCAGGAGAACCCTGCTGGCTGTCTGAACTTCCTTGCAGGCCTTGTCCCCAATTTGTGCCTCCTACACCGCTTCCCTTCTTTGCCTTAGAGGTATCTACCTGTCCCCTTTTTAAGGATGGAGTCACTGAGGCAGGCAACCTGAGCACAACAGGCCCCCCAGGATTGACGGGAACGGAGGGGAGACTCTAGCAATTGAGAAGGCCACTCTTCCGAGGACTTAAAGGAGGACATGGGCAAGAGTCCTCTGCCCTCTGCCTTCCCCCTTGTTATAAGGGAGCCCAGGAAGCCTGGCAACACCCTGACCTTCACGACAATGTGTACTTATTGCTTTCCGACCCCGCCCCCCTCCCTCCTCGGAGGGGGTTGGGGAAGAGAAATGTCCAGAGTTTGCTAGAGAAAAATCAAGAAAGCTCCGAGGGCAGACGGAACCAGGAACGCCCCGAGCTCTGGCCCCAAGGGAGGCGAGAGAGGGCCGAGAACGCGAACCACGGGGAGGGTTGCAGGCGAGAGAGAGAAGGCGGACAACACGCCACCGTCGAGGACCGACACGGGACCCCAAAGCGAGACCCACCGCGTGGGGGTGGGGGCAAGCAGCCCGACCGAACGCAACGGACGTCCTCTCCTTAACTCGTCTGTTCCCCAGCAGGAGCCCGGTGGCTGCACGACGGGCAAAGGCGGAGGCGGGCGGCACGACCCGCAGGGAAGACAGAACCGGCGGACGGAAATAGAGACAACAAAAGCCCTCCGACGTACCGCCGCCACGCGACTGCAACTCGATGGCTGGCGGTGACGCAACCTTATGGAAAAGCCCCCGCGGGAGACCAGAGAATCCGAGAAAGAAGAACTGGGGGTTGGCACGGACCCGACCCACACGGACGTGGCAAGGGGGAAGCGACCCAGCGGGAACTCGGAGCGACTGCGCACGCCCCGAAACAGGCGTTGGAGGGCGTTCACCCTCTCACTTTCCCAACACATCGAGGTTCACGCGGAACGCGGCCCTCGACCCCCCGCCCCGAAAAGGAGCGGAGCGCCTGGGAGCCGACCGCCCATCGACAACGGACACTTTTCCAAAGTGTTCCTCCGGCAAGCCCGACCACGGGGAGGTAAAAAATCGCGGGAAGGAGGTGGCAGGGAGCGGGGAGGGGATGGGAAGCCCGGGCCGGCCGCATCACGCGATGGGGGTGGGGGGGGCCCCGGCACGCACAAGCTTCCACCACGCCCCCCACACTGTTCCCCGAGGTTGCCACCGCCAAAGGGACTGCCCTAGGAGCAGGGCCCGGTCCGCTCACCTCGGGCAGGAACCGCCACTCCGCCCCCACAGCCAGGATGGAGGAGGAGCCAGGAGCAGGCTCGAGCGACAGCCGAGGTCTTCATCACCCGCCCGACGGCCCTCCCACGCGGGACCACAGTCACCACATCGATCAGAGAGAGAGAGAGAGAAGACAGCTGCCTCAAGATCAAGAGGCGCATCAGCCAACCGAACACCTCGATCGGGAGGAAGCCTGGAGACATCGCAGCCGAACGGAACCCGCTCACGCTGGGAAACCAAGACAGGGGCCCGCCCGGGTGAAGAAGAGCAGCTACAGAAGAAATACCGTCCCACGAGCTCGAGAAGGCAGGGCTCTCCGGGCAGCCTCCAGCAGCCTACAGTATCTCCTCCAGGTCCTGCTTTTTCTCATGAAAAGAGCACCAGAGCGCAGTTCCTCCGTAATCTGCCCGCACGAACAGCCCTCTCGAAACGAAACTAAAAACCTGCCACGTCACCCTGAGGAGTCCCAAAATCAGCGCTGCCCGGCCGGAAGAGGAACTCCTACAGGATAGGTGAGCTCAATGTCATTGACCATCCAGACTCTCAGCGGAAGCCCCCCCGGGAAAACACGGAGCCACCTCTTTCAGGCGCTCCTCCCCCAAACCCGTCGCCCATACCCGCGACCGAGGGTGCCCCACCAGGGGGCGCTGCAAGATCGCTTCCTTCAAAGGCTCCATCGGAGACAAAGTCCGAAATCCGGCCTCTCCTTCCCAAAGCCAACGTCTTCACGGCCCGAGCCACCGGCCGTAGCCTGGAAATTCACCCTCCCCCTAAATGCGCATCCACCCATTTCCACCTGCACGCTCTTGACCACTCTCACTCGCAGAGAGCCCGCCAACTCGCCTCGGCCAGAGCCTCTCCCCAGTCCCCACACCCCCAACCCCATCCCATCGGTTCCGTGGTCCAGGATGATCCGTGGGGAGAGAGGGGGGAGCGGATGATCTACAATCCTTTGGCCACGGATCCGAGTATCCACCCCCACCCCTTTCTTCGGATAAGCCCTGTCTGAGTGTCACCCAACTTCCCGGAAGCGCTCCTCCCTCTTCCCAGAGAGAAGAGCTGAGTTCCAACTAAGTTGGTATTCACTTTTTTCCTTCTTCCATCAAGTCCGACTTATCACAGAGTCGAAAGGATAAAAACTAAAAGCAACCAGATACATTTCTCTGGTTTGCAGACCATGTTCTCAGTTATAAGGAAAAGGTACAGGAACGGGGGCAGGACGTGTCAGTCAGCTAATACGGGTTCACCCATGCCACCAGGAGAAAACTTCAGAGAACAAAAGACAACGCCTTTATTCATTCCCTGCTTTGCCAGGGTAACCTGGTTGCCGTTACCCTCGGAAACAACCGGAACGCTGGAGCTTTAATACATCATCCATAATCAAACGTTTTGTAAAAGCTTAAAGATGACAGCAGCAGCAGCAGCAGCAACAACAACAACAACAACAACAACAAGACCGCTTGAGGCAGGAGGCCTGGGCAGCAGGAGAAGACTGCGGTCTCTGCAGACAAACTAGGAAAAGGGAAGATACGGTCCGAAAGCAGAGTGAGGATGGAAATACCCAGAAGGACCTCCAACACTTAGGTCGGTGGCAAAAATGAATCGGAACGAGACGAATCATTCCAGCGGAACGGTAGGTGTAACCACCACGGTGTTAGCAAAATGGCAGAATGGTTAGAGCATTCAAGTCCTCCTTCAAGAGGTCAGGCAGGTAAGGATGTCCAAAGAAAGGAGAAAGCTTCCACAACCTCCAGGAGGACAAACCTACGGTAGGGCAATTCCTTGGAAGAAATCTCAAACCTAACCAAACCCACAACCTTCCACTCACATTCACGTCCGGATGCCTTCTCACAAGGCAAAACCCACGCGTTGAAAGAATTCCAGACGGTACGCGTAACGGGAACATTTGTTAAGAATACATTTAATACGTCTACACCTGTTACGTTTTCAGGCCCAATGGGAAGAAAAATGCAGCAGGATTCCCTCCGCCTCCCCCCCCCCCCACCTCATCAAGGCACTTTCATCCAAGCACAAAACTGGAGGCACTCCAAAGGCAAGTCGGGTTTTACAAGACGAGAGCATGACAAGAAGCGTCGGATGGCTGTGGAGTAACGTGTGTTTCAGAAGTCTAATTTCCCAAGACGGAAAATGATCAATGGCAAGCTCGATCCATCTCACTTAGCGAAAGAGCCCCCAATTTAAACCGTTTGAAGCAGCAGGTACGATAAACGCTGTCACCCGTTTATAAATGGGGGGTGGGGTGGAGGGGGAGGAATATCAAAAGGGAGGGAGATGGATTTCTGTTTAAAGCAGCTCCCATGTGGTACACGTAACAGACATTTAGATGCCGGTGGTTTATGGTCTCTCTTCTGACAAGCCACGAGTTTCATTGGCAGGTGAAAAACTAAAGCAAGTGGGTGGACGGATAGGCGCGCTGAGAGTTCGTTTTGAAATGTAAATAAAATGTGAAAAGTCAGAAGAAGAAGAAGAAGAAGAAGAAGAAGAAGAAGAAGAAGAAGAAGAAGAAGAAGAAGAAGAAGAAGAAGAAGAAGAAGAAAGAAGAAGAAGAAGAAGCAGAACTAGTGACCGGTGGATTCATTGCAGACCACCTCCCTCCTCCCTCCCCCCTCCCCCGCCCACCGCGTACTTCAGTCTTTGAGGGGTCCCTGTACCCCTTAAACCGCATCACAGCCACGGTCCATGTGTGGCTTTCCCTGACAACAAGCAGCTCTCAAGCCCCCAAGGCACTTTCAGAAACCTTCCCCCTCTTAGGCCTTCTAGAAGAAAAAGTCATCTGGGTAATGCTCCGCCGGAACAGCTAGGTGGAAGGAGTGCACAGGGAATGCTGGGCCTGGAGTCCAGGAGACTCAGCCTGGGTGCCAATCTGGCCTCAGACCCTGCTCCCGGAGCCATGTCCACTTTCTTCACCCTCTTCACCTGAATTTTGGTAGCTGCAAAAAGAGCAGGAGAATCTCGACCTAGCATCATCATCGTTTCATATCAATTCAATAGAAACTTCACAAGGGCCAGAGCCTGAAATTAGCCAACCCGAACAAGAGCCTAGACCTCACAGTTTCCTCATTCTCTGAGTCAATTCAGGGAATAACAACTCCCTCCCTCCATACCCCTCCCCCCCCACCCACCCCCACCCCGCTTCCTAGGTCAACAAAGCCAGGTGGGGTTGACTGAGTGTTTTTGAGGAGGCCACTCGTAAACCGAGACACTATCTTGAAGAATGGGACTTCTACGGTGTCTTAATATTTTGTATACGTATACATTCTTATGAAATATATTTTGGCATCAGTCATGTCGTAAAAAGAATTAGCACGAATGGGAGACCCCCTGAAAAGGAAAACAGCAGCAGTAGCAGCAACAGCAACGGCAAAGAAAATAGTGTGCTGTGCACAGCAACGACCACAGTGTGTGAGTTTTTTCTAGTAGACTTGGAACTTCGTAATAACGCAAGAACTGAAAAAGAAAAAAATCCCAATGGTTTTCTAAGGCAAAATGCCTTCCACACTCGGAGAAAGAACTATGGAATTCATCCGCAGAATGTAGCAGATCATGTTTGTGTGTTGTGCATTTGTGTATCATGTTTTGATCTGTTCTATGATTTCTTCCATTTATTTCACTTCGTCTACACGGCATGACTCTAGTGAAAACGTATTCAATAGGAAAGTACATGTGGATCCCACACAGAATTGCATGCCATCTTGGGGAGGGAGTGATGGGGTTCAGACTCTGGGAACTTCCTTGAGCTCCCCTGGAATTGCCTCACTTCACCTGGCTTTTCCTACTCAAATGGAGCTCTCTTTGCTTCTCCTCCCAGAATCTGGCCTTTCATATGCAAATCTGTGATCATTGTCTGTTATCCCTTGATTGCCCTACCTGCTTCCCACCTAGGCGCCCCCAGTCTGATGTTTGTTGATTCTCCTCAAGACCCTTCCTCAACCCTTCCTCCCATCACCAGGGAGTCTACCTGCCAGAACAAATCTAGGGACAACATGAACGGAATCGCAACATACTTTTCGCAGAGATAAAGTCAGGTCTAAGTAAGTGGGAAAACATCAGTTGCTCTTGGGCAGGCCGAGCCAATAGGATAAACGCGACCATTCTACCTAAGTTAGTTTACTTATTTAGTCCCATACCAATCAAGCTCTCAGATAATTATTTTCTAGGGCTGGAAAGAGTAATATCGAAATTCATCTGGAAGAACAAAAGATCCAGAATATCAAGGGGACTAACGAAAAAATATGCTAAGGAAGGTGGCCCAACCCTACCAGATCCGAAATTGCATTGTAAAGCAGCAATTATCAAAACCGCTTGGTCCTGGCTAAGAGACGGAAGGGTAGACCCGTGGGATAGGTTAGATACTCGAGACACACGCACAGCACTCGACGTGAGTAGAGCTGTCCACCGTTCGATCAACCGGGGGATCCCAGCTTCTGGGATAAGAACTCATCGTTCCAACAAAAATTGCCGGGAAAACCAGATGACGGTGTGATGGAAACAAGGCACGGAGCAATGTGATGCCTGACGCCGTACATGAGAGCAAAGTCCAGAAGGGAGCTGCCATGAATATTTTTTTTGTTTTATTTTTTAAATTAATTTATTCATTTAACTTTTAACATTCATTTTCACAAAATTTTGGGATCCAAATTTTCTCCCCTTTTGTCCCCTCCCCCCACCCCAAAACACCGAACATTCTAACTGCCCCTATCACCAATCTGCTCTCTCTTCTGTCATCCCTCTCTGCCCTTGTCTCCATCTTCTCTTTTGTCCTATAGGGCCAGATAACTTTCTATACCCCTTTACCTGTATTTCTTCTTTCCTAGTGGCAAGAACAGTACTTGACAGTTGTTCCTCAAATTCTGAGTTGCAACTTCTCTTCCTCCCTCCCTCCCCACCCCTTCCCTTTGGAAGGCAAGGAATTCCATACAGACCAAATCTGTGTAGTTTTGCAAATGACTTCCATAATAGTCGTGTTGTGTAAGACTAACTCTATTTCCCTGCATCCTATCCTGTCCCCCATTACTTCTATTCTCTCTTTTGATCCTGTCCCTTCCCATGAGTGTCGACCTCAAATTGCTCCCTCCTCCCCATACCCTCCCTTCCATTCTCCCCCACACCCTGCTTATCCCCTTCTCCCCCACTTTCCTGTATTGTGAGATAGGTTTTCATACCAAAATGCGTGTGCATTTCATTCCTTCCTTTAGTGGAATGTGATGAGAGCAAACTTCATGTTTTTCTCTCACCTCCCCTCTTTTCCCCTCCACTAACAAGTCCTTTGCTTGCCTCTTTTATGAGAGATCATTTGCCCCATTCCATTTCTCCCTTTTTCCTCCCAATATATTTCTCTCTCACTGTTTGATTTCATTTTTTTAAGATACGATCCCATCCTCTTCAATTCCCTCTGTGCACTCTGTCCCTATGTGTGTGTGCGTGTGCGTGTGCATGTGTGTGTGTGTCATCCCACCCAGTACCCAGATACTGAAAAGTTTCAAGAGTTACAAATATTGTCTTTCCATGTAGGAATGTAAACAGTTCAACTTTAGTAAGTCCCTTATGACTTCTCTTTGCTGTTCACCTTTTCATGCTTCTCTTCATTCTGGTGTTTGAAAGTCAAATTTTCTTTTCAGCTCTGGTCTTTTCATCAAGAATACTTGAAAGTCCTCTATTTCATTGAAAGACCAATTTTCCCCCTGAAGTATTCTACTCAGTTTTGCTGGGTAGGTGATTCTTGGATTTAGTCCTAGTTCCTTTGAATTCTGGAATATCCTATTCCATGCCCTTCGATCCCTTAATGTAGAAGCTGCTAGATCTTGCGTTATCCTGATTGTATTTCCACAATACTTCAATTGTTTCTTTCTAGCTGCTTGCAATATTTTCTCCTTGATCAGGGAACTCCAGAATTTGGCCACAATGTTCCTAGGAGTGTCTCTTTTTGGATCTCTTTCAGGAAGGGATTGGTGGATTCTTTCAATATTTATTTTGCCCCCTGGTTCTAGAATCTCAGGGCAATTTTCCTTGATCATTTCATGAAAGATGATGTCTGGGCTCTATTTTTGATCAAGGCTTTCAGGTAGGCCCATAATTTTTAAATTGTCTCTCCTGGATCTATTTTCCAGGTCAGTTGTTTTTCCCATGAGATATTTCACATTATCTTCCATTTTTTCATTCTTTTGGTTTTGTTTGGTGATTTCTCGGTTTCTCGTAAAGTCATCAGCCTCCATCTGTTCCATTCTAATTTTGAAAGAACTATTTTCTTCAGTGAGCATTTGAACCTCCTTTTCCATTTGGCTAATTCTGCTTTTGAGAGCATTCTTCTCCTCGTTGGCTTTTTGAACCTCTTTTGCCAATTGAGTTAGCCTATTTTTCAAGGTGTTATTTTCTTCAGCATTTTTTGGGGTCTCCTTCAGCAGGATGCTGACTTGCTGTTCATGCTTTACCTCCGTGTCTCTCATTTTTCTTCACAGCTTTTGCTCCACCTCTCTCACTTGATTTTCAAAATTCTTTCTGAGCTCTTCCATGGCTTGAGCCCATCAAGTGGCCTGGGGTATGGAAGCCTTGACTCCCGTGTCTTTCCCTGATGGTAAGCCTTGTTCTTCCTCATCGGAAAAGAAGGGAGGAAATGCCTGTTCACCAAGAAAGTCACCTTCTGTAGTCTTATTTCTTTTCCCTTTTCTGGGCATTTTCCCAGGCAGTGACTTGACTTCTGAATATTCTCTTCACACCCACTTCGCCTCCACATCCTCCCAGCCAGTACTTGGCGTCTGAGATTCAAATGCTGCTTCCCAGCCTCAGGGCTTCGGCGGGGGCAGGGCTGCCATTCAGTGTGAGATCAAGTTCAAGTGCTCAGTTGGGGGCAGAGCCACCTCACCAGGCTCAGTTCCCTCAGAGGTTTATGCAGAGACCTTCAACAATGGATCTGGGCTCCTGCCTGCTTGGGGAGCCCAGGTCTGCTCCCGCCTGTGCTGCTGCCTCCCGAGGGGGCCTGAGTTACGGGGGCACCCCACTCCCCTCTCGACCCACCAAAGAGACCCTCTCACTGACCCCCATCACCTGCGGGTGGAGGGACCCGCGTGGCTGCTGGAGATTCCGTCCCCGAAACCTACTCGGATCTGCTCCCCTCGGTGCCACATGGCCAAGGGAGGGCTGGGCTCTGCTCTGGGTCCGGGGCATGACACACCTTTCGCTGATTTCTCAGGGCTCTCTGGAACAGAAATCTCATCCACTCTGTTGTTCTGTGGCCTCTGCTGCTCCAGAATTCGCCGGGAGTTCTTTTTTACAGATGTTCTATGGGCTGTGGGTTCCGAGCTATGTGTATGTGCGTCTTTCTACTCCACCATCTTGGCTCTCTAGCCCCCCCCCCCCCCCCGGCCATGAATATTTTCGTACGTGCGGGACCCTTTCCCATTATCACGATCTCCTTGAGATACACTCCCGGAAGCAATATTGCTGGGTCAAAGGGCATGCACATTTCCGTCGCCCTTTGGCCACAGTTCCAAATCACCCTGTGGAATGGTTGGATCAGCTCCCAGCTCCACCAGTAACTAATGAGCATTCCAGCTCTCTCACATCTTCCCCAACATGTATCACCTTACCGTTCCGTCACTTCTGCCAATCCGATAGGTGCAATGCGGTACCCCGAAGTCGTCTGGATTCGCACGTCTCTGATCGAGAGCGATGGAGAGCCTTTTTTTACATGACTAGAGATAGCTTTGATCTCTTCCTCTGAAAATTGCCTGTTCGTACGGTTCACCTGAAAACTTGGTTCAAGTAAAAGCAACAGGCTAATGCGTACATTTTATGATTCAATCAATCAATCAGTCAATCAATCAATCAACCAATTAATGAAGCGATCAATTCCCTATTAAGGAAAATGGTAACATAATGCATCATGGAGCCAGAAAAATGTTCTGGCTACCGATACGAAGAACTGGGCAGCCTTAAATCCGTTTTAGGACAAAGAAGTGTTCCATGTCCTTCAGATGGGTGATCTCCATAAGTGATTCACTAGACCGTTAGAAAAGAATTTCTCAATTGCATAGGTTGTCAACACAATAAGATAAAATTTGACAAAGTTTCCAATGGAAATGACGACCTAAGATGTCCGTATTTTCTTTACCGTTAACATGCCATAGCGTAGGGTACGTCTACGAATATGAAGATGCAGAAAACGTCCCATCATTCAAGATAGCGTCTTAGGTTAAAGGTCTCTTAAGGAACGTGAAGTCAGCCCTGGCTGGCTTTTGTGGACATGAGAAGAGGCATTCTCTGAGTTTGCTTCAGAGAGAGCAAAGAGATTATTCCAAAATTTTATACATTAGATATTATCGGTACCCTTTGGCCATTTATCCATTGGGGAAGGACTCGCGTTCTCATATGTTCAACTCGGTCCTCTACATATTTGAGAAACGAGGCCTTCATCACAGACATTGGCAGCAAAAATTCTTTCCCACTTTTCCACTTGCCTCCTAATCTTGGTCGCATGGGATTTGGTTCGTGCCAAAACTTTTCAATGGAATGTCACCCGAAGGATCCCTTTTGCCCTTCCCAGGGTTCTCTATCTCTCGTTCGGTCAAAAATTTCTCCATTCTCCGTCAAGCTGAGAATTACACTCTTCCTCACTCCCTGAATTCATCGATAGCATCCGCCTTTACACCCGGATCACGTATCCATTCGGACTTTATCCTCGTGTACGGTGTCAGGCATCAGCCTACGCCCAGTTCCTCTGCACTGGTTTCCAGTTTTCCCAGCAATTTTCGTCCAACAGCAAGTTCTCCCAGAAGCTGGGGTCCTCGGGTTCATCGAACGGTAGACGGCTCCGTTAGTTGACTACCACGTCTCGAGTACCTAACCTATCCCTCGTGTGTACCCCTCCGTTTCTTAGCTGGTACCAAGCAGTTTGGACACGCTGGCTGGTGTATAATACAATTTGAGATCTGATAGGGCTAAGTCACCTTCCCTAGCCTTCCTCTTCATTAATTCCCCTGATATTCCGGGGATATCTTTTGTTCTTCCAGAGGAATTTTGATACGGTTGTTTGTTTGTCTGTCCATTTGCTCGTTTGCTGGTTTGTTTGCTTGCTTGCTTGTTTGTTTGTTTGTTTTTTCCCTAGCTCCGTGAAATAATTCCTTGGTGCTTCGATTGGTATGACACTGAAGAAGTGAATTAGTTTAGGTAGAATGGTTATTTTTATCCTAGTAGCTCGACCTACCGAGGAGCAACTGATGTTTTTTCTCCAATCTTGAGATTTGACTTCATTTGCGCAAAGAGCGTTTTGCAACTGGGTTTGTAGAGTTCTCGGGTTGGTTTCAGAAGGTAGACTCTCTAAAGAGCCTGCTGTTACAAATGTATTCTGTACACGTGGGCGCTTTCCCCTTTTATACGATGTCTTTGGGATACAGCCCCAGAAGGGAAGCGGTACTGCTGAGTCGAAGGGGAGGCACGGGGCCGGAGACCACCGGACTGTTGGGCCGAGCTCCACAGGGCTCTCCAGAATGGTTGAATCAGCTCTGTCTCCTAAAACCCCAGTCTCAGGTCTATGCCCTTTATGCCCTTTCCCGTGTGTGTGCGTCCTTGCTTTCTGTGCTATTTCATTCCCATCTCTTTTCTTCAGCGTGTTTCATCCTCCACCAGTGACTGAAGGAAGAGAAGAGACATGAGATCCAGGTGACCCATCCCAGACCTTATCAGGTAGGCGGTTCCATCGTACGATAGCTCGCTTCGGGTTTTTGTTTTTTTCCTTATTTTCTGATGGCTCTCCTCAACAGAGTGCCTAGGATTTTGCTCCTCAGTCTGGGAGCTGACAGGTGGGCCAGCCCTGGGACATGGCTGGATTGGCTACCCTGGCCCCTTCCTAGCCCCAGTGTGCCTGCCTGCCTGCCTGCCTGACCCACCCGACTGCAGGGAATCATTTCTCTATCGCTGGTGGCAATTCCCCCTCTGCCCCTCATCTGGACATTCACCAATCTCCTTTCCTTTCCATTCCTAGGTCTTCCGTACCACCACCTGCCAAGGAGCTCGGTGGGTGAGCAGTTGGCCGGCTGACTCACTACGCCTGGGTGAATCCCTGCAGAGATGGACATATGGAGTTGGGAACCTGGGGAGCAGCCTGTCTGTCCAAGGCCCTGCACTGGCCTTCGGAGCTCCTTTCTCTCTTTCTAGTTTTCATCTCCATCGAGAGACGAGCGGCAGCGGCGGCCAGGAAGTTGTCCACTCCTCCCAGGTGGGCGGAGGAACTTCACATCCTCAGGTCCCGGGAGCTCGGCCTTTCGGACAACTTCGGCCTCTACCCTGTACACCACCCTACCCCCCACGTCCCTAAAGGAAACGGATGTCCGCAGTTCAATGTGGTTGGAGGTCCCCTGGCCTATCCCAGGGGGCGTAGTCCGGGGTGGGGGAGGGGAGGGGGGACGGCCAGCCAGCGGTGACAGGTGAGAGAGGGGCGATCGGTGGGAGGGAGGTGTCCAGGGAAATGAAACCATCGACTCAAAAAAATAAGGTTGATTTTTGTTATTTCTTTAAAACGGAAAAAGGAGGGGGGGGAAGGAAAGAGCATGAAGGATTTTTCCTGGTAGGGGGGTGGGGGTGGGGGTGAGGGACCTGGGGACCCGCGACCGTGGAAGAAGTTGTCCGGCATGGAGCTGCCCCCGAGAGAGAGGAAGCGTTCCCTGTCCTGGGTTCCCGCACCTCCGAGTCACCGCCCTAAACCAGGACAGTCTTCAGTCATCAGGTGAAACGAGGGAGGGACTTGCGTTAGCCTTGGGGGAGGGAGGCTACGTCAGAAAGGCCACTCGTTTGGGGGGGGGAGGAGTGGTGGAATTCCTGTTCCTTCGTTTCTTTTCATTTGCTTCTCAGGTCCGTGGTCCGCGTGACACGCCTCTGATTGTTTACGGTCCTCAGGGTGGAGCGAGGTGGAGGAGAACGTGGAGGTACACTGGGAGGGTGGAACAGAGCGACCGGCACTTCCAAAAAGAAAAACAGTGTTAAAACCGTTTCTATACGCCATTGGAAAATTCAGAATACAAAATAAATACTATGGGTAGTTGAAAAAATGAAGTGGGAAAGGGTTGGGGGAGGAGGGGAAGGAAAGAATTTCGGAATCTCCAATCCCCTTCTTATTTGTACTACTCTCCCCCTCTATCCAGGAGGCAAACCACAGGATACCCATTGTCCACCTGAGGTCCGGGAAAATAGAATTCCACCTTGGACTCCTTGCGCAAAAGAGAATAAAGCTAGAGCTAAGTAAAAAAAAAGAAAAAGAAAAAGAAAAAAAAAAGCCGGAGAACTAGAGCGACAAACAATCATTCTCATTCCGTATGCAGTTACACCATCCCCTTTGTCTCTGTGACTTTGCATCTCTGTCTCTCCCTCCCTTCCCCCTCCCCCTCCCCCTCTCCCTTCCTCCCTCCCTCCCTCCCTCCCTCTCTCTCTCTCCCTCCCCTCCCTCCCGCATTCATTCATCCATCCATCCATCCATCCATCCATCCATCCATCCATCCATCCATCCATCCATCTGCTTTTTGATTCCAACCACTGGTCGCTGAGGGAAGATGACATTCGATTTCCAGAAAATGGGAAATCCACAAATGCTTTGGGGTCGAATGGGAAGGAATGAAGGGAATGGATCTCAGTACTTAAAGTGCCTCTAGCCAACGTTGGGAAATCGATGACGGTCGAAGTCACTTTAGGGCTGTCGTACCTATTTAGCTCAAGGAACGCTTGCCCTTTCGGAGAATGTTGGGGGTGGGGGCTGTGGAGAACCAAGGGAGCGAGGGAGGCAAAGGCAGGGGAATCCATCCATCCATCCATCCATCCTCCTCCTCCTCCTCCTCCTCCTCCTCCTCCTCCTCCTCCTCCTCCTCCTCTCTCCTCCTCCTCCTCCTCTATCGGAAGGAAGGTGTCCTGCCTCTGATCCAGAGTCCGGGGGCTCAGTTCCGTGTTGGAAAACTGTCTTCATTTGGTTTCTACACCTCACCGTTGGAAATAAAACGTGAGGGAGAGTGGCAAAAGAGACCTTTCACGCCGATGCCCCTTGGACGCAGGCCCGGAGGTCAAGGCTGAGCCGGAGGGCTAGGTAGAGCAAGAGAGCCTGACAGCCGGCGAGCCCGTGCCTGGATGACCACCGAAGTCCCGTGGAACGTGTTTTGACAAAGGTCAAGAATTCGGGCAGGAATCTCTCAGGCGGGCCGAAGTATCAGGGGATGGACGCGGTGTCAGGGGTACGGGAGGCAGGAGCTCAAGGGAGGGCAGAGTCTCACTGGCTGACTGAAGGTGGGATGTCACGTATCTGCCTTCTCTGAAAACACCCCCCTCCAAGAGCCAGGTTTTTTTTTTTTCCTTCTTGCTCTTTTTCTCTTTCCCCCTAGAAGTCCCGGCTGGGGTCTCCTGAGGGTAGACAGCAAAAAACCAAAAACATCTGGACTTAAAAAGCCAAAAAAAGACCTGAAGATGTCTGTCTGTCTGTCTGTCTGTAGGTCTGACAGAGAGAGAGAGCGAGAGAGAGAGCGAGAGAGAGAGAGAGAGAGAGAGAGAGAGAGAGAGAGAGAGAGAGAGAAAGAGGAAGAGAGAGAGAGAGAGAGGCCACCAGACTGTTTGGAGCTTTTATTTTCCTGGGATAAAACGTGGGAAGTCTTTGAATGCTGGGCCAAAGTTTAATAGTCGGTGGAGGAGGAGGAGGAGGAGGAGGAGGAGGAGGAGGAGGAGGAGGAGGAGGAGGAGGAGAAGGAGGAGTGGCACAGGGAGAGGGCAAGGGGGGAGGGGACTGCGCATGCCCACCCCGAAGACGGGAATCGGGGAGGGGACTGCGCACGATTATTATTCTCATTTGACAGATGAGAAAAGTAAGCGAAGCAAGAGAGGTCACCCGGCTACTGAGGTCTCCCGAGTTGAGACTCTATCCTCACTCCCTCCCCGGTCAATGGAGAACCCTTCCAAATTTAATTGGGCTGATTCTTGGACACAAGGAGCCGTCTGCACTCAAGCCCAACCCCCACGATTTTCCCTTGGGCGACAGCCCCTACCAACCATGTCCTCCCCCGGCTGACTTTCCAGGGCCCCACAGATGAAGGCAGAGATCCCTAAGCTAGCCCATCAAGTGGGACTTCCATCACCTGTCGCATTATGCAGGGGCTCAGATAATCCTCTGAATCCAGGGATGGGTGAGAAGACTCTCCTCCCCACTTTCTTATTCTATTTCATATTCTTATTCCTCCCCACTTTCTTTCTTATTCTTATTACCCTTCCTCAGTCCTGGCTTCCTCTCCTCACCCAGACATCCTAGGAGATTTAGTGTCCAGGACACCCTCATCTTTGCTAAAACAAGACAGAGGGCACATAAACAGAGAGGAACAAAGGAACCGAGTGCTGGTGCCCAGGAAATGCTCAACAACTTACAGAAAATGCCACTGGGGGTCGCAGGTTCCTGCGCCAGCTTCCTGGAGGTCCGCCAAATGGAGATGACCTTCTTCGGGACCAAGAAATAGTTGTGAATCAAGGATCCACCTTGACCCGTGAGGATCGGGGCTCTAGGCTCCTATGAACCAAGCGACTGCCATAGCGGAAGTCCGTTGACATCTGGGGGCTTCCCAGCAAGTCCGAAGGAAGCTCTGTCTCTAGCTGGGGCTGTGCTTCTGGAGAAAAGGGGGCCCCCACTCGACTCAGTCATGGCAGGCACCAGTTGGACTACCTGAAGTTTGACCACAGACCGAACCAGCCCCGCAGCTTGCACCTTAGACAACTCAGCAGGTACCACCAAAGGGGTCCTAGCCACTGGCTCAGAGAAGCTTTCCACCTGCTTCTCTGGAATCGACTCATCTCCAGAGCCCAAGGTGAGGACAATGGAGAGATTCTTGTCAGCCTTCCCAGACTCCCTCATCTCTAGGCACTTCTACACACTCTTCTGCATGTTGGCATCACTCTTCTTGGTGGCCATAAGCTCACCCACTGCTGTCAGGTTCACAGACTTTTGGGGGAGCACCATGGAAGGTTCAGGGGCCCCTCCCGCTTGGGTCCCAGTCCCATGAGGGGATGAGTCATCCATTTCTGCCCCCAGGAGCAGCTTCCTCAGCCTGTCTTGCTCCAAAGTAGCTGGTGGTTGTGATGACCACTCCTGTGGCTGGTGTGGCATGGCAACCTGCATGAGAGGGAAAGCAGGCCCTGAGATCACGGCCGTGGGCACTGCCAATCGAGGAGGGTACGTCAGTCAGACTACAAGCATTTGGGAAGCTCCCTCACATGTCAGGTGCTGTGCAGAGGGCTAGGGATATAGAGAAGGGAAAAAACAAATCCCTGCCCTCAAGGAACTTACAGTGTAGGGAACGCTAAGCCTGGAGTCAGGAAGGCCCGGGTTCAAATCCTAGCTCAGACACTTATCAGCTGGGTGACCCTGGGCAAGTCACTTTACCCACTTACCTCAGTTTCTTCATCTGTAAAAATGAGGATCTTGCACCTGAGGCCCTCCAAGACCCCTTGCAGCTCGAAATCCATGGTCCTATACCCTCTTAGGAACTCACATGTCAGCACCAAGACCATCCTCTGCTCTGCCTGGCCCTTATCTGCGTTCCCTCACCTTCAATGTCTCGTAGATATCTCCACCATTCCCACAGCACCAAACATCATGCCAGGCACACTGCCATCCTGGCAGGATGGCCATCTTAACGGGCAGGACCCCGGAGGCCTTCTGGCCCAGTCCCCTCAGCTTGCAGAGGACTGGGGAGGTGTCACAGCTGAGGGGAGTTGTGTCAGGTACTAACACACAAGGGGGTCCATTTCCACTGCCCTGACCTGCCCCAACCCACCCCACCCCATCCCGCCTGCCTAGGCCTGGGCCCTAGAAGCCCCGTACCTCTTCCTGATTGGGATCCTGTTTTCCTCCTGAGTGGAGGGCAGGTGCTCATTCCTCTGGCGGCTCCTCTGAGATGACTCTCTGGAGACCTACTCGGGCACATCACTGAGGAGCATAGAGGAATCTGGCTGCTCTGGCACCCCAGAACATGCAAACTTGACCCAACCCCATCAACAGCCCCCAGTTTTTCTGCTCAGCAGAAAGGAGGGCACACCAATGGGGGGACCTGTCGATGCCAAATCCTTCATCTTAAAGACAAAGAAACTGAGACCCAGGCAGGGCACCTGATTAACTCAAGTGCTTCCATCTCCAAGTACAGGGGTCTTTGTGGACCCCCAACAGGCTGGAGGATCAAAGTCTGCCCGAGACTGGGAGTACAAGGCCCTACAGATGTGATCACAGAGAGGGCACTTACTTGCCAAGGGGTGCTGGACCAGGTATCAGGAAGACCCCAGCTAGAACCACACTTGAGACACTGAGCAGCTGTGTGACCTTGGAAAACTGGGACAATAAACAGCCCTATTCCCCTGGGCTGCCATAAGGATCAAAAGGGTGAGCACTTTTCAAGCACTCTGCCAAACCTGAGGCTCTAGGCAACAGAGCTTCAGTCACAGCTGCTTCCATGCTGTGCCCAGACCAGGACCCAAAAGTCCCTTTAGCCTGGACTGTTCTAGAGCACTCGAAATTGCCCCAACCTGGAGAAAGCCTCAACCCTGTGGGAGAACCAGGTGATACGGTCTTGAAGCCTCCTCCTGTGCCACCTCAGCCCTGGCAGAAAGTCAGGGATCTCCCCTTGCCACAGAAGAGGGATGTATGGTCCAGGGAACATAGAGGACATGGGTTCCAGATTCACCTCTGAGGTGATATTATCCCCCCATTGATGATGGCTTGAGATTAGACTAGACTAGAGTGGCACTGCCTGATCATGTAGGAGGGGCTCTGCCCAGATTGGACTGGAAAGGCAGGGGCTCCCGGGATTGGACTAGAGGCCTTGCCTGATTAGACAAGAGGAACTCTGCATGCATTGGACTAAAGCATGGGGGCGCCCTGACCAGATAAGACTAAAGGGGCCCTGTATGGATTAGTTCAGAGGCTTTCAAAAATATAAAGAACTTCTAAGTCACTAATTTTTAGAGAAATGAAAATGAAAACAACTCTGAGGTACCACATCATATCTATTGGTAATGACAAATGGTGGAGAGGATCAAAGGCCAGATGTAGCCCTCTAGGTCCTAAAGTGTGGCCCCTTGGCTAAATCCAAACTTCACAGAAGAAATCTCTTTATAAAAGTATTTGAACTCAGTCAAAAGGCCACACTGAAGGACCTAGAAGGCCACATGTGACCTCTAGGCTGCAGCTTCACCACCCTGGATACATTTAGTTAGTCAAATATAGATGAGTTGTATTAAGACATGTCACTCATAGGGTGGAGCCAAGATGATGGAGTAGAAGAATGGACCTGCTCTAGCTCTACTCCCATAGCCCTTAAAATATCTGGAAAAATTACACTAAACAAATTCTAGAGCAATAGGAGTCATAAAATGACAGAGAGGAACACATTTCCAGCCCAAAACAGCCTGGAAGGCTGACCAGAAAGGACTATCTCACTGAGCTTGGAGCAGATTGTAGCCCAGCATGGGCCTCACTGCAGGGACAGGACTGGAGTGGCTTCAGGGCACTGAATCACGGGTGGCTGTTGGACTGTCTAAATTTCTCAACCTACAAATGCCCAAAACAGCTTCAAAGGTCAATGAGAAAGCTTTCCTTGGGTGAGACGAGAGCATGGTTCAGATGCAGGGCAGTGGCAACCGCTGCAGCACCAACCTCTACTTTTGGAACCCTCAGACATATAGACCCTGAGAGAATCTGAGTCTCAGTCCTGAGTGGTGGTGCAGGGATGAGGAGGACCACTGACCTAGCAGAGCTGGTGGCGGCTGTGGAAAGGGAATCATACTCACAGTTCTAGGGCAGAAAAGAGTGCTTTTGTTTGCTCACAGACTAGAGCACAGTCCAGGAGAGGAGAAAGCTCCTCTCCCTGGATTGTGCCCCCTTGGAGGAGCTGAGAACTTACAGGTCTCTAGAGATATGTCAGAGAAAAACTGCACAAATCATCTGAAGTCTAGGGTAGTACACACTCCACTTGACAAAGGACTCAAAAGTTAAATCGACTGTGGAAATGCCCAAAAAGGGGAAAAAAACCTAAAACTATACAAAGTGACTTTCTTGATGAAAAGGTATTTTCTTCCATCTTTTCCAATGAGGAAGAGCAAAACATATAATCAGAGGAAGACAGCAAGATTAAGGCTAATGCATCCAAAGCCTACAAAAAAAAATAGGCAATTGTCTCAGGCCATGGAAGAGTTCAAAAAGAATTTTGAAAATCAAGTAAGAGAGAAGGAGGAAAAATTGTGAAGAGAAACGAGGGTGATGCAAGAAAATCATGAAAAACGAGTCAAAAACTTGCTACATGAGACTCAAAAAATGATGAAGAAAATAGTATCTTTAAAAATAGACTAACCAAAATGGGAAAAGTGGTCCAAAAAGCCTATGAAGAGAAGAATGCTTTAAAAAGCAGAAATGGCCAAAAGTTAAAGGAGGTTCAAAAGCTCACTAAATAAAATAGTTCTTTAAAAATTAGAATGGAGCAGATGGAAGCTAATTACTTTATGAGAAATTAAGAAATTATCAAACAAAACCAAAAGAATGAAAAAATAGAAGACAATGTGAAGTATCTAACTCATTAGAAAAACAACTGACTCGTTAAATAGATCAAGGAGAGATAACTTAAAAAGTATTGTTCCAAACAGCCTATGGGCTCTAACACATGTAAAGAAAGACTTTCAACAAATTCGAGAGCAGCAGAAGCCACAGAACGATGGAGTGGAGGAGACTTCTAGCTCAGTGTGACCTGGAAGCCTGACGGGAAAGGTCTGTAACGCTGAATGTGAAGTGCAGTCCAGCTTTGGATGCATGACACTGGGAGGAGCAAGGTTGGAGCAGGCCTCGGGGGTGCAATCCCCAGTGGCAGCCCAGATCCCTCAACCCACAGGCGCCAAACGTCAGTGAGAGGGCTTTTTCCACTGGCCAAGAAGGGAGCAGGGTTGCCCCATAGCTCTGACCCCAGGTGGTGGCAGCAGAGGGTGCAGTGGACACTGGCTCCTACAGCAGGCAGCCACCAGCATCCATTGTAGGAGGCCTCATTGTAAAGCCCCTGGGGGAATTGAGCAGCTGATCAAAAGCTCAGCCCTGAATGGCACCCCTGCCCCCACCTAAAACTGCTGGAGAAATTGAGCAGCTGATCTGAATCTTAGTCCCGAGTGTTGGTGTGGCAGAACTGGAGGCAACGTGGTTGTGGAGAGGAAATTTTACTACTTATAGATTCTGGCCACAAAGGTTTTCTGGTTGCTCCCAGAGCAGTGTGAAGGCTTGATTGTGCCACCTTGGAGGAACTGAGATCTTACAGGGCCCCAGAGTATACCCTACTCTTCACAAAGAACCAAAAAGTTAAGTACCTGATTGGGAAAATGTCCAAAATAGGGAAAAAATATGACTACAAAAGGTTATTTTCTTGGTGAACTGGTAACTTCTCCCATCCTTTCAGATGAGGAAAAACAATGCTTACCACCAGGAAAAGACACAAAAGCCAAGGCTTCTGTGTCCCAAACATCCAAAATAAATATTCCATGGTCTCAGGCCATGGAAGAGTTCAAAAAGCACTTTGAAAATCAAGTCCCAGAGGTGGAGGAAAAATTGGGAAGAAAAATGAGAGAGATGCAAGAAAATCATGGAAAACGAGTCAACAACTTGCTAAAGGAGACCCCTCCCCAAAATGCTGAAAAATGACATCTTTAAAAACAGGCTAACCCAACTGGCAAAAGAGGTTGAAAAAGCGAATGAAGAGAAGAATGCTTTAAAAAGCAGAATTAGCCAAATGGAAAAGGAGGTTCAAAATCTCACTGAAGATAATAGCTCTTTAAAAATTGGAATGGAGAGGCGTAGCCATGATGGTGGAGTAGAAAGACGCATATACACATAGCTCTGAACCCACAACCCATAGAACATCGATAAAAAGGAACTCATGGCGAATTCTGGAGTAGTAGAGGGCACAGCACAGTGGAGCAAAGGAGATTTCTGTTCCAGAGGGACCTGCAAACGTCTCGCAAAAGGTCCGTTGCGCTGCGGACGCGGAGCCCAGCCCAGCCCTGCCGTGGCCGTGGCACCTAGAGGAGCAGATCCGAGCGGGCTTCAGGGACGGAATCTCCAGTGGCCGCATGGGTCCCTCCACCCACAGGTGACGGGGGTCAGTGAGAGGGTCTCCTTGGCAGGTCGAGAGGGGAGTGGGGTGCCCCCATACCTCAGGCCCCCTCGGGAGGCAGTAGCTGACGCAGCGGCAGACCAGGGCTCCCCAAGCAGGCAGGAGCCTGGATCCATTGTTGAAGGTCTCTGCATAAACCCCCTGAGGGAAGTGAGCCCCGTGAGGCGGCCTTGTCCTTACCTGAGTACCTGAACTTAATCTCACACTGAATAGCAGCCCCACCCCTGCGGAAGCCATGAGGCTGGGAAGCAGCATTTGAATCTCAGAGCCCAAGCTCTGGCTGGGAGGATCAGGAGGTGAGGTGGGTATGAGGAGAATATTCAGAGGTCAAGTCACTGGCTGGGAAAATGCCCAGAAAAGGGAAAAGAAATAAGACTATAGAAGGTTACTTTCTTGGTGAACAGGCATCTCCTCCCTTCCCTTCTGATGAGGAAAACAATGCTTACCATCAGGCAAAGACATAGAAGTCAGGGCCTCTGTATCCCAAACATCCAGACTAAATATTTTGTGGGCTCAGGCCATGGAAGAGCTCAAAAAGGATTTTGAAAATCAACTTAGAGAGGTGGAGGAAAAGCTGGGAAGAGAATTGAGAGATAGGCACTCAAAGCATGAACAGCAGGTCAGCACCCTGCTAAAGGAGACCCAAAAAAATGCTGAAGAAAATAACACCTTGAAAAACAGGCTAACTCAATTGGCAAAAGAGGTTCAAAAAGCCAATGAGGAGAAGAATGCTTTCAAAAGCAGAATTAGCCAAATGGAAAAGGAGATTCAAAAGCTCACTGAAGAAAATAGTTCTTTCAAAATTAGAATGGAACAGATGGAGGCTAATGACTTTATGAGAAACCAAGAAATCACAAAACAAAACCAAAAGAATGAAAAAATGGAAGAGAATGTGAAATATTTCATTGGACAAACAACTGACCTGGAAAATAGATCCAGGAGAGACAATTTAAAAATTATGGGCCTACCTGAAAGCCATGATCAAAAAAAGAGCCTAGACATCATCTTTCATGAAATTATCAAGGAAAACTGCCCTGAGGTTCTAGAACCAGAGGGCAAAATAAATATTCAAGGAATCCACAGAACACCACCTGAAAGAGATCCAAAAAGAGACACTCCTAGGAACATTGTGGCCAAATTTCGGAGTTCCCAGGTCAAGGAGAAAATATTGCAAGCAGCTAGAAAGAAACAATTCAAGTATTATGGAAATACAATCAGGATAACACAAGATCTAGCAGCTTCTACATTAAGGGATCGAAGGGCATGAAATAGGATATTCCAGAATTCAAAGGAACTAGGACTAAATCCAAGAATCACCTACCCAGCAAAACTGAGTATAGTACTTCAGGGGAAAAAAATGGTCTTTGAATGAAATTGAAGACTTTCAAGCATTCTTGATGAAAAGACCAGAGCTGAAAAGAAAATTTGACTTTCAAACAGAAGAATGAAGAGAAGCATGAAAAGGTGAACAGCAAAGAGAATTCATAAGGGACTTACTAAAGTTGAACTGTTTACATTCCTACATGGAAAGACAATATTTGTAACTCTTGAAACTTTTCAGTATATGGGTACTGGGTGGGATTACACACGCAGACATGCACCCAGACACACACACACACACACATAGAGACAGAGTGCACAGAGTGAATTGAAGAGGATGGGATCATATCTTTAAAAAATAAAATCAAGCAGTGAGAGAGAAATATATTGGGAGGAGAAAGGGAGAAATAGAATGGGGCAAATGATCTCTCATAAAAGAGGCAAGCAAAAGACTTATTCGTGGAGGGATAAAGAGGGGAGGTGAGAGAAAAACATGAAGTTTACTCTCATCACATCCCACTAAAGGAAGGAATAAAATGCACGCTCATTTTGGTATGAAAACCTATCTTACAATACAGGAAAGTGGGGATAAGGGGATAAGCAGGGTGGGGGGGATGATGGAAGGGAGGGCATGGGGAGGAGGGAGCAATTTGAGGTCAACACTCATGGGGAGGGACAGAATCAAAAGAGAATAGAAGTAATGGGGAACAGGATAGGATGGCGGGAAATATAGTCAGTCTTATACAACACAACTCTTATGGAAGTCATTTGCAAAACTACACAGATATGGCCTATATTGAATTCCTTGCCGTCCAAAGAGAAGGGGTCGGGAGGGAGGGAGGTAAAGAAGTTGGAACTCAAAGTGTTAGGAACCACTGTCGAGTAATGTTCTTGCCACTAGGAAATAAGAAATACAGGTAAAGGGGTATAGAAAGTTATCTGGCCCTACAGGACAAAAGAGAAAACGGAGACAAGGGCAGAGAGGGACGATAGAAGAGAGAGCAGATTGCTGATAGGGGCAATTAGAATGCTTGGTGTTCGGGGGAGGAGGGGACAAAAGGGGAGAAAATTTGGAACCCAAAATTTTGTTAAAATGAATGTCAAATAAACAAATTAAAAAAAAAAAAGAAGTTGCACTTGGGCTGAGCTTTAACATACAGTACAGGTTCTCTGAGCGGGAAGTGAGGACATAGTGATTTCCAGACATGGGGGGATAGTTTGTGTAACCATGAAGATGGGATTTCATGTACAGGAAGCAGCAAGGTGGCCGACTTGGCTAGAAATAAACATAGAATATGTGACCAGAAAAAAAAAAATTGGAATGGATCAGATGGAGGCTAATGACTTCATGAGAAGCCAAGAAATCACAGAACAAAATCGAAAGAATGAAAAAATAGAAGATAATATAAAATATCTCATTGGAAAAACAAGTGACCTGGAAAATAGATCCAGGAGAGACAATTTAAAAAGTATAGGCCTACTTGAAAGACATGATCAGAAAAAGAGCTTAGACATCATCTTTCATGAAAACATCAAGGAAATCTGCCCTCATATTCTAGAACCAGAGGGCGAAAGAAATATTGAGTGAATCCACTGATCACCTCCTGAAAAAGATCCAAAAAGAGAAACTCCTAGGAACACTGTGGTCAAATTCCAGAGTTACCAGGTCAAGGACAAAATATTGCAAGCAGCTAGAAAGAAACACTTCGAGTATTGTGGAAATATAATCCAGATAACACAAGATCTAGCATTTTACACATTATGGGATCGAAGGAAGTAGAATATGATATTCCAGAAGTTAAATGAACTAGGATTAAAACCAAGAATCACCTACCCAGAAAAAATGAGTATAGTAATTTGGAGGAAAAAATGGTATTTCAATGAAATAGAGGACTTTCAAGCATTCTTGATAGAAAGATCAGAGTTGAAAAGAAAATTTGACTCTCAAACACAGGAATGAAGAGTAGCATGAAAAGGTAAACAAGAAACGGAAATTATAAGGGACTTACTAAAGTTGAACTGTTTACATTCCTACATGGAAAGACAACATTTGTGAAATGGACAGACCGAGAAAAAGAAAAAGCACAGGCAAGAGTCAACTGGGAAATTTGAGAGAGTCATTATTAGCCAGCGGCTGTCTCATGGGAAAACCCAGAGGAGGCAGTCCCGAACAAGGTGTGTGTGTGCCTTTTAAGCATTTCAGCACTTCTCGGTACAGCCTTGACAGCAAACATATCTCACAGAACAGTTTTGACAGGGGCCCAAGTTGCTGCTAGGCAAAGGGGCACAACAGAGAGTGGCTGCGACAACAGAGAGGGGGGGCTTCTAGGGGCTGCTAAGCAAAGGGGGGGCCCAACACTGCCTAGAAACTCAACAGACATTTCTCAACCCAGTGGCTCCGGGGAGAAATAACGTCCACTTCAATTTGTAACTCTTGAAATTATTTTCAGCATCTGGGTAGTTGGAGGAAGTATACACACACAAACACACACACACACACACACACACACACACACGTAGACAGAGAACATAGGGTGAGTTGAACTGGGAGGGATAACATCTAAAAAAATAAAATGAAAGGGTGAGACAGGAATATATCGGAAGGAGAAAGTGAGAAGTGGAATGGGGAAAATTATCTCATAAAAGAGGCAAAAAAAAAACCTTTTCAAAGGAGGGAAGAAAGGGGGAAGTTAAGAGGGGAAATGTAAAGCTTACTCTCATCACATTTGGATCAAGGAAGGAATAAAATGCAAACTCAATTTTGTAAGAAAACCTGTCTTATAATACAGGAAAGTAGGGGAGAAGGGGATAAACAGGGCAGGGAGAGATGACGGAAGGGAATGCAATGGGAGGAAGGAGCAATTAGAAGTTAACACTCTTGGGGAGGGACAAGGTCAAAAGACAGAATAGAAGAAATGGGGGGAGCAGGATGGGATGGAGGGAAATATAGTTAGTCTTACACAACATGAATATTATGGAAGTTATTTGCAAAACTACACATATATAGCCTGTATTGAATTGCTTGCCTTCTCAGTGGGGATGCATGAGGAGAGAGGAATGAACAGAAAATGGAACTCAAAATTTTAAGAATAAATGTTGTGTATTGTTCTTGCATACAACTGGGAAATAAGAAATACAGGTAATGGGTTATAGAAGTTTATCTTTCCCTACAGGACAAAAGAGAAGACGGGAATAAAGGAAGGGAGGGATGTTAGAAGGGAAGGCAGACTGGTGGGAGGGATAATCAGAATGCTCTGCATTTTGAGGTGGGGGAGGGGCGAGATGGGGAGAAAATTTGAAACTCGAAATTTTGTGGAAATGGATGTTGAAAACTTAAATAAATAAAAAAGTTGGTCTACCTGAAAACCATGATGAAAAAAAGAGCCTAGACATCATCTTCCAAGAAGTTATCAAGGAAAACTGCCCTGGTATTCGAGAACCAGATGGTAAATTAAAAATGGAAAGAATTCACCGATCATCTCCTAAAAGAGATTCTAAAAGGAAAACTCCTAAGAATATTGTAGACAAATTCCAAAACTCCCAGGTTAAGGAGAAAATATTACAAGCCACCAGAAAGAAACAATTCAAATATTGTGGAAATAAAATCAGGATAATACAGGATTTACCAGCTTCTACCCTAAGGGACCAAAGGACTTAGAATATGATATTCCAGAGGTGAAAAGGAGACAGGATTAAAACCATGAATCACCTACCCAGCAAAACTGAGTATAATACTTCAGGGAGAAAAATGGAATTTCAATGAAATAGAAGACATCCAAGCATTCTTGTTGAAAATACCAGAGATGAGCAGAAAATTTGACTTTCAAATTCAAAAATCAAGAGAAACATGAAAAAGTAAACAAGAAAGAGAAGCCTTAAGGAAGTTGAACTGTTTACATTCCTACGTAGAAAGATATTTGCAACTCATGAGCCTTTTAAAATATATATACATATATGTATATATGTATACACACACACAAATATATGTAGGTCGGTATGAGTACATATGAATGTTTATATTATATACGTGTAGGTATGTATATGCACATGGGTGTATTGTATATATATGTGTGTATATACATACATACCTAAATATGCAGGAAGGCATGTGGAAGGGGATAGAAAAGGGAAGATAATAGAAGGGATAGCAAATTGATTAAATGGATAATCAGAAGCAAACACTATTGGGGGAAGACAGGTCAAGCAATAAGTAGAGGGCAGAATAAGACAGAGGGAAATGTGGTTAGTCTTTCACAACATAACGATTATGGAAGTGTTTTGCATGGCTCCACATGTATGTCCTATATTGAATTGCATGTTTTCTCTGTAAGTGGGTGAGGAGGGAGGGAGGGAGAGCATATGGAACTCAAAGCTTTAATAATGAATGTTAAACATTGTTTTAGCATGCGACTGGAAAATAAGATGCACAGGCAATGGAGTACAGAAATCTATTTTGCCGTACAGGAAAATATAGCGGACAGAATAGAAGGGAGGGTAATAGAAGTGAGGACAGACTGCAGGAAGAGCTGGATGGGGTACCTGATGTCCTGGGGTGATGGGTGAGGAGAGAAGGGGAGAAATTTGGAATTCAAATTTTTATGGAAGTGAATGTTAGCAACTGAAAATTAAATTACATATATATGTATATATATATTGAAAACAATAATTTGATATCTTTAAAAGTAAACAAAAAAGAAATGTCACTCATAAACCACTGGACAGGAATGTTAGAAGTCTGTTTTCAGGATCTAATCAGCCTATTTTTCCGAAGCGGTGATAAGATGATCTTTACAACTGTGATTGTTTTAGCACAATATGTACAAAATCGCAGCAGGCTCCTCATCCATCAATAATTAACTCGGAAGTCACCAAACAAGGAGACCTAGGATTCAGGTCCATCCCCAAATCTAAGTCTATCGCCCCATGGGTCGGGAAGGGTTCCAGGCAGATTTCAGAAAAACCTGAAAATACTTACATGAATTGATTCTGAGTGAAGTGAGCAGAACCAGAACACTGAACACTGTACACAGTAACAGGAACATTGTGTGATGATCAACTTTGATAGACTTAGTTCTTCTCAGCAATGCAATAGTACAAGACAATTCCAAAAGATTCATGAAGGGAAAACGCTATCCACATCCAGAGAAAGAACAATGGAATCTAAATGTAGATCGAAGCAAACTATTTTCTCTGTTTCTTTTGTTTTCTGTTTTTTCTTTCTCATGGTTTTTTTTCCCTCTTTTGTTCTGGTTCTTCTTTCACAACATGACTAATGTGCATGTTTTAAAAAGAAAAGAAAAAAAGAGAAAATAACTGGGCAGGACCATGAGCTTCTTTCTTGAGTGGATCCTTGGTGGAAGTGTCTTCTCCAATCCCTATTTCCTCATTCTCCTCCACTTCCATGACCTAATCCTCTTCTTCACCTCATCTACACAAAATCTTACCAGTCTTTACTCCTAAGTAAACCACTGCAGCTCTTCTCCTCTGCTCTTGGATTTCTTAGTCCCTTGTCATAACACTGCTCACTCTGCCACACTCGAACCCTGAATTACTCCCACCATTCGTATCCTTTGCTTCTGAACATAGTTGGAAGAAGTCCCAAAAGTGTGTGGACTGGCATCACATCCCTAACTTCTTCTTTCTTCTTAAAAAGTAATATTTTCCTTTTTCCTAATTGGTTCTCTATTCCAATTACCACAGGAACTATTCCAAACTTTCTTATCAATCTTCAAGCATCCCACAGCACCCACTCTTCCTGTCACCCAGCTAAAAACTTTGCCCTCGTACTTCACCAAAAAAAAAAATCAAAATCATTTACAAAGAGTTCTCTCCTTCCTTTCTTTTCATTTCATATCCCTTCGGATGATTCTCCACTATCCTTATTTACTCTAGTTTCTGATAAACAAGTGACCCTTTCTGTCATTGTCACTGAAGGTTATAGAAAGAGTGGGTGGTAGTGGGGGCAGTCCTCTAAAGAAAACAGGAGAAATTAAGATGAAAGATATATCAGGAAGGATTGACAATGATTATTACTACAGTAGGTCAGATTTGACAGTGCCACGGGTCTGCAGGGCATACAGGCAGGGCAGATGGTAAGGCCTGAAAGACCTTAAAAGGCAGGAGCAAGGAAAATGGTGAGGCCTGGGGAGGTCTTTCATCTCACCAGAAGTGATAGAGTTAGTTACTCCCATCTCTCCAAATCATGTGAGAAGTCAAGCAGACTTAATGTGTTCTGGGACTGCCTCAGAACTTGGGAGGAAACAAGGAGGCAGTTCTAGGAAGGTAAATGTACTCTCAGTGGAGGCCTTTGCTCATTTCTACAGCAAACCTACAATGAGCCTCCTTACATCTCCATGTCTATCTCTTTTTTAAAAAATTAATATATTTTTATTTCATTAAGTATTCCCCAAAGACATTAAAATTTTTTTTACATTCATTTTTTAAAACTTTGAGTTTCAAATTCTTTCCTTCCCTCCTGCCCCTTCTCCGCCCAATTGACTAGCAATGTAATGTCAATTATATATGTGAGGTCATATGAAACATATTTTCACATTAGCCATGTTGCAAAAGAGAACACTCACAATCACAAACGCACAGACACACACACACACACAGATGATAAAGAAAAGTATACTTCAATCAGCAATCAGAACTCATCAGTTCACTTTCTGGAGGTGGATAAAATTTTTAACATGGGTCTTTGGAATTGTCTTGTATTATTGTATTGATTAGAGTAGTCAAATCTTTCACAATTAATAATTGTTATAATATTGCTGTTACTGTGACGGTGTTCTCCCGGTTCTTCTCACTTCACTTTGTATCTGTTCATATAAGTCTTCCCAGGTGATTCTGAAATCATCTTACTTGTCATTTCTTATAGCAATTACTATAGAAAATAGTATTCCATCGGAATCATAAGCCATAATCTGTTCAAACATTCCTCAAATGATAGGTAACGCCACCACAAAAAGGGATGCTGCAAATATTTTTGTACGAAAAGGTCCATTCCCCTTTTCTTTGATCTCTTTGGGATACAACCCACATCTGTCTGTTGAAGGCTCTCTCTTCCTTCAAAGCCCAGCTGAGGCACCCCTTATTCCCTCATTCTTTCCTACTTCTGAGATGTAAAGTGATTTCTCCTTCTTCATGTTGCTCCTAATATTTTACCTGAGCCTCTCCTTTGTACTCACATCATAAAGGCCTATATCTTTGTTATCTCTGTACCTTCAATTAAACAGTAAATTCCTTGAGAGCAGCACCTATATCTCATCTGTCTTTGTGTTGGGGAAGCTAAGTAACACAATGGAGAGAGTGCTGGGCCTAAAGTCAGGAAGACCTGAATTTTAATCTGGCCTCAAATATATTCTAACTGTGTGACCCTGAGCATGTCATTCAATCTATTTGCCTTAGTTTCCTCACCTACAAAATGATGATAATAAGAGCACCTACCTCTCAAGGCTGTTGTGAGGATCAAATGAGATAACTATACATTACTGAGCATAGCACCTGGCACAGAGTGAGTTCTATACAAATGTTTTGCGATGAATGAAAATGAGGCTACATACATTGGACTTTGTTTAGTATGCACTGTTGTTGCTTGTTTCAATCTTGTCTGGCTCTTAGTGACCCCATTTGGGGTTTTCTTGGCAAAGATACTGGAATGGTTTGCCATTGGCTCCTCCAACTCATTCTGCAAATGAGAAAACTGAGGCAAAGTGGGTTAAATGACTTTTCCGCGGTCACATTTCCAGTAAGTGTCTGAAGTCATATTTGGACTCAGGGAGAGGAGTCTTTTGGACTCCAGGTCTGTCAATTTATGCACTACACCACCTAACTGTCTTAGTTGCTGTAAGAATCTGTACTTGGCACACTTAGGAACACAGGATCATAGGACTGGAGTCAGAAGCACCATTAGAAATCAACTAGTTTAACTTCCTTGTTGTACAGATGGGTAATCTGAGCCTCAGGAAAGGTAAACAACTTGCCCAAGCTCAGACAGCCTTTTTGTAAAATATTCCCCAAATCCTCTGATTCTAAGTCCAGCTTTCATTCCATAAAAAGAATCATTACTGTGTATTTTAAAGTTTCTCATGAAAACAGTGAGGCACACATTCTTCTCCTAAATGCTAAGGCTGAAAAGGATCATAAATATTATCTGGTTCGGTGCCTTAAATTTCCAGACAGGGAAACCAAGGCCTGAATTGAAGAAAGCATTTGTCCAAAGTTACCCTTCCTCAATCAAATGCCTCCCAGGAAAATAAGTTTGTTAGCACAAGTGAGAAGACCGTGTTTATCCACTACAAATTAGTAACAGAGCCCGGAACTGAACTCCATATCTTCTGACTCTAAATCAGCGTTTTTAAAATTAGAATTATTTTAGTCTCACTTATCTCCTTTACTAGATTGTAAACTTTTGAGAATAGGAATTTTTTTATTCCTATTGGCTCCTCCTCCATAGAACATGGCACCTTCCACAGATTATGTCCTTGGGCAGTGCTGTCTGAATTTCTCTTTGTTTCCTTTCCCTCCTCTTGTCAAAGTCACCCTTCCCAATGAGTCTCTGAGCACAGCAGATGTTCAGGAAAAAATTTGTTCCCCTGCAGCACAGCATTTCAGATGAAATCTATGTAACTTTTTTCTCTGTCTCCTTTCTCATAGTCTGAAGTGAGAGGTCAACTCATTGGGGAACCTAGAACCTTGTTTCAAAGTACACATGGAGAGGAAGTGTGATCTGGTGGCTGGGTTTCGGAGATACCTGGAATCTTAGCTTGGTTCAGCTAGGCATTAGTTACATGAATTTGGACTAGACATTTCTCCTCTCTGGGCCTGCCAACTCATCTTGAAAGACAGAAAATATAAGTATTACTATCCTCATTTACTGCCTAAGGAAACTGAGGCTCAGAGTGCTGAGTACACGTGTGTTTGTGTGTGTCAATAACACAGACATATGTACACATATATTTATGAATATTCGTATCTTAAGTGCAGAACCATTATAAACCCAATAGCTCTAAATCTTGATTCTGGCACCATAATTGATGATCTTTGTGACACTCAGTTTCTTTATCCATAAAGTGGGCATCATAACACTTTCGTTACCTGTTTTCCAAGGTTGTGGTGAAGAAAGTACTTTTAAAATCTCAAAACACTTCATGGACGTGGGTTCTTTTTCTTATTAGTATTATCATTGCAACTATTAAAGACATCAAAAGTATGCACGAAGGGAGGCAATTCAAGAAACCTAAGTTCTACTAAAGAATTGCTGTATGACCTTGTAGAGGTCTTGCTGTTGTGCTTCATTTTCCATATCAATAAAATGGGTATAGTATCATCTGCCACATTCCTCTGAAGTATGTTGCATAATTAAAGATTGCATTAAACCCTAAGAAACCCTTTGCACTCCTTGGCAAGGAGTCAGTGGTGACTAGATGGTAACTTTGCTAATATTTGATCTGAAACAAATGATAAAGAAGATGAGGCAAAACTAGGAGAGAGGTCCCCTTTGTGAGAGGTGGACAGGGAATGGAGGAAGGCTCAGGAGGAATGCGAAATGGAAAAACTTTTTCAGGAAAAGTCAATCTTGACTTCTAATTTGGTAATGAGGTCATTTCTCTGCACAAAGGAAACTGGGCCAGACGAAGAGGTGAATGAACGCCTTTTCACAGATCCAGGTGCTGCCAGTGTTCAGAAGTTTTTGTTCCTTACATTTTCACTGCCCTGAAACCAAAGTACATCCAAGAAAATAAGTATTTTGCCTCAGATGAGAAAAGGAATATTTGTCCACCAGGGTAGAGAGACAGCTAACCTTGGAGTCAGGAGAAATCAGTTAGAATCTTGCCTCAGACATAGCTTAGTGTTTTGGCAAGCTGATTAACTTCTCATTTTCTTGAGATGTAAGAAAGAGTTAATGACAATTGTAGTGTCTGCCCCCAGCAAGATTTCTATGAAGACTGAATTGGAAAATGTATTTAAAGTTCTTGTTATAAACCAAGGTAAATGTCAGTTAATAACACAGGGTCCATGGGAATTGGAGTCCCCTGTCTCTGGCCCCCACACCCTTACAACGCATCCAACTGTGAGGAAGCTGTTGGAAACCCAGGTTTCTCAGCAACAGAAGACTATGAAAGGTACCAGGAACCGCAATCGCCAAGCCCTGACCCACAGATATATTGTCCAGAAGTTCCGAAGTTTAGTGATAAACCTCTTTCCTCCTTCCCTGTTTCAGGACCAGGAAACTAAGAGTCTAGGAATGTCCCACCATAGATTGTCTGATGACCTTGAGTAAGCTAAGGTTTTGTGGGCCTCTGTTGCCTCACCTGTAAAATGACCTCTACATTTTTTTTCCAGCTTTGACTTTCTATGCTCAATATCATTAAATCCCTTCCATTGCTAACATTCCATGCTCTATATTCTCAGATCCCTTATAATGCTGATATTCTATGTTTCAGTGTCTCTTCCAGCTTTGTCATTCTATGTTCTCAAGTCCCTTTTAGTTCTTATATTTTATATTCTAAAGTCCCGTCAAGTTCTTGTATTCCATGTTCTTTTTTTCCCATGGTATCCACCAACACTAACATTCTATGCATACTCTACAGTCTCTTCTAGCACCGAAATTCCTTGTTCTAAAATTCCTTCTAGCTGTAACATTCCACATGCTATGTTCAGGTCTCTTCCCTTTTGCAAGTTCTTTTTCGTATGTGTTAAGAGGCCTTCTAAGTTCTGAGACTCTGTGCTACTACTGTGAACTTGGCATTAGCTCTTGACAATAGGGTGGCCATGGTGGATACCCAGCTTTTAAACAGTTGATATCATTAGCTCGTTGGAGAAATTTGTTAGGTGACAGCACCTATGGGACTGTGATTATCTGAAAAGATCAGTGTTTTTGTTTCATTGCAAAGAGATTGTTGAAGTTTTTATTTGTAACTTGGACTTTTATAAGTAACCAAGTCCTGAACAGGTTGGTAAAATACAGGTTTCTTGGTCTGGCAAGCCCTTCATTATGTGCCTCAGGCAATCCTCATTTACACCTTTGCAAGATTTGAAAATGCTTGGCCTGTAATCAGAAGTTCTAAAAAAAAGTAAATAAATAAAAGCACACTGACATTAAGTCCCACGACACAGTCTGACCTCTCCATAGGCTGTTCCGGGTTTGTGAATTCTGCAAGGGCCAAAAGCGTCCCTAGCAGCGCAATTTCCACTGGCAAAGATAAAGCTCTAGTCTTGTCACTTATGTCCCCTTTCCCCTGGAGCTTTGTGTGTGGTGGTTAAAATAACAGCTTTGGTGTTAGGTTTAACTTGATTTCTTTTTCCTCTCTGCCTCCTTCCAATTCCACTTTTCTCAGACTGAGGGCACACGCAGTTCTGACTGGAGCCCAAGTCAATAGAAACACTCAGGGCCAGTGGGTGAGAATGCAGACTTTGCCCAGGGAGCTAAACGGGCTGTTAGCTTCCAGTTCTCCTCCTGTGAATCCCTCTCATGGACATTTGCCTTCTTCTGGAAACTACCCCATACTGCCAGGGCAAGGAAGGAGGGCTTAAGGTGGGTTTCCATCCCACACCTTTCTGAGGGAGGACTTAAATCAATATAACTATATGTATTGAAAAGCGTCCTAGACTGACACCTTTTTTTACACTTTCCTCCCTTTTCCTTTATTAGGACAGGATCATAGGAATTAGAACTGACAGGAACATTAAAGATTATCTGATTAAACCAGATTTTAAAGAACAAGAGAATGATGATAAGATCATGGGAAATGATTTATCCAAGTTTATGAAAGTTGCAGGTATCATAGCCAGGATTTCAACTCAAATTCCTTAAGTCCTTCCTTCTCCCACTGCTGTCCTCCCTTCATTGAGGTCAGAATGTGGGAATCAGGGCATATTACCCACATGTCCAGTCACAGCGCCTCACATTTAGTTGTTGTTCAATACATACTTCTTGAGCTGAGAATCCACAAAGAATAGATTAAATGGAGTGGTAACCAGGTGGTGGGAACAAAGAATAACCGAATCTTGGAAGGAATTGCAAGATCATAGATTTAGAGCAGGAGGGTATGGAGAAGGGGGATAAAAAGAAATGATAACTTTATTATATATTTAAAAGGAATAGCAAGTTGTAAATAATGGATTTGCAGTTTCATGTGCAATCATCTTTTTCTTAAAATTATGTTATGGAAATGCTTGCTTTATTCCATAAATTAAAAATTAAATAAATACAAGTTTTTTTAAAAGGTAACCTGGTCTAAACCTGCATTTTACAGAAACTGTAATACCCACAGAGGTAAAGTGACTTTTCCAATTCAAACAGGTAGCAAGCAACAGATTCAGACCTCAAGCCCAGTTTCAAACACAGCTTCGAAATATATGCTCTTTTGAACAAGAGTTGCTTCCACAAGATCTCTGACCAGTAGTCATCCAGTCTCCTTCTGAAAACTTTCAGAGAATGAGAAGTTACTCTCCCCAGAGGAAGCCCAATGTCCTTTGAGGAAGCTCTAATTGTGGAATTATTTTTC
The DNA here is from genome assembly GCF_028372415.1 of Notamacropus eugenii. Lineage (NCBI taxonomy): Eukaryota > Metazoa > Chordata > Mammalia > Diprotodontia > Macropodidae > Notamacropus > Notamacropus eugenii. The sequence continues at coordinate 2,241,160 of NC_092879.1, read as the reverse complement.
CTTAAATTGAGTCCAACATCTGTCTCTCTTGAATTTCTTACCCACTGGTCTTAATTCCACAGCCAGGGTCAAGTCAAAAAGGCCTAATTTCTCTTATTAGTTACATCCCTTCAAATATGCCTTTGAACATTTAAAGGCAGCTATAGTTCCTTAGTTCCTTTGATTCTCCTTCCTTTTGCATGGTCTTAAATTCTTACAATCCAAATCATCCTCCTCTGAATGTATCAGAGGAGGCTGAAATGGACAGACCGAGACAAGCACAGACAAGAGTTAATTGAGAATTTGGGAGCGTCTTTATTAGTCGGCGGCTGTCCACAAAGGTGGCAGCCCCGAACAAAAGTGTGTGTGCCTTTTAAGCATCTTAGCACTTCCCAGTACAGCCTTGTGGTTCCAATAGCACACATTTTTCACAGAACAGTTTTGACAGGGGTTCCTGGGTACTGCTAGGCAAGGCGGCACAACAGAGAGGGGGGCCCAGGCAGCTGCTAGGCAAAGGGGTACAACAAAGACGGGGGCCCAGGCAGCTACTAGACAAAGGGGTACAACAGAGAGTGTAGCCACTAACAGAAAGTGGCTACTAGGCCCAACCCTGCCTAGAAACTCAACAGACATTTCTCAACTCAGGGGCTCTGGGGGGGGAGGGGAAATAATGTCCACTTCAAGGCCAATGTCAATATCCTCCCTAAAATGAAATGCTACCAAATAAATAAATGAATAAACAATATATGTACATATACATATACAGACTGACACATGTTCAGGTACATGTATACATGTAATATATATTTATATTTATACACACACACTCAACTGGACAAGCTGTATCTGTTTATACGTATGTATCTATGTATCTATGTAAACATTACCTATGTAATATATGTGTATATGCTTGTGTAATATATAGAGAGGGAAGAGGAGGAGACAGGGAGAGTTCATTCGGTTGAGAGCATATGTATAATGTATAGGCATATATATATATATATATATATATATATATATATATATATATATATATATACACATATGTGTGTGTGTGTGTGTGTGTGTGTGCACTTGTAATATCTGGATCGTTTCTGATTATAGCATAGCATAACAGAGACTTATTACTGCCCTCACGATGGGTGCTACACTTCCAATAATGTTGCCTCAGATTGTTTGTTTGGCTTCTGGTCATACTGTCGTATGTGAAGGTACCCAGAAGGTTATAAGGCTGCTCAGACACCCAGGGGGCTGCCGAATCCCACTGACGCTTCCAGTTAGAAATGACCCTATGGCCTGTGTGCAGGGTTCTGACTATAGCTCGCAGTGTATACTCACCTGCTGAATACCAGTACCATTGATGAAATGGCTGCCGAGCCCTTCTCAGGGCTACTTTCCACATTTGGTGTCCTCCTGTTCCACCCAACTCTCACCAGTAGTTCCAACAAGCTGCAGCATGAGTAGAAACTACACCCCAGTAAACCCTTTAGGTAGATGGGCCAAACCAGGTTGAGGGTAATCAAAGGGTCTCAAACCCACTGGTGAGTTAGTGGGTGTCTACCCCAAGCATGTGAAGACTTCGCCTGGTGGAATGAGTGGATGAGAACAATTTATTCCAATGGATACGAAGGCAACCAAAGCAGGTGATGTGGAGTGCTTAGAGCTTGGTTAGACATCGAACACGCCAAGGTCATCGACTTCATCCTGAGTCATTGTCAGTCGCCTTGATTCTGTCCTGCCACTGGACTATGTAATAAAACTGGAAAGGTAGACTACTGCCAGATTGTGAAGGTCTTCCAATGCCAAACAAATGAGATTGTATTTTATCTCAGAGACAAGTGGCAGTTTTTAGAAAAAAGGAAAGTGGCATGGTCACCACTGAGCTCTAAGTGTATCAAACTGGCTGCTGAGTGGAAACCAAATGTGAATCAATCTAAGGGCACAAGATGTGAAGGGGGACTGAATCAGGTCGGTGGCTCGGTAAGTGAAGGAGAAAGTACAGAAGGAAGAGTCCATGGAGATAAAATCAAGGTTTGGCAACTGATTAGATATAAAGGGTAAGGAGTAGGGAAGCATAAAACAGAGATTGTACATCTGGGTTACTCAATAGAAGTAGGGAACTTCGTAAGAGAAGTAAATTTTGGGATGTAGGGAGAACTGTGTGGAGAAAGGGGAGTTCTGTAATGGACATGTGGACTTTGATATGCCTATATGGCATACATTTAGAAATGTCTAATTTGAAGTTGGTGATGTGAGAGTGATTACCAGGATCGGGGGGAAATTAGGTTTGTATGTATAGATCTAGTAGTCATTTGCAAAGAGACCAGGAATGAATCACTGGAAAGCAATGTGAACACCAAGATATTAGAATTATTGGTGATCTCATAGAAGAAAAGAAAGTTTGGAAGAGTCAAGATATCCCTGAAAAGGTGTTGAATTTGTTATATACATTTAAAAAACAAGCTATACATAATAGATATTTGCATTTTCATGTAGGGTCATCTTTTCCTGTTCTACTTTGCACATGGAAATGTTCCCTTTTTTGCTGTTCTTAAGTACACAATTTAATAAAAAGGAAAACCCATGAACTCTGATTAAAACTAGAATTGGAAAATTAGAACTAGAAAATCAAAGTTTGGTAAATTAATATCCCATAATGCTCTCTTTCTTGTTTGTTTATAAATTCTCTTCTCCATAGATCTGTCAGATATACTCTTCGTTGCTCTCCTAATTTGCTTATGGTATCACCCTTTATATCTAAATCCTGAACCAATCTTGATCTTATCTTGGTAGCTGCCCCACTGGGCCTCCTTTCCTTCCTTCTTTCCTTCCTTCCTCTCTTCTTCTTCCTCTTCTGTCCTACTCTTTCCTCTCTCTCTCTGTTCACATAGGGTAAAATACCCTTACCTGCGTGCACTCTGCCCAAAGAATGAAAATTTTGATCACTGGGAACTTGTAAGATATCTCTGGGTTTACAAGCTGGATTTCTTTCTCAAAAAAAAAAATCATTCTGGTTTTCATTGAATGGTCAACAATAGTTTTCCAGCCCAACCCCCATCCGGTCATTGTTTGGGCTCTGATGGCTCATTGTGAATGTTAACAGAAACTGTTTTGTTTTGTTTTGTTTTTTGGCCAAAAACCCTGAGGGTCTTCCCCTCCCAGGTTGATTTATTTTGTTAGGTGGGGAAGAGAGGCTATTCTTTGACTCATTTCTTCCCTACCCTTAATCTTAATAGACAAGGTCTTCTGATGCATTCAAGGCTATGTCCAGTCATCCTGATTTATATCTTGTCGCTGGACCCAGATGGCTCTGGGGGAGAAAGTGAGACTGGTGCCTGTGCAAAGCCCTCCCTCACTTAAATCCAATTCACTCGTAAATCATGGCATCACATTCCTGATGTCATGGTCATCTTCAACAAACAACAGCAATCTGCAGATGAAGTATGTAGTAGGTGCTTGTGGAATTGCAAAAGAGAATACTTTCATCTTAGGCACACTATGGTCTCACAGGTTCTCACACACAATATGCCATCTCCCACCTCCACACTTTTGTGCAACCTCGAATGTACTTCCTCTTCACCTCTGCCTCTTAGAGTCCCTGACTCCCTCCCTCCCCCTATGTCCTTTCATAGTGACACCCCCTCCCAACATCTACTACTGTCAGGAGAAATTACCTTGAATTTCAATTAACAAACCAATCAACCATGTTTTGAGCTCTTACTGTGTGCCTCACAGGAAGAATAAGGATAAGAATGAGCAAAAGCAACCTCTGACCTCAAAGTGCTTATAATCACTCATTCTAAGGCAAAGAAAAGCATCTACTCTCCGGTTTGCAAAGTGGGAAGTACTGCCCCTGGGTGGGAGCTGAACTATCCAGGGTGGGGTAGTAACCTCGGGTGCAATTGGGGCATTGAATAAAAGCAAGGGAGTGGTGGAATCATAAAGAAAGAAGAGTAGAACCTTTTGAGAAAGAAACATTTGTACATGTTTCATCTGTTGTGCAACTGTGTTAAAGTCATATGACATTATTTTCCAAATAATCACATAAAACACAAGTTGTAAACCATCAGTGGTCAAGTTCACTGACAGGTCTAGACAAGCAAGTGTAGTCAACAGAGTGTATCACACATTGTTGGAAGTCCAGCATGCATCAGCAGGAATATGGGCATGGAACGACTTGTTTACAATATGATGCTATATGGTTACATGATTCAGTATTGCATCATCAAAATTTCAGTGCAGGCAAGAAATCACAAATTATTAAATTTAAAAGGTGTCAGTTTAATATGAGTGTGTGTGTGTGTGTGTGTGTGTATGTTGAAATTATGCAAATTTCAAAAGAAACTGTTAAATGTTTAAAGAAAATGTACTTCCGGGGAAGGGCACTGAGTAATTTTTTTTTTAAAGGGGCGGTAGACCAAATAAGTTTGGAAACCTCTTATGTACACAGATCACTAACTCCAGGGAACCTAGAGCAGAAAAGGATACCAATAAAGGGGAAGGTACAGGATGAAAAAGCCAGATCCTGCCCAGAGTGTACCATTATTAACTCACAAGGCAATGATAATGTTTGGGAATTCTCTCCACCACTTGGAGTTTCAAGGGTGCCTTGACCGAGAGTCATGTATAGGAATCAGCTCTGGTTAAGAGCACATTCTGCCTCCTGGGGGTCATTTTTCAAGCCCTCTTAGAGTACACAGCCAATCAATAACCTTCTGTAGCAATTTAGGGTGGATAAGTAAAACATTTCCCTGGAGAGGGAGGGATTGATAAAGAGTCGGGTCAGCCAGAAAGGGGATTACTTGGAATCAAACTGGCAGGATTTATTATCAGTAAGGAAGCATTCCCTGCTCAAGATCAGGACACAAGGAGGAGAGACCAAATACATTTCACACAAATAAAGTCAGATCTAAATAATTGGAAAAGGTTAATTGCTCATGGGTAGGCCGAGTCAATATAATAAAATGGTAATTCTACACAAATTAATTTACTTATTCAGTGCCATACCAATGAACTACCAAAGACTTATTTTGTAGAGCTAGAAAAAATAATAACAAAATTCATCTAAATAAACAAAAGATCAAGAATATCAAGGGAATCAATGAAAACCAAAAGCACCTGAAGGAGGGTGGCCCAGCCTTAATAGATCTCAAACTGGTAAAAAAGAAAAAAAAGTAAAGCAATAATTATCTAAACAACTGCATAATCGCTAATAAATAGTGTGATAGATCAATAGAATAGATTAGGTACACAATACAAAGTAGTAGTAAATGACCATAATAATCTGTTGTTCCATAAACCCAAAGCCTCAGACTTTGCGGAGGACAATTCACTATTTGACAAAATTTCTGGGAAAACTGAAAAGTAGTTTGGCAGAAACTAGGTGGAAACTAATATCCTGGAAAGTGTTGTTGTTTGTCCTTTGTTCTTGAAGAGGACTGTGAGAAAGGAAAGAAGGAATTCTCTTTCCATAGGATTCAAACTCCTGGCAGCTTTGAGTGATAACAGAATGTAAGTCAGAAGTGACAGGTTCTAGTCAGAGGCTTGACCTAGCAGAACCAGGCTTCTAATGAGGTAAAAGGTCAAAAGCTTGTATGCTTAACAAGCTGCTTGAAAGAGCACATATCAAGTAAGGGAACATGAATTGAGGTTTGTTGAGGTTGCATCTAACCAATGGAGATCAAGTGGGGGAACTCAATTTGGGAACAGTATAAAAATCTTGCACTTGTCTGAACAAATGTACTCCATTAGGGAGATACACATTCTTTTGGCGCAGCTAGGTGGTGCAGTGGATAGAGCACTAATGCAGGAATCAGGAGGACTTGAGTTCAAATCTCACCTCAGACACTCACTAGCTGTGTGACCTAGAGCAAGTCACTTAACTCCAATTGCCTCATGCTGTGTCATCTCCAGTCATCCCGATGAATATCTGGTCACTGAATTCAGATGGCTCTGGAAGAGAAGTGAGGCTGGTGACTTGCACAGCCCTCCTTCACTCAAAACAAAGTCAAGTGGATGTCTTGCCATTATTTCTCCGATGGTATGTTCTTCTTCAGCAACAAAGGACGAATACACACCCATTCATTCAGAATGAAGGTAAAATAAATGTAATGACAACTTTCCTGGCTTCACATCTATATTGTTCTTTGTAGAGTCAGCATGTTTCTCATGGGGAATATGACATTAGGAATGTGATGTCAATGGTGATGTTTAGGTGTGCTGGGGCCCCAAAATAGCAACACCTTGGTCTTTCGCAAATGAATTCTATTCAGTCCTTTTAGCCAAAAGAAAGAAAAATTTATTGAAGATCTATCACATTGGCCAACCTCTTAAGGAACCTGAACATTTGTAATGCTGATGCAAACGGGCCAGATTGAATCTGAGCATCTTCTTAGAAACTGAGATGGGTCTTATACAAAGACTGTGGGAGGGATCTAGGCTTGTCCAAGTAGGCTGGGGTGACGAGAGGAGGATCTTGGGAGGATTTTGATGGGAGTGACTAGTAGTCTGGGGTGACCAGAGATCACAGCCAAAGGAATGGGGTCTTAGAGAGGACCAAGGGTGGGCAGTAGCTGCAGGTGACCCAGAGAGAGCCGCCTGGGGGGGCTAGGCTAGGTGATGGGTCATACAGAATTAGGCACAGCGATAATGAAAGGCTTATGGTCTCAGGGGAACACCAGAGAGGGGTCTGGGACAGGGCCAGGGGTCGCCAGAGTGTGTCCCCCACCACTACAAATGGCCCGGGGTGTCGTGGGGGCCTCTGGCCTTTGCTGTTTGCATCCACTCTGAGCCAAAGACAAGTGTTAGGTGAGACTCGTTTAGGACCCCAGCTGGGCAGTCTGGGAGAGACTGAGTGCTTTTTAAAGGTGTAAGGTGAAGACACCAGGCCTGCAGACCCCAAACTTTCTCGAGAGGTTTCAGCCTCCAAACAGACACGCAGAACCTGCAGAGCATGGGCCAGCTTGACCAAAGGATCTGCTTAAAGGAGGTGAAGGGGCTGGAGGCAGCACCACAAGGCACGCTGGGACTCATAGTTTTCCCGCTTCCCTCAGCGCCTCCAGTCAACATTGACTGCTCCCCTGCAGGAGGCTAAGAGCCTCACCGTAGGGGCGAAGAGCCCCACCTTGGTCTCCCATGTGTTTCCCTGTCCTGCCCAAGTAGATGGCGTGTCCCTTGTGTGGGTGGTTCCAGCAGCTTCTGAGGCTGCTGGTGAGGCAACAGTGTCTGAGGAGGAGGAGGAGCAGGAGGGACAGCAGGAGGAACAGCAGGAGGAGCAGAGGGCAGGTGAGCCAGGGGCCCCTTTCCCGTGGGGAGCTGAATCTGCTTAGGTGACCCAGTCTCCTCCACACTGACTGGGAAATTGAGGCAGGCCTTGGCGCCCTTAGTTTCCCCATCTGTAACACAAGGGGGTCCGGTTGATGGCCTAGGGTGGACTCAAGCCCTCCCGCCCCTAGTCGGGCTGGGCCGATTTTACAGGTGGGCTGTGCCTGAGGGGAGTGCAGGGTGCTTCTGGTTTTGATACTGGAGCCCCCTCAGGCCCCTCCTCCCTGTGATGGGGCTGGGCGGGGCAGGGGTGGGGAGGTCCAGGCACAGATGGGTTGGGAGGGGGCTAGAGAGCAGAGGAGGTCATGGAGATGAGGAGCCTGGTGGCACAGAGAAGTCAGTGCCTGGCCCAGGTTACACAGCTAGGAAGGGAGGGGAAATGTGAATCCAGGACTTCCTTACCACGAACCCAATGCCCTGCCCCTCTACAATGCCGCAAGGTGTGTGTGGGGGAAGCACAAGTTCAAAACCAGTACATCCCTCACCTGACTCCCGCAGATTACTCTGTGTGCCTTTCTTTGGTCCCTCTTTGTATTGACTTCAGATCAGAGACACCCTGGGATTAGCATTCTCAAGGATTCCAGAGGCCTTCTAGGTCCACCCCCTCGTCTTCTAATCTCAGGTTCACGGACTGGCCCCTGTTCACACGGCATGTGTTGGGCTGGGAATTCGAACCCGGATCCTTTGATTCTCTCCCTAGCCATATCTGCACATCAGGGCTCTTCTTCAATCCCTTACGCTGGATGAGTTGAAGTGCTTCTGGTTTCTTGTGAAGGGCCTGACTGCCGCTTCCTCTCTCTCTTTTGCTGAGCCCTTCTGGCAGGCCTTGGTCACAATCCTCATTCACTCTTTCTTGGAATGCCATACATAGCCAGGTTAGAGGGTGATGTTATTGGGGTCTGAAGGGCTGGGAACGATAGGGGTTGTGGCCTGGGTCCAGATGTGTTGCAGAACTCACTGTGAGGAGAGGAGGGGTAATGGGGTAGTGGGAAGTCTAGACCTGAAGGAGAAAATCCCTCTAGTCTCACTTTCTGCATCCCATCCCTAGATTCTAGGAAGCAGGGCTCTGCATGAAGAAGGTGGTGAGTTTAGGGCCCGAAAGAGAGTTTGAGGATATTTGCAAGCCAGTCTTGTACATGCATGGATTGTTCCAAACCTATCTTTCATTGGGCTCTGTACTGGGAGGGAGACCAGTGGCTTGGGACCCCGCATCCTCTCTGCCCCTGAGGGAAGGACAGGCTGCCTGACAGTGGTTCAGAAGCAAGGACACAAGTTATTTGATGATGTTAGGACAAGGTTTGCCTGCTCTGGGGCTGTTTTGATTTTGGCGGGGAGTGGTAGAGAAACCTCTCAATGTGGATGAAACTTGTTAACTCAAGCCAAGTGAAGGTCTTTCCTTGACGAATACATACCCATGTACACATAAATGCACACACACATATGTATACACATGTGTACATGTATACTTACATATACATATATTGTGTTCATCCTTCGTTGCCAAAGAAGACAATGCCATCAGAGAAATAATGACATGACTTGCATTTGAATTTGTTTGAGTGAGGGAGGGCTGTGCAAAGTCACCAGCTCCTTCTCACTCACTCACTTACTTCTCCTCCGGAGACATCTAAATCCAGTGACCAGGATGACTGGAGATGACTCAGGATGCACTGGGAGACCTTGGGCCCTTTAGGCCAAGGTCTTTGCAGTTACTCATTGAGGGTGAGGTAATGCCCCTTCATCGAATAGACCTGTTTAAGTAGCAAGGGCAAGGTCTAATGCCATGTGCCTACTGTCTCAGTGTTTTATCCAGAGGTTTAACTACAACAGGGCAACCTGATATATACGTCTGTGTACATATATATGTGGGAGTGCGTGTGTTTGTATCTGAGCAGAGGGAACAGGGTGAGTTGAATATGAAGGGATGATATGTAAAAATAAAACTAAGGGATGAAAGAAGAATATATAGGGAAAAGGTGAAAGGGAAAGATGGAGTGGGTTAAATTATCTCACATAAAAGAGACAAGAAAAACCATTTAAAAGTGGAGGGGAAGATGGAAGAGGTGAGAGAGAATGAGTGAGCCTTACTCTCATCGGATTTGGTTTAAGGAGGGAATAATACATACACTCAGTTGGGTATGAAAACCTATCTTACCCTACAGGAAATTGGGGGGTGGGGTGGATGGGGGAGTGATGGAAGGGAGGGCAAACGGGAGGAGAGGGCAATTAGAAGCAAACATTTTGGAGGGGTGACAAGGTGAAAGGAGAGAACAGAATAAGAGGAGTTCAGGATAGAATGGAGGGAAATAAATTTCGTCTTTCACAACATGGCTGGTATGGAAGTGCTTTGCATGGCTACACGTGTATAACCTATATCTGCTTGCCTACTCAGTGGGGAAGGGTGGGATATGGGCAGGAAGGGAGAGAATTTGGAACTCAAAATTTTAAAAACTAATGTTCAAAATTGTTTTTATATGGAAATGGGAAATATACAGTCAGTGCTGTATAGACATCTGTTTTGCCCTACAATATTGCTAACTATATTTCCCTCCCTCATATCCACCTCATTTATTCTATTTTCTCTCTCCTTTCACCATATTCCTTTTAAGAAGTGTTTTGTTTTTGACTACTCCCTCCACCAATATGCTCTCCCTTCCATCACCCCCCCCCCCAAAACCCCTTCTCATCCTACTTTCCTGTAGGGTTAGATAGATTTCTATGCCCAACAGAGTGCGTATGTTATTTCCTCTTTGAGACAATTTTGATGAGATCAAAGTTCATTCACTCCCCCTCACCTTCCCACTTTCCCCTCCACTGTAGTACTTTTTTCTTGCTGCTTTTATGTATGATAATAATCCCGTTCTTCTCTCCCTTTCTTTCCCCCAGTAAGTTTCACTGCTTAATTTTATTTTTTAGATATCATCCATTCATATTATACTCTCAACCAGGCCCTCCACAATTCACACCTCGCTACATATGTAGCTGTGCAAAACACTTCCATAACATTTTGTGAAAGATTAACCACGTATCCCTCTACCCTATCCAGTCCTCCATTTATTCCACTCTCTCCCTTGAAATGTCCCCCTACAATGATGTTTGCTTCTGATTACCCCTTCCCTCAATCTGCTGTTCTTTCTATTATCCTCCTTCTCCTATACCCTTCCCCTCGTCTTCCTACAGGCTAAGATAGATTTCCTTATGGAAGTGAGTGTGTGTTGTTCCCTCCTTAAACCAAATCAGATGAAAGTAAGGCTCACTTTTTCACTCTCACCTGCCCCCTCACCCTCCATTGTAAAAGCTCTTTCTTGCTTCTTTTATGTGAGATGATTTACTACATTCTCCCTCTCTCCCTTTCTCCCAGAATATTCCTCTCAATATTTAATTCTGTCTTCTTAAGTGTGCCCCTTTCATATTCAGCTCACCCTGTGCCCTCCGTCTGTGTACGTGCGTGTATACCCAAACGTACACATACATATACGTAAATATGTATATATATATGCACACATACACAGACACCCATATGTATACATATATACACATATATATGTACATATACCTACACATAGATAATATAGACATGCACACATATACATATACACACCTATGTATGCACACATGCACATGTATACACATATACATATATATGAATATGGATGTGTATATGTGCGTGTGTGTGTGTGTGTGTGTGTGTATTCCTTCTAACTACTCTAATACTGAAAAAGGTCTCCTGAGTTACAAATATCATCTTTCCATGTAGAAATGTAAACAGTTCTACATTAATGCCTCCTTCATAACTTCTCTTTCCCGTTTACCTTTCGTGTTTCTCTTAATTCTTGTATTTGACAGTTAAATTTTCTATTCAACTCTGGTCTTTTGGACATGAATGCTTGAAAGTCCTCTGTTTCATTCAAATTCCATTTTTCCCCGAAATATTTTACTCAGTTTTGCTGGCTAGGCGACTCTTGGTTTCTATCCTTGCTCTTTTGATCTCTGGATTATCATATTCCAACCCCTCTGATCCATTAGTGTAGAAGCTGCTTAAGTCTGTGTTATCCTGATTGTGTTTCCACAATATATGAGTTGTTTCTTTCTGGCTGCTTGTCATATTTTTCTCCTTGACCTGGAAACTCTGGAATTTGACTACACTATTCCTAGGAGTTTTCATTTTGGGATCTCTTTCAAGAGGTGATTAGTGGATTCTTTCCATTTCTATTTTACCCTCTGGTTCCAGAATATCAGGGCAGTTTTCTTTGATAATTTCTTGGAAGACAATGTCTAGGCTCTTTCTTATACTTTGGCATATAGTACATATCTCAATGAGTCTTAATCCCTCTAGATAATTATCTATCACTTAATTAATTACACAGAGAATCTATCACTTAATTTCTTTTTCTTATCTCCTTCAACCTTCCAAACTCAAAGTTTCAATCAAACATCCCCACCCCTTCCAATATACCCAGTGAAATGCTTTGTCCACAAACAACCAACTTTCCTTCATTTCAAATTTTCTCCTCTTCCACTCCTCCCATCTACTAGCTGTAGTTCACACCTGGTCCCCTCCTTATACTCTTCCTGTCCACCTTCTCTACTCCTGCCTATACCTTTACACATCCCCCTCAGCTCACATGTCCATGAAGGGGAGTGGGAATATTCATTCCCCCCCCCCCAAATCTCTCCCTCAGTAAAGTTTTCTCCATTGAAGTGCGTGCTTTTCAAATCTACTACCCAATCAGAATCTTGGTACCTGTTGTCTGCAGACTTTAGTCACTCCCCCTTCCTTTCTCCGTGAATTTCATAAATCACTCAAATTTTTTTTCCTTCTCCAACTCCAGGACTCTTAGAAGTGGACTTCATGTTACATATTAATTCTCCCTCGACCACCCTTGACCACTCAGTTCCTTTGCCTATTCATTTCTAATGTCCTACTGTTTTATCCCACTTTAGTCCTACCGAACAATTGGCTATAGACTTGATTTTACTATCTTCCACAAATATTCTCCCTTCATCTTCAAAAATTCCCAAATCCTCTTTATCCATTGTCTTTCTCCTTCTCCCTCTGACACTTCCTTTACTAAACCTTAGTCTTCATGCCTACTGTGCCTTCCAATTTCTGTACCGCTCGATTTCTCCCAATCTCCCCTGCATTAGACACTTTATTTTTTATTCTTATTTTATTTTCTTAAATTTACTTATTTATTTTTGTTTTCAACATTCACTTTCATAAACTTTTGTGTTTTAATTTTTATTTGCCTCCTTTCCCTCCCCCCTCCACAGGATGTCCCGCAATTTGATATAGGCTCTATATATACGTTCATATTAAACATGTTTTCACACTACTCATGTTATAAAGAAGAATCTGAACCGATGGGGGGAACCGTGAGAAAGAAGAAACAAAACTAAAAAAGAGAGAGTAAATAGTATGCTTAAATTTGCATTCAGTCTCCAAAAATCTTTCTGGATTCAGATAGCGTTTTCCATCATAAGCTTTTTGGAGTTGTCTTAGATCCTTGCACTGCTGAGAAGAGCTAAATCTATCCATGTTAGTCATCACACAGTGCGGCTGTTACTGTGTACAGTGTTCTCGTCCTGCTCCCCTCACTGAGCATCATAAGTCTTTCCTGGTTTACCATCATTTCTTATAGCACAGTAGTATTCCATGACATTCATATACTACAACAAGCTCAGCTATTCCTCAGCTGATGACCATCCCCTCAAATTCCAATTCTTGGCCACCATGAAAAGAGCTGCTATAAATGTTTTTGTACATGTGAGTCCTTTTGCCTTTTTTATGATTTCTTTTGGATACAACCCTAGAAGTGATATTGCTGGGTCAAAGGATATGCACATTTTTTTAGCCCTTTTATGCAATGGGAGACCCTGACCCTTCTAGGCAAAGGTATTTTCAGGTTCTCACTTTCAGCGAGGCCATAGTTTTGAATTGTTTGCCCTAGTTCCAAATTGCTCTCCAGAATGGTTGGATCAGGTTACAACTCCACCAACAATGAATTAATGTTCTAATTTTCCCAGATCTTATACAGCATTCATAATTTTCCTCTTTTATCATGTTACTCAATCTGATAAGTGTGATGTGGTACCTCAGAGTTGTTTTGATTTGCATTTGCCTAATCAATAGTGATTTAGAACATTTTTTCATACGTCTATAGATAGCTTCAGTTTCTTCGTGTGAAAACTGCCTGTTCATATCCTTTGACCATTTAACCACCGGGGATTGACTGGTATTCTTATACATTTGACTCGTTTCTCTATAAATTTTAGAAATGAAACCTTCATCAGAGACACTGGTTATTAAAATACTTTCCCAATTTTCTGCTTCCCTTCTAACATTGACTTTGCTTGTGCGAAAACTTTTAATTTAATGTAATTAAAATTATTCATTTTGCATTTCATAATATTCTTTCTGTCTTGCTTGGCCATAAATTTTGTCCATTCTCCATAAATCTGACAGGTAAACTATTCCTTGCTCTCATAATGTGCTTACAGCATCAGTCTTTCTATCAAAATCATGTACCCATACTGACTTCATCTTGGTATACGTAGTATGATGTTGGTCTATGCCCAGGTTCTGCTTTACTGTTTTCCAGTTTTCCCAGCAGTTTTTATCCCAGAAGCTGGAGCCTTTGTGTTATCAAATAGTGGATTACTATAGAAATTTACCATTGAGTCTTGTGTACCTAACCTATTCCACTGAGCTACCACTCTTTTACAGCCAGTACAAAGCAGTTTTGATGATTGCTGTTTTATAAAGCAATTTAAGGTCTGGTACAGCTAGGCCTCCTTCCCTTGCATTTCTTTTAATAAATTTCCTTGATAATCTGGACCTTTTTTCTTCCAGATGAAATTTTATTATTTTTTTCTAACTCTATAAAATAATATTTGATAGTTTGGTATGGCACTGAATAAGTAAATTAATTTGGATAGAATTGTTATTATTTTACTAGTTCAGCTTACCCATGAGCAACTAATGTTTTTCTAATTATTTAGATCTGACTTTATCTGTGTCAAAAGTGTTTTGTAATTGTGTTAATATAGTTCCTGGTGTGCTTTGGCAGGTAGACTCCAAAATATTTAACAATGTCTACAGTAACTTAAAGTGGAATTTCCTCTTTCTGTCTTTTGCTATTGGGCTTTCTTAGCAATACAAAAAATACTGATAATTTATGTGGGGTTATTTTATATCCTAAGTGTTTAGTATCTGAAGTTAGATTTAAAATCAGGTTCTCCTGACTCCAGGGCTTGGTACTGTATCCACTGCACCACGTAGCTTCCCGGGATTTTCTTCTCAAAGACAAAGCCTGAAAACCAATTCACTCTGGAGTTAATGCATTGAACAACAATAGGTCCTTGCCTTTCCAGCACTGAGTGAATGTAAATAGTAAATAGCTTCTCTTTTGGCCGTCAATCCAGAGGGTCTTCCCCTCCCAGTTGGTTTTTTTTTCTTTGATTTAAGGGGCCATCCCTTGACTCACCTCTTAAAGGGACCTATTCACTGAATGGATGTTCCTCACTGAAAGCGAGAATCTGAAAATACCTTTGCCTAGAAGGGTCAGGGTCTCCCATTCCATCCTCAGCCTCTCTAGTCCTGATGGTCATATTCTGATGCCTATCTGATCCCAGATAGCTCTGGAGGAGAAAGTGAGGCTAGTGCCCTTGCACAGCCCTCCTTCACTCAAATCAAAGTCAACTGCAAGTCATGTTATCATCTCCCTGATGTCATGGCCTTCTTGGAAAATACGGACAAACACAACAACAATTTTATTTCCTGAAACTTTGCTAAACTTGTTTGTTATTTCAAATAGTTTTTTACTTGATTCTCTAGAATTCTCTAAGATTATCATCATATCATCTGCAAAGAGTGATAACTTAGGTTCTTCTTTGCCTGTTCTACTCCTTCAATTTCTTTTTCTCCTCTGATTGCTAAAGATGACATTTCCACTACCATATTGAATCACAGTGGTCATAATGGATATCTTTGTTTCAGCCCAACCCTCTTCTGTACCCCTCCCCCATCTTATTGGAAATGCTTCTAGCTTATCCCCATCATATGTAATGCTTGCTGATGGTTTTTAAGTACGTGGTACTTTTTAAGAAAGACTCCATCTATTCCTATGCTCTCTAGAGTTTTTAATAGGACTGCGTATTTTATTTTGTCAAAAGATGTTTCTGCATCTACACATAATTATGTCAGTTTTGTTATGGATATAATTCTTGTAATAATTGCTGTAATCTTTTCGGTAATATTTTGTCTAAAATTCTTCTATCGATCTTCAAATGCAGGTCTCCAGAGAATCATAAAAAGGTAAACAGAGGGGAAAAAACAAAAACAAAAACTTGCAACTCAATTAGGGCAATCTGTTTACCTCCCTGTAAGGGAAGATGATACCTGTTAATCTTGAGAACTGTGCAGCTATTATGATAAAAGGGATATATGTAGAGGGAACGGGCATAAAGTAAATGATGTCATGGCAAAAATATGATTTAAGTATGAGAAGGGAATGTAATAGGAGGTGTGGAAAGGGGGAAGCAGAAAATGGCAAATTATATCACAGGAAGAAGTACAAAACCATAGTAGAGGGAAGGAGGGGAGGGAGATGAGCATTGTTTGAGAGGTACTCTCATCTGATTTGTTCAAAGGAGGGAACAATAACCTTAAGCAGATAATCCTAACTAGCTCTATAGGTAGTAGGAGGGGAAGGGGGAAGAAAGGGGAGGGTGGCTAAAAGGGAGGAAAGAAGCAATAAGAGTAAAGGGGACTAAAAGGGAGGGGGGCTAAAAGAAGGAGGGGAAGGCTGCAGGAGGAGGGGGAGAAAAGTGAATACTATTGAGGAGGGGAAGGGAGACGGGAGAGTTAAAAGCACAAATGGTGGGAAAGAGGGTGGAGGGAAATACACAGATTGTAATCATAACTGTGAATGTGAATGGGATGAACTCTCCCATAAAACGGAGACGGATAGCAGAATGGATTAAAAGCCATAATCCAACAATATGCTGCTTACAAGAAACACATTTGAAACGGGGGGATACACATAGGATAAAGGTCAAAGGATGGAGCAGAATATATTGTGCTTCAGCTCATGTAAGAAAGGCAGGAGTAGTAATCCTAATCTCAGACAAAGCAAAAGCAGAAATAGATCTAATCAAAAGGGATAAGGATGGAAACTATATCCTACTAAAAGGCACCATAGACAATGAAGCAATATCATTACTAAACATGTATGCTCCAAGTGGTATAGCATCCAGATTCTTAGAGGAGAGGTTGGGGGAGTTGAAGGAAGAAATTGATAGCAAAACTATACTAGTGGGGGACCTCTACCTCCCCCTCTCTGAACTAGATAAATCCAACCTTAAAATAAACAAGAAAGAGGTTAAGGAGGTAAATAAAACTCTGGATAAGGTAGATATGATAGATCTTTGGAGAAAATTAAATGGGAATAGAAAGGAATATACCTTTTTCTCAGCGGTACATGGAACATTTACAAAAATTGACCATGTACTAGGACATAAAAATCTCACAATCCAGTGCAGAAAGGTAGAGATAATCAATGCATCCTTTTCAGATCATAATGCATTAAAAATTACATGTAATAAAAGGCCATGGAAAGAGAAACCACAAATCAATTGGAAACTAAATAATCTAATTCTAAAGAAGGATTGGGTTAAAGAAGAAATCATAGAAACAATCAACAACTTCATTCAAGAGAATGACAATAGTGAGACAACGTACCAAAACTTATGGGACACTGCAAAAGCAGTTATTAGGGGAAGTTTTATATCTCTGAATGCTTACATAAATAAAATAGAGAAAGAGGAGATCAATGACTTAGGCTTGCAGTTGAAAAAGCTAGAAAAAGAACAAATTGAAAATCCCCAAGTAAATACCAAATTAGAAATACTGAAAACCAAAGGAGAGATTAATAAAATTGAAATAAAGAAAACTATTGAATTAATAAATAAAACCAATAGTTGGTTTTATGAAAAAACTAATAAAATTGATAAACCTTTGGTTAATCTGATCAAAAAAAAGAAAGAAGAAAACCAAATTACTAACATTAAAAATGAAAGGGGTGAACTCACCTCCAATGAGGAGGAAATTAAAACAATAATTAGAAACTACTTTGCCCAACTTTATGCCCACAAATTCGATAATCTAAACGAGATGGATGAATATTTTAAAAAATACAAATTGCCCAGATTAACAGAAGAGGAAGTTGAATACTTAAACAACCCCATCTCAGAAAAAGAAATTGAACAAGCCATCAATGAACTCCCTAGGAAAAAATCTCCAGGGCCAGATGGATTCACAAGTGAATTCTATCAAACATTTAAAGAACAGTTAATTCCAATACTACATACACTATTCTTGAAAATTGGGGAAGAAGGAGTCCTCCCAAATTCTTTCTATGATACAAATATGGTTTTGATACCCAAACCAGGAAGAGACAAAACAGAGAAAGAAAATTATAGACCAATTTCCCTAATGAATATAGATGCAAAAATTTTAAATAAGATTTTAGCAAAACGAATACAGCATCTAATCACGAGATTAATACATTATGATCAGGTAGGATTCATACCAGGACTACAGGGCTGGTTCAATATTAGGAAAACTATTAGCATTATCGACCACATCAACAACAAAGCTAACAAAAACCACATGATTATCTCAATAGATGCAGAAAAAGCTTTTGAGAAAATACAACATCCATTCCTACTAAAAACATTGGAGAACGTAGGAATAAAGGGAACTTTCCATAAAATAATAAGCAGTATCTATCTAAAACCTTCAGCAAGCATTATATGCAATGGGGATAAGCTAGATGCATTCCCAATAAGATCAGGGGTGAAACAAGGTTGTCCATTATCACCACTATTATTCAATATGGTACTAGAAATGTTAGCTGTAGCAATTAGAGAAGATAAAGATATTCAAGGAATTAGAATAGCCAAAGAAGAAACTAAGTTATCACTCTTTGCAGATGATATGATGATTTACCTAGAGAATCCCAGAGATTCAAGTAAAAAATTACTTGAATTAATAAACAACTTTGGCAAAGTTGCAGGGTACAAAATAAACCCACACAAATCCTCTGCATTCCTATATATTAGCAACAAAGTCCAACAGCAAGAGATAGAAAGAGAAATCCCATTTAAAGTTAGGGTAGACAGTATAAAATACTTAGGAGTCTACCTGCCAAAACAAACCCAGGGACTATATGAACACAATTACAAGACACTTTTTGCACAAATAAACTCAGATTTAAGTAAGTGGAAAAACATTAGTTGCTCATGGGTAGGCCGTGCTAATATAATAAAAATGACAATTCTACCCAAATTAATATACTTATTTAGTGCCATACCAATTAAACTATCAGACAATTACTTTATAGAGCTGGATAAAATAATATCAAAATTCATTTGGAAAAACAAAAGGTCCAGAATATCAAAGGGACTAATGAAAAGAAATGCTTGGGAAGGTGGCCTAGCGCTACCAGACCTTAAACTGTACTATAAAGCAGCAATTATCAAAACCACTTGGTATTGGCTAAGAAACAGAGAGGTAGACAAGTGGAATAGACTTGGCACTCAAGATGCAGTAGGCAAGGAATATAGCAACCTTCTGTTTGATAAACCCAAGGACCCCAGCTTCTGGGATAAGAACTCATTGTTTGACAAAAATTGCTGGGAAAACTGGATAACAGTGTGGCGGAAATTAGGCATAGACCCATACCTGACACCGTACACAAGAATAAAGTCCAAATGGGTACATGATTTAGGTATAAAGATTGATACCATGAATAAACTGGAGAAGCAAGGAATAGTGTATTTATCAGATCTATGGAGAAGGGAAGAATTCTTTACTAAAGAAGAGATAGAATGCATTATGAAATGCAAAATGGATAACTTTGAGTACATTAAACTGAGAAGTTTTTGCACAACCAAACCCAATGCAACCAAAATCCGGAGGGATGTAGTAAATTGGGAAAAAATTTTTACAGCTAAGCTCGGGGATAAAGGCCTCATTTCTAGAATATATAGAGAACTGACCCAAATGTATAATCATACAAGTCATTCCCCAATTGATAAATGGTCAAAGGATATGAACAGGCAATTTTCAGAGGAAGAAATTAAAGCTATCTATAATCATATGAAAAAATGCTCTAAATCACTATTGGTTAGAGAGATGCAAATCAAAACAACTCTGAGGTACCACATCACACCTATAAGATTGGCAAACATGACAGAACAAGAAAATGATAAATGCTGGAGAGGATGTGGGAGAGTTGGAACACTAATTCATTGTTGGTGGAGCTGTGAGCGCATCCAACCATTCTGGAGAGCAATTTGGAACTATGCCCAAAGGGCTACAAATATGTGCATACCCTTTGACCCAGCAATATCGCTACTAGGACTATATCCCCAAGAGATCATAAAAATGGGAAAGGGTCCCACATGTACAAAAATATTTATAGCAGCACTCTATGTAGTTGCCAAAAACTGGAAGTCAAGGGGATGTCCATCAATTGGGGAATGGCTGAATAAATTATGGTATATGAATGTAATGGAGTACTATTGTGCCATAAGAAATGATGAACAAGAAGACTTCAGAGAGGCCTGGAAGGACTTATATGACCTGATGCTGAGTGAAAGGAGCAGAACCAGGAGAACTTTATGCACAGCAACAACCACAGTGTGTGAGAGTTTTTTCTGGTAGACTTAGATTTTTGTAATAACACAAGAACCTCTGAAAAAAAAAAAATCCCAATGGTGGACCTCAAGGCAAAAAGCCTTCCACACTCAGAGAGAGAAATATGGAAGTCACTCACATAATGTAGCAGATCATGTTTGTGTATGTGTATGTGTTTGTGTATCATGTTCTGATTTGTTATACGGATTCTTTCATTTATCTTAGTCTGACTACATAGCATGACGATAGTGAAAATATACTCAATAGGAAAGTATATGTAGAATCTATACAGAATTGTATGCAGTCGTGGGGAGGGAGGGAGGTAGTGGGGGGTGGGTGGGGAGGGATAAAATCGCAATTGTATGGCAGTGATTGTTAAACATTAAAAAAAATAAAAAAATTAATAAAGGAGAAAAAAAAAATAAAATTCTTCTATCTATATTCATTAGGGAAAGTGGTCCATAATTTTCTTTCTCTTTTAGCTCTTCCTGGTTTAGGTATCAGCACCATATTTGTGTCTCAAGAATGTTACTCATGTTACTCATTCTTCATCTATCTTTCCAAATAATTTATAAGTAGTGGAATTAATTGTTCTTTAAATGTTTGATAGAATTCATTGTGAACCTGTCTTGCTCTGGGGATTTTTTTCTACTGAATTCATTGATGACTTGTTCAATTTCTTCTTGTGAGATGCAGTTATTTAAGTATTTTACTTTATTCCCGTTATTCTGGGCAATTTATATTTTTATACTTATTCATCCGTTTCACTTAGATTATCAGATTTATTGGCGTACAGTTAGGCAAAATAGCTCCTAATTATTTCTTTCATTTCCTCTTCATTTGTGGTGAATTAATCCCTTTTATTTTTGATACTGGCAATTTGGTTTTCTTCTTTCATTTTTTTGAATCAAATTAACGAGAGGTTTATCTATTTTGCTGTTTTCTTTCATAAAACCAGCTCTTAGCTTTCTTTATTAGTTCAATTGTTTTCTTAATTTCAATTTTATTGGCCTCTCCTTTGATTTCCATAGTTTTAATCTGGTATTTAACTGGGGATTTTAAACTTTTTTTCTATCCTTTTTCGCTCATGCCTAATTAATTGATATCCTCTTTCTCTACTTGGTTCATAGAGATATAAAACTTCCCCTAAGAACTGCTTTTGCTACGTTCCATATATTTTATTATACCGTCTCATTATTGTTATTCTCATGTATGAAGTTATTGATTGTTTCTGTGATTTGTTGTTTGACTCACTCATTCTTTAGGATTGGATTATTTAGTTTCCAATTAATATTTAGTCTAACTTTCCATGACCCCTTATTACATATAATTTTTCTTGTATCATCATCTGAAAAGAATGCATTTAATATATCTGCTTTTCTGTATTGGATTGTGAGGTTTCTTGTGCCCTTGTACGTTGTCAGTTTTTGTGTAGGTGCCAAATACCACTGAGAAAAAGGTATATTCCTTTCTATCCCATTTCAGTTTTCTCCAGAGGGCTACCATACCTAACTATTGCATTGGACACTTTATCCCTGTCTTGCTCACTTGACGAATCATTTCAGTTCTACCCTATTCTCTTCTCTAGTATCCCCAACCCCCTTTTTATTTCACTAATGATGACTTTCCAAGCCTCAGAATGGGATCTCTCTTTCCATGTGTCACTTTTGCTTCTCCAGTTTCTCTCCTGAATGAAGGTAGAGAAAACCACAAAACCAGTCCTGCTGGATACACTACAAATTTATGTTACAACATTTCAACTGTATCCTCATGTAGGGAGCAGTTGAGTACCACAACAGTTCCATGAGTTCATGATGGCCTGATAAGCCCACTCTATTGTGCTAATGGAGCAGAGGTTGTTGGTTCGGCCCTCCGGGATCTCATACAATAGCCCCAAGACTTTCGGGTCTTAAGCAAACATCTTAGTATTTGACAAACATCCTGAGGCAGTCATTGGGACCTGCGTTTGTTAATGAAAGAGGATTGGTGAAAGTAATCACAGCACGAGCTTGCCACGAGTATGAAACTTACGGCTCCACAGCATACAAGGCTTGTACTTCCTAATAATAAAGGGAGCTTGTAACATCTTTGTCTCTTGCATCATCACTGCATGCCTGAGATCGAGACATCCCGCGGGTCGGGGGTCTCTCCACTGAGCCGGCCATAACACTCTCATTGCTGCTTGGGAATTCTGCTACACCTGTCTTATCAACTCACTATCCCTACTCTCCACAGCAGCTCTCCCAAACCTTTTAATCCCTCCTCAAAGCCCTCATGTCCTCCAAGCTCTCAGATGAGAATCTTCCCTCATCTTTTACAGAAAACAGTTCAGGCCATTTAACTTTAGCTCTTTTTTCTCCTACTTCCCTCATCTTAAATGAAGAACGTGCCTTCTTTCAAGGTCTCATCTTTCACCAGGATTTCACTTGATGAGGTGTCTTTAGACATTAAGTATGCCAAGTCCTATACCTGCTCAGCCAAACCTCTTCCACCCTGTCTCCCCCAGTGTATTGCTTCCTCTATCACCCTCTTCTATCACTTATTTTGAACCTCTCCCTGCCTACTGGCTCATTCCCTACTGCCTACAAACATACTCATGACTTCCCCACCCTCAAAAAGCCACCACTCATTTCTTCCGTCTCCTCTATCAACGTGTATCTCTTTTCCTTTTTTAGATAAACTCTTTGAAACATATTTCTGCAATCGCTGCTTCACTTACTTGTCACTCTCTTCAAACCCTTTATTATTTGCCTCCTAACATTATAAGTGCACCAATACTACTGTCTTCAAAGTTACCAATGATCTCTTGGTTGCCAGGTCCGATGTTATGTTCTCAGCCCTCATTCTCCCCAACCTCTCTGCAGTTTTGAGACCGCTGAACACCCTTTCCTCCTTCATATTCTTTTCTTTCTTGTTTTTTTGTCCTGTCCTAGAGACAGCACTCTCCTCTGGTTCTCTTCCTATTAACGTGACTGCTCCTCTCATTGTTCTTTATTTGATCTTTATCCGGATGATACCCTCTAACTGTAGGTGACATACAGAACCCTGTCTTTGGCCCTCTTCTCTTCTCTTTATATTGTTTCCCTTGTTGATCTCACCAACTTACCTAGATTTAATAACCACTTCTGTCTTGATTATTTTTAATTTTTCCTATCCTTCCCTAACCTGTCTACTCACCTTCACTTCTACTTACCTTTACCTTGCACCTTCACATTCCCTTCAGGGATTTATAATGTGATGTTCAGTAGAAATCTTCAACTCAATATGTATAAAACCACTCATCCATTCTCCTAAATCCCCTCCTGTCCTCTGTGTTACTATAGACTCCACCATCACTTCTCAGTCCCTCAGGCTAACAACCTAGGTGTTATCCTTGACTACTTATAGTCTCTCACTCCATATGTCAAAACTATGTCCAAAGCCTTTTGTTGCCACTTTTACAAAATCTCTACACTGTACCCCCTTCTCTCCTCTGACAGTGCCACCAGTCCACTGAAAGCTTTCATCACCTCATACATGCACTTCTCTTTTATTGCAAGAGCTTGTTCTTCCATTTGCCTTTCCCCAAGTCTCTATTCACTTCAATCCATCCTCCAGGCAGACGCCAAAGTGATTTTCCTAAAACTGAAATCAGAGCACGTCATCCTCCTTGGTGTTCTATCATCAAGATACTCCATCACTTGGCTCCAGTCATTTTCTCTGCCAATCCAACAGGCCTGAAATGATTTTCCCTCTTATTTTTCGCTATGAGCTCCCATGATTTTTTTAAGTTGTAGCCAACAACTCATCTTTGAATTGAAGCCTATCCCAAACTTTCTCGTTCTAAGGCGCTCCCTATCTTAATTAATTCTTTATTTTGTATTAAAGCTTTATCTTATTTTCTTTTTGATTCTTCAATTAGATTGTAAGCTAGTTGAGGGATGGAATTGTTTTTTAGACCTTTTTTCCTTTCACGGTACTGAGCATAGTGTCTGACACATTGTGGACACTTAATAAATGCCTAATTTAATCTAATATGATCCCCTCTAATTATGAGACCCCCATGTCATTAGCCTGCCTTTTGTTGGTGTTTTGTGTAGACATACATATGTATATATTTTCCTTGCACGGAGTGCCTCATTTTTGTCTTTGTACTCTCAGCATCTAGAGCAGCCCCCAGAATATATTGGGTGCTTTAGTAAACTTTGTAAGCAATTATTTGATTTGAGTTAGATAAAACGGTCATTTGTTGCCATCTGCTGTCCAAGAGTAAGGTTGCAGGTTATCGAGGCAATCTTTTTGGGCACGGCTGCCCCCTTGTGGCCGGTTCAGATATTACAATTCTAGTCTGCCATCCCGTGTCCAAACTCTGGTATTACATTCTCTCCCTGCTTAAATCCCGTTTTTCCTGTATTTTTGCAATGTGAAAACTCACTTGCTGTATAGAAAGGTAGAAAGGAGACAAATGAAACCTTGTATTTATGAACTGATGTGTGTAATGAATTATTTCTGTTAAAATAGAACTTCAGACTAAATCATCACCAGTTAAATTAGTGCTTACCGTCCTAACCTTGTCAGCAGTGATATGATAAAAGTTAAGATATGGTAGCAGTAGAGAGAACATGGACCAGGCTTCACTCCACAGGGCCTGGCCCTGGGAAGTATTAATGTTACACTGTCACAAGAGCAAAGGCGGGGAAAGAGAAGAAAACGGCTGTTCTGGTCACAGAAGGAAATTTATGAAATAAGGACCAAAGGGTGATTGAGACAGTCTTACAGGTGGGAATCAGTTCCTAAAGGCTTCCAAGAACTGGTTGTTCAATTTTCAGGAGTTTTTCAAGGTTGTTTTATTGTGGTCGTTGTTTGTCCTTCGTTCTTGAAGAATTCCACAGCATCAGGAAGGTGATGCCATGACTTTCAAGTGAATTGGATTAAAGTGAGGGAAGGCTGTTAAAGTCACTAGCTTCACTTTCTCCTCCAGAACCACCTGGGTCCAGTGGTGATATATAAATCAAGACTGCTAGAGATGGCCCAGGATGCCGTGGGGAACCTCAGGCTTTAAACTAAGCTCTTTCCCAGGTCTCATTTTGACTGAGACAAAACCCATACAGTAATTAAGGACAGATAAGAAATTAAGAAATGAGTTTTAGCCAGAATCCCTGAGGGCATTTCCCTCCATGATTGATCTTTTTTTTTTTACTAGTAAAAGACAGCATAAAAGAGAAAAAAAATCTCATATTTTGCCAAGTATTAATTAACTTGGTTGATATATAGGTAGATCAGAGTTTAATCAGCTCCTGCGCAGGCAATTTTATTTTTTACTAGAAAAAATTGATGTCTGCTAAGGGGATCAAAATTCTTCCAAGATGGGGATTGATTTATTTTTCTTTTTGAATCTGCCATACATGAGGTAATACTTGGAAGTTAGTAGTGACTTGAGAAACTTTTACTGAATGATTAAGGAACATTATGGTATACAATCCAGTCTTTGTTGATACTGCACTTCTCTGAAAAATTTGTGTAGCACCCATTCTCCTAGGATCCTTCCAGATATCACAACTAGTATTGATTGGTCCACAATTATTCTGACTTGCAAAATGATCTTCCAGACGTCATGGCAACAGGGGCACAGAGGTGGTCAATATCCTTAGAAAGTCTCCAGTTCATATACCCTGTACTACAGAAACCCGGTGCTAACAAAAGCATGCCATGACCAGGTTAAATCGTCCTTCATTCGTTCATGTTCTATATCTCCTTCAAGTGGCAAATTCGCTCATAGTGACAAATATACTCCTATCAAATATTACACTAGTTAAAGTTACATAACCTCCGATCACATATCATACAACCAAGGTGTATGCAAAATAGTTCCAAATCTAAGACTTTAGAAACTGGTTACAATGGCTGTTGATATGAGTAAGAAAATTTTTAACTACTAACCGATGAATAATCAGTCATCAGTTTCATACTTTACAGGCAGTTTTTCTGGGTGAGTTATTCTTGATTTTAAGCCTGTTTTCTTGCCTCCTATGTTACAATACTCTACATTCTCCACTCTTATAACAGTGTCATTTAAATTTGGTGTAACGCTGACTGGCTACTTGGAATTTCACTTTTTTTTCCTTGCTGTTTGTAGTATTTTTTATTCAACTAAGAAGCTTGGCATATGGATGAATATGTTCTTAGGAGTTTTATTTTGAGGTGTTTTTCGGAAGGTGATTGTTGGATTCTTCTCATTTCTAAATTGCATTCTGGTTATGAGATGTTTGATCAGATATAAGATTTCTTGAAATATAATATCTGACTCCATCCATGGTCATGGTTCTTAGATAATCTATTTGTTCTTTTATGATCTCTCTTTGATCTGTTTTCCAAGTTAGTTGTTTCTGCTATGAGATATCTTATATTTTCTTCTGTTTATTTTTCACTTTATTTTTGCTTTTGTATTAATATATTTTCTTGTCTCATATAGCCATTATCTTTTTATTTAGATCAACCTAATTTTTCCAGGTAGTGCAGTGTATAGGCTACTAGCTGTATGACCCTTGGTAAGCCACTTAACCCTGGAGAAGGAAATGGCACACCACTGCAGTATCTTTGCCAGGAAAACCACAAAAGGGGTCAAAAGCGTCAGACACATCAAAAGAAAAACAAAGTCTGATGACATTTCTGCCCCAAATGTGTTTTGTTTGAAGTTTTGTCTATAGAAGTTTTGAAGTCATTCACTTATTCTGAGTTTGCTGCTTGAGCATTCCAGTCATTCTAATGCCCCTTTATGATAAGATTCTTTTGTTTCTTCATTCTTCAGGCCGTTCTCCTGGATTTATAACTTTTTACTAGTGCTTGGCTCTCTAGACTTGTAGAGAAAATGTCTGGGGCACGTTTGTGTTCTCTTGGATCATGCTGCTGCTTCCTTAGGGTATTGAGTGGTACGTTATTCCAGGATATCAGGAACATCACCTGCAAACTTTCCTTTTTCTTAAATGTCTGTCTGATCTGGGTGATTCTGAATCATGCAGTGGGGATCTGAACTCTGAGATTTAGTGCTTTTGGTTTCAGGTTTTAATCTAGTTCAGGTCATACTGTCCTCAACCCATGATGAAATAGCTGGAAAGATCTACAGGTTCATGATGAGAGAACTTTAGGGTTCCCTTCGGTCTGGTTTTCTTACTTTGATTATTCAATGGCAGTCTCCAAGAATGATTGGGCAGTGGATCTCTGAGCCTGATCTGCTTCTGGGGTCAAAGTCTCCCAGTTTAGGGCCCATGAAGACTCCTTGCCTTAGTCTGCCACCTCCTAATCAAGCCTCAGTCTCTCACTGGGTCTTTGACCTAGCCTTGAGAAGGAAGGAGCACAGTCTCTAGTGGGACTTTGATAGTTGCATCTGAACAAGGACAAGACCTCTATGCAGGCCTGAACACTATTTCTTCTCACCCTAGTGCACAATTATCTATAGGCTCTCATTGAACCTGAATGATAGAAAGTTCCACAGAGCTTAATAAGGGCTAGAGTCTCTCTTCATTGTCTCCAGACTTGCTGGTCACTGCTGACCTATCCTGACCTGAGCTGGACAATGACAGTCTGAATTTGTTCTTGTATTTCACACTCAGTACTCAGGCTGCTGCATTTTCCATGTGGTTGTGGTTCTTTTATGTGGCAGAGCCTGAGTGTCCTTCTTCCTGTTGCTCTACCATCTCAACTGGTCTCCTCTGTCCATATTCCTATACTTGTCAGGAAGCTCCTTTCTACTCTAGTAATAGCCTATAATTGATACAGGAATGCTGGAATAATCGTTAATTATCTGAAAAAAAATCTGCTCATGGTTGATTTTGAGATAATCGGAGTTCAAGAGACTTACAGTATTTTGTATTTAAATTGTGTTGCCATTTCAGATGACTTTAAGGGTATTTCTCCTAAGTAATTGTTTGGATCTTTTCAATGGAGCTATTCTCCCATTTTGCAGTGGATGAGCAAGGTGTTCTTGGAGATGTGCTTCATACTCTAATTTCCCTTGGCTTCCACATAAGCTAGCCACTATCCAAGAAAAGTTGCTGAAACCCCATATGTGAAACTCCTTCTAAGTGATGGTAAAGGCTGGATTTGGGGCAGCAGAGACCTGAGACAGGCATGAGAGCAGCTCGACTTTCATGTACATCCACACAAAATTCAGTTTGCCTACATGTTTTCTACATGCATATATGTATTTAACCCTTATTTATTTCAGAAGAAAAAGTGATGGGAGTCTACTTGCTTCATATTTTTTTTTTTAGCCTTCTCACTCCTTGATTAGGTGAAATAGTTCCTCCTTTCTTATCCTTCTTTCCTTCCTAGGCTATTTATTCCTTTTCCTTTTCTTTATCTTTTATCTCATAATATAATCAGAATACACAAAACTACCTCAAGTTCTTTTTATCTCCTCTGAGACCATTGAATAAAATAGAGTTCTGAGAAGATGTGTATTTTTCTCCCCATTTGAACATAAATGTTTCATCGGTTATCCCTTCCATATATTTCTCCATGTTTCTCTTGACTCCAAAGTTTAAGATTCAAAGTATCTACTCAAGTGAAGAACATTCTTCATGAATAATTGGAAGTCTTCTCTTCTGTACCAGCACAATAAGTCACAGGGCTATTCAGAGAATTCAATGAGAAAATATTTAAAATGGGCTTAGCACAGTCGTGGGCACTGAGATCCTCATTCCATTCCATTCATTAAAGTCCAGTCGTCCCACTTATAGTACTATATTCTTCTATGCTAATTCAGTTTTCACTGGTTGTTTCACCCAGGAATATTATAATCTAATCTCACCTGTTCTTTGCAGTGGTAGCTACGAGATCTTCAGTGATGCTGACTGACTACCTAGAATATGTGTTCTTTCTGTTCTTTTTTTCTTTCTGTAGTTCTTTGAATTTGAGGCTCTAAATTTTGGTTAACAAAATTTCTAGCGCTTACAATGTAAGGTTTCTTTTTGGAGATTAAAAAAAATATTTTTTTAATTTTCATTTCACATTCTGGTTCACCTAGGTTTTCATTTCTAATTTTTTGAAATATGGTATCTAGGCATCTTGTGTTTAACCTTTTCTAGTATTACGATAAGACTTATGTCACCTCTCTATTATGATCTATTTCTGTTTTTGATTTTCTTCTAATAGATTTTGATTGGCTCATGGAGACGTTAATTTCTGAATGGTCCTCTCCAATTTTCAATTAGTTTTTTATATGACCAAGTTTTTGGGAGTACTGTACTAAGGTGTTCATTCACTATTAGGCATTCTAGTAGAGAAGCCAATTTCTTTCCTGTTCTCACATCAGAAAATGATCATATACATGATCATTTCTATAACATTTGTTTCCTAACTTCAAGGATTCAAATAGGGAACATCTTAGAAAGAGTGATTTGACAAAAACCCAAAATGTCCATTCTCCTACCTCCAAATTTCTCTACCATTGACCTATAAACTCCACTCATTCATGAGGCAGGCCTTCACAGCCTGTGGCCTGGGCTGCTTACAGCTATGGCACGTCAAAGGATTTTGGACGGTCCACAAAAAACATGGAGGAAAACATCCTCTACAATTTTTGTGGGCTGCCTAAGATCCTTTGGTGGGCTACTGGTTGTGTAGGTCTCTAATAGGAGAAAGGCCTCTGGTTTAAGATTTGGAGAAAATAGGAGTGGCTCCATGCACCAGAATTTGTTTTAGAACATTATTTAAAGGAGTCTGGAAGTGTGTGTAGGAGACAGCAGGCGAATTCCTGCATTTTACCCATCATCTTGACTCCAACTCCATAATTGTTTTTTCTTTAAAAAAATCATTCCTAGAGGATGAAGGCTGACAATGAATAAGGTTTAATGAGAGGCAGTGTTGTATAGTGGGTAGAGGGCCAATCTACAAGCCAAGAAGACACATGTATATTTAAGTCATGTATGTTTTTGGAGATTATCTTAGCATGTGATATAAAATGTTGGTTCAAAACGATTTTTGAAAGACTGCTGTCCATTTTCTTAGTAATTTTCTTCAATATTGAGTCCTTCCCACAGAAAATGGAGTCTATCAGTTTATCGTACACTATGTTACTGTGATTGTTTGCTCCTGTGTATTATGTATGTTGATCAGTTTCACTGACAAACCTTTCAATTGCTTATGTAGTACCAGGTCATTTTAAAGATTATTATTTTATAATACAGTTTGTGATCTTGTACTGACAGGCCTCCTCATTTCCACTTTCTTTTCATTATTACCACTGAGATCCTTGACCTTTTTTTCTTCCCTGTGATACTGTCTATTATCTTTCCAGTTTTATAAAATATAACTTTGGTCGTTTGGTTGGTACAGTAGGATTTAAGTAAATTAATTTAAATAGTATTGTTATTTTTATTGTAATGGCTATATCTATTCATGAACAACTTGTATGCATTCCAGTATGCAATCCATCTTTATCTGAGCAGAGTGTTTTGTACTTGGATTCACCTTGATGCATCTGGGTAGATAATCTTCCAAATATTATATAGTTTCTTTAGTTATTTTGACTGTAGTTTCTTTTCCTAGCTCTTCCTGCTGGATTTTTTGTTGAAATACAGAAATGTTGACGATATAGATGAATTAACTTAGTTTATTGAAACTATGCTGATTTAACCAATTACTTGAATGTTTTATTTGACTCTTTAGGGATTCTAAAGAAAACATCATATCACCTGCAAACAATGATGCTATACTTTCCACTTTGTCTACAATCATTCGCTCTCCCTTTCTTGTGTTAATATAAAAGTCATCTTTTCTAGAATTATGTGAAATCATAGTGTCAATAATAAGCACCCTTCCTTTAACCGTGATTTTAATGGAAAGGCTTCTAAATTTCTTCATTATATAGTTATTATGCTTGGATTTAGACAGATATGATTTAGTAGGTTAAAGAAAGTTTCATTTACTCTTAAGTTTTCTTGAATATTTAAGAGGGATGAGGATTGGATTTTGTCAAGAAGATTTCATCATTTCTTAATGTAGGCATATGTTTATTTACATTAGAACATCATTTAATATATTTGCAATCTGTCTGAAGCTTAATGAACCCCACATTTTTGTTGATGCTATCCTTTAGTCCCTTCAGTTATTTCTCACTCTTCCTAACTCCACTTCAGGTTTTCTTGGCAAAGATATAAGAGCAGAGGAATGAACTTATGTAAGCTTTGAAATAAAACTGGCAGAGTTGACGTCGGATTCCGTTCCAGGAAAAGTGATGTCCATTGTAAAGGCTCATTTATTAATCCCACTGTCCTCATTCTCCTCCAGATTCTATGCACCCTCAGTTGTCAAGTCTTGGAAAAACAACCTAAATACCTCAGACAAGCATCCTTATCTGTCCACTTACATAACCTGGTCCCATCTCCCTTGGACTAATAATAACAATATTTCAAGATGCCCTGCTCAGGTCCTTCCTCTCTCCATTCCAACCTCTCCTCAGCTGCCAAAATGATATTCATACACCATGGTTCTGATTACACCAATCCATCACTAAATAATCTACAGTGATTCCCTAGCCTATGCGGGATCAAAGCCAGACAACACTGTCATTCAATACCATTCATAATGGCTAAAACCTATCTATCTAAACTTGTCATTCTGTGTACTCTAAGGGCCAGTCATATTGGTCTTCTTGCTCTTTTTCACACATAACATTTTATTTTCCATCTACAAGCCTTGGTACAGTCTGTAGCTTTCTTGTGGAATGCAATCAATCCTTACCTCTGCCTCTAAAAATACCTAGCTCCTTTCAAAGTTCAGTTAATGTGACTCCTCTTCCTACTTCTCGCTATTCCTGAATACTTCAGCATGGGGAGAGAGGGATGTTAGAGAAATTTCCTTCCTTTCCCCCAAACAATTAACTTGTGTTTTGTTTATATTTTGTACATAATTATGCATGTACATGTTGTATTTGCCAAAGGTTTTAAGTTCCTGGAAGGCAGGGGTTTGATTATTATATTTGTATCCTAGCACCTACCTAGGGCTTTCCATATACTAGGTTCTTTAAAAAATACTTGTTGAATACTTTAGTACCATTGTGAAAAATAGCACCCTCTTTCAGGCACATCTGGTTACTAGAAAAAAGTATTGCAGTATACGGAAAAGTTTAGGCAGGTAAATTATACATGTAGAGCACTCTTTTGTCCATTTGATATCCTCACCTCTGTAACTGGATGACAATAGCAACCTCAGAGTTGTTTTGGGGAACAAAGAAGGTGATATTTATAATATACTTAGAACAATGCTTGGCACATAGTAGATAATTAATAAAAGTTTGTTCTCTCTACCTCCCTTTGTAGTTGATATTTTAAAACAATCACAATAAAAGGTAATTCTTTATCTTTCCTCCTACCCCATTTCCTCCCTCTACCTTGCTTATTATTATAGAGGACACTACTATCCTTCCAATCACCTAGGCTAGAAGCCTGGAAACTCAACTATTCCCTTTCTCTCAGTCATCCTAGCCCAGTCCAAGCAGTGCCAAGGCCCAGTGATTTTACTTTGAAACATCTTTCATGTTTTCTGTCCTCTAACAGTGCCACCAACTGCTGCAGGTCCTTATCACTTGTTACCTGGACTATACAGCAGCCTGCTGGATGGTTTCCCTGCCTCAAGACTGTCCCCTTCAACCTTTCCTCCACTTCACTGCCAATATCATCGTCCTAAAGTGCCTATGACACTTTGCTCCTCCATCTCCCAACAATACACACACAGTAGACTTCAGTGGCTCTCCGTCATCTCCAGGATCAAATATAAAATTCTTTCATGCTCAAAGATTTTAAAATATGTCCCTCCATTTTCTGTCTTGTTATACTTTTAAAAGTTGCCAGCCTCCCCGACTCCCAGCATTCTTTGATCCAATAACATTGTCCTCCTTTCTGCTTCACAGATAAGAAATTCCATCTCTCACTTGGGCCATTTTCTCTGGTTACCCCCCATGTCTGTAATTCTCTCCATCTCTGCCTACTGGTTTCCCTAGAGCGCTACTTAAGATTCTACTTTGTGCAGGAAACAATTTTAATTTCTGCTTATCTTGTACCTTTCTACTGTTGATCTTTGATTTATTCTTTATGTGTCTTGTCTGTACATAGCTGTTCTCATGCTACTTCCCTCATTAGATTATTAACTCCTGGAGGGCAGGGACCATCTTTTGCTTTTCATTTCATCATCAGGGATGAACACTGTACATGGCACATAGTAAGCAATTAATAAGTGCTTATTGATTGACTGGAGATAAGAAGAATGATATTTGAATCTAGCTCCATTGCTTAGTATAATGATCAAGTCAGTAGTCTTTTTGATTACATTCTCCAGTGTTAATTCTAGTAAGTCATAAGGCAGAATGGTAAAAAAAAAAATTAATTTTTAAAAACTGACTTTTAAAAAAAAGCTTGCATATGTGTGTGTATGTGTGTGTGATTATCAATAATTTTAAACTAAGTTACTATAGCAGACAATTTGAAAACAAAAATGCAATATACAACACCACTTTCTATAAATTTCATATAGCCAATAGATTATCTCAGACTTGTTTTCTTGATTTTTGCAGGACTCTTGTGTCCATTGCTAACTTATGGTTGTAGTTCAGCCATGATTTCAGAAAGGGAATTGCATGTCAACCAGTTAAGTTTTCCCCAATAATTTTAATATAATTATATCAGTTAACAGAAAAACAAATTAGATCCCCCCAAATCATACAACAAATTTAAAACACTGAATATCCAAGGGAAGAATAAAATGGAAAACAATAGTAACATTTAACTGATTAGCAAAACTAGGTGCTTGTTTTATGAAAAAAACTTGATTTTTATAAAGAAAACTAAATTAAAACTAAACCAAGAAGGAAAGGATGAACTTACTATCAATGATAATCAAATTAAAGCAACATCTAAGAGCTAGTTTATGCAACTAATTGCCAATAAAAGTAGCAGTCTAAGTGAAATGTATATAAACTGCTCAGATTAATAGAAGAGTAAATAGAATAATTAAGTAATTCTATCGTTTTTTTTAAATGTTGAACAAAACATAGATGAGCTGGCTCTGTGAGAACAAATACACAGCCCGAAATGAATTTACAAGTGAATTCTACCAAACATTTAAAGAGCAGTTAATTTGAATCTTATAAAAACTATTTTTTTAAAAAAAGGTGTCAAAGTGAATTCCTTCTGTGACAAAATTATGGTTTTAATACCTGAGGCAGGTAGAGCAAACACAGAGAAAGAAAACTATATAACAATTTTCCTAACGAATATTGATATAAAGCATTTAAACAAAATACTAGAAAGCAGATTAGAGTAATATTTCACAACGAGTGGAAACTACAACCACGTTGAATTACTACAAGGAGCAAAGGTCTGGTTCAATACTATGCAGAATATAAGAGTAAATGATCATGTGAACAATAAATTTAATAAAAAGTGTGATTATATCAATAGATGCAGAAAAAACTTTTGACAAAATGTAACACCCATTCCAACTAAAAATCCTAGAAAACTCAAGAATAAATGGAGTTCTTTTTTTAAAATTAATTAATTTAATTTAACAGGTGTTTCTCATAAGTTGATAAGTAGTACCTATCTAAAACCAAGAGCAAACATTATCTATAATAGGAATGAACTAGGAGCCCTTGCAGTAAGATCAGCAATGAAGCTGGAATACCTACTATTACTATAATGATTCACTATTGTACTCGAAATGTGACCTCTTGCAATAAGATAAGAAAAAAAGTCAATGAAGGTAATATAATATACAATATTCCATGAGATTGACAAATGAACAAAAATATGAATAGGAAGCTTTAAAAGAAGAAATCTAAGATATATTCAGTCATGAAGAAAGCTTCTAAACCACTATTGATTAAAGAAATAGAAATTGAAACAATTCTGAGATAGCACATTTCACTTGTCAGATTGCTAGCATGACAGAAAAGGAAAATGACAAATGCTGGAGGAGATGTAGAAAATTAGGGACACTGAGGCATGGTTGGTGGAGTTGTGAAATGATCCAACTGTTCTGGAGAATAGTTTAGACTTATTCCCAGTGAGCTGTCAAACTTTGCTAATCCATTGACACAGTAGTACCAATACAAGACCTGTATCATGAAGAGATTTATTTTTTAAAAGAGGAAAAGAGCCTATATGTACAAAATATTAATATCAGTTCTCTTTTATGGTGGAAAAGAATTGGAAACTGAGGAGAAGCTCATCAGTTGAGGAATGGCTGAACCAACTGTGCTGTATGATTTTGATGGAATACCATTATTGTGGCATAAGAAATCGCAAAGGGCATGTTTTCAAAAAAACCTGGGAAGATATATATGCATATATATTTACATATGTATGTATGTACATATGTATATATATGTGTGTATGTATATGTTTATATGTATATATATGTATCTATACGTATATATGTGTATGTATATATGAATGGATGCAATGTGAAGTGAGCAAAAGCAAAAGACAATCGGAGAGATTTCTGAGATCTGAGTGCATACTGAAGCATCCTTTTAAAATTTACTTTATTTTTCTTAGTTTATATTTTGTAACATGTCTCATATCGAAATATGTTTTGCATAACTTCATATGTATAATGAATTTATTGGTTCAGTTTTCAAATTTGAGGGGGAAGGGCAGGACCAAGGGAGAGAATTTGAAACTCAAAAATTTTCAAAATAATTGTCAGAAACAAATTTCATTTGACAAAAAAAGATTTGTTACATCTTCTAAATGATACAGGAAAGTAATAAATATTGTCCTTTGCACCACATTAGGCACACAATATTGCAAACAGATATAAAAAGGCAGTATTGATCAATTTATACATTTTACGCCATAATGTAAGAAGAAACTGCTTCAGAGATCATAACCAAAAGATAATGACTCAAATAAAATTTAACAATGAAATCTTAGATAAGTAGTGGGCTATAGAACAAATTGTAGAAATAACTAACAGCAATATAAAAGAAAAAGATAATTAAGAAACAATATATAAACATCTGGGAGATGAAGCTATAACAGCGCACAGGTGAAAAGTCATATCCTAAAAATCATACATTAACAAAATAGACAAAGAGAAATTAATAAGTGAATAAGCATTATACAAATTAGAGAATCAACAAATAACTTAACCTAAAATAAGCACAAAAGAAGAAATATTAATTATTGGAGGGGAAATAGATACTTGGAAACAAAATATCGTAGAAATGGTCAATAAAACTAAAAGAGACTATTCTGAAAAGACCAATAAAATTGATAAATCCTTAGCTAATCTTTTTCAAAAAAGAGAAAGCAGAAAATCAAATCAATAAAATTTTAATGAGCAAGGTGAAATCAATCTGAATTCAGAAGAAATTTAAAAAATAGTTAGAATATTTTATGGGCAGTAATATGTTCATAAAACTAAGAACACAAAAGAAATAGAGGATTACCTTCAAAAATAAATAAGTATCCCTTCTATCAGAAGGCCTGATAGAGATTTTAAATAGTCCAATCTCAGAAAAGGAAAGAGGTGTATCTCCATAGGAACTACCAAAAATAATTCCTATGCCCAGTGAATTCAGAGGAGAAATCCACTAAACTCTTAAAGAACATTCAATGGGTACACTTTATGAATATTTCTAGATTTCTTTTATTTATGAGACAAATATTGTCCTACTGCCTAAACGAGGGAAAAGATAAAACTCAAAAAGAAAACTATAGGCTAACATTATTAATGAATATTAACTCAAAATTTTAAAACAAAATCCTGTCAAATTACAGTGATTGATCCAAGAAAGCGTTCCTTATGATCAAATGGGATATGATCACCTGGAATGCAACGATGGTTCAATATTAGGAAAGTGACCAATATAAGTTAATCATATTTAACACCAAACATCACAAATTATGCAATCATCTCAGTAGAGAAAGTCTTTTACAAAGTATAACAATATTTTATGCTAAAAACCCTAGTATCATAAAGACTCTACAAATAAAAGCAGCTATCATTTGCAAATAGAATCTGTTCCAATAAATAAAGGAGTGAAGCCAAGATGCCCACTCTCCCTATCATTATTTGATATATAAATGTAAATTTGAGTGATAGCAATTAGATAAGAGAAAGAAACTGAAGGAATAAAGATATGTATTGTTGACCTGAAAACTTTGTTAAGAAAAGGTAACAGGCTAAATGCATACATTTTATAATTTAATTAATTAATTAATCAGTTCCCTATTAAAGACAACGGTAACATAATGCATTATGGAGCCAGAAATGTTCTGGCTACCCAGCGCAGAAATCTTCCGGCTTATATACATTTTGCCGTGAGAAAGAAACTCTCCTAATTAATCAAACCATAAATTCAGTAAGACAGGACAATTAACAAAGCAATGTCAGTTGGACCTTGCGATTCCAGGCTGTGTAAACATATAGTCTCTGTGACATACAATAAGAAAATCCCACCAGGCTTCCTGTCCTAAACAGGTACTCGAAATAGCTGACACAGGAAAGTGTAAACAAAGTTTCAATTGAAATTACGACCTAAGATGTCTATATTTTCTTTACCATTAATATGCCATAACATAGTATATGTCTACAAATACTAAGATATGGAAAATGTCCCGTTATTCAAGATAGTGTCTTAGGTTAAAGGTCTCCTAAGGAATGTAGAGTCAGCCTTGACTGGCTTTTGCTGACATAGGAAGAGGCATTCTCTGAGTTTGCTTCAGAGAACAAAGAGATTATTGCAAAATTTTATATTAAACATTATCAGTATAGAGGAGATAAAACTATCCCTCTTTGCTGATGGTGTGATGGTTTTGCTGGAAAAGACCGAGTAGTTTGTGAAGATACTAATTGAGACAATAAATAGTCAGCAAAGTTTTAGGCTACGAAAGAAATCCTCAAAAACCAACAGCAGTGCAATATTATGATAACAACAATAGAAAAGAAGCAACAATAGAAAGGGAAATCCCATTCCAAATAACTACAAAATGCATTAAATGTCTGGCATACAGCTTTCCAAAACATAAAAATTACTTCTATAAATTCTATTACAAAACACTCTTTAAAAAAAGGAA
This sequence comes from Notamacropus eugenii, assembly GCF_028372415.1. Taxonomy (NCBI): domain Eukaryota; kingdom Metazoa; phylum Chordata; class Mammalia; order Diprotodontia; family Macropodidae; genus Notamacropus; species Notamacropus eugenii. The sequence continues at coordinate 2,203,096 of NC_092879.1, read as the reverse complement.
GAGCAATCTAAGTACTTGGAGGAATACTCAGTAGTCATTTCTAGGCCATTTTTACAGGTGAGGAACTGAAGCAAACAGGGTTAAATGACTTGCCCAGGGTCACAATTATTAAATGTCTGAGACTAGATTTGAACTCAGGAAAATGCATCTTTCTGACTTCAGACCCACATTCTATTTATTGTGTCACCTATGTTGTCATATGATCAATCACTTAAAAATATGTTGCTCTTTCTTGTCTCACTAATTTTGCATAAGAAATTTCTCCCACCTGGAAAGAATTTTCCTTTTTTTCTCCTTGTATGGGAATCTAGTCCTGTTCAAGTATCTTCAATCCAACTAGAACCATTCATCAGTTACAAATGTGGGATTACAATTGAAAGCATCCTTCTATGTATTTCTTATTTTGAAATCCATACCCCTGAAATCCTTGGTAATTTAACTGATGCTATTCCACTAATACCTCACTTTGCTTCAAGTAATCCTTAACATGGGACCAGCCAGGTTCAATTTTGTGGCAGTGCTTAGGAACCCAGAGGACTTCAGTTCTATTTTCCAATCAAGTTTTTGTTCACTCTATGACTTGGGACAAGCTCCTTTAACTTCGTAGGGCTCAATTTCCATATCCATAAAATGAAAAGGTTTTACTGCTTCATCTCTTAAATATCTCTCATGAGTTAGCTCATAAAATCAAAATTTGTCTTATACAATCATTTAGGAAAGAATTAATCAAGACTCCAAGTTATATGGTGATAGATCCCTGCCAATGATTCCTTTTTGGAAACTTTTGAGGAACACTTTATATATTTTCCCTGTAAAATGTAAGCTTGTTACTTAAAATTTTCTGGATACTTAGAAATCTTTGGAAAAGCAAATACTGGCAGATGCCAAGGAGAAGCCAGGAAGCTGCCCGAACTTTTCACAGTTTTCCCTATTAACAACATTAAATCAAGACTCTAAATGGATTCTGGAGTGACAACCCACAAAAAGAGTGAAATAATTTTCCAACTTCAGATAATAACTTAGAAGGACTTCAGGAAACGTCTGTCTCACTGGGGCAAAGGGAGAGCACAGTCCCACGCAGACGGTGTCTGCAAAAGTCAGTGGGAGGTTCTTAGCCACAGCACAGATCAGCAGCCAAGGCCGACAGGTCTTGGCTCAACAGGCTGTGTGAAGCCTTTAGCCCCACTGTAGAAGGCAAACTTCAACACCTGGAACCCTGGCACAACAGTCAAAACTAGGGCAGGTCACCATAACACAATAGACCAGCCACAAGCACCTGAGTCCTTGGTGTGGAAAACAAGTGATCAGACCCCTAGTACCCTGTATAAGAAACTTGGTACACTGCTCCCTGTGCCCCAGGAACATATTTCAACTTTAAAAGCCACAAATTAAGCAGAAAAAAATGAAACAGAAGGAGGCCTGAAAATAGAAACTACTAAGATGACAGAGAAGATCAAAACAAACTCAGACAAGGACAAAAATGTGAAAATGCCTGCATGTGAAGTTTCAAAGGCAAATCCTTCAAGAAGGATGTTAAAAATCAAGTAAGACAGGTAGAAGAAAAACTGAGAAAAGAAATGAGAGGTTTGCAAGAGAATTATGGAAAAAAAGAGTCAATAGCTGGGAAAAGGAAAAAAAATTAACTGAAGAAAATTTAAAAGCAAAACTGGTCAAATGGAAAAGGAGACACAAATCTAACTGAAGAAAATAATTCCTTAAAAATCTGAGTTGGGCAAGCGGGAGTTAAGTATTCTATGAGACATCAAGAATCAGTCAAAGAAAATTAAAAGAACGAAAAGAATAGAAGAAAATGTATAATATCTCACTTGAAAACAACTGATCTGGAAAACAGATCCAGGGGAGATAACTTCAGAGTTCTTAGATTACTTGAAGGACATGATCAAAAGAAGAGCCTGGACAGCGTCTTTCAAGAAATAATCAAGGAAATCTGCTGTGATGTCCTAGAAGCAGAGGGTAAAATAGCCCCTGAAAGAATCCACTAGTCACATTTTGAAAGAGATTCAAAAATGAAAACTTCAAGAAATATTGTAGCCAAATCCCAGAATTATCGGATCAAGAAAAGATACTGTAAGCAGCCAAAAAGTATGTAATTATCAAGGAACTGTCATCAGGATTATGCAGGAATTAGCAATTTCTACTTTAAAAGATTAGAAGGCTTGGAAATGTTATACTAGAAGGTAAAAGAATTTGAATTACAAGCAAGAAGCAACAACCCAGAAAAACTGAGCGTAATCTTTCAGTGATGGACATTCAATGAAATAGGGAAGTTTCAAACTTTCTTGATGAAAAGAGTAGTGCTGAACAGATAACTTGATTTTCAAATACAAGACCCAAGAGAAGTATAAAAAGGTAAACAGGAAAGAAAAAACATTTCATAGGATGGAGGAAAATACATAGTAAGTATAACTGTGAATGCATATGGGATGAACTTTCCATAAAACTGAAGTAGATGGCAAAGTGGATTAAAAAACAGAATCCTACAATATGTTGTTTACACGAAACACATCTGAAGCAAGAGATACACACAGAGAAAAGGTAAAAGTCTGGAGCAGAATATATTTTGCTTCAGCTAAAGTAAAAAAATCAGAGGTAGCAATTCTGATCCCAGACAAAGCAAAAGCAAAAACAGATGGAAGTAAAAGAGATAAGGAAGAGATAAGGAAGAAAACTACATCTTGTTGAAAGTTACCATACACAACGAAGTAATGTCAATACTAAACATATATGCACTAAGTGGTATAGCATCCAAATTCTTAGAGAAGTTAAGTGACTTACATGAATAAATAAATAGCAAAATTATACTAGTGGGAGACTTCAGTCTTTCCCTCTCAGAACCAGATAATGCTAACCATAAAATAAAAAAGAAGTTATGATGAATAGAATTTTAGAAAAGTTAGGTATGATAGGTCTCTGGAGAACACTGAATGGGGATAGAAAAATTTTTTTTTTCAGTGGCACATGACACCTACAAAAAAACTGATCATATCGTAGGGCACAAAAACTTCACACTCAAATGCTGAAAGGCAGAAATATTAAATGTATCCTTTTCACATCATGGTACAATAAAAATTACATACAATAAATATATATGGAATAATATTAATAATACATGGAAAGAGAGGTTAAAAACTAATTGGAAATTAAATAACCTAATCCTAAAGAATGAGTGAGTGACTCACTCAATCAATATCATCAAAGAAAAGGACAATAATGAGACAACATGAGAAAACTTATGAGATGCAACCAAAGCAGTTCTTAGGGGAAATTTTATATCTCTAAATGTTTACATGAATAGAAAAGAGGAAGAGATCTTTAGCTGGGCATGCAACTGGAAAAGCAAAAAAAGATCAAATTAAAACCCCCTAATTAATCATCAAATTAGAAATTCTAAAAACAAGTGACAGATTAATAAAATTGAAAGTAAAACAACCTACGTAATGAATACATAAAACTAAAAGCTGATTTTATGAAAAAAATAATAAAATAGATAAATGTTTGGTTAATTGGATTAAAAAAAGAAGTGAAGAAATCAGATTATCAGTATGAAAAATGAAGTGGATGAATTCATCACCAGTGAAGGGGAAATTAAAATAATCTTTAAGAACTATTTCGCCCAACTGACAAATAAATCTGGCAATCTAAGTGAAATGGATGATTATTTACTAATATGGAAGAAGGATTTCCGATGGATGATCTGATCTTTCAGTTTCTTGTTTGCGGATTACCCTGGTACTGATCGCATTAAACCCTGAAATAATACAAAAAGTTTCCTTAATGAGATTTACCACCATTGAAAAGTTTCTTCTAAAAAGTCGTGAAGAAAAAAATAAAGTAGCTCAAGATGGCTGATTGACTATAATATGCAGTTATGGGAAATGTCCACTGAGTAAAACAAAAAACCCAAAAAGGTAATTTCATTACCTATTAAATTTAATATGTAATTCAAAAAACCATCAATGAAATTTATTTAATATACATATAATACTTCCTTTATCTTTGTCTTAGAAAATCTTTGTGTTAAAAAAATTTTTTTTTAAGAGACAAAGAAATACGGACACAGAATATGCCATACACTGTTGATAAAGATTGAAGAGGAAATAATTGGTGCAAGACCCAAAGACAACAAAACTGTTTTTTTAAAGCATCATTAAAACAGTTTTTATTAAAAATCCACTGAGATGTTCCAGTAGTACATAAATCTTAGATAAACACTACAGTTGAACAATAATCTGGATATGGAAACAAATAGGAATTAGAAAGCAGGAGAAATCATGCTTGAGAAACTACATAGTCCTTTCAGTGATATAAAGAAATATCCCAAACAATAAAATATATAAATACTAATATTTTCCTGGTGCTATGATGGTTCCATCTCATCCAGCATCTTAATCTGCAAAGAATCAAATGACAGGTTACAAAACTACAGTGGTTCTATTACCATATGACCTCCCTGACACAAATCTCTCCCCATTTCAATCCATCTTCTACACAGCTGCTAGTTATATTCCTTTTTAAACTCTATTTGCCCTAAAAAACTCAATTTGATTTTCAGTTCCAAAGTCTCTCCTTTCTCCCTCCTCCACTCATCAAGAAAGCAAGAAAAACAAAACTCTTAAAGATTTGTGTAGTCACACAGAACAAATGTCTGCATTTTTCATGTTCAAAATTAAACAGAAAAAGAGAAGAAATTTTATTTCAATCTGTACTCCAAGTCTATTGACAGTGTGGAATTATGGCTGGTCATTATATTGACGAGCTAGTCAATCTTTTCAAATTGATGATCTTTATGATACTGTTGTTACTATAAAAATTGTTCTCCTGGTTCTGCTCATTTCACTACACATCACTCAATATAATTCTTTGTTGAGTGTTTACAGAGTAATTTTCTTATGGGTCACACCATGGCACTCCCTGTTCTAAATCCAGTGACTCCCTATTGAAGAACTAGTTATAATTCACATAATTCATGCAACATAACAAGTAACTGAAATGGACGGACCGAGAAAAAGCAAAAACACAGGCAAGAGTCAATTGGGAATTTTGAGAGCGTCATTATTAGCCGGTGGCTGTCTCATGGGAAAACCCAGAGGAGGCAGCCCCGAACAAGGTGTGTGTGTGCCTTTTAAGCATTTTGGCTCTTTCCGGTACAGCCTTGACAGCAAACATATCTCACGGAACAGTTTTGACAGGGGCCCAAGTTGCTGCTAGGCAAGGGGGCACAACAGAGAGTGGCTGCTACAACAGAGGGGGGGGGCTCCTAGGCGCTGCTAGGCAAGGGGGCACAACAGAAAGTGGCTGGGCCCAACCCTGCCTAGAAACTCAACAGACATTTCTCAACCCAGGGGTTCTGGGGGGGGGGGATAACGTCCACTTCACTCCCCCCTTTTTATGTAACTAATTTAAACGGGGGACTCATCAGAGGCCAATGAGGGCGCACAGATCGAAGTAAAAACTGACAGCCGCAAAGGAGGAATTCTGAGCAATAACCGTCTGATCACTAGTATTGCTTAGAGTCCACAAGTAAGGGATGGGTTGATAGTTCCTGGAGCAGCCTGTAGGAAAAAGGAGAAACAAAGGGAGGGAGAGCAACAGAACGATCATGTTCTTTTAAGATGGAGCTTGAGGTCTCCAGCCGGATGTGCTGTCCACTGGGCAGATGGTGGTGCCACTGGCTTGACGTGTGAATGATGTATCCACGCCTTGCGTCCTTCGACCTTAACCGTTGATGGATTTGACAGGATCACTTGAAAAGACCCGGTCCACCGAGGTTCAAGCGAGGATCCCTGGGGTAGTTTTCTCTTGAGGACTCAATCGCCTGGTGATAAAGTCGAAGCGGCCAGGTCTCCTAGGCCTCGGGTGGTTGTTGCTTGATATAAAGATTTGAGAGCACTCTGGATCTCGCGCAGAGCCTGTAAGGACATAAGAAGGGCAACATTCAACAACTCAAGGAACAATCGGGGGGCTACTCCAAACATGATTTCGAAGGGGGACAGAGAGAGAGAGCTGCGGGATTGGGGTACACCTGGCTCGAAGCAGGGCAAAAGGAAGGAGACTCACTCAGGTCTCGCCAGTTTCAACCTTAAGCTTAGCAATATGCTCCTTCAGGGTCCTATTCATCCTTTCTACCTGGCCTGAACTCTGGTGCCCAAGCACGTGCACTCAAGCACCCCACCCTGTCCCCCTCTAAGCAGATGGGACCCAACGTATTTTGGGATAAGGGATGAAGTTCTCGGCTTCTGAAACTGCTTCCTGCTGAGACTGGACGTAGAGGTGACCTTGCCTCATAGGGTCCCAACATTGGAGGGGTTGGGTCTTTAACCAGTATGAGGAACTTGACGATTCAGAGGGTGATAGGTGATATTACAGTTCTCGAGAAAGGGACGTCTCTCCACCAGGTCCGGAAGGCAACTTACAGTAACTGAAGCACAATTTTTATACCCTAACGCAGAGAATCCCACCTCCCCACTATCCCACCTCTCCATTGGCTTGGAGGCGGGCTCACAATCTAAGCACGAAAAACTAGGCAAACCCAGGGAAATCTTCACCTATCCCAATACAACTACCTCATCTAATATCTAACTTAATTGCTGATGTGCCTTTAGAAAAGAGAGGAGGGGGAGAAGCAAGAACTGGTAGTGCTGATGTGGCAACAGTACAACAAACAATGGGGAGATCCAAGTTTCAGCTACAGCCCACAGCACTTTCACAAAGAAGGCTGGTAGCTGGTAAGCGGGGGAAACCAACTGACTGTCCACAAGCCCTGGATACCTGAAACTCAGGTATCCAAGGAGAAAGGCCTTATGGAAGAGAAATTTTCTGAAGACTTTCCACACCACTACTAATACAGATTATCTGTTAATTGATCTCCTTCACTTTCCATACTCTCATACCACTCCTTCATCTCCTTCATGCTTTTAAAGGAGAAGACCAAATTTGGACAAAAACATGGACAATCTCTAAAATTAAATACATTCCTCACATTCTTTCCCCGTATACATTCTTCCCTTCATCTATCCCCTTTATATCAATACATTTACAAGGGGACTATCCCATGTTATAAGTACAGATACAGAGATTTAAGATACAAAGGTAGATCAATGAATTATCCATTCAGAGATTCCATCTCATCTGGGAAGCGACATCATCTGATGCAGTTTTCTGATCTAGATGCTCCTTCAGTCCATCTTCAGCACAGGATCTCTGCACATTCTTTATCTTCTTGTAGAAATCCGGATGTCCACTCTCCTACAAAACTGACCTTAATACCATTTTAGATGACCATTCTTAAGCTTTATACCTTTATCACTCTAAAAAATCAAAATTGGGACTTTGGCCAATTGTCATATTTAAGAAATCCACATTAGAACCCAGTATTTACATCTTACACTCAGATCTAAAGTCCTAAACCTGATAGCTTAATTTTAGACTTAACCTCAGATGTTCCCCTACCAACAATCTGTTATTTCATAAATCTGATATTAAACTTACAAGACTTTTGACTATAGGAAATTGCAACTAAGAGTAGGGACATTGCAGGGAAACGATATCTCCCTAACTTCATGTCAATTCCAGGCAGGAGCAGATTGTCAGCTGGCATTCAGCCAGGCTTAAAATCCACCACATGTCAGTGGGGAAATTGAGTCAGGAGAATCTTACCTCAGCCCAGGCTGAACAGCCGTTCTCCCAACTTTACCATGAGATCACTTCTTGCACTTATACCAGCATCTCACAGGTTTACTGACATCATGGATCAGAGGCTCAGACCACCTTTCTTGCTATCCATACCTGGAGTTAGACTCAGAAGAACAGTCACTTAGTAGTCCCATGAAATCTTAGAATAGCAAGTTCCAATAATCAGGTTTCAGATATGACTATAATTTCACATTGGCTAAGGAACATCTTTGACTCTGTTTGAATTAAGATAGGAGTGAAATTTTCAAATCATGCAGTATCTGTATTATAGCCAGACTCAGGAACAGTCAGGTGGGAAACATTCCTTTATAAAAGGACACAGTGGAGAAACTGATCAGGAGGATCCCATCCTAGATTGAGTCTAGAATTGTCCCCTCGGTGTTTCCTCTGCAGATACAAATTTCACCTGATAACAGTACAGGATGCAGGATCACAGTCCCCCTGAGTAACTTGTGGCATATTCTTTCAGATACTGATTTAATGCAGACAACTATACCCAAATTCAAACTTAAACAAAAATATTTATGGCACCTAATGCTTTTACCTTAAACAGCAAATCTCACTAATCCCAACTTAAAGCCAAATACAGTTATTTGTATTCCCATGGAGATGAAATAAGCAATAAAGATTAACAGGACTCACATACATAAAAGATTTAAATTAAGATCCTTCCTTCTCAAATTTAAAACTTGTCCTGATATAAAAGCCAATTGTTAAAAATCCTTTCTATATATTACAGCTTTTGAGCAAGTCACATTCACTGTAAGCCAAACAATTTTCTTAGGACTGATGACCTTGTCCACATGAAAGGAGCCTTGGCAGTTTCACAAAATAAAAGGAATTGGCATGGATCCCATACCCGCCAACCCCAAACATGCAGGAGGACTGTTCTGAATGGGCAGAACCAGTCTAAATAATTTTTTTACTCCATTCAATTAACAATTTTAGGTTTAGCATTAAAATAGCAACTTCAAAAACTTAGTCAACAATATTACAACTTTTATAGATTATAGCCAAATTATTTTAGCTGTAACTTCTTCAACAGGCAAAGGTGAAAATACCTAGTTTTCTAAATGGCAGTTGCAAAACATTATAAGATAACTGACTTTACACAATTTTTCCAACATCTTTTAGTTTCAACAAAATTCAGATTACAAATTGCTTTCTCTAACACCATTTCTGGATTATAGAGTAAAATAAAAATCTTGATGGTTCTAACTTTTACTCAAGAAAATTTCCTGTCTGTGTCCACTCCTTAAAAATGTTTTTGAAAGAAAATGTTGTGAAACTGCAAGTGGAAGTGAAGGAGACTCTGGTACAAAGTCTAGTGGGGCCTAGTCTCCTCCTTTCCACTTGAGAGTTTCAAAGCTTTATCTCTGAGACATCTTTTTTATCATTTTCAGATTTATGCATTTTCCCAATTTGCCCTAGTGGCAAATAATACAACAAATTCTGACCTGTCTTAAACATCCAATTAGGAGTGACATATTTCACTTAAAATATGATCAGAATAATTACCTTTTAATTGTATCCCATATAGTAGAGAAAGAGACGTACACCATAAAGGGGAGACCTGTCTCCAGGGGTGGTGGGACCTGTTGAAGGGAAAAGAGTGAAGTACTAGAATCTGGGTGAACAGAGCTATCAGGGGGGCCATATGTTGATCTTCCCCGTGCGTGAGGAGGCTTTAGAGAGACCTTAGGGTTAGGACGAGGAATGAAATCTATCCAGATGCTGATATATGGCATCTGATCCAGATGGACTGGATCCTCATTCACTATTCTCCGCACCCGCCCTGCAATGGATTTATCAAAAGTCCCCTCTGGGGGCCAATCCACCCCGAAGGTGGGCCATTCCTGTTGACAGAATAAAGTTAATTTTTCCTTGGAGAGTTCGTACCCATAACCAGCTGCAGCTTGTTGGAATTAATTAAAGCACTTTATCATGAATTGCAATGGGGTCTCGGGGCCTGATTGTCCTTGGCCCATGAGACTGGGAAAGGAGAGTAACACACAAAGTCCGATTAAACAGAAACCCAAAACAGGAGACAGACAGAATGCAGTCAGGCAGTCAGGACTCTCAGAGACCCAAAACAGGAGAGCCACACTATCAGAAAGACAGAATGCACGAACAGACACAGTCAGACAATCAGGACCCTCAAAAACCCAAAACAGGAGAGTCAGACAACCAAGACTCTCATGCGGCATCCCACGGAGGTCAGTAAGGACGTTTCCCGCTGCATCCAGCCTCACCACTTACTTTACAAGAGTACTCACCAAGACAGACAGGACGCTCAAAATGGACAGATCAGAGGAATTTGGCTACCGGGAGCCTGGTTGTCATGGCTGTGCTTTGAGATCGGGGCTGGGGAACATCAATCCCGGTGGCCACCCCCTGAAGTCAAAGCTCAGTCTTGTAGTCCAGGGCAGACGATTTCCCTGTGCACACAGAGCCAAAGGCTATCTCGGTGGGACCTCCAAGTGAAATGGACGGACCAAGAAAAAGCAAAAGCACAGGCAAGAGTCAATTGGGAATTTTGAGAGAGTCATTATTAGCCGGTGGTTGTCTCATGGGAAAACCCAGAGGAGGCAGCCCCGAACAAGGTGTTTGTGTGTCTTTTAAGCATTTCGGCACTTCCTGGTACAGCCTTGACAGCAAACATATCTCACAGAACAGTTTTGACAGGGGCCCAAGTTGCTGCTAGGCAAGGGGGCACAACAGAGAGTGGCTGCTACAACAGAGAAGGGGGGCTCCTAGGCGCTGCTAGGCAAGGGGGCACAACAGAAAGTGGCTGGGCCCAACCCTGCCTAGAAACTCAACAGACATTTCTCAACCCAGGGGCTCCGGGGGGGGGGGGAATAACGTCCACTTCAGTAACTAAGATTACTATCAAATCTATAAATTCCTCAGTCATTTAAACCCTTCAAAACTTGGCCTCATCTGAAAGGGAGAGGTAGAGTGGGGTAATTTATCTTACATAAAGAAGCAAGGAAAAGCTTTGATAGTAGAGGGGAAGAAAAGGGTGGTGAAGGGGTAGTGAGTGAACCTTACTTTCATCAAAATTGACTGAAAGAGGAAATAACATACACACTCAATTGGGTATATACAGACATCTTACCCTCCAGGAAAGTAAGAGGGAAGGGACAAGAGACAGGGGTATGATAGGGCAAGCACATTGGGGAAGGGGGTAGTCAGAAGCAACACATTCATTTTCCTTTTCTGTTTTATTAAATAGATGTGAGGTGTGTACCACAGAGAAGTTTCAATGTGCATTTTTCTAACCAATAGTGAATTAGAACATTTTTATATAACTACATATAGCTTTTTTTTTTAATCAGAAAACTGTTCGTAGCCTTTGACTATCAAGTGGATAAAGACTCAAAGTCTTATAAGTTAGAGTCACTTTTCTACATACTTTAGATACAGGACCTTAATCAGAGAAGCTTACTATAGAATTCCCCACCACCACCATTTTCTGCTTTCTTTCTAATCTTGGCAGCATTGGTTATTTTGTGCAAAACATTTTTAATTCAATATAATAAAAATGATCCGTTTTACATCCCACAGTGCTGTGTCATTTGGTCATAAGTTCTACCCTTATCCATATATTTGACAGGTAATCTATTCCATGTTTCCCTAATTTGCTCATGGTATTACTGTTTATGTTCAATTTTGATCTTATCTTGGTATATGGTGTGAAATATTGATCTAGAGGAGCGGAGCCAAGATGACAGAGTATGAGCAGCTACTTAGCTAAATTCTTAGACAAAGGTCTTCAGACACCTCTAAAAAGAGAATCTAATCAAATTTTTGAGTTCCAGCATCCACTAGGAGACAAACTGTGGCAGATTCACGCACAAAGACAGACTGGAAGGTCAAGAGGAAGGATCTGTTCCACTGAGGTGGAGGAATATACAATGCAAAGCGCAGTGTATCCCCCCCACAGCATCTCTGAGCAGGAAAGACCTGGGACAGCATGAGGCAGCAGCAACACCAGGGAATAGCAGCCCAGAGCAGGAGCCCAATGGAGCTGAGCAAGTGAGACCCACGAAGCCATAGGTATTAGCAGCAGATGCTCCTGAGACTATCAACCTGCAGATTAAATGTCTGTAAGTCACCTACTTGAACTTCTGGGAACCAACATGATGAAGAGATTGCTAAATGCTCCCTTCCCCTCCCCTTGTTGACCTTGAAAGAATCATAAAATATTTCTCCAGAAAAATCCTATGTCAGTGGGTTCAGCAGAAGGGGCAAACAGTTGTGTAACACGTGAGGTTAGGAAAATCTCTAAAGAGTATTCCTATCACTGTGGTGGAAGGGGAACAGTGCAGGACCAGAGCTGTCCTAGATAGCTCCACCTCAGCAAACCAAGACGTCTGGAGCTCCAGAGTGGTGGAGCCTCGCAACTACCAACACCAGGAACCTAGTCATGCCTCAGCACTCCAGGGGAAATGAAAAGGCAATAGGGCAGGTGGGATCAGCAACCACTAAGCTTGCCTTTGCTCTAGCTCAGCTGAGGAGATCTCCTGTGATGAGACCACCTCTCCCCCACACTTAGCAAGCTAGCTCCAGGGCTAATCTGGGGAAACACACAAAAACAATTCATCTGGCCTCTGCTTTCTCACACCAGCCAGCTCAGCACCAGGTTTTTAAGCTTCTAGCTGAAAGAACCAAAGGCCACAATACACAAAGTGTCGTCACTATGAGTAAGAAGCAAAGCAGGAAGGAAAAGACAATAGAATCTTTCTATGGGGACAAGGATTAAAGCACAAATAATAAAGAGGTCGGTATAGAGACTGTACTACCATCTGAAGTTTCAGAAGGGATTATGAACCACTGGCATGCACAAAGAGCACTCTTGGAAGAGCTGAAGAAGGAAATAGAAGAAAAACTAGCCAATGATTTTACAATTATGAAAAAAGAATTCACTGAACAGAACAGATCAGATTTAGTGAGCATGTTATTCTCTCCTTCAGCCATATGTAGAGAGAGTAGCTTCATTTTCCCCCTCTCTCTTTCTCCCTTTTCTCCTCCATTGAACAAGATTTTTCTTATCTCTTTTACGAGTTATAGCCTGCCCCCTTCCATTTCTCCCTTTATCCTCCCAGTATTTTCCTCCATCACCCTTTAATTTTTATTTTATTTTTTTGCGTGTGGACATAATTCTGATTCAACACAACCTGTACTCTCTGTCTATATAAGTGTGGGTGTTTGTGTGTACAGTTCCTCTACATTGTAAGATCCAAGAGTTATACATATTTTCTTTGCGTGTAGTAATGCAAGCAGTTGATCTTTAGAAAGTATTTTGATTTCTCTTTCCCGTTTACTTTTTCATGCTTCTCTTGATTCTTGTGTTTGGAAAGTCAAATTTTCTATACAGTTCTGGTCTTTTCCTCAATATGAGTGCTTCAAAGTCCTCTATATCATTAAATGAAAATTTATTACCTTGAAGCGTTATGTTCAGTTTTTCTGGGTAGGTGATTTTAATCCCAGTTCCTTTGACTTCTGGAATATCCCATTCCAAGCCATTCAATCCCTTAAGACAGAAACTGCCAGATCCTGTGTTATCCTAATTGTATTTCCACAATACATGATTTTTTTCTTTCTAGCTACTTGCAGTATTTTCTCCTTTACTTGGGATCTCTGAAATTTGGCCACAATATTCTTAAGTTTCTCTTTTCTGGTCTCTTTCAGGAGGTAATACGTGGACTCTTTCAATATTTATTTTGCCCTCTGGTTCTAGAATATCAGAACAGTTTTCCTTGATAATTTCATGGAAGATAATGTCTAGGCTGGTTTTTTTTTGTATCATGGCTTTCAGGTAGTCCCATAATTTTTAAATTGTTTCTCCTGGATCTATTCTCCAGATCAGTTGTTTTTCCAATGAGATGTTTCACATTATCTTCTATTTTTTTCAAACTTTTGGTTTTATTTTTTAACTGCTTCATTTATCTCATTGTCTTTGATTGCCCTGGACTCATTTCTTTCTTTCGACGAATTATTTTGTTCAGTGAGCTTTTGAACCTTCTCCTCAATCTGGCTAATTCTGCTTTTTAAAGCCTCCTTCTCCTCACTGGCTCTTTAGACCTCTTTTTCCAATTGAGTTAGCCTGTTTTTAAAACTGTTATTTTCCTCAGCATTTTTTGGTTCTCCTTTAGTAAGCTGCTAACTCGCTTTCCAAGCTCTTCTATTCCCTGAGCCCAGTTTAAATTCCCTTTGGAAGCCCTGGAGGCAGGGACCTTGACTTCCAGTGACAGTATGCCTTGTTCTTCCTCATACAAAAGGATGGGAGGAGACACCTGGTCACCAAGAAAGTAACCTACTATGGTCTTATTTTTTTCCCTTTTTGGGCGTTGCATTTTCTTAGCCAGTTACTTCACTTTAGAGTTTCCTGTCCACAACTACCTTGCCTTCAGTTCTGCCAAGCCAGCACTGGGTGCTGAGATTCAGATGAGTTACTACAACCTCCCAGGGGCTTTAGACGGGGGCATGGCCTCTATTCAGAGTGAGATTAAGATCAGATGCTCAAGTTGGGGCAGGGCCACCACACAGGGCCTAGTACTCTCAGGGGCTTTACTATGAGCTTTCAACAATGGATGAGGGCTGCTGCCTGCCTTGAGGGTCCCTGTAAACTGTTGCCTTCACTACTGCCACCTGAGGAGGCCTGAGTTATGGGGACACCCTGCTCCCTTCTCAGTAAGCTGAAAAAACCCTCTCACTGACCTTTAGCACCTTTAGGTTGAGGGATACGCCCTGGAGATTCTGTCCTTGCTTTTTCCTGCTCCTCTCAGTGCAGGCTGGGCTGGGCTCTACTCTGCATTCAGTGCGACAGACCGTTTCTGTCTGTCTTTCAGGTCACTCTGGACTAGTAATCTCCTCCACTCCGTTGTTCTGTGGCTTCTGCTCTAGAATTTGTTGAGAGTCCTTCTCTACAAGTACTTTATAGGCTGTGGGGTAAGAGTTAGTGCACGTGCGTCTTTCTACTCCACTATTTTGGCCTCCTCAAAGTTAAAAAATATATAACATTTGAAAAAAGAAATTTAAAAAAAGAAATATTCTTCTGTATCTCGTTTCTGCCAGTTTTCCAATCTCTTTTTTTTCAAATAGTGAATTCTTGTCCTGAAAGCTTAGATCTTTGGCTTTATCAAACACTAGATTATTGTGATCATTTAACACTGGGGATTGTGTACCTAATTTATTCTGCTGATCTATTATTTAACCAGTACCATACTGTTTTGATTATTACCACTGTATTATGCATTTCAGTTTCTGATACTGCTAGGCTACCTTCCTTCACATTTTTCATTAATTCTTTGGAAATTCTTGATCTTTTGTTCTCTAAGGGGAATTTGATTATTTTTTAAAGTTTATAAAATAATTTTTGGTACTTTGATTAGTATGGCACCGAATAAGCAAATGAATGTATTTAGAACTGTCACTTTTATGATATTGACTTGGCCAATCCATGAGACACTAATATTTTTCAAATTTTTTTTTGATATGACTTTATTTGTGTAAAACGTTTTGTAATTATGCTAGCTCCTAGGTTTGACATGGCACACAGACTCCCAGATTTTTGTGCTGTCTATAGCTTTAACTGAATTTTTCTTTCTCTTGCAGCTGGAGTTTGTTGGCAATACATAGAAATGCCAATAGTTTATGTGGGTTTGTTTTATATCCTGCAGTTTTGCTAAACTTGTTAATTATTCCAAGTAGATTTTTAGTTGATTCTCTATAATTTTTCCAAGTACACTATCATATCATCTGCAAAGAATGATAGTTTTCTCTCCACATTGCCTATTCTAATTTCTTCAATTTCTTTTTCTTCTCTTATTGCCATAATTATATTTCCAGTATGATACTGAATAACAGTACTGATCATGGACACCCTTGCTTGGCTTATTTCCATTACAAAAAATTGTTGCTGATGGTTTTAGATAATATTTATTTTAGGGAAAGCTCCATTTATTCCTATACTTTCTAGTATTTTTAATAGGAATGGGTATTGTATTTTGTCAAAAGCTTCTGTATCTATTGAAATAATCACGATTTTTATTGATTTTGTTATTGATATAGACAATTATGCTGATAGTTTTCCCAACACTGAACACGTCCTACATTCTTGAAATAAATCCCACTTAATTACAGTGATTGAGCTTTGTGATACATTGCTGTATTCTCCTTGGTAGTATTTTATTTATTTATTTATTGCATCAACATTTATTAGGGAAATAAGATCTATAGTTTTCTTTCTGTGTTCACTCTTCTTGGTTTAGGTATCAGTTGCTTCCCTGGCCCTTTATGGTATATAATTTTTACTGCATTATGATCTAAAATAGTTTCATTTAATATTTATGCTTTTCTGCATTTGACTGTGAGGTTTTTAAATGTCCTAAAAATGGTCAATATTTGTGAAGGTGAAAAAAAGTTATACACCTTTCTACTCCTATTCAATTTTCTCTAGAGGTCTATCGTATCTAAGATTTCTAAGATTCTGTTCATCTCCTTAGCTTATGTTATTTTTTGGTTAGATTTACTTAGTTCTGACATATTGAAGTTGAGGCTCCCTGCTAATATTTTTTTTTATTATTTATTTCCTCCTTAAACTTGTTACACTTTCCCTTTAAGAGTTTGGATGCTATACAGTTTGGTGGTATAGTTTAGTACTGATAGTTTAGAATGTTTAGTACTGATAACACTTTATTGTCTATGGTACCTTTAACATAATGTAATCCTTGCTTATATCTTTTAATTAGGTCTAATTTTGCTTTTTCTGTGACTAAGAGAATGACTACTATCCCTGCTTTTTTAGCATAAAGGATTCTGTTTCAGCAGTCCTTTTCTTTACTGTGTCTCTGTTTCAAGTATGTTTCTTGTAACAACACATTTCCTGATTCTGATTTTTACTCCATTCTGTCATCTGCTTCTGTTTCTTGAGTGAGTTCATATCATTCACAGTTATGTTTACTACGCATTGCCCTTAATCCTGTTTTCCCCATTGATCCTTTTCTTGCTCATTTATTTATTTGTTTATTTATTTGTTTGTTTGTTTTTAGATTTCGACATTCATTTTGAAAAAAATATTTAGTTACAATTTTACTCCCCATCTCTCCCCTCCCCCCAGTCCATAACACCTTGAATTCTGATTACCCCTTCTCTCAATGTGCCCTCCCTTCTATCACAACCCACCCTTCCCTTACCCCTTTTTCTCTCTTTTCTTGTAGGGCAAGATAGATTTCTATATACCATTTCCTGCATTTCTTATTTCCCAGATATATACAATAAAAATTCTTAACTTTCTTTTCTAATACTTGAAATTCCAACTTCTCTCCCTTCCTCCCTCCCCACCAATCCCCACTGAGAAGGCAGGAAATTCAATATAGCTTGTATATGTGTAGTTTTGCAAAAGACTTCCATAATAGTCATGTTGTGTAGCACTAAATATATTTCCCTCCCTCCCACCCTGTGTCCCCTTTATTCTGTTCTCTCATTTGACCTTGTCCCTTCCCCAAAATATTTACATCTACTTACTTCCTTCTACCATTTGCCCTTCCGTATATCATCCCCGTCATCTCACTTGTCCCCTTCTCTCCTCCTTTCAGGTAGTGTAAGATGGATTTTCATACCAAATTTAGTGAGCATGTAATTCCCTCTTTAAGCCATCTGTGAAGAGAGTGAGCTTCACTTTTCCTATCTCACTTCCTCCCTTTACTCTTCCATTGAAAAAGATTTTTCTTGTCTATTGTATGAGTGAGAATTTGCCCCATTCCATTTCCCCCTTTCTCCTCCCAATATATTCCACTCTAATCCCTTAATTTTATTTTTATAGATATCATCTCTTCTGATTCATCTCAATCTGTACTCTCTGTCTATATGTGAAGGTGTGTGTGTGTATAATCCCTCTACCTACCCAAATACTGAGAAAAGTCTCAAGAGTTACAAATATTATCTTTTCATGTAAGAATGTGAACAGTTCAGCTTTAGAAAGTCCTTTATGATTTCTCTTTCCTGTTTATCTTTCCATGGTTCTCTTGATTCTTGTGTTTGAAAGTCAAATTTCCTATTCAACTCTAGTCTTTTCCTCAAGAATACTTGAAAGTCCTCTATATCATTGAATGACCTTTTTTTTTTCACTTGAAGTATTATACTCAGTTTGCTGGGTAGGTGATTCATGATTTTAATCTCAGTTCCTTTGACATCTGGAATATCCTTTTCCGAGCCATTCCATCTCTTAATGTAGAAGGTGCCAGATCCTGTGTTATTCTGATTGTATTTCCACAATATGTGAATTGTTTCTTTCTACATGCTTGCAATATTTTCTCCTTAACCTGGGAACTCCGAAACTTGGTCACAATATTCCTAAATTTCTCTTTTCAGGTCTTTTTCAGGAGGTAATAAGTGGATTCTTTCAATATTTATTTTGCCCTCTGGTTCTAGATTCTGATATTTCAGGGCAGTTTTCCTTGATAATTTCATGAAAGATAATATCTAGGCTCCTTTTTTAATAATGGCTTTTAGGTAGTACCATAATTTTTAAATTTTCTCTCCTGGATCAATTTTTCAGGTCAGTTGCTTTTGCAATGAGATATTTCACATTATCTTCTATTTTTTCATCCTTTTTGTTTTGTTTTGTAATTTCTATGTTTATCATATAGTTATTAGATTCCCTCAGCTCCACTCTCATTTTTAAAAAAATTATTTTCTTCAATGAGCTTTGGATCCTCTTTTTCCATTTGGCTGATTCTGCTTTTTTAATTTCTAATTTTTTTTAATGTTCTACAGTCACTGCCATAAAACTTAAACTTTTCTACCCTCCCTACCCCACACCACCCCCCACCCTCCCCAAGACGGCATACAATTTTATATGAAATCTACACATACATTACTATTGAATACATTTTCACTATAGTCATGCTGTGTAGAAGAACTAAAATAAATGGGAGAAATCATACAACAAACCAAAACATAATACACACACACACACACACACACACAAATGATCTGTTACATTCTGTGATTGAATTCAATATTTCTTTCTCTGATTGTGGAAGGCATTTTGCCTTAGAAGATCATTGGGAATTTTTTTAAATTTTATATCCTTGCATTGCTATGAAGGTCCAAGTGTACCAGAAAAATCTCTCGCACACTGTGGTAGTTGCTGTACACAAAGTTCTGCTGGTTTTGCTCCTTTCCTCAGCATATCACATAAGCATTTCCAGGCCTCTCTGAAGTATTCTTGTTCATCATTTCTTATGGTGTAATTGTATTCTACTGCACTGATATACCATAATTTATTCAGCCATTCCCCAATTGATGGGAATCGCCTTGATTTCTAGCTTTTTGCAACTACAAGAGTGCTGCTATAAATATTTTTGTACCTATGGGACCCTTTCCTGTTTTTACGATCTCTTGGGGATACAGTCCTAGAAGCAAGATTGCTGGGTCAAAGAGCATGCACATTTTTGTAGCCCTTAGGGCATAGTTTCAAACTGCTCTCCAGAATGGTTGGATGAGCTCACAGCTCCAAAAAAAAAGAATTAGTGTTCTAACACTCCCACATCCTCTTCAATACGTATCATTTTCCTGTTCTGTCATGTTTGCCAATCTAATAGGTGTGATGTGGTACCTCAGAATTGTTTTCATTTGCATCTCTCTCACCAAAGGTGATTTAGAGCATTTTTTCATATGATTATAGATTTCTTTAATTTCTTTCACAGAAAATTGTCTGCTCTTTTCTTTTGACCATTTATCAGTTGGGGAATTACTTGTATTCTTGTACATTTGACTTAGTTCTCAATATATTCTAGAAATGAGACCTTTATCCCCAAGATTAGCTGTAAAATTTCTTTCCCAATTTACTACATCCCTCCGAATTTTGATTGCACTGGGTTTTGTGCAAAAGTTTTTGTGCAAAAACTTCTCAGTTTAAAGTAACCAAAATTATCCATCTTGCACTTCATAATGCTTTCTATATCTTCTTTAGTAAAAAATTCTTCCCTTCTCCATAAATCTGATAAATACACTATTCCTTCCTCCACCAGTTTGTCCATGGTTGCAATATTTATACCTAAATCTTGTACCAATTTGGACATTGTTCTTGTGTACAGTGTCAGGCATGGGTCTGTGCCTGGTTTCTGCCACACTGTTATCCAGTTTTCCCAGCAATTTTTGTCGAACAATCAGTTCTTATCCAAGAAGCTGGGGTTTGATAAACATCAAACAGGAGGTTGCTATATTCCTTGCCTACTGTGTCTTGAGTACCTAGGCTGTTCCAATTGTCTACCCTTCTGTTTCTTAAGTGGTTTTGAAAATTACTGCTTGATAACACAATTTGAGATCTGGTACAACTAGGCTGCCTTTTCTAGCTTTTCTTTGCATTGGTTCCCTTGCCATTCTGGACCTTTTTGTCTTCCAGGTGAATTTTGGTATCATTTTTTCCAGCTCTAGAAAATAGTTATCTGACAATTTAATTGGTGTGGCACTAAATAAGTAACTTAATTTAGGTAGAATTGACATTTTTATTATATTGGCTGGGCCTACCCATGAGCAAATGATGTTTTTCCACTTACTTAGATCTGACTTTATTTGTGCTAAAAGTGTCTTGTAATTGTGTTCATCTCTGTCTCTGGATTTGTTTTGGTAGGTAGATCCCAAGTATTTTATAGTGTCTACCCTAGCTTTAAATAGGATTTCTCTTTCTATGTCTTGCTGTTGGGCTTTGATAGCAATATATAGAAATGCAGAAGATTTGCGTGGGTTTATTTTGTACTTTGCAACTTTGCTAAAGTTCTTTACTAGTTCAAGTAGTTTTTACTTGATTCTCTGGGATTCTCTGAGTATATCATTGTATCATCTGAAAAGAATGATAACTTAGTTTCTTCTTTGCATTATTCTAATTCATTCAATTTCTTTATCTTCTCTAATTGCTACAGCTAACATTTCTAGCACCATATTGAATAATAGTGTTGATAATGGACAGTGTTTTTTCACCCCTGATCTTATTGGAATGCATCTAGCTTATCTCCATTGCATATAATGCTTACTGAAGGTTTTAGGTAGATACTGCTTATTATTTACGAAAGTTCCCTTTTTTCCTATGTTCCCCAGCGTTTTTAATAGGAATGGGTGTTGTATTTTGTCAAAAGCCTTTTCTGCATCTGTTGAGATAATCATGTGGTTTCTGTTAGCTTTGTTGTTGATATGATCGATAATGCTAATAGTTTTCCTAATATTTAACCAGCCCCGCATTTCTTGTATGAATCCTACCTGATGCTAATGTATTATTCTCGTGATAAGATGCTGTATTAGTTTTGCTAAAATCTTATCTAAAATTTTTGCATCTATATTCATTAGAGAAATTGGTCTATAATGTTCTTCCTCTATTTTGTCTCTTCCTGGTTTAGGTATCAAAACCATATTTGTATCATAAGAAGAATTTGGGAGGACTTCCTCCCCAATTTTCAAAAATAGTCTATATAGTAGTGGAATTAACTGTTCTTTAAATGTTTGATAGAATTCACTTGTGAATCCATCTGGCCCTGGAGATTTTTTTCTAGGGAGTTCATTGATGGCTTGTTCAATTTCTTTTTCTGAAATGAGGTTGTTTAAGTATTCAACTTCCTCTTCTGTTAATCTGGGAAATTTGAGTTTTTAACATACTCATCCATCTCATTTAGCTTGTCGAATTTGTGGGCATAGAGTTGGGAAAAGTAATTTCTAATTATTGTTTTAATTTCCTCCTCAATGGAGGTCAGTTTGCCCCTTTTATTTTTGATATGAGTAATTTGATTCTCTTCTTTCTTTTTTAAAATCAAATTAACCAAAGATTTATCAATTTTGTTAGGTTTTCATAAAACCAACTATTGGTTTTATTTACTAATTCAACAGTTTTTTTTTAATTTCAAATTTATTAATCTTTCCTTTGGTTTTCAGTATTTCTAATTTTGTATTTACTTGAGGATTTTCAATTTGTTCTTTTTCTAGCATTTTCACCTACGTGCCCAAGTAACTGATCTCCTCTTTTTCTATTTTGTTTATGTAGGCATTCAAAGATATAAAACTTCCCCTAAGGACTGCTTGTGCAGTATCCCCTAAGATTTGGTATGCTGTCTCGTTATTGTCATTCTCCTGAATGAAGTTGTTGATTGTTTCTATGATTTATTGTTTAACTCACTCTGTCTTTAGGATTAGATTATTTAGCTTGCAATTGATTTTTGGTTTATCTTTCCATGGCCTTTTATTACATATAATTTATATTGCATTATGGTGTGAGGAGGATGTATTGATTATCTCTGCCGTTCTCTACTGAATTGTGGTTATTTATGTCCTAGTACATGGTCAATTTTTGTATATGTGCTATGTACTGCTGAGAAAAAGGTATATTCCTTTCTATCTCTATTCAGTTTTCTCAACTGATCTATCATATCTACCTTATGTAGAGTTTTATTTACCTCCTTAACCTCTTTCTTGTTTATTTTGAGGTTAGATTTATCAGAGAGGAGCAGGCTGACGTCCCCCAGTAGAATAGTTTTGCTGTCAGTTTCTTCCTTCAACTCCCCCAACCTCTCCTTTAAGAATCTGCATGCTATACCACTTGGAGCATACATGTTTAGTAAGTATATTTCTTCATTGTCTGTGGTGCCTTTTAGCAGAATACAGTTTCATTCTTTGTCTCTTTTGATTAGATCTATTTCTTCTTTTGCTTTCTCTGAGACTGGGGTTGCTACTCATGCTTTTCTTACATCAGCTGAAGCACAATATATTCTACTGCAACCTTTGACCTTTACCCTGTGTGTATCCCCCTGTTTCAAATGTGTTTCTTGTAAACAACATTTTGTTGAATTATGGCTTTTAATCCATTCTGCTCTCCATCTCTGTTTTATGGGAGTGTCCATTCCATTCACACTCACAGTTATGATTATAATCTGTGTATTTCCCTCCATCCTCTTACTCACCATTTGTGCTTTTAGCTCTTCTGTCTCCCTTCCCCTTCTCAGTAGTTTTCACTTTTCACCACCACCTCCTACAACCGTCCCTTCCTTCTTTTAGCCCCCTCCTTTTTACTGCCCTTTACTCTTACTGCTTATTCCCTCCCTTTTAGCTTCCCTTCCCCTTTCTTTCCCCTTCCCTTACTACTGCCTGTTGAGCTAGTTAGAATTATATACTTTAGTTAATTGTTCCCTCCTTGAACGCAATCAAACGAGAGTACCTCTCAAACAACGCTCATCTCCCTCCCCTCTTTCCCTCTACTATAATTTTGTACTTCTTCATGTGATGTAATTTACCATTTTCTGTTTCCTCCTTTTCACACCTCCTGTTACAATCCCTTCGCATGTTTAAATCATGTTTGTAACATGACATCATTTACTTTTTACCCATTCCCCCCCTCCGTATATATATGTATATATATACACATATATATATATATCCCTTTTATATTTCATAACAGATGTACAATTCTCAAGATTAACAGGTATCATCTTCCCTTATAGGGAGTTAAAGAGTTTGCCCAAATTGAATAACAAGGTTTTTGTTTTTCTTCCCACTGTTTACCATTTATGCCTCTCTTGAGACCTGCATTTGAAGATCTAATTTTCTATTAAGTTTTCGCTTTTTTTGTCAGGAAGGTCTGGAAATCCATTACTTCGTTGAATGACCCTCTCCTTGCCTGAGATGCTGTGCTGAACTTTGCTGGGTAGTTGACCCGTGCGTGTAGTCCCAGCTCCTTTGCCTTATGGAATATCAGATTCCAATTCCACTGACCTTTTAATGTAAAAGCTGCAAGGTCCTGTGTGATCCTGACTGTAGCTCCTTGATATTTGAACGGTTTCTTTTTGGCTATCTATAGTATTTTCTCCTTCACTTGATAGTTCTGGTATTTGGCAATGATATTTCTTGGGGGGATCCCTTTCGGGAGGTGACTGTTAGATTCTTTCAATGACTATTTTTCCCTCTCGATCTAGCACTTCTGGGCAGTTTTCCTTGATGCTTTTCTGGAAAATATTGTCCAAACTCTTTTTTTCATAGTGCAGATCTGGAAGGCCAATAATTCTTTATTTTTCTCTCCTGGATCTATTTTCCAGGTCAGTTGTTTTTCCAATTAGATATTTTAAATTTTCTCCTATCTTTTCGTTCTTTAGATTTTGTTTGACTGATTATTGCTGTCTCATAGAGTCATTAATTTCTGCTTGCCCAAT
Organism: Notamacropus eugenii; assembly: GCF_028372415.1. Taxonomy (NCBI): domain Eukaryota; kingdom Metazoa; phylum Chordata; class Mammalia; order Diprotodontia; family Macropodidae; genus Notamacropus; species Notamacropus eugenii. The sequence goes on along the minus strand of NC_092879.1, from coordinate 2,179,187 downwards.
TCTGATTTTTATCGAATGTTTTTCTTCAGTTAACATTTGCATTTCCTTTTCGATCTGTCCAATTGTTCCTTTTAAGGAGTTATTTTCTCCAGTTAATTTTTGTGCTTCCTTTTCCATTTGTTCAATTTTCCTTTTTAAAGAGGTGTTCTCATCAGTGAATTCTTTTTTCCTACTTTTATAACCATTGTCCAGTTTTTCTTTTTCCTTCTTCAGCTGTCCCATGGGAGCTGTTTGTGCATGTGAGTAGTTCATAGTCCCTTCTGAAGTTTCAGATGGCAATACAGTCTCACTACTGACCTCTTTGGTATTTGTGTTTTGGTCTTTGTCCCCATAGAAAGATTCTATGGTTTTCTCGCTTTTATTTTCCTTGTTCCTGTTCATGACAGTGATTGTGTTGTGGCTTCTGGTTCTTTCAGTTAGAAGCTGCAGAACTTGGTGTTGAGCTGAATTGTGTGAAAAAAACCAAGAGCAGGTGTTTTTTTATCTTTTTGTTTTGTGTTTCCCCGATTAGCCATGGGATTAGCTTGTTAAGTGTGGGGGAAGGGTGATCTGGTCATGGGAAATCTCATCTGCTGAACTGAGGCAAAGGCAAGCTCCAGGTATGGTGATCCCAGCTGCGCTATTGTATTTTCACTTCCTCTGAAGTGCTGAGGCATATCTAGATCCTAGTGCGTATTTTCACCTTTCCTGGGGCTCCTCTTCTAATGCTGAGGCTCGCCTGGCTCATAGTGTGAGTTTCTACCACCCTGGGGTTCCTCTCTTTCCAGTTCTCCTCTGCCACAGTAGGAGGAATCTCCCTTCAATATTTTCCAAGCATCAGGTGTTATGAGACTCTTTGCCTCCTCTGCTGTTCCCACTGATTCAGGGTTTTTCTGGGGAAATACTTTGCGGTTCTTTTGAGGTCACCAAGGGGGGAGGACAGAGCATTTACTAATCACTCTGCCATCCTGGCTCCTGGAAGTTCAAGTAGGCCACTTACAGACATATAATCTTCGGGGCTGAAAGTCTCAGGAGCTGATGCTGCTGATATCTGGGGCTCAGCTACTGTCACTAGCTCGGCTCTGTTGGTCTCTCACCCTGGGCTGCCACTCTGCTGGTTCCCCCTGCTGCTGTCTCAGGTTTCCCCAGGGCCCTCTGTCTCTGCTGCACTGGATGCACTGAACTTTGTGCTGTGGGCTCACCCCTGTGGAACAGATCTTTCCCGTGGGCCTTCCACTCTATCCTGGGCTGTGAATCTGCCACAATCTATCTCCCATTGGATTCTGCACCTCCAAAATTTGGTCATATTCTCTTTTTAGAGGTTTCTGAAGGAGCTTATCTAAGAGCTTAGGTGAGTCATTGCTCTCACTCCACCGTCTTGGCTCTGACTCCCCTCCTGATTCTGCTTTTTAAAGCCTTATTGTCCTCATTTACTTTTTGGACCTCTTTTTCCAATTGAGTTAACCTATTTTTAAAGGTATTATTCGCTTCAGCAATTTTTCGAGTGTCCTCTAGCAAGCTGTTGATTCGTTTTTCAAGCTCTTCCATGACCTGAGCCCATTGCATATTTATTTTGGAGGTATTGGATGTAGAAGCTTTGACTTCTTCTGACATTATGCATTGTTCTTCCTGGTCCAAAAGGATAGAAGAAAATACGTGTTCACCAGGAAAGTAACCTTCTATGATCATTTTTTCCCACTTTTTTGGGCATTTTTCCCAGCCAGTTACTTGTCTTCTGAAGCCTTTGTGGAGAGGAGGTTCCTAGTGCTCCTCTTCACCCCACGACCATGCTCAGGGTTGAGATTCAGATCACCTTCTCAATTCTCACAGGGGTTTTAAGCTGAGCAGCTGCCACAATGGAAGCTCAGACCGTGAAGCATTTTCTGAGGGTACTATGAGGGTCATCCTGAGTCATCTAGTTAGTGTGTGTCTGAGATGGATTTTGAACCCAGATTTTCTTGATTCTGGGGCAGCTCACTAACTGTTACACCATACTGCCTCTCAAATATAGTCATGATATTAAATTCTTAATCAGACTTCTAGAATAGCCAACAATGTATTATGTCCCTTAACTTATCTCACAAGATGATCTTACAAATCTTCCTAAGAAAATTCAAATTGGCAACATAAGCTACTGGACACCAAGGTGCTTCCTCGAGCTGAACTGCCAACTATTCAAATTCCACTGCAGAGTGCAACTCCAATGGGCTAGGGATGTTGTCCGAATGTTTGCCTAAAAGAATATTTTACAGAGAACTCACACAAGGCAAGAGCTCACATGGAGATCAGAGGAAGTGATACAAGGACATGCTCAAGGTCTTTCTGAAGAACTTCGGAATCAGTTGTGAGACATGGGAGATACTGGCACAAAACCACTCAGCAGGGAGAAGTTCCTGTAGTCTATGAGAAAAGCAGAAGAGGAGTAGCTCAAAAGAAACATGAGATGTGCAAATTTAGAAACATCTCTACTTCAAATGTTTATATGAACTTTTGCCAAGACTATGTTAGAACCTTCCAAGCTCATATTGATCTAATCAGCCACAACTGAAAACATTTTATAGTGATGTCATTTTTGCTTTTTTCAAGAACAATTAGACAAATAACTCCTACCAAGTCTCTTAAAAATAAATCTGTTATCCCCAAAAGATCATAAAAATGGGAAAGAGTCCCACATGTACCAAAATATTTAAAGCAGCACCTTTTCTGGTGGCCAAAAACTCGAAATCAAAGGGATGCCCATCAATTGGGGGAATGGCTGAATAAGTTATGGTATATGAATGTAATGGAAAACTATTTTTCTATAAGAAATGTTGAACAGGAAGACTTCAGAGAGGCCTGGAAAGACTTATATGATCTGATGCTGAGCAAAAGGAGCAGAACCAGGAGAACTTTGTGCACAGCAATGACCAGAGTGAGGGAGAGTTATTTCTGGTAGATTTGGAACTTCGTAGCAATTCAAGGACTTAAAAAAAATCCCAGTGGTCTTCTAATGCAAGAAGCCCTCCACATTCAGAGAAGGATCTATGAAATTCAATAGCAGAATGTATCTGATCAGTTGTGTGTGTGTGTGTGTGTGTGTGTGTGTGTGTGTATTGTGTTTTGGTTTGATAGGTGATTTCCCCCACTCATTTTAATTCTTCTACACAGCATGACTATAGTGAAAGTGTATTTAATAGAAATGTATGTGTAGAACCTATATACCATTTTATGCTGTCTCGGGGAGGGAGGGGAGAAGGAGGGAAACACAGTAATCTAAGTAGTGTAGTAGTGGTTGTAGAACACTGAAAATAAATGAAATCAATTTTAGAAAAAGGAAAAAAATCTGGAATCCAAAACAGAAAATGAATCTGTTCATTCATTGAATTAACAAATTTTTGACTTCCTTCCTTTTATATCACGGTGTGGAGGACTGCAAAGAAATAAAAGACATGTACCCTGCCCTTTATACTATGAGCTGGTTAGGGAAAGAAGACCTCCATTTGCATAACAGTTAAGTATCAAAGATACAAGGCAGAATGTCTTTGAAGAAGATTGATATAGACATTCAATTCTAAAAGAAAGGGAAGACTGATGCAAGCTAGGAAGGTTGGGGAAGGTCTTGTGGTAGAGATGAATCTTGCATTAGGCCTTGAAGGATGGATAGGATTTGGACAAAGGGGAACGTGGAGCATAGGAACTGGTAAAAAGAGAAGAGACAAAAGTTGGGAGTTGAGAAAGGGTGAAAGGTGTGTGTGTGTGTGTGTGTGTGTGTGTGTGTGTGTGTGTGTGTCTGTGTTGGGAGCATTAAAGGAATTTTTCTGACTGGAGGGGTAGATTTAGATTCATCTTTTCTCGATGTTACAGTCTTCTTAGAAAACAAAGGATGAACACAAAATCAAATTACCAAAGTTATTTGATAGAGCTAGAACAAATAACAACAAAATTCATCTGGAAGAACAAAAGTTCATGAACATCAGGGGAATTAATGAAAAGAAAAGCAAGGGAAGGTGGCCTAGCCATATCAGATCTAAGATGGTTATACAAAGCAGCAATCATCAATAATAACAATTACAAGCTAAGAAACAGAGTGGTGGATTAGTGGAAAGGTTAGGTACACACAACATAGTATTCAATGACTATAGCAATCCAATGCTTGACAAAATCCAAAACTCTACCTTCTGGGAAAAGAACTCAGTATTTGACAGAAACTACTGGGCAAACTGGAAAATACTATGGCAGAAAATAAGCATAGAGCAACATCTTGCACCACATATCAAGATATAGTAAAAATGGGTACCCGATTTAGACTTAGATCTATGTGTGATACCATAAGCAAATTAGAAGAACAAGGAACAGTTTACATTTCAGATCTATGGATAAAGGAAGTATTTTTGACCAAACAAGAGATAGGGAAGATGGTGGAATGAAAAATTTATCATTTTGATGGCATTAAATTTAAAAGTTTTTACACAAACAATGCTAATGCAACCAAGATTGGGAGAGAAACAGAAAGCTAGGAAACAGTTTTTAATATCATGGTCTCTGATAAAGGCTTCATTTCTAAAATATATAGATAAATGTGTCATTTATAAGCATACAAGTCATTCCCCAATTGATAAAAGGCCAAAGGTTATGAATAGGTACTTTTCAGATAAAGAAACTAAAGCCATCTACAGTCACATAGAAAAAGCTCTAAACCACCATGGATTGGAGAAATGCAAATTATAACAACTTTGAGATACCACCTCCTTCCTATGAGATTGGCTTATATGATAAAAAGGGAGAATGACAAAAGTTGGAGATGATGGGTTATGTAATAATAATGCGCAAGTGTAGTAAAACTTTTTCAGGCCAGAAACCCTGGAAAAATTAACTGAAAAAGAATAACAAAAATCGACGTTGCACACATTAAAATCCACCTTACCTTCATTTTAATTACTGTATTTTAGGGTTTTTTTCCAAATTAGAACCCTGCAAGGATGAAACAAAGGAGACTGAGAAGTAACTCTCATATTAGTAGGAAGAGAACTGGAATAGAGTGATGCCCCTCAAATATAGAGAAAAGAGAATATCAAAGGGAATGAAAAGGGAACCAGCTAGTATTAATCACAATGATTTATTTTTAGTTTGATTATAAGATAAATCTCCATTCCTTAGGCAAAGCTAAAACTTGGCAGCTAAAAAATGGGGGAGGTGTGGGGTGGGCCATGACTGCCAACCCCAAACAACCAGTTTCTCTTTCCAAGTGAGCTTTGTGTTCTCAGACAAATTCTAATTCTGTGGTCTAAGACTGTAATTCTAATTCTATGTTCTAAGATATTAGTTCTAATTCTGTGTTCTAAGATTTTAATAATTATTCTGTATTATAAGATTAATTCTAATTCTGTATCTGAAGACGTTAATGAAACAAACTATAGATTCTTACTTTCTTGGTGAAGAGGTATTTTCTCATGTCATTGGTGACAAGGAAGATCAAAACATCTAACCAGAAGAAGACAATAAATCCAAAGTTCCTGTATCAGAAGCCTCGAAGAAAAATATTAATTTTTTTCAGGCCATGGAAGAGCTAAAAAAGGATTTTGAAAATCAAGTAAGAGAAGTAGAGGGAAAATTGGGAAGAGAAAGGAGAGTGATGCAAGAAAATCATGAAAAACAAGTCAACAACTTCTAAAAGAAACAAAAAAAATGCTGAAGAAAATAACAGCTTTAAAATTAGACTAACCCAAATGGCAAAAGAGGACCAAAAAAGTCAATGAGGACAAGAAAGCTTTAAAAATCAATATGGGTCAAATGGAAAAAGAAGTCCAAAAGCTCACTGAATAAAATAATTCCTTATAAATTAGAATGGAGCAAATGGAAACTCATGGACTTTATAAGAAATCAAGAAATTATAAAATACAACTAAAAGAATGAAAAAATAGAAGACAATGTAAAGTATCTCTTTGAGAAAACAACTGACCTGGAGGGGCAGAGCCAAGATGGCGGAGTAGAAAGACGCGCATACACATAGCTCCAAACCCACAACCCACAGAACGGCTAGAGGGGACCAAATCACGGTGAATTCTGCACCCAGAGGCCATGGAATATTGGAGCGAGGGAGATTTCTGTTCCGGAGAGACCTGCAAACCTCTCGCGGGGGGTCCTTTGCGCTGCGGACTGGGTGCCGGGACTGGGAGCAGAGGACAGCCCTGCAGCGGCGGCGACACCGTGAGGAAAAGATCCGAGCAGGCTACGGGGATGGGATCTCCAGCGGCCACACGGGTCCCTCCACCCACAGAGGGTCCTGCAAACCTCTCGCAGAAGGTCCATCGCGCTGCAGATGCGGAGCCCAGCCCACACCTGCGGTGGCCGCGGCTCCAAGAGGTACAGATCCGAGCAAGCTTCAGGGACGGGATCTCCAGCGGCAGCACAAGCCCCTCCACCCACAGGTGATGGGGGTCGGTGAGAGAGTCTCTTTGGCAGGTCGAGAGGGGAGTGGGGTGCCCCCATGGCTCGGGCCCCTCCCGGGAGATAGAAGCTGAGGGGCGGCTACAGACAGGGGCTCCCCAAGCGAGCGGGAGCCTGGATCCATTGGGGAAGGTCTGTACATAAACCCCCTGAGGGAACTGAGCCTGAGAGGTGGCCCTGCCCCGACCTGACAACCTGAACTTAATTCTCACACTGAATAGCAGCCCTGCCCCCGCCAAAAGCCCTAAGGCGGGAAGCAGCATTTGAATCTCAGTCCCCAAACGCTGGCTGGGAGGACCAGGAGGCGAGGTGGGTGTGAGGAGAATATTCAGAGGTCAAGTCACCGGCTGGGGAGAATGCCCAGAAAAGGGAAAAGAAATAAAACTATTGAAGGCTACTTTCTTGGAGAACAGACATTTCCTCCCTTCCTTTCTGATGAGGAAGAACAATCCTTACCATCAGGCAAAGACACAGAAATCAAGACTTCTGTGTCCCAGCCCACCCAATGGGCTCAGGCCATGGAAGAGCTCAAAAAGAATTTTGAAAATCAAGTTAGAGAGGTGGAGGAAAAACTGGGAAGAGAAATGAGAGGGGTGAAAGACAAGCATGAAAAGCAGATCAGCTCCCTGCTAAAGGAGAACCAAAAAAATGTTGAAGAAATTAACACCTTGAAAAGTAGCCTAACTCAATTGGCAAAAGAGGTTCAAAAAGCCAATGAGGAGAAGAATGCTTTCAAAAGCAGAATTAGCCAGATGGAAAAGGAGATTCAAAGGCTCACTGAAGAAAATAGTTCTTTCAAAACTAGAATGGCACAGATGAACGCTAAGGACTTTGTGAGAAAGACAGATATCACAGAACATAGCAAGAAGATTGGAAAAATGGAAGATAATGTGAAATATCTTATTGGAAAAACAACTGACCTGGAAAATAGATTCAGGAGAGACAATGTAAAAATTTTGGCACTACCTAAAAACCATGATCAAAAGTAGAGCCTAGACATCATCTTCCATGAAATTATCAAGGAAAACTGCCCTGAGATTCTAGAACCAGAGGGCAAAATAAATATTCAAGGAATCCACAGAACACCCCATGAAAGAGATCCAAAAAGAGAAACTCCTAGGAACATTGTGGCCAAATTCCAGAATTCCCAGGTGAAAGAGAAAATATTGCAAGCAGCTAGAAAGAAACAATTCAAGTATTGTGGAAATACAATCAGGATAACACAAGATCTAGCACCCTCTACATTAAGGGACCGAAGGGAATGGAATAGGATATTCCAGAAGTCAAAGGAACTAGGACTAAAACCAAGAATCACCTACCTAGCAAAACTGAGTATAATACTTCAGGAGACAAAATGGTCTTTCAATGAAATAGAGGATTTTCAAATTTTCTTGATGAAAAGACCAGAGCTGAAAAGAAAATTTGACTTTCAAAACAAGAATGAAGAGAACCATGAATAGGTGAACAGCAAAGAGAAGTCATAAGGGACTTACTAAAGTTGAACTGTTTACATTCCTACATGGAAAGACAATATTTGTAACTCTTGAAACTTTTCAGTATCTGGGTACTGGGTGGGAGTACACACACACACATGCACACACGCACACATACATAGAGACAGAGTGCACAGAGTGAATTGAAGAGGATGGGATCATATCTTTAAAAAAATGAAATCAAGCAGTGAGAGAGAAATATTGGGAAGAGAAAGGGAGAAATTGAATGGGGCAAATTATCTCTCATAAAAGAGGCAAGCAAAAGACTTATCAGTGGAGGGATAAAGAGGGGAGGCGAGAGAAAAACATGAGGTGTACTCTCATCACATTCCACTAAAGGAAAGAATAAAATGCACACTCATTTTGATAGGAAAACCTATCTCACAATACAGGAGAGTGGGGGACAAGGGCACAGGCAGGGTGGGGGGGAGGATGGAGGTGAGGGCATGGGGAGGAGAATGCAATCCGAGCTCGACACTCATGGGGAGGGAAAGGATCATAAGAGAATAGAAGTAATGGGGGACAGGATAGGCTGGAGGGAAATATAGTTAGTCCTATACAACACAACTAGTACGGAAATCATTTGCAAAACTACACGGATTTGACCTATATTGAATTGCTTGTCTTCCAAAGGGAAGGGGTGGAGAGGGAGGGAGCTAAAGAAGTTGGAACTCAAAGTGTTAGGATCAACTGTAATGTTCTTACCACTAGGAAATAAGAAATACAGGTTAAGGGGTAAAGAAAGCTATCTGGCCCTACAGGACAAAAGAGAAGACGGAGACAAGGGCAGAGAGGGAGGATAGAAGAGAGAGCAGATTGGTCACTGGGGTAATTAGAATGCTTGGGTTTGAGGGGGGGAGGGGATAAAAGGGGAGAAAATTTGTAACCCCAAATTTTGTGAAAATAAATGTTATAAAAAAAAAAAGAAAAGAAAACAACTGACCTGGTAATGGAACCAGGAGAGATAATTTACAAATTATTGGAAGACCTGAAAACCATGATTAAGAAAATAGCTCTGACATCATCTTTCAAGAAATTCTCAAGAAAACTGCCCTGATATTCTAGAACCACAGGGTAAAATAGAAATGTAAAGAATCTACTGATCACCTCCTGAAAGAGATTCCAAAAAGGAAACACCTAGGAATATTGTAGCCAAATTTCAGAGTTCCCAGGTCAAGGAGAAAATATTACAAGTAGAAATAAAGAAACAATTCAAATATTGTGGAAATACAATCAGGAAAACACAGGATTTAGCAGCTTCTCCCCTAAAGGAAAACCAAGAATCACCTACCCAACAAAACAGTGTAATACTTAATGCAAAAAAATGGAACTTAATGAAATAGACAACTACCAAGCGTTCTTGTTGGAAAGACCAGAAATGAATAGAAAATGTAACTTTGAAATACGAGAATCATGACATGCACTAAAAGGTAAGTAAGAAAAGAATCCATAAGGGACTTATTAAAGTTTAACTGCTTATATACCTACATGGAAAGATGATATTTATAATTCATGAGACCTTTCTTAATATTAGCTTAATTGGAAGTGTTGGAAGGAATGTGTGTATGTGTGTGTGTGTGTGTGTATTTATGTGTGTGTGTGTATGGTATATGGTATACATACATATATATGTATGTATATATGGAGAGAGAGAGAGAGCGAGAGTGCGCGCAGTGTGAGTTGAATATGAAGGAAAGATATCTAAAAAACAAAATTAAGTGTTTACCAGAATATACTACTAGAAAGAGAAAGAAAGATGTAGAATGTAGTAAATCATGTCACATAAAAGAGGGAAGAAAGAACTTTTCCAATGGAGGGAAAGAAGGGGAAGATGAGAGGGAATAAGGAGCTTTACTTTCATCAGATTTGGCTACAGGAGAAAATAACACACACATTTGGGTATGGAAGTTTATCTTACCCTACAGGAAAGCAGAGAGGAAGGGGATAAGAGAGGGGCCACAGTAGAAGTGACTGCAGTTTGGGGAAGAAGTAATCAGAAACAAACACTGATGGAAGGAGAAGTTAAAGGAGAGATTAGAATAAATGATGGGTGGGATAGGATAGAGGAAAACTGACAGGAATTTTATAGCCCAATTTTGAAACCTCAGCTCAACGGTAAAACAGTATGAGCAAAAAGAAAAAAAATCACATTAGGTAGCACCACAATTGGAATCACACAGACCTAGTAGCAGCTACACTAAAAGATCATAGGTCTTGGAACACTGTGTATCAAGAAGTAAAACCACTGTGTTTCTGGAGGAGTGTTAAGCACAGCAAAGTTAAGCATAATTCTGAATAAGAGAAATGGACATTGAATAAATTGTCAAACTTTCAAGACTTTGTTTAAAGAAAACCTGAACTTAATAGAACATTGGACATAAAACAGTAAAGAGAAATGTAATGTGCCTACCCAATGACCAGTTATAAGTGTCTCAATAAGAATAAACTATTTTCCTTTTTTGTCTACAAATTCTGTGTCTAAGATTATTAGTTATTAGTAACGAAAAAGTTAGTCATTTCTTACAAGAAAGTTGAAATGATATGACCTTAATGGGCCCTGGCAGCTTTTGGGTGATCTCAAACGAGTCACTTCAGTTTCCTAGGTCAGATCTCCAGGACCCAGGTTCCCTTTCATTTACAGCAGAGGGTTGGACGTCTTGATCTGACAGGGCCAGCCATATTTTATTTTATTCTTGGATATCACTTTTTTTTATTTAACTTTTAACATTCATTTTCACAAAATTTTGGCTTCCACATTTTCTCCCCTTTTGTCCCCTCCTCCCACCCCAAAATACCGAGCATTCTACTTGCCCCTATCACCAATCTGCCCTCTCTTCTATCATCCCTCTCTGCCATTGTCTCCATCTTCTCTTTTCTCTTGTAGTACCAAATAACTTTCTATACCCCTTTACCTGCATTTCTTATTTCCTATTAGCAAGAATAGTACTCGACAGTTGTTCCTAAAACTTTGAGTTCCAACTTCTTTACCTCCCTCCCTCCCCACCCCTTCCCTTTGGAAGGCAAGTAATTCAATATAGGCCATATCTGTGTAGTTTTGCAAATGACTTCCATAATAGTTGTGTTGTATAAGACTAACTATATTTTCCTTCATCCTATCCTGTCCCCCATTAATTCTATTGTCTCTTTTGATCCTGTCCCTCCCTATGAGAGTTGACCTCAAATTGCTCCCTCCTCCCCATGCCCTCCCTTCCATCATCCCCCCAACCCTGCTTACCCCTTACCCCCCACTTTCCTGTATTGTAAGATAGGTTTTCATACCAAAATGAGTGTACATTTTATTCTTTCCTTTAGTGGAATGGGATGAGAGTAAACTTCATGTTTTTCTCTCACCTCCCCTTTTTTCCCCTCCACTAAAAAGTCTTTTGCTTGCCTCTTTTATGAGAGATAGTTTGCCCCATTCCATTTCTCCCTTTCTCCTCCCAATATATTTCTCTCTCACTGCTTGATTTCATTTTTTTAAGATGTGATCCCATCCTCTTCAATTCACTCTGTGCACTCTGTCTCTATGTGTGTGTGCATGTGCGTGTGCATGTGTGTGTGTGTGTCATCCCACCCAGTACCCAGATACTGAAAAGTTTCAAGAGTTACAAATATTGTCTTTCCATGTAGGAATGTAAACAGTTCAACTTTAGTAAGTCCCTTATGACTCCTCTTTGCTGTTTACCTTTTCATGCTTCTCTTCATTCTTGTGTTTGAAAGTCAAATTTTCTTTTCACCTCTGGTCTTTTCATCAAGAATGCTTGAAAGTCCTCTATTTCATTGAAAGACCATTTTTTCCCCTGAAGTATTATACTCAGTTTTGCTGGGTGGGTGATTCTTGGTTTTAGTCCTAGTTCCTTTGACTTCTGGAATATCATACTCCACGCCCTTCGATCCCTTAATATAGAAGCTGCTAGGTCTTGTGTTATTCTGATTGTATTTCCACAATACTTGAATTGTTTCTTTCTAGCTGCTTGCAATATTTTCTCCTTGACCTGGGAACTCGGGAATTTGGCCACAGTGTTCCTAGGAGTTTCTCTTTTTGGATCTCTTTCAGGCGGTATTCTGTGGATTCCTTGAATACTTATTTTGCCCTCTAGTTCTAGAATCTCAGGGCAGTTTTCCTTGATAATTTCATGAAAGATGATGTCCAGGCTCTCTTTTTTGATCATGGCTTTCAGGTAGGCCCATAATTTTTAAATTGTCTCTCCTGGATCTATTTTCCAGGTCAATTGTTTTTCCAACGAGATATTTCACATTATCTTCCATTTTTTTCATTCTTTTGGTTTAGTTTTGTGATTTCTTGGTTTCTCATAAAGTCATTACCCTCCATCTGTTCCATTCTAATTTTGAAAGAACTCTTTTCTTCAGTGAGCTTTTGAATGTCCTTTTCCATTTGGCTAATTCTGCTTTTGAAAGCATTCTTCTCCTCATTGGCTTTTTGAACCTCTTTTGCCAATTGAGTTAGACTATTTATCAAGGTGTCATTTTCTTCAGCATTTTTTTTGGGTCTCCTTTAGCAGGGTGTTTAATTGTTTTTCATGCTTTGCTTGCATGTCTCTCATTTGTCTTCCCAGTTTTTCCTTCACCTCTCTAACTTGATTTTCAAAATCCTTTTTGAGCTCTTCCATGGCCTGAGCCCATTGAGTGGGCTGGGATGCAGAAGCCTTGACTTCTGTGTCTTTCCCTCATGGTAAGCATTGTTCTTCCTCATCAGGAAGGAAGGGAGGAAATACCTGTTCACCAAGAAAGTAGCCTTCTATCGTCTTATTTTTTTCCCCTTTTCTGGGCATTTTCCCAGCCAGTGACTTGACTTCTGAATATTCTCTTCACACCCACTTCGCCTCCAGATCCTCCCAGCCAGTGCTTGGGGTCTGAGATTCAAATGCTGCTTCCCAGCCCCAGGGTTTTGAGTGGGGGCAGGGCTGCTATTCAGTGTGAGATCAAGTTTAGGTGCTCAGGTGGGGGCAGGGCCGCCTCACCAGGCTCAGTTCCCTCAGGTGGTTTATGCAGAGACCTTCAACAATGGATCCAGGCTCCTGCCTGCTTGGGGAGCCCCGGGTCTGCTCCCGCCTCAGCTTCTGCCTCCCAAGGGGGCCTGATTTATGGGGGTACCCCACTCCCCTCTTGACACGCCAAAGAGACGCTCTCACCGACCCCCATCACCTGTGCCCGGAGGGACCCGTGCGGCTGCTGGAGATTCTCTCCCCAAAGCCTGCTCGGATCCGCTCCTCTCGGCACCATGCCATCGTAGGGCTGGGCTCTGCTCTGTGTATGCACCATGATGGACCTTTTGCAAGAGGTTTGTAGGGCTCTCTGGAATAGAAATGTCGTCCGCTCAGCTGTTCTGTGGCTTCTGCTGCTCCAGAATTCACCAGGGGTTCTTTTTTACAGATATTCTATGGGTTGTGGGTTCGGAGCTAGCGTATGTGCGTCTGTGTACTCTGTCATCTTTGCTCCGCCCCCCTGGAATTGTAATTTTTAACTGGAATTTGGAAGTAGAATTTCAAATTGGAATTTGGAATTGGAATGTCGAACTCGAATTAGCATTTGAATTACAAATTGGAATTTCTAATTAGAGCACAGAAGAGGAATTTGGTAGCAGGATTACAATTTTAATTTTTTCATTGCATCCTGAGCATTTAGTTGGAAATTGTAAAATCATTTACACTAGGTATTTGAAGTCATAATTTGGGATAAAATTTTAGGATAAAATTTGAAATTAGAATTTTGTTTTCAATTTTAGTGTGAAAATTGGAAAAGGAACCTTTTCTCTGTAGCAACCATTTGACAAAGTAGTTTGAAATTGGAAGTTGGAATTGGACTATGGAAAAGGAATTTGGAAGTATAATTTCAGTTTTCATTTGGCATTGTACTTTTAGTTTAGATTTGAAATTTGAAATACGAATTTACACGGGGAATTAGAAAGTATAATTTGGATTAATAAAATATAAATGGAATTTAGACTTGGAATGTTAGTATGGAATCGAGATGTGAAATGTGGAATAAGATCGTGGTGTTAGAATTTGGAAAACAAAATCAGAATTGGAATTTGGAACTGAAATTTAGAATTGGAATTTGGATGTGGAATTTAAAATCGGATTGAGGAACTGGAATTTAAAGTTTGGATTAAGAATTGAAATTTTGAATTCGACTATGGAAAAGCATTTTCAAAAAGGAGTTTGGATTTGAATTTTCTACTGAGTTTTGTGTATGGAATTGGAGTTTTTAAGATGAATTTGGACAAGGAATTGAAATTAGAATTTTAGATACAGTGGTAGTATGAACATTCAGAATTACAATTTTAGTATTTTATTTCAGTGTGAAATTTGGAAAAGGAGCCTGCATTTTGGAATTACAGTTTGTCATATTAGTTTGAAATTGGAATTTGTATTTAGAAGTTGTAATAGGAATTTGGAACAGGAATTTGGAAGTGGCATTTAGAATTGGAATGCAGAATTGGAATGTGGAATTGGAATTTTTCATTGGAATTAAGAATTGGAATTTCCAATTAGACTATGCAAGAGCAATTTAGAAGTGGAGTTTTAATTCTAATTCAGTGTTGATATTTGAGCATGGAACTTGATTTGCAACCTGAATTTAGAGTAGGATTTGGAAATTAGAATTTGAGATATGTTTTTGATGTAAATTTGGAATTAGAATTTTCGTATTACATTTTAGTGTGAAAATTGGAAATGGAACCTAGATTCTGTAGTGACCATTTGATACAGTAGTTTGAAATTGGTATTTGGAATTATAATATGGGAAAGGAATTTGGAAGTAGAATTTCAGTTTTCATACAGCATTGCAGTTTCAATTTAGAATTGGACTTTGAAACATGAATTGACAAGAGGAATTAGAAAGTAGAATTTGTATTAATAAGATATAATTGTAATTTGGAATCGGCATTTTAGTGTGGAATTGAAATGTTAAATGTGGAATAGGGTTATGGAATGAGAATTTGGAAAACGAAAGTAAAATTGGAATTTGGAACTGGAATTTGGAAGTGTAATTTAGAATTGGAATTTGGAATTGGAATGAGGAACTGGAATTGAAAATTTGAATTAAGAATTGGAATTTCAATTTAGACTATGAAACAGCATTTTCTAAAAAGAGTTTCAATTTTAATTTGCTATTGAGTTTTGGGTATGGAATAAGAATTTGTACGATGAATTTAGATAAGGAATTTGAAATTTGAATTTGGCAATAATTTTAGAGTAAAATTTGAAATTAGAATTTTTTCTTTAATTTTAGTATGAAAATTTGAAAGGGAACCAGATTTTGTCGTGACCATTTGATATAGTATTGGAATTGATATAGATTGGAATTTGAAATTAGACTATAGAAAAGGAATTTGGAAGGAGAAATTCAGTTTTCATTTGGCATTGAAATTTGTGTTTAGGATTGGAATTTGAAACATGAGTTTAAAGTCGAATTTGGATTAATAAAATATAATTGGAATTTGGAATCAGAATTTTAGTATGGAAATGAAATGTGAAATGTGGAAGAGGATTGTGGAATTATAATTTTCAAAACGAAATCAGAATTGGAATTTGGAACTGGAATTTAGATTTGGAATTCGGAAATGGAATTTAGACTTAGAGTGAGGAAGTCGAATTTGAAATTTGAATTAAGAATTGGAATTTCGAATTAGACTGTGAAAAAGCATTTTTGAAAAGGAATTTGAATTTGAATTTCCTATTGAGGTTTGGGTATGGAATTGGAATTTGAAAGATGAATTTAGACAAGGAATTTGAAATTATGATTTTGGATAAAGTTTTAGGAATAGAATTTTAAATTAGAATTTTAGTATTTTATTTTACTGTGAAATTTAGAAAATGAGACTAGATTTTGGAATTACAGTTTTTCATATTTGCAATTCGAATTTGGATTTCGAAGGTGTAATAGGAATTTGGAATTGGAATTTGGAACAGGAATTTGTAAGTGGCATGTATAATTGGAATTTGGAAGTGGAATGTGGAATTGGAATTAGGAATTGGAATTAGGAACTGGAATTTTCAATTAAACAATGGAAGAGCAATTTGGTAGTGGAATTTCAGTTCTAATTTGGTATTGAAGTTTGAGCATGGAACTGGATTTGAAGCATGAATTTAGAGTAGGATTTGGAAATTAGAATTTGAGCTAAAGTTTTAGAATTAAAATTTGGAATTAGAATTTTAATATTTAGTTTTAGTGTGAAAATTAGAAAAGGAACTCAATTTTGTAGTGACCATTTTACATAGTAGTTTGAAATTGGAATTTGCAATTAGACTACGGAAGAGGGATTTGGAAGTGGAATTTCAGTTTGCATTTGGCATTGCAATTTGTGTTTAGAATTGGAATTTGAAACGTGAATTTACAACTGGAATTTGAAAGTAGAATTTGGATGAGTAAGGTATAATAGGAATTTGGGATTCGTGTTTTAGTATGGATTGGAAGTGTGAATTTTGGAATAGGTATTTGGAATTTGAATTTGGAAGAAGAATTCAGAAATGGAATTTGGAAATGGAATTTGAAAGTGGAATTTAGTATTGGAATGTGGAAGTGGAATGTGGAAGTGGAATTTGGAAGTGTAATTTAGAACTGGAATTTGGAATTGGAATTTTTAACTCGAATTTGGAATTGGAATGTGGAACTCAACTTTGCATTTGAATTAAGAATTGAAATTTCTAATGAGACTACGGAAGAGCAATTTGGTAGAGGAATAAAAATTTTATTATGTCATTGCATTTTGAGCATGAAGTTGGAAATTGTAAAGAATTTAGACTAGGAATTTGAAATTAGATTTTGGGATAAAATTTTAGGATTGAAATTTGGGATTAGAATTTTGTATTTAATTTTAGTGGGAAAATTGGAAAAGGAACCTACATTCTATAGTGACCATTTGATACAGTGGATTGAAATTGGAATTTCGAATTAGACTATGTAAAAGGAATTTGGAAGTAGAATTTCAGTTTTCATTTGGCATTGAAATTTGAGTTTAGAATTGGAATTTGAAACATGAATTTACAAAGGGAATTAATAAGTAGAATTTGGATTAATAAGATATTGGAATTTGGAATTGGAATTTTAGTATGGAATTGAAATGTGAAAGGTGGAATAGGGTTGTGGAATTAGAATTTACAAAACAAAATCAGAATTGGAATTTGGAAGTGGAATTTAGAATTGGAATTTGGAAGTGGAATTTGGAATTGGATTGAGGAACTGGAATTTGAAATTTGAATTAAGAATTGGAATTTCGAATTATATTTTAGAAGAGCATTTTCGAAAAGGAGTTTCAGTTTTAATTTCCTATTGAGTTTTCGGTATGGAATTGGAATTCCTAAGATGAATTTAGGCAAAGAATTTGAAATTAGAATTTGGGATAAAGTTGTAGGATTAGAATTTGGAATTACAATTTTAGTATTTTATTTTACTGTGAAATTTGGTAAGAGAGCCTACGTTTTGAAATTACAGTTTATCATATTAGTTTGAAACTGGAATTTGGATTTAGAAGGTGTAATAAGTATTTGGAACTGGAATTGCGAACAGAAATTTGTAAGTGGCATTTATAATTGGAATTTGGAAGTGGAATGTGGAATTGGAAATTTTAATTGGAAGTAAGATTTGGAATTTCCAATTAGACTATGGAAGACCAGTTTGGAAGTGGAATTTCAATTCTAAATTGGGGTTGTTTTTTGAGCATGGAACTGCATTTGCTACATGAATTTAAAGTAGGATTTGGAAATTAGAATTGGAGATAATGTTTTAGAATTAAAATTTGGAATTAAAATTTAAGTATTTAAATTTAGTGTGAAAAGTGGAAAGGGGACCAAATTTTGGAAGGATAGTAAGATATAGCAGTTTGAAATTGGAATTTGCAGTTAGACTGTGGAAAGTGATTTGGAAGTGGAATTTCAGTTTGCATTTGTTATTGAAATTTGAGTTTAGAATTGGAATTTGAAATATGAGTTTACAACTGGAATTTGAAAGTAAAATTTGGATGAGTAAGGTATAATGGGAATTTGGAATCCGAATTTTAGTATGGAATGGAAGTGTGAATTTTGGTATAGGAGTTTGGAATGAGAATTTGGAAGAAGAATTCAGAATTGGAATTTGGAACTGGAGTTTGAAAGTGGAATTTAGAATTGGAATGTGGAATGTGAATCTGGAACTGGAATTTTGAAGTGGAATTTGAAATTGGATTGTGAAATTGGAATTTGGTCCTGGAATTTGGAACTGGATTTTTTAATTGTAATGTGGAAGTACAATTTAGAATTGGAATTTGGAATTGGAATGTGAAACTCGAATTTGCATTTGAATTAAGAATTGGTATTTTTAATTATACTATAGAAGAGCAATTTGGTAGAGGAATTACAATTTTAATTTGGCATTGCATCTTGAGCATGGAGTTCGAAATTGTAAAATAATTTGGACTTGGAATGTGAAATCAGAATTTAGGAGAAAATTTTAGGATTAAAATTTGGAATAAGAATTTTGTATTTAATTTTAGTGTGAAAATTGTAAAAGGATCTTAGATTCTGTAGTGACCATTTGATAAAGTAGTCTGAAATTGGAATTTGGAATTAGACTATGGAAAAGAAATTTGGAAGTAGAATTTCAGTTTTCATTTGGCATTGCAATTGGAGTTTAGAATTGGAATTTGAAATATGAATTTACACTGAGAATTAGAAATTAGAATTTGGATTAATAAGATATAATTGGGATTTGGAATCAGAATTTTAGGATGGAACTGAAATGTGAAATGTGGAATAGGATTATGGAATTAGAATTTGAAAAACCAAATCAGAATCGTGATTTGGAACTGGATTTTAGAATTGGAATTTGTAATTGGAATTTTAAACTGGAATTTTTAGCTGGAATTTGTAAGTGGAATGTAGAATTTGAATTTGGAATTGTAATGTGGAAGTGGATTTTGAATTTGATTTAAGAACTGCAATTTTTAATTAGACTATGAAAGAGCAATTTGCTAGAGGAATTACAATTTTAATTTGGAGTTGAATTTTGAGCATGGAATTGGAATTTGTAACATGACTTTAGACTAGGAAGTTGAAATTCGACGTTTTGATAAAATTTTAGGATTAAAATTTGGAATTATCATTTCACTGTTTAATTTTAATGGGAAATTTGCAATGGGACCTTAGATTATGGAATTATATTTTGATATAGTACTTTGAAATTTAAATTTTGAATTATACTCTGGAAAAACAATTTGGAAGTGGAATTTCAGTTTTCATTTGCTATTGAAATTTAAGTTGAAAACTGGAATTTGAATCACGAATTTACAATTAGAATTTGAGGGTCGAATTTGGATGAATAAGACAAAATTAGAATTTGGAATCAGAATTTTACTATGAAATTGTAATGTGAATTTTGGAATAGGAATTTAGAGTTTGAATTTGGAAGAAGAAATCAGAATTGGAATTTGGAAGTGGAATTTGGAAATGTCATTTAGAATTGAAATTTGTAATTGGAATTTGGAACTGGAATATGGAACTGGAATTTAGAAGTGGAGTTTAAAATTTGAATATAGAATTGGAATGAGAAACTGGAATTTGATATTTGAATTAAGAATTGGAATTTCAAATATACTATGGAAGAGCATTTTCGAAAAGGAATTTCAATTTTAATTTGCTATTGAGTTTTGGGCATGGAATTGGAATATGTAAGATGAATTCAGACAAGGAATTTGAAACTAGAATTTCAGATAAAGTTTTAGGCTTAAAATTTGGAAGTAGAACACTGGTATTTAATTTTAATGTGAAATTTCGAATGGGAACTTATATTTTGGAAATTCAGTTTGGTACAGTAGGTTGAAATTTTAATTTGGAGTTAGTCTAAGGAAAGGGAATTTGGAAGTGCAATTTTAGTTATCAATTGGTTTTGAAATATGAGTCAAAATTGGATTTTGAAAGCTGCATTTACAATTAGAATTTGAAAGTAGAATTTGGATTAATAAGATGTAATAATGGCTTGGAATCGGATTTTTAGTATGTTATAGAAATGTGATATTTGAAATAGGATTGTGGAATTAGAATTTGGAATAAGAACTAAGAATTGGAATTTGGAAGTGGAATGTAGATTTGAAATGTGGTAATGGAATTTGAAATGGAATTTGGAAGTGTAATTAAGAACCAGAATTTGGAATTGGAATGTGGACCTGGAATTTGGAATTGGAAATAGGAATTGAAATTTCGACTTAGACTATGGGAGAGCAATATGGAAGTGGAATTTTAATTTTAATTTGTTATTGAAATTTGAGATTAGAATTGGATTTGCCACATGAATTTAGACTAGGAGCTTGTAATTAGAATTTGTGAGAAAGTTTTAAGATTAAAATTGGAATTAGAATTTTAGTATTTTATTATAGTGTAAAATTTGGAAAAGGACCCTAGATTTTGGAATTAGAGTAAGGTATAGTAGTTTAAAACTGGATTTTGAAATTAGACTATGGAAAAAGAAATGGGAAGTGGAATTTCAGTTTGCATTAGGTATTGAAATTTGAGTTTAGAATTGAAATTTGAAACATGAATTTACAATTAAAAGTTGAAAGAAGAATGTGGATTAATAAGATGTAATAGGAATTTGGAATGGGAATTTTAGTACGTTACTTAAATGTTATATGTGGAATAGGAATTTGGAATAGAATTTGGAACAAGAATTCAGAATTGAAATTTGGAATTGGAATTTTGAACTGGAATGTTGGAACTGTAATTTTGAACTGTAATTTACAAGTGGAATTTAGAATTGGAATTTGGAATTGGAATTTTTAACTGTAATTTGGAACTGAAATTAAGATTTGAAATGTGTTGATGAAATTTGAAATTGGAATTTTGAATTGGAATCAAGAATTGGGATACAAAAAGTCTAATACGAAAGTATTAGACTATGAAAGAGGAATTTGAAAGTTGAATATCAAATTGAATGCGATATTGAAGCTGACCACAGAACTAGATTTGCAACATGAATTTAGAGTAGGAATTTGAAATTACGATTTAGGAAAACGTTGAAGATTAAAATTTTGAGTTAGGATAAGGTGCCCTTGGAAATAGTCCAGGACATGGCAGGCACTTTGAAGAGGAGAGAGGGCTCAGTGCTTCCAGACGCAGAGCTTGTTTCCCCTTCCTGGCCCACCATCAACATTCCTGGCCTGAGAGAAGCACTCAGGGGATTGCCCAGGGATAGAACTCTTGATCCTGAATCAGTCAATGATCACCTCAACCTGTCTACAGATCTGAAGAGGGTCCAGTGTGGAAGTGTCCCTCAGGACCTGCCTGATGATAAATATCGATTGGACTGTGTTCTGGCTGAATTGTGGCCAGCCAGAACTTCACCTCAGACAAACACCACTGGGAAGTGCAGGTGGGAGATAAGGCAGAGTGGGAGTTGGGCATCTGTAAAGATTCAGTCAGCAGACGTGGGAATCTCCCTTCCTCTTCTGAATTTATAAGGGTCCTGAGAGTCTTGACATCTGGAAATGGTTTCCTCCTCTGGAGTTCAGAAATGGGTTTTGGATCCAGCACGCCTTTTGCAGAAGTGGACATTTTCACCGAGTATTTACAGCAACGCAAAGGATTTTCTGATGTCACAGACAGACTCCTTTTCTGCAGTCTCTCCAAGCTATCCTTGGCAGGGCCTCTTCACTCTTTCTTCTCTCCTTGAAGTCCTAGTAAAGAAAGTAGCCCTGGACTTTTCATTATCTGCCCAGCTGTAGAACTGAAGCTACATGAAAGCTGTGAGTGATGCTGATGGCTAAGCTGACTGTGGAAGCAAGTGACTTCAGAAGACACTAACTGTGATTTTGTCTTTATTGGAACTTATGTTGATCAATAAAGCGATGCATGATTATGAAAACCAACGAGAATCAAGTCTATCTTCTTTATACTATGTTTCCAAAAACAATCATTCCATCAAACATTAACAATTTCAGAAAAGGATTTCTTCTGTCTAACAGGGACTTGGGTGAGACGATGCAGCAGAGGACTTAGAATACCTGGTATGGCCTGGAGGCTGCTTCTTCTTTAGCCCTGCACAAAAGGATCACTAAGGACCCTTCTGGCCCAACTTTCCTCAGTCAGTAGCACTATTGTATTCTATTCTATCTAATTCTATCATTAAGTGATAGTGATCCCTGAATGCAAACATGAGGCCAGGGTGACTAGCAGAAGGTGGGAAAACGAAAGGGTTGCAGGGCTGAATACTGAAAAGTCCTTGGTCCTTGATAGTATCGGGGAAGGGGCTCCTGACCTCTTCTCTGAATGCACTCCTTTGGGAGTCTTGCAAAGCGTCTGCACCCTTATTCAGGATCAACGTTTTAAATACCTAGAATTATTACATTCGAGGTCAGTGAAGCTAAGATTATATATTTTCTCTACTATCTGAGTGCACCAATGCCTGACACACTCCATTTGGACATGTGCAATCATGTCTCTGCATCTCTCCCATTTCTCAAATTCCATCGTCCTTGGAATTTGGTAATTCTTCCTGGGGCCAGGAAAGCTCGCTTCCTACTGGGAACAATTCTTTACTCCATCGAAAAAATGCCAGGCCGAGTTTTTCTTTTTTGGGGTCACAATTTTGTGAATTTACCGAACTGCAATTGGAGTCAAACTGCTGGACTTCCTTGGCTACTTCACTGCTTTCTATGTGAGCTATGCTGGGCATGTCACTCAGTCGTCAGAGTCTCAGAATCCTTTTGACTGTAGGAGGAGGGGGGACTGTGCAGGTCACCAGCCTCACTTGTCCTCCACAGCCATCTGAATCCAGTGAGCTGATATTCCTCAGGATGACGGGAAATGACCTTGAATGCACTGGGAGACCTTGGCCTCTTTAGACCTCAGAGGGACTCACTTAGGGTGAGGCAGGGCCCATTCATTGGACAGGACTGCTTAAGGAGCAGCCAGGGCATGGCCCCTTTCATGAGGCCCAGAAACAGAAAGACATCATTCTGGGAGGGAAGCACTCACAGTTACTCTTGATCATCACTCTCCAGCCAGGAGGGTCCAGAAGAGCCCTTAGGCAGGGCCCCATTGGATTCCCAGCTTCAGAGTGCAGTAGCTTTAAGTTACGGGGAGAGCAGAGCAGGTACTCACTGAATCTCCCAGGCTCGCAATGCGTTTACATCTACAAGGTGTGAGCTATGCCTGGGATCTCTGAAGGGCTATGTACCTTTAGAGAGACCAGGACATTATCTTTACTATCAAGGTTGGTTGGTAGTGGGTGGCCTCGGGCATGGGCAGTGCCAATTGGGCATGCTTGTCAGCAAACCTTGTGGGCATGATTTATGTTCAGAATCAAGGGACTGCGGGATACACCTTGGATTCCTATGCGTTTAAGTTTTACTTCATGTTCGCTCCGTGGGAGCTCAGAAACCTCTCACTCTTGTTGTATTTGGGTGGTCACTCACGTAGTCAAGAAGTCCAGTTGAAGATGTGATGCACATCCTATGACTGACATCAATTTAGCATCCACAAACAAATTGACTCAATCCTTTATGGCTTTTGGCTCCTTGAACATCTTACCCTGTATTCAGATCCTGACAGCCTACATTCTGAAGGCCAGGAAATCTCAAATCCTCCTGGTCCCTTCATCTTGGTGTCCCATTCCTAGCTTCGTGCCAGATTTGAGACCCCATGCACTCATTCGGTTTCTCCCTTTCCTCTCCTGCTGCCCTTCATTCCTCTTGCTGAATTCCTTGGCTCTCTCACAATGGTCGGAACACTGCGAAGTCAAGAACAGTGACATTTCCTGAGTGACGTGCTTGTCCTCCCCACATCCCTTCATTCAAGTCAAGCCGTTCTCAGATGCTTCTACCACAGCAACAACAGCAGGAAGGGCAAGATCCTTACCAGGGATGGGCCATAATAGGGACTGATGGGTAGGATGAGACATTTGTCTGGAATTTGACCCTAGAAGGGCATATCTCCTTCCAAAGAAAAACGTTTGACTGCAATCATGATCACATAGGACCTTGCAGCTTCCATATTAAAAGACTGAAACCGCTGGAATATGATGTTCCATAAAGCAAAGGCTGGGACTACAACTCAGGATCAATTACCCATCAAAGTTGAGCATAATATTTCAGGCAAGGAAATGGACATTCAATGAAATAGGGGATTTCCAAACCTTCCTAATGAAAAGGTCAGAGCTCAGTAGAAAATTCGATCTTTAAACACAAGTCTCAAGAGAAGCCTAAAATGCCAACCTGGATTTCTTATTATCTGCACCACTGATACTCACAGGATGGATGCATCCTGCAGTTGAACTCTTAGGGCTGCGTTCCTTTGAATTGTTCCTCTGGCTAAACCTTCCTGCAGGTATTGTCTTCTATTAAAATGTGAGCTCCAACAGTCAAGTCATGTTGTAGATGATCTAAAATCCTGCAATTCTTAGCCCTTTGCTGCCATTATGTTACCATTACTGCAGAAGGAAACAGGGGCCATGCAGGGCCATTGTTATTCTTTCTATTTATGTTGTGATATGCATTGTTGAAGAAAATTTCCAAAATGATGAGATCATATATCCATTTCGGAATTCTTGACCTAAAAGTCCTCATTCCCTCAAAGTAAAAATAAAAACACATAGAATGCCCCCCCCAAATAAAAACCACATTTGGGTGAAAAAGGAAAGAGGGAGCATCATTGCATGTTAAGATGTGCTCATGTATATCATGATAGATAATTCTGGTTAAAATCAGGAATATCTGTTTAAAACTTCTGCTTCTGTGTGACCCTAGGCCAGTCATAAGCTCTCATTACCTACTGGCAACTCCTTGACAGTACTAATTCCAGGGAAAATAATCTCAGTGTGAATGAGAGAAGAACTTTCCTCACAAGAGTTCCACTAACCAATGAAATCACCGTTCTATTTTATTTTTTTATTTCACTTTTCTCAATTATATGTAAAACAATTCTTAACATTCATTTTTGAAAAAGATTTTGGGTTCCAAATTCTTTCTCTCCTCTACTACCAATATCCTTCCTTGAAAAGGCAAGTTAGTTACTATAGATTATAGATGTTCAGTCTTAAAAAACATATTTCCATCACAAATCCCTCTAAAAAAGTAAAAAATAAGTATGCTTTGATTCACATTCAGATTTTATGTGAATGAAAGAATGAAAGAAGAGTTCTTTCTCTGGAGATGGATAGCATTTTTCATCATAAACCCTTTGGGATTGTCTTGGATAATTGTATTGCTGATAAAAGCTAAGTCATTCATAGTTGATCATCATACGATATTGCTGTTACTGTGCCCAATATTCTCCTGATTCTGCTCGCTTTACTTTGCATCAGTTCATGTAAGTCTTTTCATGTTTTTTTGTTAAGTATCCAGTTCATCATTTCTTATAGCACTCTATTCTTTCACAGTCATATGCCATAGCATGTTCAGTCATTCCTCAATTGATGAGTATCTCCTAAATTTTTAATTGTTTGCCAACACAAAAAGAAGTCCTGCAAATATTTTTGTACACATGGGTTCTTCTCTCCATTTTCTTTGATCTCTTAGGATACAGAGCTAGTATTTGTGTTGGTGGGTATGCATAATTTTATAACCCTTCATGAATAGCTCTAAATTGGTGTCCAGAATGGTTGGATCAGTTTAGAACTCCATCAGTGAATTAGTGTCCAAATTTCCACATATCCTCTCCAACATTCGTCATTTTCCTTTTCTGTCATATTAGTCAAATTGATAGGTGTGAGGTGGTAGCTAAGAGTTTCTTTAATTTCCCATTCTCTAATTCATAGTGATTTAGAGCATTTTATATGATTTGATTTTTTTCCAAAACTGCTTTTCACATCCTTTGACCAATTTTCATTTGAAAAATGACTCATGTTCTTATAAAGTTGACCCAGTTCTCTCTATATATGAGAAATGAGATTTTTGTCAGAGAAATGTACTGTAAAAAAATTCCCGTTCTCTCTTTTCCTTCTAATCTTGGCTGCATTGGTTTTGTTGTGCAAATCTTTTTTAATTTAATATAATAAAAATTATTATTTTATGTCCTGTAATGCTCTCTCTCTTTTGTTAGGTCATAACTTTTCTCCTTAGATATGAAAATGACAGATAATTTTCCCATACTCCCTAACTTTCTTATGATATTACTTTTATGTTTAAATCATGTAACCATTTTGAACTTACCTTGGTATATTGTGTGGGATTTTGGTCTATATACTTGATTTTTGGCAAACTGCTTTCAGTTTTCCCAGTAATTTTTGGCCAAATAGTGAGTTTTGTCCCAAAAGCTTAGATTTTTAGGTTTATCAAACATTAGATTAATATGATAATTTACTACTATGTATTATGTGCTTAATCTATGCCATTGATCCACCTCTTTATTTCTTAGGTAGTATGAGATTGTTTTCATGGTTACTGCTTTGAAATATAGTTTGAGATCTGGTACTGCTAGACCATCTTCCTTCACATTTTTTTTCATTGATTCCCTTGATATTCTTTACCTTATGTTCTTATGGAAGAATTTTTGATATTTTTTTCCAGCTTTCAATGACGTTTGGTAGTTTGATTGGTATGACACGGAATAAGTAGATTCATTTATGTAAAATTGGCATTACTAATAAATTGAGTTGACCTACACATGAGAAATGAACATATCCCCAGCTGCTTATATCTGAATTTGTGTGAAAAGTATTTTGCAGTTGTGTTCATACAGTTTCTGGATTTGTCTTGGCAGGTAGACTTACAAGTATTTTATGTTGCTGCAGTTATTTTAAATGCCTTTTCTCTCCCTGGGTTTTATTGGTTGGTAAGAGATAAAATACTGAAAATTTAGTTGGGTTATTTTATATACTGAAACGTTACTGAACTTGTTTCAACTAAGTTTTTTTTAGTTGATTCTATAGGATTCTCTAAGTATGCCATCTAAAAGGAGCAATATTTTTGTTTCTTCCTTGCTTTTTCTAATTCCTTCAATTTCTTTTCCTTTTCTTGCTGTTACAGCTAGTATTTCTATGACAATATTGGCTAATGCTGGTGTTGAGGGGCATTCTTGTTTCACCCCTGATTTTACTGAGAAGGTTTTAGGTTATCCTCATTTCAGATAGTTCTTTGTAATGGTTTTTAGGAGAGGCTACTTATCATTTTAAGGAAAGCTGCATTGATCCCTATGCTTTCCAACATTTTTAATAGGAATGAGAGTTGTAGTTTGTCAAAAAACATTTTTCTGCATCTATTGAGACAACCATATAATTTTTGTTTTTGTTATTGATGTGGTCAATTATGCTAATAATTTTCCTAATATTGAACTAGTCCTGTATTCCTGGTACAAATCCCACCTGATTATAATGCACGATCTTTGTGATGTATTTTGTTATGTTTTGTCTTAGTTTGAAAACATATATTTATCAGACAGAACATCAGGGACAATTGATTCAGTTGAAATTTAATAAGGATAAGAGTAAAGTATTACATATTTTTTTTTCAAAAAATAGACTTTACAAATATTCTATAGGTGACACAGCAGTATACAACAGTTCATTTGAAAGAAAAATGGTCCAGTAGGGGCATGGGGAAGATGGAAAGGGAGATAATTAGTGGAAAAACAGATTTCCCAGGTGAAAATTGTATTACTTACCAGCCAGGTAAGCTAATGTGATCTAAGGCTACATTAAAAGTTTTGTGTACAGAACTGAGGAAATAATAGGACCATTCTACTCTATCTGATCTCACTGCATGTGATGCATTACGTTAGATTTGGTGTACCACATTTGAAGAAATACATGCATCAGCTGGACATCTCTAACAAGAGGAAAACTAGTGCACCAAAAGGGTTTCAGCTCATGGCATATAACTCAGCTATCTATTAATCAATAAATACATATTTATTAAGCAATTCCTATCTACTTGGCACTGTGGTAGGTGTTGAGGATACAGACACAATGAGTGAAATTAACCCTTATAGCAAGAAGTTTACATTTTAATGGGAGAGATAACATGTTCATACTTGTGTGTGTGTATGTGTGCATGTGTGTATGTGTTTCTTTTTTTTATTTTTTTATTTTTTTTTATTTTTTATTTTTTTTTATTATTAAATTTATTTATTTAACTTTTAACATTCATTTTCACAAAATTTTGGGTTACAAATTTTCTCCCCTTTTATCCCCTCCCCCCCCAAACACCAAGCATTCTAATTGCCCCTATGACCAATCTGCTCTCTCTTCTATCATCCCTCTCTGCCCCTGTCTCCATCTTCTCTTTTGTCCTGTAGGGGCAGATAGCTTTCTATACCCCTTTACCTGTTTTTCTTATTTCCTAGTGGCAAGAACATTACTCGACAGTTGATCCTAACACTTTGAGTTCCAACTTCTCTTCCTCCCTCCCTCCCCACCCCTTCCCTTTGGAAGGCAAGCAATTCAATATAGGCCATATCTGTGTAGTATTGCAAATGACTTCCATAATAGTTGTGTTGTATAGGACTAACTATATTTCCCTCCATCCTATCCTGTCCCCCATTACTTCTATTCTCTTTTGATCCTATCCCTCCCCATGAGTGTCGACCTCGAATTGCACTCTCCTCCTCATGCCCTCCCTTCTATCATCCCCCCCACCCTGCTTGTCCCCTTATCCCCCACTTTCCTGTATTGTGAGATAGGTTTTCCTACCAAAATGAATGTGCACTTTATTCTTTTCTTTAGTGGAATGTGATGAGAGTAGACTTCATGTTTTTCTCTCACCTCCCCTCTTTATCCCTCCACTAATGAGTCTTTTGATTGCCTCTTTTATGAGAGATAATTTGCCCCATTCAATGTCTCCCTTTCTCTTCCCAATATAGTTCTCTCTCACTGCTTGATTTCATTTTGTTTTAAAGATATGATCCCATTCTATTCAACTCACTCTGTGCACTCTGTCTCTATGTATGTGAGCGTGTGTGCATGTGTAATCCCACCCAGTACCCAGATACTGAAATGTTTCAAGAGTTACAAATATTGTCTTTCCATGTAGGAATGTAAACAGTTCAGCTTTAGTAAGTCCCTTATGACTTCACTTTGCTGTTCACCTTTTCATGGTTCTCTTCATTCTTGTGTTTGAAAGTCAAATTTTCTTTTCAGCTCTGGTCTTTTCATCAAGAATACTTGAAAATCCTCTATTTCATTGAAAGACCATTTTTTCCCCTGAAGTATTATAGTCAGTTTTGCTGGGTAGGTGATTCTTGGTTTTAGTCCTAGTTCCTTTGACTTCTGGAATATACTGTTCCATGCCCTTCGATCCCTTAATGTAGAGGCTGCTAGATCTTGTGTTATCCTGATTGTATTTCCACAATACTTGAATTGTTTCTTTCTAGCTGCCTGCAGTATTTTCTCCTTGACCTGGGAACTCTGGAATTTGGCCACAATGTTCCTAGGAGTTTCTCTTTTTGGATCTCTTTCAGGCGGTGTTCTGTGGATTCCTTGAATATTTATTTTGCCCTCTGGTTCTAGAATCTCAGGGCAGTTTTCCTTGATAATTTCATGAAAGATGATGTCTAGGCTCTTCTTTTGATCATGGCTTTCAGGTAGTCCCATAATTTTTAAATTGTCTCTCCTGGATCTATTTTCCAGGTCTGTTGTTTTTCCAATGAGATATTTCACATTATCTTCCATTTTTCCATTCCTCTGGCTTTGTTCTGTGATTTCTTTCTTTCTCATACAGTCCTTAGCCTCCATCTGTGCCATTCTAATTTTGAAAGAACTATTTTCTTCAGTGAGCTTTTGAATCTCCTTTTCCATTTGGCTAATTCTGCTTTTGAAAGCATTCTTCTCCTCATTGGCTTTTTGAACCTCTTTTGCCAATTGAGTTAGGCTAGTTTTTAAGGTGTTAATTTCTTCAACATTTTTTTGGGTCTCCCTTAGCAGGGAGCTGATCTGCTGTTCATGCTTTGACTTCATGTCTCTCATTTCTCTTCCCAGCTTTTCCTCCACCTCTCTAACTTGATTTTCAAAATTCTTTTTGAGCTCTTCCATGGCCTGAGCCCATTGGGTGGGCTGGGACACAGAAGCCTTGATTTCTGTGTCTTTGCCTGATGGTAAGCATTGTTCTTCCTCATCAGAAAGGAAGGGAGGAAATGCCTGTTCGCCAAGAAAGTAACCTTCTATAGTCTTATTTCTTTTCCCTTTTCTGGGCATTTTCCCAGCCAGTGACTTGACCTCTGAATATTTTCCTCACACCCACCTCACCTCCTGATCCTCCCAGCCCGTGTTTGTGGTCTGAGATTCAAATGCTGCTTCCAGCCTCAGGGCTTTGGGCGGGGGCAGGGCTGCTATTCAGTATGAGATTATGTTCTGGTGCTGAGGTCGGGGCAGGGCCACCTCTCAGGCTCAGTTCCCTCAGGGGGTTTATGCACAGACCTTCCGCAATGGATTCAGGCTCCCGCCCGCTTGGGGAGCCCCTGTCTGCAGCCGCCTCTCAGCTTCTACCTCCCGGGGGGGGCCTGAATTATGGGGGCACCCCACTCCCCTCTGGACCCGCCAAAGAGACTCTCTCACCCACCCCTGTCACCTGTGGGTGGAGGGACTTGTGCGGCCGCTGGAGATCCCATCCCTGAAGCCTGCTCGGATCTGTTTCTCTCGGTGCCGCAGCAGTGGCCGCAGCAGGTCTGGGCTGGGCTTTGTGTCTGCAGCGCGACGGACCTTTTGCAAGAGGTTTGCAGATCCCTCTGTGAGTGGAGGGACCCGCGTGGCCGCTGGAGATCCTGTCTGTGAAGGCTGCTCGGATCTTTTCCTCTCGGTGCCGCGGCCGCGGCAGGGCTGCACTCAGCTCCCAGTCCCGGCGCCCAGTCCGCAGCACGAAGGACCTTTTACGAGAGGTTTGCAGGTCTTTCCAGAACAGAAATCTCCCTAGCTCCAATGTTCCGTGGCCTCTGGGTGCGGAATTCGCCGTGAGTTACTTCCCTGTAGCCATTCTATGGGTTGTGGGTTCAGAGCTATGTGTATGTGCGTCTTTCTACTCCGCCATCTTGGCTCCGCCCCCCTATGTGTTTCTTTAAGAGTTTTGGTACTTCACCAGCTCGTGCAAAAATATTTCATATTGATATTACTTCATAGTTTATTAGTTCATGGACTTTTTAGCACGACATAGTTTCCCTGATTGTCTCTTTTAATTAGATCAATTTTTGCCTTTGCTTTGTTCAAGATCACGATTGCTACCCCTACTTTAAAGAAAATCAGCTAAATCATTGCTCGGGGTCAGGGCCCGAGCCCCCTGGGGTCCCCCTGACCAACAAGTCTCTGAATGCCTGTCAGTCTGGGTTGAGCGATGTGTGAGCTCTGAAGGAAGGAGACTGGAGACAAGATGATAAGCAACTCCAAGCAACTCTCTTTATTCAGCTGAAGGTTAGGGTTTATAAAGACTGTAACCACCAATCATATACAGGCTGAGCTCATCCCATTACTTCACCATATCATGACCATTACTTCATCACTTCATGACTATTCCACATCCTTACACCCGCAGTAAATAACGAAGCTTATCTTGTTCCTGAAGCTAGTTCCTGGGTTCCCAGGCCCACTTGTAACTTTACTGTATGGAACATCAGTATCTGCAGGAACATCAGGTTCCAGGGTCATACAGAGCTTCTGCCAGGGTTTGAGTAAGCACAAATCCCACGGAAACAGGCTTTGCCTCTACTATAGCCTTGGTCCCAGGACTTGCACTCCCCTGGGTCCCTTACAAATCATAAAAAATTTTGCTTCAGTCTCTTATTTTTACTCTGTGTGTGTCTATTTGCTTCAATGTGTTTCCTGTAAATAACATATTGTTGAATTCTGGTTTTCAATCCATCCTGTCTGCTTTCATTTTGTAGGTGAGTTCATCCCATTCATTTTCCCAGTTATGATTACTAAACATTTATTTCCCTCCATCCTATATTACCCTTCATATGCTTTTCTCTCTTTCATTTTAACTTGTCACTCCTCTAACACTTGTTTTCCTTCTGACCACTGTCTCCCTTAATTTGTCCTCTTTTCTACCAGCCTCACTTTCCCTTCTCTTATGTCTACTTCCCCATAGGGTAAATTAGATTTCTATGCCCATTGAGCCAATTCTGAGTAAGGTTCTAGCGTTTCCTCTTCTCTACGTCCCCCATATTCACCTCTACTATAAAAGCTCTTTCATGCTTCTTTTATATGTGATAATTTAACCCGTTCTACTTCTCCCTCCCCCTTCTCTTAGCGTATCATCTTTCTCACCATTTAATTTAATTTTTCTCAGATATCATCTTATCACATTCAACTCACACTCATGCCCTCTGTTTATGTATATTCCTTCTAAATGTCCTAATAATGACCAAGTTCGTAGGAGTTACAAGTATCATCTTACCTCATAAGAATGTAAAGTTTTACTTTATTGAATCCCTCATGATTTCCCTTTGTACTTTTTCCTCATCCAGGAACTTTGAGGCAGATCCACATGTAGGTGATACAATAGAATCCTTCCAGCAAAGGATCCCCTGTAACCTCCTTCTGAACAGTTGCTGCGGATGCAGCCACCCTCAAGGACTACTACTGGCTTGCTAATGCAGGGCTTACACTCCACTGTGCCCAAAGCCCCGCCAACACCCTAGTGAGATAGACCGTTCCTGCTCACCTCCTAAGTTGTGTTGGATGAGGAAACCATTTCATCCCAACCTTTTGTTGGTTCTACTACCCCAGAATTTGGTTTGAGGTGTTATTTTTAAGTTGTATGGAGGGGAAGTTAGGAGAGCACAGATGAATTCCTGCCTTAACTATACCATCTTGGCTCCACACCCACTGTTCAATTTTTTAAAAATAATGTGAAGTAAGCGAGACATGAAATCAGTATCCATAAAATGATGACAATGTAAATAGAAAGAACAACTATCAAAAAACAATCAAAAATAACATTCACTGGAAAATTTCAAAGAATAAGAAATAGATATGAAAAGATATTTCCTACTTCTCCTTTTCAGGGGTGAGAGATTGCTAT
Source organism: Notamacropus eugenii (assembly GCF_028372415.1). Taxonomy (NCBI): domain Eukaryota; kingdom Metazoa; phylum Chordata; class Mammalia; order Diprotodontia; family Macropodidae; genus Notamacropus; species Notamacropus eugenii. Next base: position 2,146,355 of record NC_092879.1, on the reverse strand, counting down.
AGTGACGGCATAGCTTACCGAGAGGAGCAAGTCTTATGCCTGGCCAGCAGGCTGCTCGTCCTCCTGTGGAGCTCGCGAGTAAAAGAATGAGATGGGAGAGAGGGTCACTGAAGCAACTCCGATTTATTCAAGCAAGCACTCTGATTATATAGTCTCTGCCAGCTAGCCCAGTGAACCATGGTAACACACATAAACAAACCCGAAACTATAGAAATGAACACAAGCTGGAACTATAGTGACAACAACAAACCAGGGGTGGGGACATCCCTTCCAGCGCCATCTTGTTCACCCTTCCCTGCTCCGGACTCAGTTTACCTGATGTCCGTCAGTATGGCGTCCCAGATGGTGTGGTGGTCAGCGCCCCTTACAACTCCCCCTTTTTTGTTTTAGACCCAATGACCTTCACGGGTTTGTACATCTCTCAGCTTGAACTGATTTTCAGTAAGCCTCTTCATTGTATCTTTTACAGTTCTTAGGGCATATTTGAGACATGCTGGTATAAGACATATAACAATCAGGATAACAATACCTCCTGACAACAATGGACCTAGCCAATTAAACAATGAGGTGGAATGACCAAAAAGTTGCATCATGTCTAAAACAAAATTTTCGGGTATTAACTTTTTTGTCCCTTGAGTATTTATATCCAATGCCAATTTTTCCAACAGTTTCATTTCACTAGAAACGTTGGTGAGTGTTAAACCATGTAACTGAGCTCTTATTTCTTCCCAATTAAATTCAGCATCATTGTACAATTTGTTCATCATGCAAAAATGACGATATCTGTAATCACATCTTAAAGCCAATTGTGTTTCTATGGCCTGCAGTTCATCCCCAACTGCTCTTACATCATTTCTTAACATTAGAATGGCCTGGTAGAATTCATGATCCATCTTCATTTGTTCCCTAAATCCCACTGATACATTATTTGTACAAACACCAAGGATAGCCCTTCACCAGTCCTGTAAAGTTGAAATGTCTACTAATGTCCAAAGGTCCAATACTGGTCCTCGGCCTGGCTCACTGTTAGAAGCAATAAGATGCAGCTGACTAATTTCATGGCTCAGACATTGTAGTTTCTTCTTCTTTCTCTGGCAGAATCCCTGTGATTTCTTCCTGGTGCTGTACGATCCGTAGTCTTTTCACTGGTACCCAGATCTCCTTGTCTCCTGTAAGGATACAAGCATAACCCTTGCCCCAAGTTATTATGGTATGTGTTCTAGCAGTCAGTCTGAGCTGACCATGTATTTCATGGCAGGCGTAAGACCGTGCTCATCGAATTTTAAATAATTGATAGTGTAAAGTGCCAATTTTAATTGATCATGTGCTGTGGACCTGGGTCCCGAAGCTCCCCCTTTTTGTTTTTGGACATATTGTTTTATGGTGCGGTTCGCATGTTCTACTATGGCTTGTCCTATGGGGTTATAGGGGATCCCAGTCACATGAGAGATTCGGAATTCTGAGAGAAATTTTTGGAAGGCCGAAACAGTGTATGCTGGGCCATTATCAGTCTTTAATAGTCGTGGGACGCCATGGGCGGCAAAACATTGAACCATATGACTACACACGTCCTTAACTGCCTCTCCAGTGCGTGGAGTAGCCATGATGAAATCAGAGAAAGTGTCTAGAGCCTTGTTTATGTTCCCTGTTTTGAAGTTTTGATTAATGATGACTTGCCATTCTGGGTATTCTGTACAGCATTTCTCTACTTGTTCTTTAGTGTATCTACAGTAGATAGCATCAGGATCTCTTCCTATCAGTTTCCTCACTCTCTGAATTGCCTTGTAAACCACTTGTGCAACTAGTACACAGTAAGGGACACAAGACCTGTTGCGTATTCTCTTCAAGTGAATCCACTCTAATATCCCTTCTTCTTGGTGAAGGCATCCTGTGGGAAGTTCCACAGTGAAAAGGATAGAGATATACATATTTTCTGTTGGTACATATCTCCTGGTGCTAGCTTCTACGATTTTTGTTTGAATTTTGGAGATGCACTCCAACGCTTGAGGAGTCCATTCTCATGGTGAATTTAAGTCAGGATCTCCTTTCAGCATGTCATACAATGGGTGTAATTCACCTGTAGGTATTCCTAATTGTGGTCTGTTCCACTGAAGCTCTGCTATCACCTTTTGCATATGATTGAGAGTCTTGATTTTAGACACATCTATTACAGGTGATCTAATATGGATTTGATGTTCTAATATGGTGTGTCCTAAGTAACGTATAGGCAGGTCTTTCTGTATCTTATCAGATGCTATTTATAAGCCCTGTTTGAGGAATTCTCTCTCTATCATTTGTAATGTCATTTCTAAGATTTCAGTGTTATCATGAGCTCCTAAGATATCATCCATATAATGGAATATCAACACCTGGGGAAATCTTTTCATGACTGGGTGTAATGTCTTGTCTACATACCACTGACAAATTGTGGGATTGTTTTTCATTCCTTGGGGTAGTACCTTCCGTTGGTAAAGATGGTATGGCTCCTGTAGATTGACACTGGGTACAGAGAATGCAAACCTTTCCTTATCCTCAATATGAACAGGAATACTGTAAAAACAATCCTTGATGTCAATCACCCAAAGTTTATAACTTCTGGGAATTGCATTGGGTGACGGCAAACCTGGCTGCAAAGCACCCATCGGCTGCATGATGTCATTGATCTTTCTCAAATCAGTCAACATTCTGTATTTTCCAGATTTCTTTTTTATGACACATACAGGAGAGTTCCAAGGACTAAAGGTTTCCTCAATGTGTCCTAACTCTAACTGTTCTTGTACTAGGTCTTTCAGGGCCATGAGATTTTCGTACTTTAGGGTCCATTGATCCACCCACATGGGCTCATCCGAGATTCATCGTAATTTTGGTGGTGGAATTCTCGTGGCGCTGTCATCAATGGACCCGTTCAAAAATTTGTTGTTAATCTTACCCCTAATTGTGTAAGCAGGTCTCTTCCCTATAGTATTATGGGAAGCCATTCCAATACCTGTGGCCAAAATTTTCCTGATCTGTCCTCAAAAGTCCACCGTAGTGGTCTGGCCACCTCCCTGGCCCATTGTGAACCTCCTATGCCATATACACTGTTTTCCTCTCCGATAGGCCATTGAGATTCCCATTGTGAAAAAGGGAATATGCTTCTGTCTGCACCGGTGTCAACAAGGCCTGTTTTAGGTATTCCTTCTATATATATGGTAAGCATTGGTCTCTGATTGCCAATTTGTTGAGTCCAATATATTGTTTGTTCTATGTTATGATTCATTTGTATCAATTGTGCTACTGGCTGCTCTCTATCAACCTCAACCTCTACATTGTTAGAGTTGCACATCAGGATCTTGTGTAAGGTACCAATTGGTGGTTGCTGTACTACGGCCTGTAAGCCTGTGTAAGCATTTGCTGGTGCAGAAATGATAATCTCTTGCTTTGTTTTGATGCATACTTCCTCTATTGGTAACCATACTGCTGTGCATGGAGGTATCAGGAAATTCCCTAGGCTTCTAATTAATTTTGACTGTATGGCACCGACTTGAGTGTCTGGTACTTCCTCCTGAATTCTAAAGTGGCCTGTGGGACCCTCTCTGCGTCCTCCCAGTAGTCCCTCCTTGTCTCCTGGGCTGGAGGGACGCCTGTCTGCATGTTTAAATATTGAGCACTACCCTTGAGAGGAGGGAATGACCTACACTCTGAAGCCCAATGTCCTGTTTTCTTACATTTTGGACAGGGTGTGGTCGGCCTACTCTTAAATGGCATTCTGTTCCCTTGGTTCTGGAGTCCCTTTCTTCCCTCTGCATTGTTTCTACACTCCCTCTGTTAATGTCCTATTTTTCCACACTTAAAGCATCTCATTTTTGGTCTTGCCAGTTTCAGCCTTAAGCTTAGCAATACATTCCTTCAGGGTTCTACTCATCCTTTCTACCTGGCCTGAATTCTGGGGTCCAAGTACATGTACTCAAGCACCCCACCCTGTCTCCCTTTAAGCAGATGGGACTCAACATATTTTTGGGATAAGGGATGAAGGTCTCGGCTTCTGAAACTGCTTCCTGCTGAGACTGGATGTAGAGCTGACCCTGCCTAACAGGGTCCCAACATTGGAGAGGTTAGGTCTTTAACCGGTATAAGGAACTTGATGATTCAGAGGGTGATAAGTGATATTACAATTCTCGAGAAAGGGACGTCTCTCCACCTGCTGGAGGGAGGCAAATTAGAAAAACTGAAGCACAATTTTTATACCTCAACACAGAGAATCCAACTTAGTTGCTCATGTGGCTTTAGAAAAGAGGGGAGATTTGAGTAACTTTTGGGTACCTTCCAAGTTTCAGGTGCAGCCCACAGTACTTTCACAAAGAAAGCTGGTAGCTGGTAAGGAGGGGAAAACCAACCGACTGTCCACAAGCCCTGGATACCTGAAACTCAGGTATCTAAGGAGAGAGACCTTATGGAAAAGAAATTTTGTTTAGCCACTATGCAAGTACTATAACAAACCAAATTCTTAGGTATAATTGAATTCCTAAATATAAAACATCTTTGACTCTGTTTGAATTCAGATAGGAGTGAAATTTTCCCATGGAGTTGAAATAAGCAATGCACATTAACAGGACTCACATACATAAGAGATTTCATTTCAGATCCTTCTATCTCAAATTTAAAACTTGGCCTGATATAAAAGTCAATTGTTACAACTTTTGAGCAAGTCACATCATTATTTATGAATAATAAAAGCCAAACAATTTTCTTAGGACTGATGACCGTGTCCACATGAAATGAGTGTTGGCAATTTTACAAAATAAAAGGAACTGGCATGGATCCCATGCATGCCAACCCCAAACATATAGGAGGATTGTTCTGAATGGGCAGAATCAGTCTAAATAAATTATTACTCCATTCATTTCTTTCCACACATAGCAATCCATTAACAATTTTAGGTTTAGCATTAAAATAGGCAAAGGTGAAAATACCTGGTTTTCTAAATAACATAACTTTTCCAACATCTTTTAATTTCAACAAAATTCAGATTACAAATTGTTTTCTCTAACACCATTTCTGGATTATAGAATAAAATAAAAATCTTGATGGTTCTAACTTTTACTCAAGAAAATTTCACATCTGTGGCCACTCCTTAAAAATGTTTTTGAAAGAAAAAGTTGTGAAACTGCAAGTGGGAGTGAGGGAGACTCTGGAACAAAGTCCAGGGGCGCCAAGTCTCCTCCTTTTCACCTGGGAGTTTCAAAGCCTTAGCTCTGAGGTGTCTTTTCTCTTTCTTCAGAAGGTTTCTCAATTTATCAGTTAGCTCTTTAACACTGTCCTTCAAATTCTGCACCATCTGTCTGTTCTTCCATCTCTCTTCTAAGTTTAGATATATGGGTGCTGGCTGCCTTTCTGGGCTATTGTCCCTTGTACTACTCTCTGACTCTGACGGGGCTCTCTGTGAGGATGTGATGAATGTTCTCATTTGCACTGCCTTGCCACCGTCTGCTATGAACACATTCTTCAGCATGTTATATAGAAAGAATGTGTACTGACCCTGACTCAACTTTTGTGAGCTTTGCCCCATTTCAGTCTTACTCACGGTTACACCTCTTCCCACCGAGCTGAATGTGCGTGTCTTCTCCTGCGTCTGCTTCTCGGATCCGCTTTCTGGAGGACTCGGTGAGGCAGACAGGCTACCGTTTCCTGTCGCGCTCTGGTATAGGCCTTTGACCCTGTCCTGATAGCTCCTGTACACTGTTTAGGCTTCTGGAGAGCCTGACTCACCCGGGGGGTACTGAGGGACCTAATTCCCTCAGCTGAGATTCCTGAGGGACCTGACTCCCTCGGCTGAGTTTCCTAAGGGACCTAATTTCCCTTGGCTGAGTTTCTTAAGGGACCTAATTTCCCTTGGCTGAGCTTCCTGTTCCTTCCCTCTACTTGTGGCCCCACGTTGGTGGGCGCCACGTTGCTAATGGCCCCACGTTGGGCTCCAAGTTGCTATAGTGGCGGCATAGCTTACCAAGCGGAGCAAGTCTTATGCCTGGCCAGCAGGCTGCTCGTCCTCCTGTGGAGCTCGCGAGTAAAAGAATGAGGTGGGAGAGAGGGTCAGTGAAGCAACTCTGATTTATTCAAGCAAGCACTCTGATTATATAGTCTCTGCCAGCTAGCCCAGTGAGCCATGGTAACACACATAAACAAACCCGAAACTATAGAAATGAACACAAGCTGGAACTGTAGTGACAACAACAAACCAGGGGTGGGGCCATCCCTTACAGCGCCATCTTATTCACCCTTCCCTGCTCCGGACTCAGTTTACCTGATGTCCGTCAGTGTGGCGTCTCAGATGGTGTGGCGGTCAACGCCCCTTACAAGAGATCCACAGGTATGGAACAAGAATATATTTTCTAATCTTAAAAAAATTTATTGACCAGTTTTAAGACTTTTTTTTTCTTTTTCTCCTTTTCCCATAATATCTTATTTGCTCTATGGGGTGGCTGTCTGGTAGGCAAGAGAGAGGGATACAGAGAGTAAATTTTAGGCATTTCAAAAACAAAAGACCTCAACAGTGTTTTAAAAAATGAATGTGAAAAAGCCTGTGACAGGAGAAGGGTGGCAGAAAGCCTATATTGCAGTGCTGGTAATGGAAAGGGAATTTATGTACCAGTCAGGAGTTTGACCTTGATGGCCTCTGAAGTTCCTTGTCCCTCTGAGATTGCGTCATTTGGAATGATCTCATCACTTAATCTTCACTCCTCCTCCCTTCTGGCACTATCATCTCTTGCAGGCGTCATACCTTACGTATTTCCTATACCTTTCCATTTATAAATACCAAAGAAAAGGAAGACATTAAATCTACCTATAATCATATGAAAAAATGCACTCAATCACTATTGCTTAGAGAGATGCAAATAAAAACAACTCTGAGGTACCACATCACACCTATCAGATTGACTAACGTGACAAAACAGAGAGAAGGTAAATGTTGGAGAAGATGTGGGAGAGTTGGAACACTAATTCGTTGTTGGTGGAGCTGTGAACTGATCCAACCATTCTGGAGAGTAATTTGGAACTATGCCCAAAGGACTACAAAAGTGTGCATACCCTTTGACCCAGCAATATCGCTTCTTGGACTCTATCCCAAAGAGATCATAGAAATTGGAAAGGGTCCCACATGTACAAAAACATTTATAACAGCTCTTTTTGTGATGGTCAAAAATTGGAAATCAGGGAGATGTCCATCAATTGGGGAATGGCTGAACAAGTTGGGCTATGACAAATGATGAACAGGAAGACTTCAGAGAAGCCTGGAAAGACTTATATGAACTGATGCTGAGTGAAAGGAGCAGAACCAGGAGAACTTTGTACACAACAAGAACCACAGTGTGTGAGGAATTTTTCTGGTAGATTTAGTAGTTCATTGAAATGCATGGACTTAAAAAATTTCCAATGGACTCTTGAGGCAAATGCCTTCCACATCCAGAGAAAGAACTATGGAATTTGATTGCAGACAGAAGCACACCATTTTCTTTTGTATTACGTTTTTTTTTTTAATGATTTCTCTCATTCATTTTAATTCTTCTATGCAACATGCATTTAATAGGAATGTATGTGTAGAACCTATGTAAGATTGTATCCTGTCTCAGGGATGGGGTGGGGAGAAATGGGTGAATGAGGGGGAGGGAGTGGGAAAAAAACTAAGATATATGGAAGTGATTGTCTAACACTAAAAACAAATAAAATAATTCAATTAAAAATAAATTAAAATCAAAAATAAATAAATACCGCAGAAAAACTGCTGAATGCTTCAACATTTCCTGAATCTAAGAAGGGAGAGTATCCTGGAAAAGGTACAGATATCTTTATCATGAAAGGAAATATTGCTGAAGGGACATGAATCACTGCTCCTATCAATTATTCTGCACAAATAATGTGCTGTGTGTGTTTGTGTGTGTGAGTGTGTGTTTTAATTTCCCTCTAAACTTAACAGATGGAAACTATATCTACTAGCAGCATAGACTCACATGATGCCCTAATTTGGAAGGAGGACATGGCAATGAGTGAACATACTTGAGGTGCACAGCAAGGCAACATTTTAGCACAGCTCTCTTTATCAATCTGTGAAGCCAACATATTTTCTGAATGCAAACTATGCCTTCAGAGGGAGATGCTCTGAATTCCCCATAGCCAGAAGCATTCAGTCAACAGAAGTAGACATTCTCCAATAATTCAACTTCATCCCCGACATATTTTCTATTTTCCTCTCTTTTTTTCCACATTTTGTTGCCTATGTGGAATTAGGAGGGGGGTTGTATGCAGCATCTGGATGCACTGCTTGACTCACAGAGTCTACTCAGGGTTCAATGTACTTTGTGGGTCCATATACACTCAAAATTATGCATAAATTCTTACCTTTCCTTGTCAACTAGAGGACACAATTAGTTCAATGCTGTAGAACTGTCCTACTTCTCTCTTGGCTTAGATAGATATACCATCTCTGCAAAATCATTCATTATCTTCCTCATCATTACCAGCAACAATATTTTTTAGATTAGTATTAATATTTTATTTTTTTCCAATTACATGTAAAGACAGTTTTCAACATTTACTTTTTAAAACTTTTGAGTCCCAAAATTTTCCTTCCTCCCTTCTCTCTCCCCTCCCCAAGAAAGTAAGCAATCTGATACAGGTTATACATGTACAATCACTAGTCATGCTGTGAAAGAAGAATCAGAATAAAAAGGGAAGACCACAGGAAAGAAAAAAGCAAAAAAAAAAAAAAAAGAAAAGAAAATATGGGGCTTCAATCTGTTTTCAGAGTTCATAGTTATTTCTATGGTTAGCATTTTTTCTGTCATGATTTTTTTGGAATTATCTTGGATAAGTGTATTGCTGAGAAGAGCTAGGTCTATCAAAGCCAGTTATCATATAATGTTACTGTTACTGTTTACAATGCTCTTCTGGTTCTGCGCACTTCACTCAGTATCAGTTCATGTAAGTATTTCCAGGTTTTCTGCAATCTGTCTGCCCATCATTTCTTATATAACAATAGTATTCCATTGCATTCATGTACCACAACTTGTTCAACCATTCCCCAATGGATGGGCATTCCTTCAATTTCTTTTTTTTCCCTTTAACATGTGCACTTTTGTTCGAACTGGTCTTAAGTCAGTGTTCAGGTAAAGCTCCTCCCCTCCCCCAGGTCCCAGCGCCAATCTCATAAAACTCGCAGGGAGACTGTAAAGTCTTCATACACATCTATGTTGGGGGTAGGGAGGGAATTTAAGGGGCTATTTAATATGGCTGACAATTTTTTTAAAAAAGGAACAAGTACTATGGCGGAAGATCCAAAAATTTTTTTAAAGGATTACATTAATTTACATATGAAGCAATACTAGTACCTTCCCCCTCATCCAGATTTGTTACTTAGCTTTTTTGCTCTAGCTAAGGACAGCCTTCATGGAAGCCCATAACTCTGTAACAATGCATTATGCAATATTTGGAATGACTATTAAAAAAAAAAAAAAACAAATGTACAATCAGGTTCCTGAAGACACACTGTAGAGTTTTGGGGATGTTTGTCTCCAACATACCTAGAATGTTCATCACCTTCACTGTTCCAGCTTTTAAATCCCGAGTCAAGTGCCAAAAAAACCCAAAACAAAACAAAAAAAACCCCAAACAAATAAAGTCATGCCAATCTCATCTCTTTTTTGGGGGCAATTATCATGTCACACCCTTTTGACAAAAAAAAAAAAAAAGCACAATAAAAAAACACAAACAGTCCATTGAGAAGCATTTGTGGTGAACAATGGAGGGCCCAGATTCATCATACTCCTGCTTGTTGATCCACATCTGCTGGAAGGTGGAAAGAGACGCCAGGATGGGGTCTCCATTACAGACAGAGCATTTGTGTTCAGGTGGGGTAATGATGTTGATTTTCACTGTGCTGGCAGTTAGGTCTGTAATCTCCCCTTGCATCCTGTTGGCAATGCCTAGGTACGACATAAAAATCCTTACAAATGTCAACACCACACTTCATGATTGAGTTGAAGGTGGTTTCATGGATTCCACAGGATTCCATACCTAAGAAAGATGGCTGGAAGAGAGCTTTTGGGTACCAGAACCTCTCTTTGCCAATGGTGATAACCTAACCATCAGGGAGCTCATAGCTTTTTTCCAGAGAGGAGCTAGATGCAGCAGTAGCCTCCTGCTCAAAGTCCAGGGTGACATAATACAGTTTCTCCTTCATGTCATGCACGATTTCCCTCTCAGCTGTGGTAGTGAAACTGTACCCTCTCTCGGTCAAGATCTTCATGAGGTAGTCCATCAGATCAATATCCCTTCAACTTCCAGGAACATGTTCTGACCAGACCATGTAATGTCTGCTCCACTAGCGTTTGTGGGGATCACATGGCATAATACATAGGAAATAGCCTTACGATTAACATCAGAGGAGAGGAAAGGAGAGGAGAGGAGAGGAGAGGAGAGGAGAGGAGAAGAGAGGAGAAGAGAGGAGAAGAGAGGAGAGGAGAGGAAGAAATAATCAGAAATAGAAGGAAGAGGGGGACATGGAGATTTTGGTTTTCAGAATATCCTAAGAGAATGAATATGACCACAGCACTCATTTCACTCACCATGGATTCTATTAAAGAAAAACACAGCATTTCAAATCCATATTTCAATGGCTATATATTGCAATCCTAACTTTAAGAAAATATCCTTCTACTAGAGGTAGATACCTACAATTTTGGATGAAGAACTTAAAGGAAGGGGAACAGATGAGGTTTTAGGAAAACTCATTTGACTTGTATATCTCTAGTTAATATGACACTTAAATATACATTAATTCTAAATTGTCCTACCCATTTTGGGGTATTTTCTACCCATTGTTTTTTGTCTTCATTTTTGGAGCTAATCACTGTTCTGTAATTGCCGTGGTATTTTCCCCAAGCACAATCCTATCATGTGATATTTTACTCCAAAATTCTAGTGATTCTTTATTATCCTTGGAACAAAAAAACAAAGAACAGTTCCATTTGAAATTTCAGCACTTTGCATTGCAAATCAAACCTACTTTCTAGGAATACTTATACATTATTCTCCTTCATGAACTCTATGACATAGACAAATTGATATTATTACTAGAACTCACATATATCTCTTCATTGCCCACCTCAGAGCCTTTGCATAGGTAATCTTACACTGCCATAAAGCAGTCTCTTTTCAGGTTGCCATCTTAAGAGTTCCAGCTTCCTTTATAAATCAGCTCAAATGCCACTTTCCTACAAAAAAGATGTCTCCTCCTCTCTTATGACGAAAACAAAATTAACCTTGTATAGCAGCCTTCAAAATAACAGCACTGTTTCATTATCTGCTTTTGTATGGATATTTTCTAAATTTATTCATTTTCCTCTTGTCAATGTTAATGTAGACTGGCATTGAACACGTATCAATTGCTTTCAAATTATTCTTATCATTGATCCAAAGTCACTCACTAAATCCCAAGTCATCACAACTCATCTTGGCTTTTGTCTTACCACTGGACTTTGGAAACTCTGGAGGAGAAACTGAGGTTGCTGAATTTGCAATTCTACCATGGATAGACTTGAAAAGAATAAAGAAAATTGAAATGAGCAGAACCAAGAAAACATTGTATTCAGTAACAGCAATATCATTTTAATAACAACATTTAGACTAAGTAATTTTGATTAGTATAAAAAACCAAGTTAACTGCAAAGGACCTACAAAGGAAAACACTGTCTATATTTAGAGGAAGAACTGATAACTAAAAGTAAGCATAGAAAGATTTTAAATGTACAAACACACGTGTTTGTGCATATATACATATATATGTTTGTGTATATGTATATATTTGTGTAAATATATACATGTGTAAATATATGTCTTATGGTAGCTGTCTCTACAGCAGGGGAGGCAGAATGAAAAACAGGAAAAAAAGAAGTTTCCATTGTAATTGGATATATGTTTCAAAGAAATAGCAAGTTGTACATAATAGATATTAAATTTCGTGGGTAATCATTTTTTATTATGCTATGATATGGCAATGCTTTTTTGAGCATTAATCAATTATAAAAATGAATTGAAAAGCAATTCCTACGAGTAGCTCATGTTGAAAGAGAGGAGAGTCAGGAAAGTTTTTCTCCACACTACAAATGAATCAATAAACAACACTTACTGTTTCTTGACTATGTTAGGAGGACTGTACTAAGCGCTTCGTGGGACTAAATTTGGTTTTGTAAGAATTCTATTATACCACCGAGTTGCTCCAAGTGTGAATAACTCTTATTCTCTTTCAACAGTGAATATGGTCAGTAATCAAGGTGTTTGTTTCTGTCACCTGCACATCCTATAAGCTCCTAGGTTAGATTATTGTTCCATTTTTTTCTCTGAAATAATGGAAATGTGAACATTGAAAAAGAAAAAAAAACGAGCATTCACACTTTTAGAATAATTAGACTTATGTTTACAATATCATCAAGGAGTTTTAATGAAAGATTCGGAGGCTGATGCTACTCATGGAGTATATTATATTTTTCTGTCAGTTAGTTTTCGCATTTAAAACATAGTCCTTTCATTTGCCTTAGAATTATCTAACTACCTTTCATATGATTGTAGAAACTGAAGGTGTGACTACAAGAGAAGTAAGTAACTGAGTAGAACTCAGAGAATCAATTAAAAATCACCACAGATTTCATCAGAATAGTTTATCCAGTCGTGATAGAATTGCTATAATCTTATTGAGAAATGGTTTTGAGATCCATAATTTCCCTGAAAGTTTCCTTCACATCATTGTTCCTTAGACTGTATATGAAAGGATTTAGCATAGGAATCACAACAGTATAAAAAACAGATCCCACTTTGATTATAAGCGATGCGTTTTTGGAATTGGGGATACAATAGAGGAAGATGATGGACCCGTAGAAGATGGTAACAGCCATCAAGTGGGAGGTACAAGTGGAGAAAGCTTTATTTCTTCCCCTGGCTGAATGCATTTTGAGGATAGTGACAAAAATAAAAAGATAAGATGTAAGGATAATGATGAGGGTGCAAAATGCATTGAGATTTACAACAATAAAAAGTATTATTTCACTAAAGTGTTTATCAGAGCAGGAAGCAGAAAGGATAACATTATATTCACATACAAAGTTATCAATGATTTTGGTCTCACAAAAGGAGAGTATAAGAATTGAGTAGATGAGTGTAATAGATGGAATTATGCCCCAAGTGTATGCCACAGTCACTAGCAGGGCACAGCGTTGTGGGGACATGTAAATTGTATACAGCAAGGGATAACATATAGCAACAAAACGGTCATAGGCCATCACTGCCAACATGACCATCTCTGTCATCACGAAGGTGACAGCAAGGGAAAACTGTGTGATGCAAATATTGATGGAGATGCTTCTGTCTTCTACAATTAAGTTTTCTAGTAGTTTGGGTGTAATTGTGGTAGAGTAACAGAAATCCACAAAGGACAAGTGTTTGAGGAAAAAGTACATGGGGGTGTGGAGTTTCGGATTGATCATGATGACCATAATCATGCCCACATTCCCCACCACAGTGACTGCATAGATAGAGAGGAACAGTAGAAAGAGGGTCACCTGGAGCTCTGGGTACTCAGAGAATCCTAAAAGGATGAACATGACTGTGGTACTCTGATTCTTGTCAGGGCTCACCATTATTCCTGTTGGAGAGAATTAGAGATCTATTAGGGAATCAAAACATACATGAAATTGAGGAACAGAGGATAAGGGGTGGGGTTTTAATTAGAAATTATTATTGTTACATTTACTAGAGAGTTAAAATTGGATTAGTTTCAAAATTAGCTCTTTCTGTCAAGTCCTATACACTTAGATTAAGAAAAAATCATGGAATACGAAAGAAAACAAAGAAAGAGTGTGATAGAGAATGGTCTGAACATATGGATGGCTATACATTCACACCATTTCGTATAATCTGTATTTTAACAAATGTCCATTCCAGAAAATGTAGCCCATTCAGAATCCTTACGTGAAGGAGAATCCATTAACTCCTAATATAACCCAACTCATTTCTTCAAATGCACGCACGCACGCACACACACACATATGCATATACACATACAAGTGCATTTGTAAGTGTATGTATATAAATTACAAAATGGAGGTAATGTGTCCATAAACACAAAAAGTCCCATTAGCATGAGTAAGCTATAGAGGCAGTCAACTGAGGGAGTGCTAAATGTGAAGTCAGGAAAACCTGAGTTCAAATGCAGTTTGTCACACGTACTTGCTCTGTGACCCTGAAAATTTTATTTAACCTCAATTTGTCTCCGTTTCCTTATTTTTGAAATGAGGAAAACGATAGTACATAATTCCTAGGGTGGTTGTAAATAGCAAAAGAGTAATATTTCTACAGTGCTTAAGACAATGCCTAACACATAGTCAGAGCTATATTAATGTTAGTTCCTGTTTGATTAAATTGTTTAAATCCTAATTGTGTTTCTTAATGCCTATGTGATCTTCAGTTAATCACTTCGCCTATTTGGCCTGAGTTTTATAACAAGAAAATGAATAATAATAACTAACATTTATATAGCATTTAATATGTGATAGTTATTTTGCTAAGTGCTTTACAAAGGTTACCTTAATGCTCCCCAAATAATCTGGAGAGATATGTGCTATTATTATCTTAATTCAGGCAGTTTGGGAAACCGATACAAAGAAAGGTAAAAATGATTGTCCAGTGTTACACAGTTAATAAATATCTGATGTCGGATTTGAACTCAAGTTTCCCTGACTTCAGGCTCATATTTCTATGCACTGTACTGTAGAAGATGAAGTTTGCATAGAAAATATTTAGATTCATTTTCCGGGTATATAATTATATGTCCAGTTTTTAAAATCACTTCTAAATCTACACACTAAAATCGTCTGGCTCTTTCCACTCTATGTAAGTAGGATTAAAAGAATACCCAGATAAACAGGGAAATCCCTTATTGGTTGTATCCTATATCCAACCACCTGAAGTTTTTTATTTATTGTGGCTCTAATGAAAGAAGGTCATGGATTTTTTAGAGAAGTGATACATCATCTTTTATGCCAGGAAGTGCTTACACCAATGCCTTTAGAGAATACCACTGTAGTGATTGTTTTCCAAGGATTAAACTGCAGTTGAAAAAATAAAATGAAAAATATAAACAAACAAATGATAAACAGAGAGATGGTGGGGAGAGAAAGAGAGACAGAGAGAGGCAGAGACACCCTCACAGAGACAGAGGGACAGAAACAGAGAGAAATAGAGAGAACATAAAATAGATCAAAGGTGGCAGAAGGCTAGTTTCCTGAGAGTTTTTAATCATGACTGGCGGGTGTGGATTAGAAAATGGATCAAGAAGAAAGAATGGAAGTGAGCATTTCAATTTGGATTTCTCTTCGATGGGTGTCCAAGAACAATGGATGTGAGACAATGTGAAACCTGAAAACTAAAGATTCCAACTGTGATAAAAACAGATGCATGGCTTATTCCAATGTCGTATTTCATGAAGGAATAGCATGGTTCAATTTTCCAGCCCAGGTACCACTACTTCAAAATATTTGCACATGTAGATTTCATCCCTTTTACCTCTCCCTTCCTTCTTTAAAGATGAAAATTCCATCTTGTTCCACTTAAAAATCCTTTTCTATCCCGATCCAAACTTTAGGCCCTGAAAATGCTGTTTCTTAATTATGAATTTTCTGCTATAAAACTGTGACCAATAGTTGTCATCTCATAATTTCTAATGAATGGACATTTTCTTATTTTTCAAATACTTGTGTGATCTTCTGACTTGCAGGACAACAAATGTCTCTCTTAACTATCACAATCTGTATGTCATTTTGCCCTTTTAAATGGTTTTACCAAAGCCTCACATGAATGATCAGTCAATATATTGACGTGGGAAGAAAAATTCCTCTTTGCACTGTAAGAGATGCATGTAATATACAATAAGTGAGTTACCTGAAGCTTTCAGTCATTTTTCAGTGATGCCCTACTGTTCCTGTTTTTCTTTCTTGGCAAAGATATTGTTGTTTCTGTTTGTCTTTCCTTCTTGAAGAGGACCATTACATCAAGGAGATGATGCCATGACATGCAAGTGAACCAGATGTTAGTAAGAGAGAGCTGTGAACAGTCACCAGCCTCATTTTCTTCTTTTGAGCCAGATGTGTCTGGTGGCCAGATAGGACAATCAGGATCAGGAGAGATGGAGGCCAGATCAGGACAAATAGAGATCGACCAGGAAGTTGGAGGAGGTACTGGAGTTGTCTAATATGTCATTCTCCAGTTCGTTTTACAGATGAAGAACTAAATCAAATTGGGTTAAGTGACTTGTCCAGGGTCACACAGCTAGTAAGTGTCTAAGACTGGATTTGAACTCATATCTTCCCAACTCTATGTCAGTGCTCTTACCCACAGCACCACCTTACTGCCTCATGTTTTTTCAGTTATTTTTTCAATTTTATTGCCTGAGACACAATGTGGCTAAATGACGTGTTCTTTCACAAATAACACACCGAAAGCACTGGAGACTTTTTAGACTCTGGCCTCTAACAGTTTCACACTGGATCTGGTCAGACAGGAAGGACAGGAACACAACTTTAGAAGAGTTAATAATCTTACTGGATTCTAATTTATTATTCTCAAAAGGCTTGTCAAAAAGGGGAGCACCAACTGCTGTAGCATTACCTGATCATCCTTCTCATGTGGACCAACAAGAAGAGGGAGGGGAAACTACCTCTATGTCTAGATTGCGTCTATAGAGACAAGTACAGCAACTCAGCTTGTCCAATCCCCCAAATCCCCCCAAATCTCTATGGATGTACATTTAAGGCAAGTATATGCATTATTGTATGCAATACCCAAATCCCAAATTCGTCCCCCACCCCGGCTGACAAGTGCCCACTTCCTTTATAGGACAAAAGAAAAATAAGGAATCTTACCAACATTAAGCTCACAGGTTAATTTTAGCAATACACTTATTCAGGACAAGCACAGTAAATATTCCATTATATCCTCCCTTATCTCACTGTGCAGAATCAGTAGGATTGTCTATGTCACTATGATTCTAGGAATTGCAATCTAGGATCCTTGAAGCTATTCAAGGAAATTAGGCATTTCCATCGCTGTGAATCCTGACAAACTAAACCTTAAAATTATACTAAACTCTAAAAAAGAAAACGAAATTCTTCTTCTACACACTTGTCCAAATGAATCATTCTCTCTTAAGGTCTTCGCAGAGAGCTAGAAAAGAAAGATCTCCTTGACTCATTCTTTCCACTGTACCACATCATTTTTCCCGGATTTATTATGTGTGTATGTATGTATGTATGTATGTATGTATGTATGTATGTATGTATGTATGTATGTATGTATATAATGTGTATGTGTAAATGTGTGTATACACACACAAGCAGTATGGTTAAGAAATAACCAATCAAATATACAGGGGTGAGTAGCCCAGTGCTCGATGCCCTAAAAAATCTGTCTCCGTATCTATCTTCCTAGACCTTTAACTACTTTTGCAACCTCACCCATACCTTCTTCATTTCTGGTGTCTTCAATCTATTTGTAGGTTCAGTGGTCCTATGGCTATAGGTTTAAGATTTATCACAATAGACTTAGGATTTGAAAAATTATCAGTCATCTAGTTCTTCCTCTCATTTTATAGGAGACTGATGCAGCACGATGTTCAATGATTTGTGCAAGATAGTCTAGGTACTAAAGAGAAGAGTTATTATACTCACAGAGTTCCTCTGTGTCCATAACTGATCATCTTTTCATTTTGCTGCCTCTCATCTTCAAAACCAATAAATTTCCAATCAGGAAGAATTCTGTTTGAAATCATGGTGAAAACCAAATAGACTATTAGAGTCCTTAGTTGGTTATTCAAGTTCTTCCACAAACTTCCTCTGCAGAGCTCTGACTGTCCTTCCCAATTGTATATAGCTAGCATCTGTTTCAACCCAAGTGTATAACCTTTATACCATAAATACAACGCATATTCTTGGCTCCAAACCTCTGGCGCCAAACCATACCTCTTGCTTCAGTGACCTTTTTCTGCTTTTCTAATTATACAAGTGGTCTATTTTCCTTAAGTACTGAGGAAATCTTTCCTAATTTTCAAAATATTGCTTTACTATCTTCTGTCCATTGAACACCTCTGTCCATCTCTCCTCTCAAAGCTGTAAGACAATTTTTTTTTGGTAAAACACAGTAGGTACTTACTTTTGTTTATACTAATAGTATGGACATTTTATAGAAATGTCCACTGCCCTGACATGGGATGTGAGTTCTATGATGACAGGAAATGCATTTTTATAGTTTTAGGCTATTTGCCTGTTGAAACAAGATATACTAAAAAGGAGGAAAAAGAGGAATGTCTTTGGAATCTTCAGGCAACCAGACAAATGAATCAGCCTGTTCGACTTTTAATAGGTTTTAATTATTCAGAAAATTTGCCTGACATAAAACCTAAATTTCCTTGTTTGTAAGTTCCACCCCACTAATACTGATTCTCTACTTTTCTATTGGAGACAGTCATCATTGTTCTCTTCCCACCCGTGTCTCATTTCAGTATTTATTGTATCCCTCATACTTGTCCATTCTAATGTCATTGCAATCTTTGAATGTATTAATGTGTCTCCATCAAATCTTCCCCTTAATGTCAAAGATTTAAGTAGATGGTAAGCTTGTTTTTATTTCGGTTTTATGGTTGTATATTACTCTGCAAATATTTATGAAGAGAACTCTAAAAATAATTTTCAGAGTGTGTGATCTCAATAATGATAACTGAATGTCAAAGAATAACATTGCTGTGCTTTTTATTAAATGATAGATTTTTGTTCTCAGTGTGGATCTTTGATTTCAGAGATATAAGGAACTTATACATGCAAACCACCTCCATCATTATGCTTTCAGACATCTTTTGCAATTCTTACCTTCAGATTATTATTAATTAAGAGAGAGTTTAACTCACTCCCCTCCTCGTCTCATTTTCACTTGACTAAGATGTTTCTCGGGCATAATGTGAACCAAGATTTTCCTATTCCTAATCTAGCATTACATAGACCCTACTATGATTCCTTTCTTCTACTCTTTACTAATTCCAGTATGACATTTTCCTTTTCTTTATGCCAGATACAGAACTTACTTCATCTCCAAACAAATTTCCTACTGGAAGCCAGAGTGGTTGCCAAATTTCTCTGCTCTTTATTCTCTGAACATAATATATGCATTTCTGCCTTTGGACATACCATTTTTCCCAAAGTGTGAAGACTTCTTTCCTTATCCCTACTAAATTTAGTCTAGCCTTTCAGGCATAGCTTGCTGCTGTCGCTGACAGTCCTACTTTCCTCATTCATAGGTAATCTTCATTCTTCTCAATTTCATCAGCCTGAAGTGAAATTGCCAGTGGACTTTTAACATAAGCTACATGGTATTGCTATTCTTCTTTGTATGCACCTGTCTCAAATTTCCACATATATCAAAAACCATAAGGGAAGCAATATTAGACACCTCCTAATATTTCTGGATATTTGGTTCCCTGGACAAAAATGATTAACTGGAAGTTAAGGAGGAGGAGGATTATCTCAGAGAAGCCCTCCCACTCCACATTTTTGAACAGTTACTTTTTCATTTATCGTTTAGGGAACTTACGAAAGGAATATTCTAGTTTCCAGTGGATAGACCATGAACAAAGAGTGAATAGGAAGAAATTATCAGACATGCCTACTCACCAGAACATAAATTGTCCTGGACATTTCATTTCCTCAATTCGTAGTACAGATGCTTTATCATGTGATAAAGGAATTTCATGATAACCTACTTTTCCTACCCCTGCAGTATTATCAAACTAAGAATTAATCTACTGGTATACTTTATTGACAGAAAATCTGTGGTTCACTCCATTGTACAACAAAGCTCAGAGGTGCCTTTGTACTTTGTCCTTTGTACTCTCTTTGAAACCTAAGAATGTTCTGTGAAAAATCTTAATTTGCCTCCAAGACCTTTGGTACCCATACCTTAGAGACATTCTATTGACCACACATACGTGGTCTCAAAAGAAATATTACAAAAAATGTCTCCATATCACTTTCAGTGAAGGGAATTTTAGAAATATCAAAATGGTCTTGCAGTTAGAATTATTTTCACCTTCACAAATATTAACACAGACTCAGGCAAAGATTATTCAATATACAATGAGAAGTAAGTTATCACATATATCAATGATTTACTCTCAAGGGAGTTGGAATAAGGCTTGGCTAGTCTTACCTTAAAAAATACTTATTGAGAGAACTTAATAAATACTTCTTTACTTCACTTTCCCAGGAAAGTGAAGACACAGTGAAGAACTGGGCTTTAAGATGCAGAATGTCTCCCTCCCTCAACCTCCTGGCACAGGTAGTCTATACCTAGTATGATTCCACTTGGTGATCAACAAACCTTCAGGCAAGAATCTCTGCTGTTGAGATGATGCTACTATTATCACTGGCACTACTATTCCTGAGTTCATAATGTTATCCCCACCAGTAGACACACTTTCCACATGGAATGTCTCTGAAACTTCATTTCCTAGATGTATAAGGCCCCTGGTGTCAGGCCACTTTTTTGAATAGAAAAAATGTCCTTCCTCTTTTATCCCAACCCCCAATAATATAATAATCAGGTTTGTGAAGACCGAGACATTTGTAGTCAGTCTATCAGGCAATAAACATTTAATAAGTATTTACAATGTTCCACGCACTGCACTTAATGTTAGGGATGTATCGAGTAGCTCAATTTTAATGGAGGAGCCAATAAGCAAATAATAAAGTGTATATCCAATCTGTAAAGGGATGTCTGGATCTGCTAAGTTTTATAAAGCTCCGCTAAATTCTACTAAGTATTTTGCTAATAAGTTTAAGCAGCATTTTCTAGTAAATATCCAGAAGCAGATTGGAACCTGGAAAGTTGATTTTCTAGAAGATATACCTTTCCAGAACTACTGTAGAAACAAGACATTTCCAGGTACTTTTGGTTAACAACTGACACCCCAGGAAAGTGATTAAGATATTGATTCAGGGATACATGTCTCTGGGTTTCCGTCAACAAAACTGGTCATCTGTGAACAGTGGTCACAAATAGACCACTTTGAAACAGAATTTCCTGGAGAAAGTGTTTCCCAAATGCAGACAACTTCGTGAATAAGATAGCCAAACTCAAGATGACAGAATAAGAAATCTGTTTTTGAAGTGGTCGTTAACTGAATGTTGTTCATGTGTGTTTGACTCAACCTTTCTAATTACCCAGCACTTGGATGGTCAGAGTTCACTGATCTGGTTTGTTTTTCAGTGATGCCCACACTCTGAGCACAGTGAACAAACAGTATGTGTGTGTTTTGTCCACCTCGGTCTCACTGATTGTGTGATTGCAGGAACTAATCAACAGATCTCTCCATTGTTGGCACAGTTGTTGGAAGGCAAGAACGATGTTCTTAGGTGGCACAAAAGCTTAACAAAATTTGTTGATTGATTATTGTATTTTTACTAATACAGTAAAACAAGTCACCAAAGAAAAAAATATCAAGAAGGAAATTTAAAAAAATAAATAAAGGAGGGAGATCATGAATAAGCTTGTAATTTTTAAGCTCCATTTTGGAAGAAGCAGTATTCTGGGCATTTGTACAGAAACCATTTTCACTATGAGAGAATTCATAAAACAATAAAAATTGTAATCTCATCAAGTAATTGAAAAGAGAAACATGTGTACAATATGTTAAAGATGTATACAAATAAAATCAGTACAAGTTATCTATATGCATGGAAATTTGGGAGGAAGAGCATCAGATTTGGAGGGATAAGGAGAGGCTTGTCCCTAATTTTTATGGGAAATGTTCCAAATTATATCATGTATGAAAAAAATGATGTCCTCTTGGAGTATTAAACCATGTTTTGAAAGAAGTGAATCCAATGTGAATGTTGCAGTGTGAATACAAGAAAAAACTGTGGCACAAATTCTGTGTATTTTAGACTCTGACAAAAATAAAGATACAAAAAATCACAGCCATCTTTATCAGCTTATTTGTGTGTGTCCCTGTGCATGTCCAAGCGTGAGATTTTGTGCTTGTTTGTGTGTCTTTGTGTGTCTTTCTTTGTGTCCCAAAACTCTTCTGTTAATTTTATTACTGTCA
This sequence comes from Notamacropus eugenii, assembly GCF_028372415.1. Classification (NCBI taxonomy): domain Eukaryota; kingdom Metazoa; phylum Chordata; class Mammalia; order Diprotodontia; family Macropodidae; genus Notamacropus; species Notamacropus eugenii. The sequence continues at coordinate 2,124,184 of NC_092879.1, read as the reverse complement.
TTTTGGCTTTATATTGCCTAGCGTATTGGGTAGCCAGCATGCATCTTTAAAATTGAATTTCTTTCCCCACTTGTCTTCTTTTAATATGTTCTCTACTTGTCTGGAACAGAATGATTAAGTATGCATTGCTCTATATCACTGATATTTTATTATATGTACCTTTATTTATAGTAATTTATCTGGGCAGCTACATGGTGAAGTGGATAGACCTGGGGTTTAGAGTCAGGAGGACTTCAGTCCAAATGTGACTTCAGATAATCTCTAGCTGTGTGACCCTAGGCAAGTCACTTAATCTTGTTTGCCTGGATTTTCTTATCCTTAAAATACGTATAAATTCATCTAGGCCCGGAGATTTTTTTCCTAGGGATTTCGCTGATGACTTGTTCAATTTCTTTTTTTTTCTTCTGGTTTCCATTATTTATTAAAACCACATATTATGGAAGGCAAGGAGGGGCTATGATGTACATTCAGAGAGGACATACAGACATACCTTGTTTTATTGACTTTTGCAGATATTGAGATTTCATCTATCAGTGCCATTTTTGAACAGTATGCGCTCACACTGTGTTACATTTTGGTAATTCTAGCAATATTTCAAACTTTTTTCATTATTATTACATCTGTTATGGTGATCTTTGATGTTATTGCAACATTGTAACTGTTCTTAAATTACATTGTAAATTAAAATTTATTAAATTTAAAATTAATTATTAAATTGATTGTAAACTATACCCAAATAAGATGGAACTTAATAAAAGTGTGTCCTGACTACTCCCTATTCCTTAAGACACAAGAATATTGAAATTAGATCAATTAATAACCTTACAATGGCCTTCAAGTGAGGTAAATTTCATTGTCTTATTTTAAGAAATTGACACAGCCACCCTTCAGTAACCACCACTTGTCAGCAGCCATCAAGACTGAGAAAAGACCTTCCACCAGCAAAAATTATGACCCACTGAAGCCTTAGATTACAGCATTTTTTTAGCAATAAAATATTTAATTAAGATATGTTTACATTATACTATTAAAAATGTACATAACTTTTATATGCAATGAGAAATTTAAAAATTCATGTGATTCATTTTATTGAGATATTTCCTTTACTGCAGTGGTCTGAATTGAACCTGCAATATCTATGAGTTATGTCTGTCTATACCAATGAAATCAAAGACCCTCAAAATATCAAGTTAAATAATACTCTATTAGACTGAATGTAATAATTTTTACATTTCAGCTGGAAAGATATGTGTAAAAAAGTTCTTATTTGGGTTCTAAAATGGAAGTGTATTTCAAATACAAAAATTCAAATTGTAAAGCAGTATATATATATATTTGATTAGATATATTTTCCAATAACTCATCAATTCAATGATGAAATAAGTATTTACCTAACCTTTGGAGGAAAAAAACACAGCATCACTTTTATAGTAGACAATTTATCTTACAAGTCATTATACATTTGCTGTCCCCCAAAATAAATACATAAGTACAAATAAATACAAAAAATCCTCAAGAATATTTTAATGAGTTACATACATTTTATCCAAAATGGAATTCCTTATTCAGAGCCCAAAAATGTAGGGAGACCCTAAAAATGTAGCAGAAGCACTTCCGCACACTGGTTTCAGTAGTATAGTTTGTGCAGAAATGTTTCCACTAGATTCATAGAGTGTGCTTTAGATGAATACTCTTCATTTGGTCAACTGTTTAACAGTCTCCAGCTCTTCAACAGGCTCCCATTTTTGGCTAATTGAGAAAAGCTTTTGAGGCTGGGAAGGATTCACATTTTCCCACGGTTCTGGATTTCTGTGTCTGTTAACAATCACATCACTTTTGCCAAGGGAGTATAGGGACATGAAGACTCCTCCACCTCTGGCAATACTCACAAATGCGATCAAAGTGATAAGCTCTTTCTTTTTCATCATGAGTTGGAAGAAGTTCATGATTGGTACTTGTAGAGTGACGGTCTTTCCTACCAAGGAGAACAACCAGGTATCGCAGCGAGGGTGGCTTAAACTGAGAACTGTACGCCTTGTTCAATTTCTTTGTCTGAGATGGGATTATTTATGTATTTTATTTATTCTTCTGTTAATCTAGGCAATTTACATTTTTTTTGTAAATATTCATCCATTTCACCAAGAATATCAAATTTATTGGCATACATTTGGGTAAATTAATTTCTAATTATTATTTTAAATTCCCCCTTGTTGGAGGTGAGTTCCCCTTTTTCATTTTTGATATTGGTGATTTGGTTTTCTTTTTTCTTTTTTAAATCAAATTGGCCAAATGCTTATGAATTTTATTGTTTTTGATTGTTTCTATGTTTTGTTGTTCAACCCACTCATTTCTAGGATTAGATTTTTTAGTTTGCAATTCATTTTTGGTCTATCTTTCCATGGCAGTTTATTACATAAAATAATTTATTGTAGCATGATCTGAAAAGGATGCATTGATTATCTCTGCCTTTATGCACTGGATTGTGAGAATTTTATGCCCTGGTACATGGTGAATTTTTCTGTATGTCCCATGAACCACTGAGGAAGTGGTATATTCTTTTCTATCCCCATTCAGTATTTTCCGGAGGTCTATCATATCTAACTTATCGAGAATTCTATTCACCTCTGTGATGTATTTCTTGTTTATTTTGAGGTTAGATTTATCAAGTTCAGAGAGGGCACGGTTGAGGTCCCCCACTAGAGTAATTTTGCTGTCTGCTTCTTCCTGTAACTCCCTTAACTTCTCCTCTAAGAATTTGGATGGTATACCACTTGGTGCATATATGTTTAGTAATGATATTACTTCATGGGCTATGGTGCCTTTTAGGAGGATATACATTCCTTCATCGTTTCTTCTGATTAGATCTCTTTCTGCTTTTGCTTTACCTGAGATTAGGATGGCTACCCCTACTTTTTTACATCAGCTAAGCAGAATATATTCTGCTCCAACCTTTTGCCTTTACATAGTGTGTATTTTGCCCTTTCAAATGTCTTTCTTGTAAATAACATATTGTAGGATTATGGTCTTTTAATCCTTTCTGCTATCAATCTTCATTTGGTGTGTGAGTTCCTCCTATTCACATTCACTGTGATGATTTCTATCTGTGTCTTTCTCTCCATCCTATCCCACTCCCACTCGTGTACGCTTTCATTTCCTTCTTTTCACTTCCCCTCCTCAATAGAGTTTTACTTTTGACCTCCCCTCCCCCAATCTTCCCTCCCTTCTATCATGGCCATACCTTTTACTTACCCTTTCATTCACTATTTCTTCCCTCCCTTTTTTTCTCCCTCCCTTTCCCCTCCTACTGCCTGTAGGACAAGATAGATTTCTATACTTAACTATGTTCTTCACTCCTTAAGCAAATCAAATGAGAGTAAAGGTCAAGCAATGCTCATCTCCCTCCCCTCTTTCTTTCTTTCTAACATAATATGTTTTTGTCCCTCTCCCTGTGATATACTTTAACTTGTTCTATCTCCTCCTTTTCTCTTCTCCCATTCCAATTATTCTCATCTTTTAATTGTGTTGTTATTATCATATTAGCTAATTTATACCCACACCCTCTATCTATGCATATCCCTTTTAAGTGTTATAACGAATATTCAGTCCTCAAGATTAACGAGAATCATCCTCCCATAAAGGGACATAAACAGTTTGCCCATATTGAATAACAAGGTTTTTTCTCTTTATTTTTTTACTCTTTTACTTTTTAGCCTCCCTTGAGTCTTCTATTTGGAGACGAAATTTTCCATTCAGCTCTGGCCTTTTCATCAGGAAGAACTGGAAATCCCTTATTTCACTGAATGTCCATCTCCTTTCCAGAAACATTATGCTAAATTTTGCTCGTTAACTGATTTTTGGTTGTAGTCCAAAAGTCTTAAAGAATATCACATTCCAATACCTCTGATCTTTTAATTTTGAAATTGCAAGGTTCTGTGGGATCCTGACTGTGATTTCTCCACATTTACCTTGTGTCCCTTTGCCTGCTTGCAGTATTTTATCCTGAACTTTATAGTTCTGGAATTCGGCAAAAATATTCGTTCACGTTTTCAATTTGGGATCACTTTCGAGAGATGACCAGTGGATTCTGACAGTGACTATTTTGCCTTCTGGATCTAGGACCTCAGGGCAGTTTTTCTTGATGATTTCTTGGAAGTTATTTTCCAGGTTCTTTTTTTCATCATGGTTTTCTTGTACACTAATAATTCTTGGATTTCCTCTACTGGATCTGTTTTCCATGTCAATTGTTTTTACCAATGAGATATTGAATATTTTGTTGTTTTTTCTCATTATTTAGATTCTGTTTGACTAAATCTTGATGTCTCATAGAGTCATTAGAATCTACTTGTGCAATTCTAATTTTTTTAAAAATAGTTTTCTTCAGTTACATTTTGTAGCTCATTTTCCATGTGTCCAAATTGCTCCCTTTAAGGAGTTATTTTCTTTTTTCTTTCATTATGTTATTTGTATTCAGTGTTCTACAGTCACTCTAATATAATTTAGATTTTTTCCCTCTCCCTTTCCCTCCTTCCTCACTCCCTCCCCCCTCCCTCTCCGAGACAGCATGCAATTTTAAATTGGTTCTACACATACATTACTACTAAATATATTTTTCACTTCAGTAAGTTTGCATAGAAGAATTAAAATGAATGGGAGAAATAATAAAACCAACCAGAACATAATGCAAAAGAAAATGATCTGCTACATTCTACGATTGAATTCCAGAGTTCATTCTCTGGATGTGGAAGGCATTTTGACTTAAGAGACCATTGGGAATATTTTAAGTCCTTGAATTGCAACGAAGTTCTAAGTCTACCAGAAAAAGTCCTCCCACACTGTGGTTACTGCTGTGTAGAAAGTTCTCCTCCTTTCACTCAGCATGAGATGATAAAAGTCTTTCCACGCCTCTCTGAAGTCTTCCTGTTCATCATTTCTTACAGCACAATAGCATTCCATTACATTCATATACCACAATTTATTCAGCAATTCCCCAGTTGATGGGCATCCCCTTGAATTCCATTTTTTGACAACCACAAAGAGTGCTACTATAAATATTTTTGTACATATGGGACCCTGTCCTATTTTTATGATCTTTTGGGGATATAGTCCAAGCAGCAGTATTTCTGGATCAAAGGGTAAGTACATTTTTGTAGCCCTTTGGGCATAGTTCTAAATGTCTCTACAGAATGGCTGGATCAGCTTACAGCACCACCAAAAATGAATTAGAGTTCCAACTGTCACACATCTCCAACATTTATCATCATCCTCTTTTGTCACATCTGATAGGTGTGATGTGGTACCTCAGACTTGTTTTGCATTTCTATAATCAATAGTGATTTAGAGCATTTTTTCATATGACTATAGAGAGTTTTGATTTCGTCCTCTGAAAACTGACTGTTCATATCCTTTGACCATTTGTCAATTAGGCGGTGACTTGTATTCTTCTTCATTTCACTCAGTTCTTTATATATTTTAGAAATGAGGCCTTTATCACAAACCCTAGTTGCAAAAATTCGTTCTCAGTTTTCTGCTTCCCTCCTGATGTTGGTTTCATTGTGTTTCTCTGTGCAAAAACTTCAATTTAATGTAATCAAAATTATTCATTTTACACTTCACAATGTTTTCTTTCTCTTGCTAAGTCAAAAATTCTTTCCTTCTCCTTCAGTCTGTTAAATACAGATAATTTGCTCCACTAATTTGTTTATATTATCAGTCTTTATACCTAGGTCGTGTACCCATTTGGGATTTATTTTTGTGTATGATATCAGGCATTGGTATATGCCTAGTTTCTGCCATACTGTTATCCACTTTTCCCAGAAATTTTTGTCACATAGTGAGCTCTTATCAAAGAAGCCGGGGTCCATGAGTTTATCAAACAGTAGATTGATATATTCATTGACTATTGTATATTGGATACCTAAACTATTCCACTGGTCCACCCTGCTGTTTCTTAGCTAGTACCATTCTTTCTCTTCATTTTGTTGTTGATATTATCAATAATATTCGTAATTTCCCTAATGTTGAACCATCCCTGCATTCCTGGTATAACTCTTACCTGATCGTAATGTATTATTCTAGTGATTATTTGCTGTATTCTTTTTCCTAAAATCGTATTTAAAATTTTTGCATCTATCTTCATTAGAGAAATTGCTCTATAATTTTCTTTCTCTATATTGGCTCTTTCTGGTTTAGGTATCAAAATCATATTTGTATCATAAAAAGAATTTGGGAGGATTCCTTCTTCTCAAATTTTCCAAAATAGTCTATATAGTATTGGAATAAACTGTTCTTTAAATATTTATTGGACTTCACTTGTGAATCCATCTGACCATGGAGATTTTTTCCTAAAGAGAACGTTGATGACTTATTCAAATTCTTTTTCTGACATGGGGTTATTTAAGCATTCAACCTCTTCTCCTGTTAGTGTGGGCAATTTGTATCTTTCAAAATAATCATTCAACTCATTTAGATTGTGGAATTTATGGGCGTACAGTTGGACAAAGTAATTTATTATTGTTTTAGTTTTCTCCTCATTGGAAGGGAGTTCATCCTTTTCATTGTTGACATTGATAATTTGGTTTACTTCTGTTTTAAAAAACAAATTGACCTAAATTTTACCAATTTTATTGGTTTTATCATAAAACCCACTCCTAGTTTTATTTATTAGTTGAATAGTTTTCTTAATTTCATTTTTATTAACCTCCCCTGTGGTTTTCTGTACTTTTCACTTGGTATTTAGTTGGGAATTTTCAATTTGTTCTTTTTGGAGTTTTTTCAGCTATGTGACCATTTTTTAACTTTGATTAATTTTATTTATTTTCAGTGTTCTACAATCACTACCATATTACTTAGATTTCCCCTCCCTCCTCCTACTTCCCTCCTCCCTCGCTGAAATGGCATACAGTTTTATACAAGTTCTGCACATACATTTCTATTAAATAAATTTTCACTACAGTCAAGCTGTGTAGAAGATTTAAAATGAATAGAAGAAATCATATAACAAACCAAAACGTAATACACACACACACACACACACACACAAAATAAAGGGTCTGCTACAATCTATCATTGAATTCCATATTTCTTTCTCTGGATGTGGAAGGCATTTTGCCTTAAAAGGCCATTGGGAATTTTTTAAGTCCTTGCATTGCAATGAAGTTCCAAGTCAACTAGAAAAAAACAACCTCTCCCACACTGGTTGCTGCTGTGCACAAAATTCTCCTGGTTCTGCTCCTTTCCCTCAGCATGAGATCATAGAAGTCTTTCCAGGCCTCTCTGAGGACTTCTTGTTCATCATTTCTTATAGCACAATAGCATTCCATTACACTCATATGCCATAATTTATTCAGCCATTCGTCAATTTATGGGCATCCACATAATTTCCAGCTTTTGGCAACCACAGGGAGCGCTGCTACAACTAGTTTTGTACATCTGGGACCCTTTCCTATTTTTATGATCTCTTGGGGATACAATCCTGGAAGAGATATTGTTGGATCAAAGGGTATGCATATTTTTGTGGCCTTTAGGGCATACTTCCAAATAACTTTGCAGAATGGTTGGATGAACTCACAGCTCCACCAACAGTGAATTAGTGTTCCAACTCTCCCACATCCTCTCCAACATTTATCATTTTCCTGTTCTGTCATGTTTGCCAATCTTATAGGTGTGGTGTGGTACTTCAGAGTTGTTTTGATTTGCATCTCTCTAATCAAAAGTGATTTAGAGCATTTTTTCATATGATTTTAGATTATCTTTAATTTCTTCCTCTGAAAATTGCCTGTTTGTATCCTTTGACCATTTATCAATTGGGGAATGACTTGTATAGTTGTACATTTGAGTCACTTCTCTATATATTCTAGAAATGAGGCCTTTATCCCAGAGATTAGCTATAAAAATTCTTTCCCAGTTTACTACATCCCTCCAAATTTTGGTTGCATTGGGTTTGGATGTGCAAAAACTTTTCAGTTTAATGTAATCAAAGTTATCCATCTTGCATTTCATAATGCTTTCTATTTCTTCTTTAGTCAAAAATTCTTCCCTTCTCCATAAATCTGATAAATTCACTATTCCTTCCGCCTCCAGTTTGTCCATAGTATCAATCTTTATACCAAGATCATGTACCCATTTGGACTTTATTCTTGTGTGCAGTGTCAGGCATGGGTCTATGCCTAGTTTCCATCACGCTGTTATCCAGTTTTCCCAGCAATTTTTGTCGAACTGAACAGTGAGTTCTTATCCCAGAAGCTGGAGTCCTTCGATTTATCAGACAGGAGGTTGCTATATTCCTTGCCTACTGGGTCTTGAGTGCTGAGTCTATTCCACTTGTCTACCCATCTGTTTCTTAGCCAGTACCAAGCGGTTTTGATAATTGCTGCTTTACAGTACAATTTGAGATCTGGTAGCGCTAGGCCACCTTCCCTAATATTTCTTTTCATTCGTCCCTTTGATATTCTGGACAATTTGTTCTTCCAGATGAATTTTGATATTATTTTATACTGCTCTAGAAAATAATTATCTGATAGTTTAATTGGTATGACACTAAATAAGTAAATTAATTTAGATAGAATTGTCATTTTTATTACATTAGCTCGGCCTATCCATGAGCAATTGATGTTTTTCCACTTATTTAAATCTGACTTTATTTGTGCAAAAAGTGTCTTGTAAGTGCGTTCATATAGTCCCTGGGTTTGTTTTGGCAGGTAAACTCCCAAATATTTTATAATGTCTACCCTAGCTTTAAATGGGATTTCTCTTTCTATCTCTTGCTGTTGGACTTTGTTGCCAATATATAGGAATGCAGATTTGTGCGGGTTTATATTATAACCTGCAACTCTGCCAAAGTTGTCTGTTATTTCCAGTAGCTTTTTACTTGAGTCTCTGGGTTTCTCTAAGGATATCACCATATCATCTGAAAAGAGTGATAGCTTAGTTTCTTCTTTGTCTATTCTTATTCCTTCAATTTCTTTATCTTGTCTAATGGCTACAGTTAACATTTCTAGTACCATATGGAATAATAGTGGTGATAATGGACATCCTTATGTCACCCCTGGTCTTATTGGAAATGAATCTAGCTTATCCCCATTGCATATAATGTTTGCTGAAGGTTTAGGTAGATACTGCTTATTATTTTGTGGACTACCTTATAACTTTTGATTAGATTTATTTCTGCTTTGACTTTGTCTGAGATTAGGATTGCTACCCCTGCTTTCTTCTTACATCAGCTGAAGCACAATAAATTCTGCTCCAAGTTTTTGCCTTTCCCCTAAGTGTATCTCTCATTTTCAAATACATTTCTTGTAAATAACATATTGTTGGATTATGGTTTTTAATCCATTCTGCTATATGTCTCTGTTTTATGGGAGAGTTCATCCCATTCACATTCACAGTTATGATTACTATTTGTGTCTTTCCCTCCATCCCCTTTCCTGTTGTTCCTGCTTTGAGTTCTCCCTTCTTCCTTCCCTTCTCCAAATGAGTTTAATTTTTGATCACTGACTCCCTCATGCTCCCCTCCCTTCTCTCAGCCCCTGCCCTTTTAATCCCCCTTTCCCTTACTACTTCTTCCCTCCCAATTGGCCTCCTCTCCCTTTCTTTCCTCACTTCCACTCCTATTACCTATAAAGCTAGATGTATTTCTGTCCTTAATCAAGGTTGTTGTACCCTCCTTGAATCGAATCACATGCGAGTACCTCTCAAAGAATACTCATCTCCCTCCCCTCTTTCCTTCTAATGCAATATGTTTTTGTGCCTCTTATTGTGACGGAATTTATTAATTTTTCTGCTTCCTCCTTTTCACATCTCCCAGTAGGATCCCTTCTCAACCTTAAATCACATTTGTTATCATCACAGCATTTAATTTATACACACTCCCTTTATCTTTTTGGAAATTAGAACTGGAATTTGGAAGAGGAATTTACAATTGGATTTGTAATTTGAATTTGGAACTAGAATTTGGAATTGTAATTTAGAATTGAAATTTCAAATTAGAAGTTTAGTATGAAATTGGAATGTGAAATTTCAAATGGGAATTTGGAACTGCAATTTGGAATAGGAATTCAGAATTGGAATTTGGAATAGGAATTTGGAACTGGAATTTGGAAGTGGAATTTAGAATAGGAATTTGGAACTGGAATTTGGAATTGGAATTAACAAATGGAATTTTCAATTAGACTATGGAAGATGAATTTGGAAGTGGAATTTCAATTTTAATTTGGTATTGAAATTGGAGTATGGAATTGGAATTTGTAACATGAGTTTAGACTAGGAAGTTGAAATTAGAATTTGGGATAACGTTTTAGGACTAAAATTTGGAATTAGAATTTTAGTATGTAATTTTATTGTGAAATTTTGAAAAGGAACCTAGATTTTGGAATTACACTTTGAAATAGGAGTTTGAAATAGGAATTTGGAATTAGAGTATGGAAAAGAAATTTGGAAGAAGAATTTCAGTTTTCATTTGGTACTGAAATTTGAATATAGAATTAAATTTGAAACTTGAATTCATAATCAGAATTTGAAAGTAGAATTCAGATTAATATGATACAATTGGAATTTCGAATTGGAATTTTACTATGGAATTAAAATGTGATATTTGGAATGCGAATTTGGAATTATAATTTGGAATAAGAAACCAAAATTGGAATTTGGAACTAGAATATGGAAGGGGAATTCAGAATTGGAATGGGGAATTGAAATTTGAAACTGGAATTTGGAAGTGGAATTTAGAATTGGAACTTGGAACTGAAATTTGGAATTGAAATTAAAAATTGTAACTTTGAATTGGACTATGGAAGAGGAATGTATAATTGGAATTTCAATTTAATTTTGATACTGAAATTTGAGAATGGAACCGGAATTTGCAACATGAATTTAGACTAAATATCTGAAATTAGAATTTGGGATAAAGTATTAGGACTAAAATTTAGAATTAGAATTTTAGCATGAAATTTGAATGTGAAATTTTGAATAGGAATCTAGATTTAAGAATTGTCTTTTGAAATAGGAGTTTGAAGTCAGAATTTTGGATTAGAGTATGGAAAAGAAATTTGGAAGTGGAATTTCAGTTTTAATTTGGTATTGAAATTTGAGTATAGAATTGCAAAATGAAGCATGAATTTACAATTGAAAGTAAAAAGTAGAATTTGGATTAATAACTTAAAATTTGAATTTGGAATTGCAATTTCAGTATGGATTTGGAGTTTGGAAGTTTAATTTATATTTGGAATTTGAGGGTATAATTTTCAATAATAAGTTAAAATTCGAATTTGGAATTGAAATTTGAGTATGTAATTGGAATTTGCAACATCAATTTTGACGAGGAATTTGAAATAAGAATTTGGGAGAAGATTTTAGATTTAAAATTTGGAATTAGAAAACTAATATTTAATTGGAATGTGAAATTAGGAATAGGAACATGGATTTTAGACTTAGAGTTTGAAATGGGACTTTGGAATTAGAATTTGGAATTATACAATGGAAGAGGAATTTGGAAGTGGAATTTGAGTTTTAATTTGTTATTAAATTTGAGTATAGAATTGAAATTTCAAACATGAATTTACTATTGGAATCTCAAAGTAGAATTTGGATTAATAAGACATAATTGGAAATTGGAATCAGAATTTAAGTATGGAATTGAAATGTGAAATGTGGAATAAGGATTTGGAATAAGCATTTGGAATAAGAATTCAGAATTGAAATATCCAACAGAATTTTGGAAACGGAAATCAGAATTGGAATGTGGAATTGGAATTTGGAACTCCACTTGGGAAATAGAATTTAGAAGTGGAATTTGGTATGGGAATTTGGAACGGAAATTTGAAAGTGAAATTTGGAATTGGAAGTAAGAACTGGAATTTCGATTTAGACTATTGAAGAGGAATTTGGAATTGGAATTTCAATTTTAATTTGGTAATGAAATTTGAGAATGGAATTGGCATTGCTAACACTACTTTAGACCAAGATTTTGAAAATAGAATTTGAGTAAAGGTATCAGTATTGGAATTTGAAACTGGAATTTGGAAATAGAATTTAGAGTTGGAATATGGAATTGACATTTGGAACAGGATTTTGGAATGGGAATTAAGAATGGGAATTTGGATCACGAATGTGAAACTGGAATTTGGAATTTGAAATAGGAAACAGAGTTTAGAATTGGAATTTGGAATTGGAATGTGGACCTGGAATTGGGAATTTGAATTAAGAATTGGAATTTCTAATTAGACTACGGAAGAGCACCTTGGAAGTGGAATTTCAATTTGAATTTGGTATGGAAATTTCAGCGTGGAATTGGAATTTGCAACATGAATTTAGACTAGGGACTGGAAATTAGAATTTGGATTAAAGTTTTAGGATCAAAATTTGGAATTAGCATGTGAGTATTTAATTTTAATGTGAAATTTGTATTTGGAAACTAGATTTTGGAATTACAGTTTGAAATAGGAGTTTGAAATTGGAATTTGAAATGAGACTAGTGGAAAGGAATTTGGAAGTGGAATTTCAGTTTTGATTTGGTAATGAAATTTGAGTGTAGAATTCGAATTTGAAACATGAATTTACAATCGGGATATGAAAGTAGAATTTGGATTAATAATATGTACTTGGAATTTGGAATGGAAACTTTAGTATCAAATCGCAATGTGAAAATTGGAAGAGGAATTTGGAATTAGAGTTTGGAGTAACAATTCAGAATTCGAATATGGAACTGGAAGTTGGAAATGGAATTTGGAATTGGAATTCTGCACTGGAATGTGGAAGTGGAATTTGGAATTGGAATTAAGAATTGGAATTTTGAATTAGAATATGGAAGAAGAATTTGGAAGTGGAATTTCAATTTTAATTTGGTATTGAAATTTGAGCATGGAATTGGAATTTGCACCAGGAATTTAGACTAAAATTTTAAATTATATCTTGGGATAAAGTTTTAGGTTTAAAATTTGGATTTAGAATCTGAGTATGTAATTTTAATGTGAAAATTGAACTTGAATCCCAGATTTTGGAATAACTGTTTGAAAGAGGTGTTTCAAATTGGAATTTGCAATGAGATTAGTGGAAAGGAATTTGGAAGTGGAATTTCCGTTTTTATTTTTTAATGAAATTTGAGTACAAAATTGGAGTCTGAAACCTGAATTTACAATTGGGATTTCATAGCAGAATATGAAACTGAACTGAATATTCTGAACAGAATATGGAACTGAAAGTTGGAACTGGATTTCGGAACTGAAATTCAGAATTGGAATGTGGAATTGGAATTAAAAACTCAAATTTGGAAGTAGAATATAGAATTGGCGTTTGGTATTGGAATTTGGAACTGGGATTTGGAACTGGAATTTTTAATTGTAATTAAGAATTGGAATGTGGAATTAGGCTATGGAAGAGGAATTTGGAAGTGGAATTTTAATTTAATTTGGTGTTGAAATTTGAGCATTGAATTGAAATTTGCAATATGAATTTAGAGTAGGAATTTGAAATCAGAATTTGAGATAAAGTTTTAGGATTAAAATTTGGAATTTGAATTTGAGTATTTAATGTTAATGTGAAATTTGGATTTGGAATCTAGATTTTGGAATAACAGTTTGAAAGAGGAGTTTAAAATTGGAATTTTGAATGAAACTAGTGGAAAGAAATTTGGAAGTGGAATTTCAGTTTTGATTTGGTAATGAAATTTGAGTATACAATTGGAATTTGAAACATGAATTTTCAATTGGGATTTGAAGGTAGAATTTGGATTGATAAGATATAATTAGAATTTGGAATCAAAATTTTAGTAACAAATTCCAATGTCAAAATTGAAATAGGAATTTATTTTTTATTTTTAATGTTTAACAATCACTGCCATACAATTGCGATTTTATCCCCCCTCACCTTCCCCCCCACCCCCTCCTTCCCCACGACTGCATACAATTCTGTATAGATTCTACATATACTTTCCTATTGAGTATATTTTCATTATAGTCATGCTATGTAGGCAGACTAAGATAAATGAAAGAAATCGTGTAACAAATCAGAACATGATACACAAACACATACACATACACAAACATGATCTGCTACATTTTGTGAGTGACTTCCATATTTCTCTCTCTGAGTGTGGAAGGCATTTTGCCTTGAGAACCACCTTTGGGATTTTTTTTTATAAGAAGTTTTTGCGTTATTACAAAAATCCAAGTCTACCAGAAAAAACTCTCACACACTGTGGTCGTTGCTGTGCACAAAGTTCTCCTGGTTCTGCTCCTTTCACTCAGCATCAGGTCATATAAGTCCTTCCAGGCCTCTCTGAAGTCTTCTTGTTCATCATTTCTTATGGCACAATAGTACTCCATTACATTCATATACCATAATTTATTCAGCCATTCCCCAATTGATGGACATCCCCTTGACTTCCAGTTTTTGGCAACTACATAGAGTGCTGCTATAAATATTTTTGTACATGTGGGACCCTTTCCCATTTTTATGATCTCTTGGGGATATAGTCCTAGTAGCGATATTGCTGGGTCAAAGGGTATGCACATTTTTGTAGCCCTTTGGGCATAGTTCCAAATTGCTCTCCAGAATGGTTGGATGCGCTCACAGCTCCACCAACAATGAGTGTTCCAACTCTCCCACATCCTCTCCAGCATTTATCATTTTCTTGTTCTGTCATGTTTGCCAATCTTATAGGTGTGATGTGGTACCTCAGAGTTGTTTTGATTTGCATCTCTCTACTCAATAGTGATTTAGAGCATTTTTTCATATGATTATAGATAGCTTTAATTTCTTCCTCTGAAAATTGCCTGTTCATATCCTTTGACCATTTATCAGTTGGGGAATGATTTGAATGATTATACATTTGGGTCAGTTCTCTATATATTCTAGAAATGAGGCCTTTATCCCCGAGCTTAGCTATAAAAATTCTTTCCCAGTTTACTACATCCCTCCAAATTTTGGTTGCATTGGGTTTGGTTGTGCAAAAACTTCTCAGTTTAATGTAATCAAAGTTATCCATTTTGCATTTCATAATGCTTTCTATCTCTCCTTTAGTAAAGAATTCTTCCCTTCTCCATAGATCTGATAAATACACTATTGCTTACTTCTCTAGTTTATTCATAGTATCAATCTTTATACCTAAATCATGTACCCATTTGGACTTTATTCTTGTGTATGGTGTCAGGTGTGGGTCTATGCCTAATTTCCGCCACACTGTTATCCAGTTTTCCCAGCAATTTTTGTCAAACAATGAGTTCTTATCCCAGAAGCTGGGGTCCTTGGGTTTATCAAACAGAAGGTTGCTATATTCCTTGCCTACTGCATCTTGAGTGCCAAGTCTATTCCACTTGTCTACCTCTCTGTTTCTTAGCCACTACCAAGTGGTTTTGATAATTGCTGCTTTATAGTAGAGTTTGAGGTCTGGCAGCGCTAGGCCACCTTCCCAAGCATTTCTTTTCATTAGTCCCTTTGATATTCTGGACCTTTTGTTTTTCCAAATGAATTTTGATATTATTTTATCCAGCTCTAGAAAGTAATTGTCTGATAGTTTAATTAGTATGGCACTAAATAAGTATATTAATTTGGGTAGAATTGTCATTTTTATTATATTAGCACAGCCTACCCATGAGCAACTAATGTTTTTCCACTTACTTAAATCTGACTTTATTTGTGCAAAAAATGTCTTGTAATTGTGTTCATATAATCCCTGGGTTTGTTTTGGCAGGTAAACTCCTAAGTATTTTATACTGTCTACCCTAACTTTAAATGGGATTTCTCTTTCTATCTCTTGCTGTTGGACTTTGTTGCTAATATATAGGAACGCAGAAGATTTGTGTGGGTTTATTTTGTAACCTGCAACTTTGCCAAAGTTGTTTATTAATTCAAGTAATTTTTTACTTGAATCTCTGGGATTCTCTAAGTAAATCATCATATCATCTGCAAAGAGTGATAACTTAGTTTCTTCTTTGGCTATTCTTATTCCTTCAATATCTTTATCTTGTCTAATTGCTACAGTTAACATTTCTAGTACCATATTGAACAATAGTGGTGATAATGGACAACCTTGTTTCACCCCCGATCTTATTGGGAATGCATCTAGCTTGTCCCCATTGCATATAATGCTTGCTGAAGGTTTTAGATAGATACTGCTAATTATTTTATGGAAAGTTCCCTTTATTCCTGCGTTCTCCAGTGTTTTAAGTAGGAATGGGTGTTGTATTTTGTCAAAAGCTTTTTCTGCATCTATTGAGATAATCATGTGGTTTTTGTTAGCTTTGTTGTTGATGTGATCGATAATGCTAATAGTTTTCCTAATATTGAACCAGCCCTGTAGTCCTGGTATGAATCCTACCTGATCATAATGTATTAATCTCGTGATAAGATGCTGTATTCGTTTTGCTAAAATCTTATTTAAAATTTTTGCATCTATATTCATTAGGGAAATTGGTCTATAATTTCTTTCTCTGTTTTGTCTCTTCCTGGTTTGGGTATCAAAACCATATTTGTATCATAGAAAGAATTTGGGAGGACTCCTTCTTCCCCAATTTTCAAAAATAGTGTATGTAGTATTGGAATTAACTGTTCTTTAACTGTTTGATAGAATTCACTTGTGAATCCATCTGGCCCTGGAGATTTTTTCCTAGGGAGTTCATTGATGGCTTGTTCAATTTCTTTTTCTGAGATGGGGTTGTTTAAGTATTCAACTTCGTCTTCTTTTAATCTGGGCAATTTGTATTTTTTAAAATATTCATCCATCTCGTTTAGATTATCGAATTTGTGGGCATAAAGTTGGGCAAAGTAGTTTCTCATTATTGTTTTAATTTCCTCCTCATTGGAGGTGAGTTCACCCCTTTCATTTTTAAAGGTATTTTTAATTAGAATGTGGATTAAGAATTCAGAATTGGAATGGAACTGAAAGTTGGAAATGGAAGGTGGAAATTTAATTTGGCATTGGAATGTGGAACTGGAATTTGGAGTTAGAATTAAGAATTGGAATTTTGAATAAGACAATGGAAGAAGAATTTGAAAATGGAATTTCAATTTATTTTGGTGTTGAAATTTGAGCACTGAATTGACATTTGCAACATGAATTTAGACTAGGAATTTGAAATCAGAATTTGGGATAAAGTTTTAGAATTAAAATTTGGAATTAGAATTGTTGTATTTAATATTAATGTGATATTTGGAATAGGAACCTAAATTTGGAATTACAGTTTGAAATAGGCATTTGAAATTGGAATTTGGAAATACACTACAGAGAAGGAATTTGGAAGCGGAATTTCACCTTTAATTTCTTATTGAAATTTCAGTATAGAATTTTAATTTGAAAGCTGAATTGTAGAATTTGGATTAATAAGATATAATTGGAATTTTTAATCGGAATTTTAGTATGGGAATGAAATGAGAAATGTGGAATAGGATTTAGGAATTATACTTTGGAATAATAAATGAGAATTGGTATTTGGAAATCTAATTTAGAATTGGAATGTGGAATTGGAATTTGGAACTGCAATTTGACAGTGGAATTAAAAACTGGAGTTTGGAACTGGAATTTGGAATTTGAAATAAGAATTGGAATTTTGGATTAGATTATGAAAGAGGAATTTGGAAGTGGAATTTCATATTTAATTTAGTATTGTAATCTGAACATGGAATTGGAACTTGCAACATGAATTTGGAGTAGAAATTTCGTATTACAATTTGGGATAAAGTTTTAGGATTAAAATTTGAGTATCGAATGGGAAACTAGATTTTGGAAATACAGTTTGAAACAGGATTTTGAACTTGGAATTTGGAATTAGACTGTAGAAAAGGCGTTTGGAAATTGAATTTCAGTTATAATGTGGTATTGAAATTTGAGTATAGAATTGGAATATGAAACATGAATTTACAAATGGAATTTGAAAGTAGACTTTGGATTAGTAAAATATAATTGGAAATTGGAATTAGAATTTTAGTTTGGAAATGAAATGTGAAATGTGCAATAGGATTTTGGAATTAGAATTTGGATTAAGAATTCAGAATTGGAGTATGGAACTGGAAGTTGGAAGTGGAATTTGGAATTTGAATTTGGCATTGGAATGTGTAGTTGGAATTTGGAGTTGAAATGAAGAATTGGAATTTTGAATTAAACTGTGGAAGAGGAATTTGGAAGTGTAATTTCAATTTAATTTGGTATTGAAATTTGAGCATTGAATTAGAATTTGCACCATGAATTTAAACTAGGAATCTGAAATTAGAATTTGGGATAAAGTTTTACGATTAAAATTTGAAATTACAATTTGAGTATATAAGTTTGATGTGAAATTTGGATTTGGAACCTAGAGTTTGGAATAACAGTTTGAAAGAGGAGTTTGAAATTGGAATTTGGAATGAGAGTAGTGAAAAAGAATTTGGAAATGAAATTAAAGTTTTGATTTGGTAACGAAATTTGAGAATAGAATTGGAATTTGAAACTTGAATTTACCATTGGAATCTGAAAGTAGAATTTGGATTAATAAGATATAATTGGAATTTGGAATCGAAATTTTAGTATCAAATTGCAGTGTGAAAATTGGAATAGGAATTTGGAATTAGGGTTAGGGGTAGGAATTTAAAATTAGAATATGGAACTGGAATTTGGAAGTGAAATTTAGAATTTGAGTTTGGAATTCTAATTTGGAAGTGGAATTTGGAAGTGGAATTTTGAAGTAGGCTATGGAAGCAGAATTATGAAGTGGAATTAGGAAATGGAATTTAGAATTGTAATTTGGAATTGGAATATGTACCTGGAATTGGGAGTTTGAATTAAAAATTGGAATTTTTAATTAGACTATGGAAGAGCACTTTGGAAGTGAAATGTCAATTTTGATTTGGTATTGAAATTTCAGCATGGAATTGGAATTTGCAACATGTATTAAGACTAGGAATTGGAAATTAGAATTTGGATTAAGGTTTTAGGATTAAAATTTGGATTTAGAATTTGGGTATTTAATTTTAATGTGAAATTTGAATAGGAACCTAGATTTTGGAATTGCAGTTTGAAATAAGACTTTGAATTTGGAATTTGGATTTAGATGATGGAAAAGGAATTGGGAAGTGGAATTTCAGTCTTCATTTGGTATTGAAATTTGAGTAAAGAATTGGAATTTGAAATATGATTTTACAATTGGAATTTGAAATTAGAATTTGGATTAATAAGATATAATTGGAACTTGGAATCGAAATTTTAGTATGGAATTGAAATTTGAAATGTGGAATACTATTTTGCATTTACTATTTGGAAAACGAAATCAGAACTGCAATTTGGAACTGGAATTTGGAAGTGGAATTTAGAATTGGAATGTGGAACTGGAATTTGGAAATGGAATTTGGAATTGGGATTAAGAATAGGAATTTGGAATGGGAATGTGGAACTGGAATTTAGAACTGGAATTTGGAAGTACAATTTAGAATTGGAATTTATAATTAGACTATGGAAGAGGAATTTGGAAGTGGAATTTCAACTTAATTTGGTGCTGAAATTTGAGCATTGAATTGGAATTTACAACATGAATTTAGATTAGGAATTTGAAAACAGAATTTGGGATAAAGTTTTAGAATTAAAATTTGGAATTAGAATTGTTGTATTTAATATTAATGTGATATTTGGCATAGGAATCTAAATTTGGAATTACAGTTTAAAATAGGCGTTTGAAATTGGTATTTGGAATTAGACTATGGAAAGGAATTTGGAAGTGGAATTTCAGCTTTAATTTGTTATTGAAATTTGAGTATAGAATTTTAATTTGTAACCTGAATTTACAGTGGGAATTTGAAGGCAGATTTTGGATTAATAAGATATAATTAGAACTTGTAATCGGAATTTTAGTATGGAAACGAAATGTGAAATGTGGTATAGGATTTTGGAATTATTATTTGGAATAAGAAATCAGAATTGGAATTTGGAAATCTACTTTAGAATTGAAATGTGGAACGAGAATTTGGAAGTATAATTTGAACGTTGAATTTAAAATTGTGATTTGGAATTTGCTTTTGAAATTGGAATTAAAAATTGGAATTTTGAACAACACTATGGAAGAGGAATTAGGAAGTGGAATTTCAATTTTAATTTGGTATTGAAATTTGAGCATGGAATTGGAATTTGCAACATGAATTTGGACTAGAAATCTGATATTAAAATTTGGAATAAAGTGTTAGAATTAAAATTTGAAATTAGAATATTAGCAATTAATTTTAATCTGAAATATGGTATGGGAACCTAGATTATGAATATGCAGTTTGAAACAGAATTTTGAACTTGGAATTTGGAATTAGACTATTGAAAATGAATTTGGAAGTTGAATCTCAGCTATCATTTGGTATTGAAATTTGAGTAAGGAATTGGAATATGAAACATGAATTTCCAATTGGAATTTCAAAGTAGACTTTGGATTAGTAAGAGATAATTGGAAATTGGAATTGAAATTTTAGTTTGGAATTGAAATGTGGAATGTTCAATAGGATTTTGGAATTAGAATTTGCATTATGAAAGCAGAATTGGAATTTGGAACTTGAATTTGGAAGTGGAATTTAGAATTTCTATGTGAAACTAGAATTAGGAAGTGCAATTTGGAAGTGGAATTTAGAATTCCAATTTGGAATATGAATTAAGGATTGGAATTTTGAATTCGATTATGGAAGAGGAATTTGGAAGTGTAATTACAAATTTAATTTGGTTTTGAAATTTGAGCACTGAATTGGAATTTGCACCATGAAATTAGACTAGGAATCTGGAATTAGAATTTGGGATAAAGTTTTAGGGTTAAAATTGGAAATTACAATTTGAGGATTCAATTTCAATGTGAAATTTGGATTTGGAAATTAGATTTTGGCATAATAGTTAGAAAGAGGAGTTTGAATTTGGAATTTGGAATGAGACTAGTGGAAAGGAATTTGGAAGTCGAATTTCAGTTTTCATTTGGTAATTAAAATTGAGTGTAGAATTGGAATTTGAAAGTAGAATATGGATTAATAAGATATAATTGGAAATTGGAATCTAAATTTTAGTATCAAATTGGAATGTGAAAATTTAAACAGGAATTTGGAATTAGAATATGGAGTAAGAATACGAATTTGGAATGGGAATGTGGAACTTTAATTTGAAAGAAGAATTTGGAAATGGAATTCAGAATTGGAATTTGTCACTGGAATTTGGAATTGGAACTTCGAATTAGACTGTGGAAGAGGAATTTGGAAGTGGAATTAGGAAAGGGAATTTAGAATTTAAAATTGGAATTGAAATGTGGACATGGAATTGTGAATTTGAATTAAGAATTGGAATTTCGAATTAGACTATGGAAGAACACTTTGTAAGTGGAATTTCAATTTAGTTTGGTATTGAAATTCGAGCACCGAATTGGAATTTGCAACATGAATTTGGACTAGAAATTTGATATTAGAATTTGGGATAAAGTGTTAGGATTAAATTCTGAAATTAGAATGTTAGCATTTAATTTTAATGTGAAATATGGAATGGGAACCTAGATTTTCGAAATACAGTTTGAAATAGAATTTTGAAATTGGAATTTGGAATTAGACTATGGAAAAGGAATTTGGAAGTTGAATTTCAGCTATCATTTGGTATTGAACTTTGAGTAAAAAATTGAAATACGAAACATGAATTTGCAATTGGAATTTGAAAGCAGAGTTTGGATTAGTAAGATATAAGTGGAAATTGGAATTCTAATATTAGTTTGGAGTTGAAATGTGGAATGTGCAATAGGATTTTGGAATTAGAATTTAGATAAAGAAATGAGAATTGGAATTTAGAGCTTGAATGTGGAAATGGAATTTGGAATTGGAATTAAGAATTGGAATTTGGAATTGGAATGTGGAACTGGAATTTGGACAATGAATTTCGAGGTAGAATTTAGAACTGGAATTTGGCATTGGACTTTGGAATTGGAATTTGGATTTAGAATTTTGAATTAGACTTTGGAAGAGGATAATGGAAGTGAAATTTCAATTTAATTTGGTGTTGCAATTTGAGCAATGAATTGGAATTTACACCATGAATTTAGACTAGGAATCTGAAATTAGAATTTGGGAAAAAGTTTTAGAACCAAAATTTGAAATTAGAATTTGAATATTTAATGTTAATGTGAAATTTGGATTTGGAACTTAGATTTTGGAAAAACAGCTTGAAAGAGGAGTTTGGAATTAGAATTTGGAATGAGTTAATGAATAAGAATTTGGAAGTGGAATTTCAGTATTGATTTAGTAATGAAATTTCAGTGTACAATTGGAAGTTGAAACTTGAATTTACAATTGGATTTTAAAATTAGAATTTGGATTAATAAGATATAATTGGAATATGAATCTAAACTTTAGTATCAATTTGCAGTGTGAAAATGGGAAATAGAATTTTTAATTTGAATTTGGAGTAAGAATTCAGAATTAGAATATGGAACTGAAATTTGGAAGTGGAATTGAGAATTGGACTATGGAAGCAGAATTTGGAACTGGAATTTGGAATTCCATCTGCAAGGATGGAAAAGGAACAGAGCACCGAGACATGGAATATGAAGACTATGTTTATGACCTTAAGGCCCTGGAGATGTCTGGGCCTGAATCAACTGAAAGCAAACTGTCTGGACAGCCCTACAGTTAGGACTGGGAGCTGGAAGTAGATGATCAAACAGAGGAAACGGAAGAAGATGACGATGACACAGAAGATGAAAACAGTGAGAATCACTGCTGCAATAGTACCCTGACCAGGAAAAAGGAACCAGTGACACAGAGAGCACCAGAGGGTCTGATGTAGAATATGGCAGTTTGACTGACGAGGAAAGAAGTATCATTAGACCAAGGAAATGGAACAACTATCCCTGTGATGTGCTCCAAGAGTTTGAGTATGACAGCTCCCAGGACTTTGATTCAGATCGAAGATCACTCAAGCATTCACCACTTATCTGGAGTCAAGGCTTTGGTGGCTCTGCCCATACACCTCAGCCTCTTGGCTGCTGCCCCTGCACCTGCCCCAAACTCTTATCAATTACCTTAGAAGGGGAAAGGAGAAAAAAAAGCATGTGGGCATGTTCAGCTCTAAGGTTCAATTCTGTCCTCTCAAGAATTTAGAGCTACAGAGGAAAAGAATAAATAAATAAATTCCAATCGATTAAATTAACAATAAAAAAGATGAAACATCTAAAATTAAATATTTATTTATTTTTTCTTTTTGTTTCTTTTTCTTTTTTTTAAATTTCTTTATTTAACTTTTAACATTCATTTTCACAAAATTTTGGGTTCCAAATTTTCTCCCCATTTGTCCCCTCCCCCCACCCCAAAATACTGAGCATTCTAATTGCCCCTATCACCCATCTGCCCTCTCTTCTCTCATCCCTCTCTGCCCTTGTCCCCTTCTTTTCTTTTGTCCTGTAGGGCCAAATAACTATCTATACCCCTTTACGTGTATTTCTTATTTTCTAGTAGGAAGAACAGTACTCGACAGTTGTTCCTAAAACTTTGAGTTCCAACTTCTCTTCATCCCTCTTTCCCCACCCATTCCCTTTGGAAGGCAAGCAATTCAATATAGGCCATATCTGTGTAGTTTTGCAAATGACTTCCATAATAGTCATGTTGTGTAAGACTAACTATATTTCCCTCCATCCGATCCTGTCCCCCATTGCTTCTAGTCTCTCTTTGGATCCTGATCCTCCCCATGAGTGTTGACCTCAAATTGCTCCCTCCTCCCAATGCCCTCCCTTCTATCCTCCCCCCAACTCTGCTCTTCTCCCCCACTTTCCTGTATTGTAAGATAGGTTTTCATACCAAAACGAGTGTGCATTATATTCCTTCCTTTAGTTGAATGTGATGAGAGTAAATTTGATGTTTTTCTCTCACCTCCCCTCTTTTTCCCTCCACTAAAAAGTCTTTTGCTTGCCTCTTTTATGAGAGATAATTTGTCCCATTTCATTTCTCCCTTTCTCCTCCCAATATACTTCTCTCTCACTGCTTAAATTCATTTTTTAAAGATATGATCCCATCCTATTCGATTCTCTCTGTGCATTCTGTCTCTGTGTGTGTATGTGTGCATGTGGGTGTGTGAGTGTGTGTGTGTCATCCCACCCAGTACCCAGATACTGAAAAGTTTCAAGAGTTACAAATATTGTCTTTCCACGTAGGAATGTAAACAGTTCAACTTTAGTAAGTCCCTTATGACTTCTCTTTGCTGTTTACCTTTTCATGCTTCTCTTCATTCTTGTGTTTGAAAGTCAAATTTTCTTTTCAGCTCTGATCTTTTCATCAAGAATGCTTGAAAGTCCTCTATTTCTTTGAAAGACCAGTTTTTCCCCTGAAGTATTCTACTCAGTTTTGCTGGGTAGGTGATTCTTGGTTTTAGTCCTAGTTACTTTGACTTCTGGAATGTCATATTCCACACCCTTCTGTCCCTTAATGTAGAAGCTGCTAGATCTTGTGTTATCCTGATTGTATTTCCACAGTACTTGAATTGTTTCTTTCTAGCTGTTTGTAATATTTTCTCCTTGACCTGGGAACTCGGGAATTTGGCCACAGTGTTCCTAGGAGTTTCTCTTTTTGTATCTCTTTCAGGAGGGGATCTGTGGATTCTTTCAATATTTTCATGCCATCTGGTTCTAGAATATCAAGGCAGTTCTCCTTGATAATTTCATGAAAGATAATGTCTAGGCTCTTTTTTTGATCATGGCTTTCAGGTAGACCCATAATTTTTAAATTGTCTCTCCTGGATCTATTTTCCAGGTCAGTTGTTTTTCCACTGAGATATTTCACATTATCTTCCATTTTCTCATTCTTTTGGTTTTGTTTTGTGATTTCTTGGTTTCTCATAACGTCAGCCTCCATCTATTCCATTATAATTTTGAAAGAACTATTTTCTTCAGTGAGCTTTTGAACCTCCTTTTCCATTTGGCTAATTCTGCTTTTGAAAGCATTCTTCTCCTCATTGACTTTTTGACCGTCTTTTGCCAATTGAGTTAGACTATTTTTCAAGGTGTTATTTTCTTCAGCATTTTTTTGGGTCTCCTTTAGCAGGGTGTTTAATTGTTTTTCATGCTTTTCTTGCACGTCTCTCATTTGTCTTCCCAGTTTTTCCTTCACCTCTCTAACTTGATTTTCAAAATCCTTTTTGAGCTCTTCCATAGCCTGAGCCCAATGGGTAGGCTAGGATACAGAAGCCTTGATTTCTATGTCTTTCCCTGATGGTAAGCATTGTTCTACCTCATCAGAAAGGAAGGGAGGAAGTACCTGTTCATGAAGAAAGTAACTTTCTATAGTCTAATTTTTTTTTCCTTTTCTGGGCATTTTCCCACCTAGTGACTTGACTTCTGAATGTCCTCTCCACCCCCACCTCGCCTCCAGATCCACCCAGCCAGCGCTTAGGGTCTGAGATTCAAATGCTGCTTCCCAGCCTCAGCGCTTTGGGCAGGGGCGTGGCTGCTATTCAGTGTGAGATTAAGTTCAGGTGCTCAGGTGGGGGCAGGGTCGCCACAAGTGGCTCAGTTCCCTCAGGGGGTTTATGCGGAGACCTTTAACAATGGATCCAAGCTCCTGTCTGCTCTGGGAGCCCTGGTCTCCTACTGGCTCCACTGCTGCCTCCCGAGGGGGCCTGAGTTATAGAGACAACCCGCTCCCCTCCCGGCAAGCCTAAATGACTCTCTCATTCACCCCCAGAGCCTGTGGGTGGAGGGACCTGCACGGCCGCTGGAGATTCCTTCCCTGACGCCTACTCGGATCTGCTCCCCTCAGTGCCGCGTGGCCAAGGGAGGGCTTGGCTCCACTCTGGGTCTGGGGCAACGAACACAACTTTCGTTGATTTTTCAGGGCTCTCTGGAACAGAAATCTCGTCTGCTCCGTTGTTCTGTGGCTTCTGCAGCTCCAGAATTTCTTGGGAGTTCTTTTTTACAGATATTTTATGGGCTGTGGGTTTGGAGCTAGCGTATGTGAATCTTTCTACTCCGCCATCTTGCCTCCTCCCCCTAAAATTAAATATTAAAAAAAAGCATTTTAATGAAAAATACAACAAAGAAATACGTAAATAACCAGGGAAATAAATAAATTGATCAAAGAAATAAGAGCTCCTTTGCCTCTTAATGGCAGTGCCTCGTACTTGTACCAGAAGAAAATCCACTTTCACCTGACACTTCCAGAAGCTCTTTTCCTTTCCAGAAACTTTAATTTAGCCCTTTGTTGAATCTAAACGATTTTCCCCTCCATTGTGAAGAATTGACTTGCCATGTCAAATGCACAATGTTCCTAAGATTGAATCTTGGTGAGAAAAGGGAAACTTTTGAAGCCAGTAAATAAAGAAAGAGATTTTGGTGATGTGTTTCACGTGGAAAGGTTGGTCTTCAAAAATTCCTATCCTGCTGGTGAAGGTTGGTCCTGCTTCATGCTGCTGAGTAAGACATTTCGGTGGAAGACACTAGTGCAAGAGGAGCCAACACTGCCAGAGGCTTAATTAACAGAATAAACCTTATAGACACACTAATAGAATGCATGCATGTTCAATAAGGTGGTTTTGTGAAAGGAATCCATGCTAGTATTTTCCTTCCATTTCCCATCCTTGGCCGTACTTTGATCCTGCTTGCAGAGCTGGGAGTCCTTTGACATAAATGCCAAGGGAGCCCAGTGTGTATGTCAATTGACGAACTTCCATGAATCTGATAGACTGATTATAGGGAAATCATTCCAGAATACGGAAAGAAAGAAGAAGTAGAGGGGAATTTGGACAAGGTGCCCTTGCAAATAATCCAGGATGTGGCAGACATTTTGGAGAGGAGATAGGACTCAGTGATTCCAGACCCAGAGCTTGCTTCCCCTGCCTGGCCCACAGTCCACATAACAGGCCTGAGAGAAGGGCTCAGGGGATTACCCAGGGATGGAACTCTTGATCCAGAATCTATCAATGCTCACCTCATCCTGTCTGCAGATCTGTAGAGTGTCCAGTGTGGAAGTGTCCCTCAGGACGTGCCTGACAATAAAGATCAATTGGACTGTGTTGTGGCTGAATTTTGGCAAGTCAGTCCTTCACCTCAGGCAAACACCACTGGGAAGTGCAGGTGGGAGATAAGGCAGACTGGGATTTGGGCATCTGTAAAGATTCAGTCAGCAGAAGTGGGAACCTCCCTTCCTCTTCTGAAGATGTAAGGATCTTCATAGCTTTGACATCTGGATATAGTTTCCTCCTCCGGACTTCACAAACAGGCTTTGGATCCAGCACGCCTTTTCCAGAAGTGGACAATTTTGTGGAGTATGGAAAGCGATGGAAAGTATTGTCTGATGTCAAAGACAGACTCCTTTTGCTGCAGTCTCTCCAAGTTATCGTCGGCATGGCCTCTTCGCTCTTCCTTCTCTCCTTGACGTCCTAATAAAGAAAGTAGTCCTGGATTCTTTATTATGTTCCCAGGTGAAGAATAGAAGCTACATGAAAGCTGTGAATGATGCTGATGGCTAAGCTGACTGTGGAAGCAAGTGACTGCACATGACAGTACCTGTGATTTTGCCTTTATTGGAACTCGTGTTGATCAATAAAGAGATGTATGATTACGAAAAGCAATGTAAATCAAGTCTGTCTTCTGTGTTCTCATCTCCAAAAAAAAAAAAAATCATCCCATCAAACCTTAATGATTTCAGAAAAGGATTTCTTCTATCGAAATGCGACTTGGGTGAGAAGATGCAGCAGAGGACTTAGAACACATGGTGTGGCCTAGAGGCTGCTTCTTCTTCAGCCCTGCACTAGAGGACCACTAACGTCCCTTCTGGCCAAACTTTCCACAGTCAGTGGGGCTGTTGTATTCTACTCTATTCAATTCTATCCTTAAATGATAGTGACCTCTGAATGCAAACATGAAGCCAGGGTGGTTAGCTGAAGATGGGAAAATGAAAGGGTTGTTGGGATGAATAGTGAAAAGTCCTTGGTTCTTGATGGTATTGGGGTAGGGGCTCGTGACATCTTCTCTGAATGGACTCCTTTGGGAGTCTTGTAAAGCAGCTGCATCCTTATTTAGGATCAACTTTTTAAATACCTGAAGTTATTACATTCGAAGTCACTGAAACTAAGGTTATATATTTTCTCTACCATCTGAGTGCACGAATGCCCCACAAAGTCCATCTCGAGATGTGCAGTCATGCCTCTGGGTCTCTCCCATTTCTCAAATTCCAGTCTCCTTGGAGATCGCTAACTCTTCCTGGGATCAGGAAAGCTTGCTTCCTGCTGGGGACAATTTTTACTCCTTCGAGAAAATGCCAGGCCGATTTTTTCTTTTTTGGGGTCACAGTTTTGCGAATTTACGAAACTGGAATTGGAGTCAAACACCTGGGCTTCCTTGGCTGTTTCACTGCTTTCTATGTGAGCTACGCTGGGCAAATCACTCTGTCGCCAGAGTCTCAGTATCTTTTTGAATGTGGGGATGGGGGGGCTGTGCAGGTCACCAGCCTCACTTGTCCTCCACAGCCATCTGAATCCAGTGAGCTGGTATACCTCAGGGTGATGGGAAATAAATTTGAATGCACTGGGGGCCTTGGCCTCTTTAGGCCTCAGGGATTTGCAGGGACTCACTTGGGGTGAGGCAGCACCCATTCATTGGATAAGACTGTTTAAGTAGCAGCCAGGGCATGGCCCCTTTCATGAGGCCCAGAAAAAGAAAGACTTCCATCTGGGAGGGAAACAGTCACAGTTACTATTGATAATCACTCTCCAGCCAGGAGGGTCCAGAAGAGCCATTAGGCAGGGTCCCATTGGATTCCCACCTTTCGAGTGCCATGCCTGCGATCTCTGAAGGGCTTTCTAGCTCTAAAGAGACCAGCACATTATGGTTACTACCAAGATTTTTTGGTAGTGGGTGGTCGATTAAATGAACAAAAAAAAAGATAAAACATCTAAATTAAAAATAAATGAAATATTTAAAAAATAAAAATATTTTAATGAAAGATACAGTAAATAAATACGTTAAAAAATGGGTAAATAAATAAATAGCTCAAAGAAATGCAAGCTCCTTTGCCTCTAACAACAGTGTCGCCTACTTGTATCACAAGGAAATCCCCTTTCATCTAACAGTGCCAGAAGCTCTTTTCCTTTCCAGAAACTTTAATTTAGCCCTTTGTTGAATCTCTACGATTTTCCCCTCCATTGTGAAGAATTGACTTGCCATGTCAAATGCACAACGTTCCTCAGATTGAATCTTGGTGAGAAAAGGGAAACTTTGGAAGCCAGTAAATAAAGAAAGAGATTTGGGTAATGTGTCTCACGTGGAAAGGTTGTTCTTCAAAAATTCCTCTCCTGCTGCTGAAAGTGGGTTCTGCTTCATGCTGCTGAGTGAGGCATTCCTGTGGAACACACTAGCGCTAGAGGAGCCAACACTGCCAAAGGCTTGACTGACTGAATACACCTTATAGACACATGAAGAGAATGCATGCGTGTTCAACAAGATGGTTTCGTGAAAGGAATCCATGCTGCTTTTTCCTCCCATTTCCCATCCGTGACCTTAATTTGATCACGCTTGCTGAGCTGGGAGTCCTTTGACAAAAATGCCAAGGGTGCCACGTGTGTATGTCAGTTGATGAACTTCCGTGAATCTGATGCGCGGATTATAGGGAAATCGCTTTGGAACACGGAAAGAAAGAAGAAGTAGAGGAGAATTTGGACAAGGTGCCCTTGCAAATACACCAGGACGTGGCGGGCACTTTGAGGAGGAGAGAGGACTCATTGATTCCAGACCCAGAGCTTGCTTCCCCTGGCCGTCTGGGAATCCAGGTTAAGAAGTCCTGGGTTAATCCAGCCTTTGCCTTGCAGTCAAAAGTATAGTGAGGCTGGTGACCTGCACTTCCACACTGGACGCTGGACTTTTCTTCTTCCTCGTCTCAGTGCTCTCTTCCTTTTCCATCCTCGCAGATTGCCTGATGCCCATGGATCACCCTAACTGATTTAAAGATGATCACATGTGGATGAGACCTCCTCACTGTAAAGCAATCAGGGCTCTGGTGGCCTTCTCTCTGCTCATGGCTTGTCTGCCATGCTTTTGAATAGGCTCATCCCGGGAGCATCCCGTCGCCATCAACTTCAAGACGTTGTCCTCCAAGGACCCTGGTGCCGCCAAATCCGCCCTCTTCTCTGAGTCCTCCATCCTTAGGCGTTTACATGCCAGCATCTAGGTCCTCGTCGGGATCCGCCCCGCGCTTCCGTCTCACCCCAGGCACCGTGGCCGCCACGCTGGCCTCCGAGTTCTTGGCACTCTTCCCCTCCAACTCGAAAGCCATTCGTAGCCATTATGGAACTTTTGGGACCTCCTCACTGCAAAGCTGCTGACCTGGCAAGATGACCGTCGTCCTCTGCTCTCCAAATGCCGGGCCACGTGTGCACAGGGAGAAGCAGCCCTGCCAGGTGTGGCCGCTGCCCCCAGGCCTGACACACACAAGCCAGACTCTGATACTGCCACACACACGTCACAGAGAGGAGGCAAGTCATCATCTGCTCAACAATTCCAACTCTGTGATATCATTCAAGACGATGCTGCTCAGAAATAGACCCTCCCCATTCCCACCACCTGCCCCAAGGGATCTCATCCACATGTGATCATCTCGAAATCAGTAAGGGGGATCCCTGGGAATCAGGCCATCTGTGAGGATGGAAAAGGAAGAGAGCACCGAGATGAGGAAGAAGAAAACTCCAGCGTCCAGTGTGGAACTGCTGGTCACCAGCCTCCCTTGTCCTCCACAGCCATTTGAATCCAGTGAGCTGGTGTTCCTTAGGGTAACAGGAAATGACCTTGGATGCACAGGGAGACCTTGGCCTCTTTAGGCTTCAGGGAACTTGCAAAGACTCACTTAGGGTGAGGGAGCGCCCATTCACTGGATAGCACTGTTTAAGGAGCAGCCTGGGCATGGCCTCTTGAATGAGACCCAGAAAAAAAAGACTTCCGTCTGGGAGGGAAAAAGTCACAGTCACTCTTGATAACCATTCTCAAGCAAGGAGGGCCCAGGAGAGTCCTTAAGCAGGGTCCCACTGGATTCCGAGCTTCAGAGTGCAGTACCTTTAAGATTTGGGGAGAGGAGAGCAGGTACTCACTGAATCTCCCAGGCTCGCAATGCGTTGACCTCTACAAGGAGTGAGCCAGGCCTGGGAATTCTGAAGGGCAGCGTACCTCTAGAGAGACCAGGGAATTATCGTTACTATCAAGGTTGGTTGGTATTGGGTGGCCTCGGGCATGGGCAGGGCCACATGGACATGCTTGTCAACAAACTCTGTGAGCATGATTTAAGTTCAGAATCAAGGGACTGTGGGGTACACCTTGGATTCCTATGCATTTAAGTTTAACTTCATTTTCGCTCCGTGCTGCCTCAGAAACCTCTGAATCTTGCTCAATTTGCGAGGTCACTCACGTAGTCAAGAAGTGCAGTTGAAGATGTGATGCACATCCCATGACTGACATCTACTTAGCATCCACAAACAAATTGACTCAGTCCTTTATGGCTTTTGGCTCTTTCAACATATTTCCCTGTATTCAAATCCTGACAGCCTACATTCTGAAGGCCAGGAAACCTCAAATCCTCCTGGGCCCTTCTTCTGGGTGTCCCATTCCTAGCTTCCTGCCAGATTTGAGACCCCTGGCACTCATTCGGTTTCTCCCCTTCCTCTGCCCTTCACTTCTCTTGCTGAATCCCTTGGAGTTCTCACAACGGTCTGAACACTGCCTGACTGATGGACTTGTCCTCCCCACATCCCTTCATTCAAGTAAAGCTGTGCTCTAATGCTTCTACCCTGCTCTGGGAGTGTCCTTGACATGAACCGTAGACAATCGACCTGGAACAACCTTAGCGACTGTCCCACACAAGCATCCTGTCCCTTTTTTGTGTCCTGGTCCCGTCTGCCTGTCTGGGGAAGTCCATGGACATCACATCCAGTGAAAAATTTTTGAAATTCTTGAAGGCAAAGGAAAGGTTCTTTTAGGTCTTAGTGGAAAGAAAGATGCCTTCCACATCCTGCACTTTCACACACCCCATGACATGCACTTCTGCATCCCGTGGCCTTCTGGGAATCCAGGTTAAGATGTCCTGGGTTAATCCAGCCTTTGCCTTGCAGTCAAAAGTATAGCGAGGCTGTGACAACTGAGCGACTCGCCCACACGAGCTCAGATAGAAAACAGCGAACGGGGTACCATGTACGCTCACCCTTCTGACTCCCAGTCCAGTGGCTGAAATCACCGAAGTGTGACCAAAAATAGATCTGCTTGATATTTTTCCCAAGGAATAAAGATGTATTCCCAGCAAGGAGGGGGCTTTCATGATCAAACGGAGAGTACCTCAGCTCCAAGAATTGTGGCATTTGAGAAATGTTGAAGGATGCAGTGTTATGAATCAACATCACGTGCTAGGCTGGAGAAATGAGATGTTGAGGGACCCTGGTTGCCCCTGCCCCCACAGGACTTCACCTGCTTGGGTAGGTGGAGTCAAGGGCGGGGCTAAGTAGGGGACGCCTCCTTCAAAGGCCTCGACAGCTCTGGGGCAGTATCAGTTGCTGCCAGAGCTCTAGCGCAAGAGCTCCCTTTCTCTGTGCGGTGCTAAGGGGAAGCTTTGACAAGGTAGGAATCAGAATCCTTCGAACATGGACTCAAGAGACGTACTTGAAAATCTGAAGGAAGAGCTCACTTGCTCGATGTGCCTGGGCTACTTCACTGACCCAGTGACTCTCCAAGGTGGCCAGAGCTTTTGGACAGTGTGTCTTCTGCAGGCCAGGGAGGGAGCCAACGAATGCGTGACTTGTCCGCAGTGCCGAGGGCTTAAGGAAGTTAGCGAGTTGGGGAGCAAGAACAACCTGCAAAATCTGTCCCTCGCTAGGCAAACGCTCAGACATTATTTGCGGCAGAGCATGGTGAGTGTGACTAGCTGTGATCAAGAGGGGGAAAAAGAAAAGTTCTGTGAGGAAGAGCAGAGCGTCTTCACTGATTCCTGTTTATTCCCCCCAGAACACAAGGATCACCTAATGCTTCCTTTGGAAACAGCCGCTGGCAAGAGCAAGGACAAGCCCCAGGAGGCTCTCACTGCCTTAGCGAACAAAGGAGAGGAGTTGGAAAGGGCTTTGGGCCAAGTGAGAGAAAGAGAGACCCTCCTTCAGCAGGATGAGGACATGGGGAAGCACTTCATTCTTTCTGAACGTGGGAAAATACTCCAGTTCCCAAAGGATGAAGAATATCCATATTTGCAAAGACTGAAGGAGGAATACAGACACAATGGTGTCCAGCTGAAGGAGAGCGAGGCCAAGCTGCCCCAAAAGATCCATGATGGCCACGAATGGCTTTCGAGTTGGAGGGGAAGAGTGCCAAGGACTCGGAGGGGACATGCGTAGGTGCCACAATCTCACACCAATTCCTGAGAACTAGGGAGTTTGTTTTATGATAATCGCTGAGGCAGGAAAAAACAATATGGATCAAAGATGCCTTGGGGCTGTTGTTGATTACTGAATGTTCTCTGAAGAACTGTGTATTTTCCCAGATAGTAAACTTTCTACAGACGTGTGAAGGTCTGGTGTTCTTAAATAACTGAAGCACTCAATAAACTCTGGCTGTTGTAATCTTCAGTCTGCCTAGCCCATTTCACGACCGTCACCTCGGATCAGTCAGCTGCTGGCAGTGATCCATCTCTAATTCACTCCAATAGGAATAATGGTGAACCCTGACACGAATCAGAGTGCCACATTCATGTTCATTATCCTAGGATTCTCTGAGCACCCAGAGCTCCAGATACCCCCTTTTTACTATTCCTCATCATCTATGCAGTCATTGCAGTGGGGAATGTGGGCATGGTTGTGGTCACTAAGGTCAGTCCCAAACTCCACACTCCCACGTACTTTTTCCTCAAGCAGTTGTCATTTGTGGATTTCTATCATTCCACCACAATTACACCAAAACTACTAGAAAACTTAGAGAAGACAGAAGCATCTCCATCAAAGGCTACAACTCACAGTTTTCCATTGGCATTTTCTGTGTGATAACAGAGATGTTCGTATTGGCAGTAATTGCCCATGACTGCTTTGTTGCTATATGTTATCCTTTCCAGTATACAATTTTCATGTCCAAAAATTTCTGTGCCCTGCTCGTGATTGTGGCATATTCGTGGGGCATAATTTCTTCTATTGTACTCGCCTACTCACTTCTTGTACTGTCATTTTGTGAGACCCAAATCATTACTAACTTTGTATGTGAATATTCTGTTTTTCTCTCTGCTTCCTCCTCTGATAAAAGTTTCAATGAGAAAATGCATTTTATCTTCACAAATCTCAGTGCATTTTGCACCCTTGTCATTATTCTTACATCCTGTCTTTTCATTTTTGTCACAATCCTCAAAATGCATTCAGCCAACGGTAGATGTAAAGCTTTCTCCACTTGTGCCTCCCACTTGACAGCTGTTATGATCTTCTGTGGGACCATCATCTCTCTCTATTGTATTCCCAATTTCAAAAACTCATGACTTGTAGTTAAAGTGGTACTGTTTTCTATCTGTTATTGATTCATATGTTAAACCCTTTCATATACAGTTTAAGGAACAATGAAGTGAAGGAAATCTTCAGGAAAATAATGGATCTCAAAATCGTTTCTCATTAAGATCTTTTTTTTTTTTTTTTGTAAATTCTATGACTGCCTTCTAAGCTATTCTGATGGAATTTATAGTGATTTTTAATTAATTCTCTGAGTCCTCTTCAGTCACTCCCTTCTCTGGTGCTCATTCCTTCAGTTTCTACAATAATCTGAAAGGAAGTCAGAAAAGTAATAGGCAATTGAACAAGTGATGTTTGAAATGAGAAAAACACTAGCAGAAAATCATTATAATATACTTAATGAGTAGCATCCACCTCAGAACCTTTCGTTAAAACTCCTTGACAATTCATTGTAAAAATAAATCTAATCCTACAAGAGTGAAAACCAATTTTCTTTTTTTCTTCAACATTTATGTTTCCACTACTTCACATATAAGACCGGAACAATAATGTATAGTGTGAGCTAGTGGGTAAAGAATATGGCTTTTGGAGAACAGCCAGACAGCAATACCTTGACGAGTAACCATATTCAGTTTTGGAGGATACCCACACATGGACTACCTCTATTAATAGAATTCTTATAAATCCACATTTAACCCTACAAAGGGCTTTGTGTAGTTCTTGCATGACAGGGCAGGCTCGATAAATGTTGATTTATTCATTGATTTTTAGTGTGGCGACAAAGATTCCTGGCTCTCCGTTGTTTCAACATGAGCAACTCTGTCATAAAAGTTGGCTTCCAATTTATTTCTATTTTGATTTACTGCAAACAAAACAAGCATTTCTGTAACATAGTATGATAAAAAGATGATTGTAAAGGAAACTGAAAATCTATTGTGTACAATTTCTTATTCTTTTAAAACATATGTTCAATTACCATGTATTTTTCCTTTTTCCCTCTGCACCCCTCCCATAGAGATCGCTGCCATTTCATATATATGTATTCATACATATATATGACACATATGACACATATATCTGTTTACACACATATGCATATATGTACTTATATTGGTATGAATATATATTTGTGTATATACAAAATAATTCTATAGGTACTTCAGTTCATCAGTTCTTCCTCTGGATGTAGATAGTGTCTTACTTCATATGTTCTTTGCAGTTCATTTCATTATTTATAATAATCAAAATGATTTAGTCCCTTAATGTTCTTATTAAAGCAATATTGCTTTTAATGAATACATTTTTTTTTGGTTCTGCTCATTTCACTTCTGGTTATTTTACTCAAGTCTTTATATGGTAAAACTGCAAATTCATCAACCTCAGGTTGTTCTCCAGAGTTAAAAAAGTTCACTGGTGTTGAGCTGACCTGTGTGAAAAAGCTAAGAACAGGTTTTTTTTTAAATCTTTTTGTTTTGTGTTTCCTTGATCAGCCCTGGGATTAGCTTGTTAAGTGTGGGGGAGGGGTGGTCTGGTCAAGAGAGATCTCCTCAGCTGAGCTGAGGCAAAGGCAAGCCACGAGTTGGTGACCCCCCTGTCCTATTGTCTTCCAGTTTCCCCTGGAATTCTAAGGCATGCCTGGATCCTAGTGAGAGTTTCCATCCCTCCTGGGGCTCCTGTCCTAGCTCTGAGGCTCACCTGGGGCCTAGTGTGAGTAGCACCACCCTGGGGTCACTCTCCTTCCGGTTTGCCTCTGCCACAGTAGGAGGAATCCCCCTTAGCTATTTTCCTAGCCTCAGGTGTTATGAGACTATTTGCCCCCCTCTGCTGTTCCCATTGATCTAGAATTTTTCTGAGGAAGTATTTTATGGTTCTTTTGAGCTCATCAAGGGGGAAGGAAAGAGCATTTACTGATCAGTCCGCCATCCTGTCTCCGAGAAGTTCAAGTAGGTGACTTACAGGCATTTAACCTGCGGGCTGAAAGTCTCGGGAACTGCTGTGGCTGATATCTGGGACTCACCGACTGTCACTGGGCTCTGTTTATCTCTCGACCTGGGCTGCTGCTCCGCCGTTCTGCCTGATGTTGTCTCAGGTCTCTCCAGAAACATTTATTAAGATGAGACCTAAAGAAGGCAATTAATAAATAAAGTCAAGCCTTCTTCCAAGGCCGTGAGTGTAAATATTGCATTATATGATAATTTGTATGTAATTATGCATTTTGTAATTTTATGGGAAGTCTCTGTTAATATTTGTGAAGGAATCGCAACTGCAAGTCCAGTAAAATTTCTGGAAAATTTTGTTCTCTGAAAATGATATAGCAGAGACCTTTTTTGTTCTTGAATTGCTTCTTTTTATGCCATATATTTAGGGTCAGTAGAGTCTGTAAGGTTTGCATCCCAAAGGACTTGGAGGCAAATATAAGATTCTCATCATAAGTGCAATGCTAAGGTTTCAGGTACAGAATAGAAAATGTTTTTGACTTTGAGCTTTGCTGTAAAATGGAGAGAATGCCATTCTCCTTCTTCAGTCAGTGAATAAGTCTGTGATTTTCTATTAATAATGAATACCAGTGGATTAATTCTGAGCTTTCTAATGAGGAAGGGAGGGATCTAATCATGAAATTAGCATGTTAAAAGATATACTATCTCTACCACGGATTCAGGAAGTTAAGGTCCCAGGAGAATTTTTGTTCTAGTTAGAAGATATTCTTGGCAATTTCCTCTCACACAATATTTTTTTTCTGCTCTATTGATTTTAAATTTCACATAATTTTTAAAACTTTCCAAAAAGAAAAATCAAAAAGAAACTTCAAAAAATCGAAGTTAGAGGCCTATCATAGATCACCATCGTCATCATCATCATCACAATCATCGTTGCTATTCATTTTTAATCACCTTTCTTGTGCAGGCAACCTAATATTCAAGGATATAAAGAGGGATCAACCAGAGTCTCTTTGCACAAAAACTTCTTAGTGCATGGGAAGATGAGACTGGTACATACAAGGACCAAGACTAATACCATGTAATTTATGTTAAAGGTCCATTGGTAGTTACAATCAAGGATACAGAAATTGAGAGGAGTGAAGAATGCCTATGGATGTGGAGATTAGTATTGTCAGCAGAAAGTTAACTTGGGCCAATATACGTGAAAGGCTCAACCAAATTCTGTAGGGATCAAAAGCAAAGGTGTCACATACTTTCGGGGAAATGGTATGTACACGGGCATGAAGGCAGGAATATTATCCTCAGACAATGGTGAGCAGACAATTTTACAGAAACTGTGGCTTCACATAGGAAAATTGTTGGGAGATTAGGTTAGAATGGATCCAAATTCTATGTCTGGCAAAAATAAAATGAAAAATTCGTAGTGGAATTAGTAAAGAGTACAAGAGAGGAATCATAGTAGGATCTATATGTTGGTAGATTAAGGACAATATAAGGTTTTTTAAGGACAACCTTGATTCTTGTTCTGACTGTGAAACATCCTCACTGAGTAAAAATGCGCAAAAAACTGAGTTGAAGTCTCTGCTACTAAGGAACTATCTGAGCCTGTAAGTTGCAAAAGTTATCTGGAACTTTATCATTGGAGGTGGTTTACATGTTTGAAACTCTTATAATGATGGAATCAAAGATCTAGATCAAGCACAAAAATTGATCAATTAATAAAAACACCTAAGAAACATATTCTTTGACCCTAAGTTATCAATAGACTATAATTTGAAAATAACTTTTAGAGTTCTCTTCAAGGTTTTTAAGAGTAACATGCAATTATGAAAGCTAAACCAACACAATAAAACAATAGTTTGGTTTGATTTAGATACATCAATGCATTATAGGACTTTAATGCCATCAGAATGGATGAGTATGAGGGACACAATAAATCCTGACATGAGACGTGGATAGGAATGGGAGAATCATGTCTGTCTTGAATGGAATATTATAGAACCAGGCGTAGTGGGATGGAAGTTACAAAGATAGAAATTTAGACTTGAGGTCAGGGAGATTTTCTAAATAATTGAGGGTTATTAAAAGTGGAACCAAATAAATCATTATAGTTCTGTATCTCTTTCTTAATATTTATTTTCAGCAATTCTGTGTATCTTATTTCGACATGTAGAAAGACTAAATTATCGACACTAAAGGGTTTATATTCCATGTCAAGGAGGTGGACATCTACACACAAAATTCCATGCAATTAGTAAAAACAAAAGTGTCTAACGTGTCTTAAAATTGTCTTATACCTTTGAGAGGATGTATAGAGATGGTCAGTGGACAGAGAATGGTCAAGATATGCTTTAAAATGGAGAGATTTGCTCAATAGTTAAGGAACACTTAATATGTCTACAATTAGAAAAACGTAAAGAAATCACTGAGGTAAGGCCTATGTTGAGAGCAAAGGTGTGTCACCAAGAATATACATTGTGTTGATGGCATATAGAATACACACTTTGGGTGGAAATTATGCTAGCAAAAGAGATACAATTGGGAAGGAAAATCAGAGCTCACGAGATTAAATTTACGTAAGAACTGGAATGACAGACTAAGTTTGTTTAATAATCTACTTGGCTTTGATAGTAATTTGAAACAGAAATATTTCCATTTTCCCATTGATCAGTTTGAAGATGTGAGGCAGTGAAGTGAAAAAAGTGTCAGATATGGACACATACAAAGTCTTTCAGAATCAAAACTCTGCTATTTAGTGCCTGTATGATCTTGAACAAATCATTTAACCTCTTAGTGCATTAGTCTCCTCTTCCATAAAATGAGGGACTGGACAAGATGGTCGATAAATCTTCAAGGCCCAAAGTTATGATAATGTAACATAAGCATATATGAATATGCTAGAATCACTGAACCTACAAATCAATTGAAAACATGAGAAAGGAAGAAAAGAGATGGGCAAGATAGAAAAAGTACCTGAACAATTGCATAGGTAAGTACAGAGACACTTAAATTTTTTTTATGAAAGTCTAGTATTGGACTACCCATCTTTTATTTTAGATTGGTTATTTCTTAACTATTCTGTGTGTGTGTATCCGTGTGTATTTACACACATATATACTTGACAAAATATTTACATATATGGATATGCATGTAAAACATGTATGCCTTCATGCACACACATACATACACACATGAATAATATATCCAGGAAGAACAGTGTTGTAGAGTGAAGGTAATGAGTGAGAAGGATCTTTGTCCTAGTTCTAACTCTGAAGATTTTAATAGGGAATGTTTGAACTGAGTGAACTTGGAGAAGTCATTTAGCCACCTTGTGTCTCAGGCAAAAAGACTGAGGAAAAAATGACTGAACAATAAAGGGCACATAGGTGGCCCAGTAGATAGAACACTGGCCTGAAGTTGGGAAGGTTTGAATTTAAATCCAGCCTAGATACTTACCAGTATTGTGACCCTGGGCAAGTCACTTCACCGTATTTGCTTTAGTTCCTAATCCATAGAATGTGCTGGAGAAAGAAATCCCGCACTATACAAGTCTCTTGGCCAAGCACTGAAATGAGAAATCATTCTTTACATATGAATGTACTGAGGAATCATACATATATGAATTAGGTGAAGACATTTCAAAGAGCACGAGGACATATGCTTTGTGATAGTTAGGAGATGCATTTGTTGTCTGTTATAGAAGGTCAGGAAATCATACAACTATTTGAAAAATAAGCAAATGACAGTCCATTATGAATTATGTACCGCCATTTTTTACCGCAGCATTAGAATAAAAAGGAGATAATTAAGGAGAAATATTCTAAAGGACAAGCTATGGTTCAATTAAGAAAAGAAGTATAAATGGAATAAGTTAAAATTTGTGCACTTCATGAACGAAGAGAGGGGAAAAAATTGGAGGGGATGGAAGCAAAACATAGAAATATTTTGAAGTGGGAGAGACTGGCCTGGAAAATGGAACGATGTTATTCCTGGATAAAAAGTGACATTTGCATAAGCCATACATCTGTATATGCGTATTGGGAATTTTCAGTTTTCAGACCACATATTCTCTCATTACAATCACTTCTGTACACTAATAGAACTGAAGAATGTTCTTCTATAAGGCTTCCACAAAAAGAAAAATCCAAGTCAAATTGCTGACTTTCATCTCATCTGTCCTGACCCGTTTCCCAGTCCACACTTGAACCTCATGACTAACAAAGATCAAAACAATCAAAGCAACTAGGTCTCTACAACCTTTGTTCTTTCTCTCTCTGTCTCTCTCTCTCCTTTTTTTATATTTTATTTTGTCTTTTTCAATTGTTATTTCTTGCTTAGAATATTATTATTACATTACTGCTTTCTTTAAAGGGATAGTATAAGTACTCCCTGGCAAAAAAAAAAAAAAAAGATAATGAAACAAACGCCTAAAATATCCCATTTTAGGCTTTCTCTACATTTTCCTATTCGCTTCATGAGGGATTTCTTTCCTCCCATTACAGCCTCTAGCTATCCAGGAACAACTTTCAGGAGGTTGTATCTAGGATTTGGCTAATAGAGGTCTTCCCTCTTCATCTGGGGATTTTTAAACTGTACTTAGAAAGAGTGTAAAGGACCATAAGGTTTAAGTCCATAGTCAAGGAAATAACTACAAAACAAACACTATATAATGTTAGAAATGAAAATGTATTTAAGTGTTTTCTAGTACAACCTCTGATTTTACAGTGTAGTCAAGAGATATATTGGCTTAGATCTAAGGAGACCTCAGTTCAAATCTGATCTCAAGATATTACTAGTTGTGTAACGTTGGGCATGTCATATTTAACCCCGTTTGCATCAGTTTCTCAATTTGTATAATTGGGACAACAATAGCATCTACTTCTCCAGCTTATTCTGATAATGCATGGAAATTATCACAAGAGCTGACACACAAAAAATGCTCTGTAAATGTTAGTTATTATCATTGCTATCGTTGCTATGAAACTCAAGCAAAAGAGGTGAAGTGATTGATGGACTATTACACAGTCTTTAAGGCATACACTTGGGATCAAGTCCATTTTAAACAAATAATGACTAACAATAATATAGCACTGACTGTCTGTCAGGCATTACCAATGATACTTTAAAATATTTTCTCATTTGTTCCTCATGAAAACCCTTCGGAGGTAGGTGCTGTTATTTTCTCCATTTTAAATATGAGCAAACTGAGGCAAACAGAGGTTAAATAATTTTCTCTGGTTCAAATAGCCAGTAAGTGTCTGAAGCTGGATTTGAATTCAGGTCTTCCTGACTGCATACCTAAGACTTAGCTGCCTCTATGTCATACTATTGCTAAAAATGAATTTTTATATTAATGGACACATTACTTCAATTGTGTTGCTCTATCAGGAAAACTACTAACATATGTTCTTTATAAAAATCCTTCACCAGATTCCTGCTTCTGAAATTTTCCGAAAGAATATGTTCAACTTTTGCTATTATAGAAAGGCATTTCTTTAACTGTTAGCTTGTCTTGTTACAACTGTGCTTACAAGAAAAGAGTAGAAAACTAGTTTAGGGGTTATGAATTATAAAACTTTTAAAATATTTAAAACCTTATTTTGTGAAAGAGAAATGAGACTTCTTTTGCTGGATTCTAGGAAACTGAATGAAACCCAGTGGGCACTAGTGATATTCAACATGATATTCAACATTCAACATGGCCCAATAAACACCAAAAGTGAAGGGCAGCCAAGCCATATTAAAACTTTCATTTTGAAGTGGAAAGAAGTGAAATAGGCTGCCTGAGGAGTTAGTGGGTTCTCTTTCA
Source organism: Notamacropus eugenii (assembly GCF_028372415.1). Lineage (NCBI taxonomy): Eukaryota > Metazoa > Chordata > Mammalia > Diprotodontia > Macropodidae > Notamacropus > Notamacropus eugenii. The sequence continues at coordinate 2,082,051 of NC_092879.1, read as the reverse complement.
TTTAATGTTTCTAGATCAGCTGTATTTTCTAGAATAGACATTTATGAAAGTAAAGAATATACAAGATTGTACAAATTTTCAGTTACCTATATACTCAGACCTTTATGTCCTCTTTCCTTTGGCTTCTTTCATAATGCATGATTTTCTCTCAAGCTGAATTGCTGAATTTGAAAATAACTGCTAACTTTGAAAATGATGCTATTACAATTCCCATAATTACAGTAGTAAACTTTAGTCCACAAGTCACCTCTTATCCTCTGTTCCTCAATTTCATGTAAGCCTTGCTTCTCATGGGCCCTGTCTAATTATCTTCAACAGGAGTCATGGTGAGCCCTGTCAAGAATCAGAATATTGCGGTCATCTTCATCCTCTTAGGATTCTCTGATTACTCAGAGCTCCAAGTGCCCCTCTTTATACTTTTTCCTCATCATCTATGAAGTCATTGTAGTTGGGAATTTGGGTATGAGGTCAACTCCAAACACCACACCCCCATGTACTTTTTCCTTAAGTACTTCTCCTTTGTGGATTTCTGCTACTCCACTATTGTTACACCAAAACTACTAGAAAACTTATTTGTAGAAGACAGAAGCATCTCCATGAAGTGCTGCATCACACAGTTCTCCACTTGTGCCACCTGTGTGATAACAGAGGTGGTCATGTCGTCAGAGATGGTTTGTATTTTTCTGCTTTGTTGCTATATGCTATCCTTTAGTGTATACAGTTTCCATGTCCCCAAAACGCTGTGCCCTGCTAGTGACACTGACATATTCTTAGGGCATAATTTCATCTATTGTACTCACGTACTAACTTCTTGTACTGTCATTTTGTGAGCAAATTCATTAATAGCTTCGTATATGAATATTCTGTCTTCTTATCTGCTTCCTGCTCTGATAAATACTTCAGTGAGAAAATACTTTTTCTGTTTACAAATCTTAATGCACCTTGCACCCTCATCATTTTCCTTACATCCTATCTTTTTATTTTTGTCCCAATCCTCAAAATGTATTTAGATAGTGGAAAATACAAAACTTTCTCCAACTGTGCCTCCCAATTGACAGGTGTTACCATTTTCTATGGGACCATTCTCTTCCTCTACTGCATTCACAATTCTCAAAATTCAGGGCATATGGTAAAAGTGTGATCTATTTTTTATAATTAGGTGACTCCTATGCTAAATCCCTTAATATAGAGGCTAAGGAACAATGATGTGAAGGAAACCTTGAGGAAATTAATGGATCTCAAAATCATTCTCAAATATAAGATCATTTCTTTGGATTCTATCACTACTGGCTAAGCTGTTCTGATTCATGATGATTTCCAATTAATTTTCCGAGTTCTATTCAGTTATTACTTTCTCAGATCATCACCTTTCAGTTTCTACTGCCATCTGAGAAGTAGTCATGAATACTTTTAGGTACACATGAAAGGATATTTGAAATGAGAAAAATCACTGCCAGAAAACCATTATAATATGCTCCATAATGTAGCATCAACCTCAGAACCTTTCATTAAATCACCTTGACAATTTATTGTAAAAATAAATGTAATTCTATAAGAGTGAATAATCATTTTCTTTTTTCTTCAGTCTTCATGTTTCCAATATTCACAGATAAGAACAGAACAATAATCTATAGTGTGAGTTGGGGGGGAGCACATGACTTTTGAAAGCCTGCGAAACACACACACTTTGATGGCAACTTTACTGAGTTTTGGAGTTTACCCATATCTGGAGTACCTGTATTAACAGAATTCTTATTAAGCCACATTTAACCCTACAAAAGGTGTTGTACAAATCTTGTAACATAATGAAGGCTTAATAAATGCTGGTTTATTGATTCATTTTTAGTGTGGAGACAAAGATTCCTGGCTCTCTTCTCTTTCAACATGAGCAACTCTATCATAGAAGTTGGTTTCCAATTTATTTCTATTTTGATTTAATGCAATGAAACAAGCATTTCCATAACTTAGTGTAATAAAAAGATGATTACACAGGAAAATGGAAATCTATTATGTACAATTTTTTATTCCTTTTAAATATATATCCAATTACAATGCATTTTTTTACATTTTCCCCTCTACTCCCTTCCCTAGAGATGACTGCCATTAGATACAGATAGGTATAAATGTCTGTATTTGCTTACACACATGAACACAAACACACAAACATACGCAGACACGCATATATTTGTATATATTTGTGTATATGTAAAGTCATTGTATATGTACTTCTATTCATCAATTCTTCCTCTGTGTGTGTATTGTTCCTTCATATATTCTTTGCAGTTAATTTGATTATGTATAAAAATCAAAATGATTTAGTCACTTATTATTGTTATTAATACGATATTACTGTTCCCAAATACAGCATTCTCTTCCTTCTACTCATTTCACTTTCGATTATTTTACTCCAGTCTATGAATGGTAGAACTGAAAATTCATCAACGTCAGTTTCTTCTCCAGAATTAGAGTCCACTGCAAGACCAAAGTCAAGAAGACTGATGATGATATAGGATCTATTGGAACATCTTGGCTCAGTGATGAGAATAATTTTAAAGCAATTGATAAATGTTCGATACCAGTCAACAGTAATGTTGAAAATAGGAAAAAAGAATGAATTTAGAAAATATGTATGCAAGAACTCATGTTATGAAATATAAGGTTCCTTGTTTTGAAGGTTTATGTAGAAAACATATAAGAGAAAGAGATTTTAGAACACCTAATTTCAGCTTCCATTAGATACCACTTCACTAGTTTACTGTATATGAGATAATTTTAAAATTACAACATACCTCTACTTGAATGGGTGAATCCTATAGTCTTTCTGCTAGCACTACCTAAAAAGAGTATAATTATCATTTCTCAATATCTCCTCATGGGAAGGCATAAATAAGTAGGAGAGATCTAAACAAATGCTGGAGCTGGAGAACCCACAGAATGACAGAGTGAAGCAAATCTCCATCTCAAGAAAGCCTAGAAGATCGCTGGAACATGTCTTCTACGCCACGCTGGGAGAAGAGCACAGTCCAGTGTGGGTCATGTTGGCATAAAAGGGACCTGAGAAGGCTTTGGGGGGATTGAATCTCGGGCACCTGCGGCAGTTTCCAGAATTCAGGCCCCCAAAATGCCGAGGACAAAAATAAAAAGTCAGTGGAAAAAAACCTATGAAAGAGTAGAACGGTCAGGCCTCAACCCTAGGGCAGCTGAGGGCATGGAAGAGCCTGTGTAAGAGGAGACCAAGAAGCAGCAGCAGGGGTAGCAGGCAGAAACAATGACTGTTTCTGGAGCTCTAGAAGCACAGACTGTGCATCTAGCTGCCGACAGTACACCTCTTACTCCCACTATAGGTAGAAAACTACCTTGAAGAAGAGCTCAAAAGTCAGTAAATAGTTGGGGAATGAGCAAAATACAGAAAAAGAATGAGACTACATAATATTACTTTGGTGACAAGGAAGAGCAGAGTATTCAAACAGAAGACAAGAAAGTCACAGCTCCTACATCCAAAGATGCCAAGAAAAATCAAAATTGGTCTCAAGACTTTGAGAGCTCAAAAAGGATTTTAAAAAGCGAATAAGAGAAGTAGAGCAAAAATTGGTAAGAGAAATGAGAGTAATACAGGAAAATCATGGAAAACATGTCAACTACTCGGTAAAGGAGGCCCCCAAAATGATGAAGAACATAACACTTTAAAAATTAGACTAATCCAAATGGCAAAAGAGATCCAAAAAGACATTGAGGAAAAGAATCCCCTAAAAGGTCAGAATTGGCCACATGGAAAAGGAGGTCCAAAAGCTCACTGAAGAAAATTCCTTAAAGATTAAAATGGAACATATGGGAGGTAATGGCTTCATGAAAAATCAAGAAATTATAAAACAAAGCCAAAGGAATGAAAAAAAATAGCAGACAATGAAAAATATCTCAATGGTAAAGCAACTGACCTGGAAAATACATGCAGGAGAGACAATTCAAAAATTATTGGACCACCTGAAAGTCATGATAAAAAAGAACCTAGACATCATTTTCCAAGAAATTATCAAGGAAAATTGCTCTTATGATGTAGAACCAGAGGGTAAAATAAATATTGAAAGAATCCGCTGATTGCGTCCTGAAAGATATCACAAAAAGGAAAATAACTAGGAATATTTTAGCCAAATTCCAGAGCAACCAGGTCAAGGAAAAAATCTTGCAGGCAGGGAGAAAGGAACAATCCGTGTATTATGGAAACACAATCAGCATGACACAAGATCTAGCAGTTTCCACAGTAAGGGATCTAAAGACTTGGAATATAATATTCTAAAGGTTAAAGGAGCAAAGATGAAAACCAAGAATCACCTACCCAGTAAAAGTGAGTGTAACACTTCAGAGGAGAAAAAATGGTCCATCAATGAAACAGAGGTCTTTCAAGCATTCTTTTTGAAACTAACAGAGTTGAATAGAAAATCTGACTTTCTAACACAAGAATGAAGAGAAGCATGAAAAGGTAAAGAGAAATAATAAGGGACTTACTAAAGTTGAACTGTTTACATTCCGATATGGAAATATCATATTTTAACTCCTGAGACTTTTCTCAGTATTAGGGTAGTTGGAAGGATTTTATACATATAGACAGAGGGAAAAGGGTGAGTTGAATAGATAAAGATGATATCCAAAAAATAAAATTAAGGGGTGAGAGAAGAATATAATGGAAGGAGAAAGGGGGAAATAGAATGGGGCTACTTATCTTACCTAAAAGAGGCAAAAGAAAGCTTTTTTAACGGAGGGACAGAGAGGGGATATGAGAGGGAAAGAGTGAACGTTAACCTCATTGCATTTGAATTAAGGAGAGAATAACATGCACACCCAATTTTGTATGAAAATCTATATTATACTTCAGGAAAGTGGGGAGAAGGGGATGAGAGGGAGTGGGGGATGACAGAAGAAAAGGTAGATGAGAGGAGGGGATAATTAGAAGTAAACACTTTTGAGGACAGATAGGGTCAAAAGAGAGAATAGAATAAATGGAGTCCAGGATAGGATGAAGTGAAATATAGTTGGTCTTTCAAAATATGACTGTTATGGAAGTATTTTGCACAACTACACATGATTAACCTATATTGAATTACTTGTCTTCTCAGTGGGGATAGGTGGGAAGAGAGGAAAGGAGAGCAGTTGGAACTCAAAGTTTTAAAAACGAATGTTAAAAATTGGTTTTACCCCCAACTAGGAAATGAGATATACAGGCAATGAGATATAGAAATCTATCTTGCCATTTAAGAAAATAGAGGGAATAGGGATAAGAGAAGATAGGGATGTGATAGGATGGAGAGCAGATTGAGGAAAGTGGTAATCAGAATCCATGCTGTCTTGGGATGGGTAGAGGGACAAAATTTGGAACTCAAAATCTTGTGGAAGTGTCAGTTGAAAACTAGTACTAAATATTTCTTTTAAAAAAGAATAAAATTGAAGTACAAAAAAGTAGGAGAAAGTGCACAGAAGTGTGATCTATATGAAGAACAACCTCTAATTCTTTTCTTTTTGCCCTTAAGATTATATTTATTTATTTTTAGTTTTCACTTCCATGAGATTTTGTGTTTTACATTGACTCCCCTTGTCCTGCCCCCTCCTCAAGATTTCGTAGGATCAGATGTAGGCTCTACTTATGCACCCATATTAAGCATATCTGGTCACTGGTATCAGATGGCTCTGGAGGAGAAGTTAGACTGATGACCTGCACAGCCCTCCCTCACTCAAAACGAAGTCAAGTGCAAGTCATGTCATCATTTCTCTAATGACATGATCTTCTTTGGCAATGAAGGACGAACACAATCATGTGAGTAGATGCAGCTGGCTGAATGGGGACTCACCTAACTGGGTAATTCAACTCTCCTCTCCTACCTACCTCCCTTCCTTCTCTTCTCCAAAGGACGGTAAATTTGGATGGTCAAAGATGCCCAGTTGACCTGGGTATTACTGGTCTCTTCCCTTCCCATTCCTTTCCTTCCTTTCCCCGTCCTGTCAGGCTGGTGACCTGAACAGCCCTCCCTCATTCAAAACAAGTTAAGTGCAAGTCATGTCATCATTTCTCTGATGGCATGATCTTTTTTGCAAAGAAGGACCAACACAATTTTCACGTTAGTAGTCATGCAAAGATTTAGAACCAAAGGGAAGAACCACAACAAAGAAGAAAATATCGAGAGAGACAGAGAGAGAGAGAGAGAGAGAGAGAGAGAGAGAGAGAGAGAGAGAGAGAGAGAGAGAGATGGAGACAGAGACAGAGAGAGACAGACAGAGACAGACAGAGAGAAAGAGAGACAGAGACAGAAAGAGAGAGAGAGATCAAATAGTATGCTTCCATCTGTATTCAAATTCTACAGTTTTTTTCTTTAGACGTGAACAATATTTTTCAGCATGAGTCTTTTGGAGTTGTCATATGTCCTTGCATTGTTGAGAAGGGCTAATTCTATCAATATCAATCATCACACATTGTGGCTGTTGCTGTGTAAAATGTTCTACTGATTCTTCTCGTTTTACTCAGCATCAATTCATGCAAGGCTCTCCGGGTTTTCCTGAAGTCCACCTGTTTATCATTTCTTATAAAACAATAGTTGTCCATTAGGTTCATATACCACAACTTGTTCAGTCATTCCCCAAATTGATGGGCATGCATTCAATTTCCATTTTTTTTTTTTTGCCACAACAGAAACAGCGGTTATAAATATTTTTTTGTACATGTGGGCTCCTTTCCCATTTTTATGATCTATTTGATGTAGAGCCCTAGAAGTGGTATTGCTGGGTGAAAGTGCGTGCATAGTTTCATAGACCTTTGGCCATGGTTCCAAATTGCTCCCCAAAGTTGGATCAGTTCAAAAGTGCACCAATAATGCATTAGTTTTCCAATTTTCTCACATCCTCTCCAACATTCATCATTTTCCTCTTTTGTAATGTTCGCCAATCTGATAGGTTTGATGTGGTACCTCAAAATTGTTTTGATTTGCATTTCTCTAATCAATAGTGATTTAGAGCATTTTTTTCATAACTATATCTACGTATATATATATATATATACATATAAATCTACTTATCTGTCTATCTATCTATCTATGTATCTCTCTATCTCTATCTATCTATGTATCTCTCTCGATCTCTTTAATTGCTTCCTCTGAAAACTGCCTGTTCATATCCTTTGACCATTTATCCATTGGGGAATGAATGTATTCTTATAAATTCACCTTAGTTCCCTATATATTTTAGAAATGAGGCCTTTGTCAGAGACACTAGTTGCAAAAATTCCTTCCCAGTTTTCTCCTTCCCTTCTAATCCTGTTCGCATTGGGTTTTTTGTGCAATGGGAGAAGGAATTTAATTATTACTGAAGCTGCATAACTATAGGGAACCTCTAGGTCTCGAAAAGGGAGACGATGAGAAATACAGAGAGACGGAGACAGACAAAGACAGAAAGAGGCAGATAGAGATAGAGAAACACAGTCACTGAGAAAGAAGAGATAGAGACACAGAGAGACAGAGACAGAACCATCTCATCTTCTCAGTCTCTCTCTCTCTCTCTCTCTCTCTCTTTCTCTGCCATTGCCTCGGTTTCTCTGAATGTCACTATCTCAGTCTTTGTCTCTGTCTCTATCTGCTTGTTTCTCTCTGTCTCTCTGTGTCTGTGTCTCTGTCTCTCTCGGTGTTTCTGTTTCTCTCTATCTCTCTGTCTCTGTCACGCTGTCTTTATCTATCTCTGTCTGTCTCTGTCTCTCTCTCCCTCTGTTTGACTCTATGTCTTTCACTTCCTATCTACCTATGCACCTATCTTTAGCGAAATTATTTCGTGGTTCTCCACTGCTAGAGTCCTCCCTATGAGATTATCTTTCATTATACTACATACTGCGGTGTGTGTGTGGGTGTATGTGTTTTTGTGTGTGTGTGTGTGTGGTTAGTAGGTGACACAATGTATAGAATGCTGGACCTGGAGTCCTTTATTCTGAGTTCAAATCTGGAGTCTCATAATCTCTACCTGTGTGAGCCTGAACAAGTCACTTATTTGTTTCATTGTCCTCGTTTGTAAAATGAGCTGGAGAAGGAAATGGAAAAGAACTGTAATATCTTTGCTAAGAAAACCTCAGATGGGGTAAGGAAGTGACCATGACAGAAATGATGGAAAACATACACACACACATATGTATATGTATATATATTTATATATGTATATGTATATACATACACATATATACATATGTGTATATATGTATATACAAACATACTCACACATAGAGATACATACACACATACTCACAAACATATATAAACATATATATACATATATTTAGACATGCATTTATGCAAGTATATTTGCATATGTCCATAACTCTCTCTATATGTGGATATAAATGTGTGTGTATGCACACATACATATAGCATTGTGCGTGTATGTATGTTTGCCTATGTATGTGTGGGTCTACCTATAAACATATACATATGTCCTCACACACGCATGATTCATATGTACATAATTATCTGCAAGTTACCTTCCACGTAATTATGAGCTCTTTAGGAGCACTAACTGCGTTTTTGCCTTTATTGATATCCTCTGTGTTTAGCATGGTACTTGATATATTGCAAGATCTTACAAAATACTTGTGTTCTGACAGTAACTGAATCACTGAATGATTATCTCTTTTAACACGCTTTTTCCCATTTAAATGTTTTATTGATCATTTTTCATTTTAGATATTCAGAACTAGTTACTAAATCTCCAAACGAATTGAGGAATTTTAAAATAATAAATGACACATCCTTGTTATTTTGTGAAATACCGTGTAGATTGTTATATATTTTAGATTCTCCACAAAGAATAAATTTCAATGTCTGAAAAGAAATCTCTTTATATATTCCAGAGCATTCTAGGATGTAAAACTACTGATTAAATATTAAAGAGCATTTCCAAGATGGCATGTAATATGATATAGACTCCACATATACATTCATATTGAACATATTTTCACATAAGTCATGTAATAAACAAGAATTATAACCAATGGAACGAATTGCAAGAAAGAAAAAAAAACAAAAGAAAAATGAGAGAACAAATATTATGTTTAGAACCACATTAAAACTCCATAATTCTTTCTCTGGATGTGGATAACATTTTTCATCTTGAGATTTTTTGGAGTTGTCTTAGAACCTTTCATTGCTGAGAAGAGCCAAGTCTATCAAAGTTAGCCACCACACAATGTGGTTGTAACTGTGTTCAATATTCTGCTGGTTCTGCTCCCTTACTCATCATCAGTTTATATAAGTCTTTCCAGGTATTACTGAAATCTTCCTGCTCATATTTACTTATAACACAATAGTACTCCTTAACACGAAAATATCATAACTTGTTCAGCCATTCCCCAATTGATAGGCATCCCCCAAATTTCCAATTCTTTGCCACCACAAAAAGAGCTGGTATGAATATTTTTCTTCATGTGGATCCCTTTCCCATTTGTAAGATCTTTTTGTGATGCAGCCCTAGAAATGGTATTGCTGGGTCAAACGTTATGACCCTTTTTTATAGCCCTTTGGGCGTATTTATTTTTACTTTTTAACTTCGAAGAGGAAAACTTTAATGGAAAAAAAAAGAAAGAAAAAGTTTTGCCCCTGGAAGCAGGAGCTCATCTGACAACATTGTGACTGTAGGTAAATCTTGATCTTTCTGAAACTCCAATTTCCCCTTATTGAAACCTGGAAATGAGGCATACTGTCTCAATTTTAGAGGATTCTTTTTGCAGAAAGTTCCTCTTAAAACTTAAAACGCCATAGAAATGGGAATTTTTTTCTTATCGTGACCCTACTAGGTAGTATGACTCCTGTGGAAACTGGGGTCTTATCTAAAATTGGTACTCCCTCTCGATGCTCAGTGCAATAACTGCTTAATAAAGGTGTTTGAGGAATTAAAGTCTGGCTGTTTATTGTTATAGGATTCACTGTTGTCTTGATTGTCAAAGTGGACCTTTTTATCCCCTAGAAATGAAGGAGAGTATGAGACTTATTTAGCCACGTACTTGGATAATTTGTGGCTAAACCAAACTCCTTCAATAATTATTACTGGGGAAATGAGGTGCAAACTTTAAGTTTCTACCAAAATGAAAGTTACCATTATTAATATTATCATAGTTATGTGAGTTAGTATTTGATTCAGATCTTTCCCCGGCTCTTCAATCTATTTTGATTTAAATCATAAATCATGACAGTGTTATTAACAGTTAATAAATATGACAAGAGGTGTTGCGGATAGAGTGCTAGATCTAGACTAAGGAAGATCTGAGTTTAAAAGTGGCCTGGTATATTAACTATGCATTTGATCATAGGCAAGTCACTTAACTGTTGTTTTCCTCAGTTTTCCCATTCTTCAAACGAAGATAGTAATAGTATCTATTTCTCCAGATTGTCATGAGAATCAAATGAGATAATATGTAAAATATGCTAACCCTAAGTTCATGTTATATAAATGTGACTTACTAATAAGTGTCAATAACTACACGAAGCACTAGAAATATGAGGATTTTAAAAAGTCCTTTATTTAAAGGAGATGATGTAATGTAATGAGAAATCCTTAAAATGTTTAAGAATTTTATGTGTATATATTATATTATGTTATGAAATGTTATGTTGTATTATATTATATTATGTATGCACCCATATATATTTTATGTATAATTAATTAGAAGTGATTAAAAGGGAGGAAGAACTAACAATGAGGGAGAATCATGAAAAACTTCTGTAGAAAATGGGATTTTAAGTGGGACCTGAAGTAACCCAATGATCCAAGAGGCCAAAACAAGGTAGGAAATAATTCTGTATCTTAAATCCAGCCTATTATTTTGATTTGGGATTCACCTTAACAGTATTCTTTACTGGAATGTCACCGTTCAACCCCATCGTGGTTCAATTATTGAATTATTTACAATATTTGTAATGAAAATTGTCTCCTGTTACTTCATCTTGGGAGCCTTCCGCATTACTATAAGTGAAAGAGATTTCAGTCGATAAGAAAAAATATGAATGGAAAATAAACTGAGTGTAACCATCCCCTATGATTTCAAGGAAATACTGTTTCCCAAAGACAGAAATTCCTCTGATTGCTTGTTTGGGCCCTAGCCAGGCGAGTTATTAGTCTCTGGCATCTCTTTCACAATGTTTTAGAGCTGTAGGGAAAACTGACAGCATCTATCTCAGCCTGAGGTTATTGGTTCAATAGGAATATGTGTCTCACAGACTGAGGTTTGCTGCAATATGGAGAGGATTTTACTGTCCTGTTGAAGTCAGTTCAAAAAATGATTTACATTTCATTTTTGTAGACCATTCATGCTCATTACTGACTTAATTCTCAGTCTAATCATATTTGGGAGGAGACCATATTTTCTACTAATGGCCATTTTTTCTACCGTTTACAAGCCCAACATTCATTTCTCCCTGGATCTAGGAAACAGTCATCCAAAATCTGGTGATCATAGTACATTTGTCTAGAAAATTCCACTATTTCCTTTCCAGAAAGTAGTACAGATATTAGAAGATTCCTGCAAGGTCCTTCATCCGAAACTATCTACAAGCAAAGGAGGTAGGTGCTACTCTCAAATAATCACTTTCGCTGCCACCATTGCACATTTAGTGGGTAGTTATTCAGAGAAAACTGTGCTAAGTGCAAAGGATGCTAGGAAATATTTGCCTTTGGATTCAAGAACTCACGTTCCCTGTGAGAAGTGAGAACAGATACACACAAAAAGTAGATGTAGATGTCAGAGAGTATGTGTTAAATGCCCATGGATTCTTATAGATAATCTGTGCCATTGGTTTTAAGAGAAAGTGTGGACGTTAAGGTCAGGTATTCAGAGTATACTTGTGAATGAGGCAAACTAGAGAGAACCCTGAAGAAAACAGGGTATGAAGACCGAGGGCATTTCGGGCAGGAGTAATTATGTAAGCAAAAGGAGGAAGGAGGGAATTGGTGCTGCATTTCAGAGAATTATTATTAGCATACTTTAGCTGAAACAACAATTTCATTTAGGAAAACAATATGGAGATAAGGTTGTGGAAGTTTGTATTTTTAAATTAAAACATGACTTGAACTTCAGGGAATCCAGTTGAATGTTCTTTTCAGCTTTCCAGAGAGTTTGCTACAGAGATGTGATCAGATAATACCAAAGGCTTTTCTTCTATTGAGCCTCAGGTAGGGTGCCAGGATCTCAGATTTCGGACTCACAATCTTCTGATATGTCACATGAATATATACATATATACATATATACATATATATATTTCAATATATGCTCAAATTATCCTAGAGTCGGGAAAAGACCTGAGTCTATTATGTCCCCCATAACTCTGTAATTTCTGCTAAGCTTATTCTTCAATATGTCAAAATTGAAAAACAAGACCAAAACTAGTAGTGAAAAGGTTTCCTCTAGGCAGAAATCATCACATTTTTACTGCTTAGGCATTACCTTTTCCAGCATCATAAATAAAAGAAGGTTTCTTTTTCAAAAAGAATTATTTAGAAATCAAAAATGTATTAGAGTGATAGGAAATGCAAATAAAGTTGGGAAGGATTCAAATGGAAGATTACATTGGAGGTTAATTGACATTATTTCTGGAGTGTGATTGCTTAACTCCTTTGTAAAAAGTTCCTCAACCATTTCTATTTATTGAGTAGATGATTAATGAGTTCTCAGATTCATGTTCATTTTGGGAGTGCATTCAAAATTAATGCACACATATTTTTAACATGTCAGAGGAGGCTATTTTCTTCATTCTATGTAGATTGAGATAAATTCGAAAGATTTATGAAAGCCAGTAATACAAATTCTAAAGAGTATGTGAAGTAATTCTTGTGTGCCCCACACCATGATAGGAAATCGCATAATTCACTGAGGAAGAAAATCACAAACAAACACATATAAAAATTTGGAAGAAGAACAGAAATAAAAGTGTGAATGGTAACGTAGTATTGTGGAAAATTAAGCCAAATGATAAAATGAATTTACCCAGGCAAAAGATGGCAGGTGGAATGTCTCGAAATTGGGTAAGGAAAAACTGAAAAGGAATAAATATTGGGAAATAAAATTGTTTTGTTTCATTCCTGACTGGAAACAGATGTTAGGGAACAAAAGCAAACAAACAAATAAACTTATTTTTTGAATGTTCATTCCGAATTTTCAACATTTGGAAAGTACTCCTATGTATCATTTCCTGTTTTATATGGCTATCATGCTCAAAACCACGACAGATAATGTCACTAACACTAATCCAAGTCAGCACTCAGCTCTTAACCATTAGTCTCTAGCCTCCTCTCTTTCCCTCTCTTCTCCTCTAAAGTATGAATCTCTCTTGTTTTTCCTTTTCCTCATCCATCCAAATGAAAATATGATTTAATTTGAGTTTTCAAAAATAGTCATTTAAGTTATTATTATTCATTATTTTATCTATATTTCTAACGCTTTTGCTCTAGTTTTCTTTGTGAAATCTACTCTTCTGAAGTGAAATGCCATTCAACGTGTAACTGGGAGTATTAGTAAATAGTCTGGGCTACCAAAAGATTAAGTGATGAATCCAAGGTCACAAATTATTATTTGTCAGAGATAACATGAGGATCTGGGACATCGTGACTTCAAGGATGAGCTTTTATCCGCCTAGAAAAATTTTCTTTCATCAGGGAAATGATCAATTCCATTAAATGTCCTTTAATTGTCATTTATATAAACCTATTTCTTTACTTCATTATTTGTGTCCTTACTATTCTACTATTCTGTTTTTTAGGATTTCTTTTCAAATTCCATTCGACTTTAGCCGTGATGATCTCTGGCAGAAACCAGAGTCTCCAGTCATGTTCATTCTCTTGGGATTCCCTGACTATCGGGAATTTTGGAATCTTCTCATTCTGCTTTTCTTGGCCATCTACGTGATTACAGTGATTTGGAATTTGGAATGATAGCAGTCATTATAATGAATCCAAAGTTGCACACTCAAATGTATTTTTCCCCTAAACACTTATCCTTTGTGGATTTATGTTACTCTAGTACTGTTACACCAAAGCTGTTGGAAAACTCAGTTGAAGAAGATAGGACAATATCTATCCCTTCTTGCATCATACAGTTTTTCTTTATGACTGCCTCAGCTTTGACTGACACCTTCATGTTGGCAGTGATGGCATATGATCGCTTTGTGGCGATTTGTAATCTCATTTTATAACTGGTTATCATGTCCCAGAAACGCGGTGGCCCCCTTATGGTTGCAGGGTACTCCTGGGGCATTCTCTTCTCCCTACTCCTTACCTACTCTCTCCTTGTATTATCTTTTTGTGAGACCACCATTATTAATAATTTTATCTGTGAGTATTCTGGCATACACTCTGCTTCATGCTTTGATAAGCACTTTAGTCAGCTGATACTTTTTATAGTTGCAAATTGTAATATACTTAGCACACTTGCTGTCATAGTAACTTCTTATATTTTTATTTTTGTAACTGTCATGAAGATGAATTCTGCTAGTCCAAGTCATAAAGCCTTCTCCCCTTGTGCCTCTCACCTAACAGCGGTTGGAATCTTCTGTGGAACAATCCTTTTCATTTACTGTATTTCCAATAGTAAAAGTTCCTGGTTGACTATCAAGATGGGCTCTGTTTTCTGTACAGTGGTCATCCCTATGTTGAACCCCCTAATATATAGTCTCTGGACCTAAGATGTGAAGGAAACACTCAGGAAATGGAGAAAAAACGTCTTCACTTTCGATTATTGCCATGATCACCATCGTCACCAGCACTGTCTCTAGTACAAACGAACACAACAACTACAACAACATAAACTAAATAACAACATTCATTGCTTACATATGCTACAACTGATGACTCAATTCCCTTAAATGAACAACAGATACATGCAGAAACTCTTATATTTATCTTACGTTCATATTTTAGCACCTACATGTCTTATAGTCTCGCATGTCTGTGTAAAACAGGAATGTGAAAAGTGAAAAGAAAAAAAAGTGGTCACCTAAAGTCCATTACTGTTTACTATGTAGGGTGAATTGGCCTCTATCGCCCAGTTGCAATAAAATAATATTATTAATTTATTGTCCTTGAACTTCTTTCTTTCCTTGGTTCTCTTCAGATCTTCCTATCCTATATGTAGGAAGTGGTGAATTTCTTGGTACTGGGAGAGGTTCTGTTAGAAACTAAGAAACTAAGAAGTGACTATTAATGGTCAAGGAGGAGAATACTAATCTCTGAACATTCAGACACATCATTAGGTAGATGTAATTCATTACAGTGGTAAACTACCCGATAGAAACGCAATATTTTCTGAAAATATTAGGTGTATGTCTTTTCTGAAATGTACTACTTCCCTCTCTCTGCCTTTGAGTACTTCTAGCTTCCTTTAAAGCTCAGTAGAAGCACTGCCTTGTAAAGATGAGACATTTTCTAATCATTTTCTCACCATTCCTGTGTATTCATTACAGATGCATGGATTGTATATGTATATACTGTAACTCTACTATGCATTCACACAAGCATATGTACATACATCCATATGCATAGAAGTAGAGATATGTTTTGAAATTTTATTGCTGTAGCAGTTATAAATAATTATATAGGAACTGATAGATGTTTCTAATGATGACTGCAAAGCATTAAACATGATCAAGTTACTTTTAATACAATCATTTTAATTAATACAAACATTTAATACAATCATTCAGTCATGTGTGACTGTTAAAAATCTTGAGAGACATAGTGTCCGGGTAATTTAATCATTTTATTAATAAGATCTACAGATTATTGATGAGAGTATGGTCATTTGACCACCTCTCTTAGACCAAAGACCCCTAACAGTGGTGGGGTTATAGTTTATATGCCTTTTTAAGAGGAGGTATTGCCATGGGTTGGACATCAACTTGCAATTTGTTAAAACAACTAGAAGAGTCGATATCTTCACTAGTGCATTACCTAAAAAACAATTTAAATAATCTGTGATATTTATCCTGGACAAGATATGAAATAATAACTGCCTTCAAGTAAATGTAAGTTTCTTGTGGAAGAGGTATTGCACCTCTTTTATCTAGCTCTGAGGCATATTATCGATGTAGAAGTTCCAGGCGGATGTTGCAACCACATGGATTTATTCTCAATATAGGGACAAATTAGCTAATACTTCAAGAGCTGTTGAAAAGGAGAATGACTTGCCTTCTGAAGGAAGAGGACCTTTGAAGAAATGCTGAATGGACTCGTAGGTATATTTTAAGAGGGATCCTTTTTTCCCATACATATTTGAATAGATTGCTAATAATGTTCCCCTCAACTCTGGCACTTAAGGAATGATTAAACTTACATTCTGTTGGAAGCCATGCAATATGCAAGAAATAAAATGAATGTCCAAATAAGTAGAACATGACATTATGTAACACCTTCTAGGAGAAGGTAATAACTAAGTTGAGCATTGAAGGATTAATAATTCCTGATAATCTGAAAATAATTGTAAAGGCTTTTAAAACCCTTTACATATATAATGTTCTTTGCCTCTTATACCCATTCATCGAGATAAAAGAAACAGATTTATTATTTCAATTTTAGGGATAAGGAAATGGAGTTAGAGTGAATTTTTAATGGATAAACAAATATTAATTGTGACAGATGATATTCATATCTACGTGGCTTTTAACACAGTCTCCACACTTTCTGTTATATTATATTTACTATCAAAGGAGTAGAAGAACTAAATTGGCTTGAATGTAATTGAATTGCTTAATAAGCTGATTTTGTTTTTAGGTAAATTTTATTTGTTCACTCATACATCTTAAATTTACTTCATTAGATTTCTCTTTCTCTTGCCACTTCTGTTTTAATCTCTCTGTTTCTCTATCTCTGTTTTTTTCTGTTTTTGTCACTCTGTCACTGTCACTTTTTCTTTGTCCCTTCATTTCTGTTACTATCACTATCTTTCTTTCTATATCCATGTCTATCTTTCTGTACAAGAGTCAATCCTAGGAATTCAAACCTCCTCTTTTTACCCAGCTCCCTAACCCATGGCCTTAACCATATTGAATTGCTTTCTCTTATAATTAGCCCCATAACTCTGATGAATGGACTTTTAGTAATCAAACTAAAGTTTTAATTCTGATGCTGTTTTGCTGTTGTTTGTTTTTTGCTTTGTAACATTGAGCAAGCCATTTTTGACCATCATTTTCTATCAGTAAAATAAGGGGAGGGAAGATTTACACTAGATGAAAACTAACATTCCTTTTGGTTCTAGATAACAATTTCAATGATTCCTCTTAATCATATGTGATGCTATATGTGACAATACTTAAATTTTCTTTTCCCTTTTTGATTACAAATATGAAGCCTCTGTCTAAAGGCGTACTAAATCCAATTGCAAAGTGCGTCTTGAAAATCACGATAACAAGACAGACCACTGTTTGCAGAAGATTGAAGAAATTAAAAGGCATTAAATTAACAAAAGGCAACCCAGCCTTTGCCAGTGTACGTGTGTATTTGTGTTTACAATAAAGATTAATCTAAATAGAATGAAAAACATAAGTAGATAGGAAAATGTTTACATATTCCAGAAAATTCTTCTCAATTCACGTCATAATCTAAATGAAAGACATCATTCATCATACTTTGTTGTTGTTGCTATTTTTTCGCTTCTTTGTTTATTTCTCATTATGTCTATACAATTAGATCAATTGTTAAAATTGGTTATGTGGCTTACCCAGAAAGATTTAAGGTACTCTTGGAGTTGATGCAAGAAGTACAATGTCATACATGAAAATGAACATGTGTAAGCTCTCAAAACCTAAGGAGAATTCCCACTCAACTTGGGTTCCCTTCTGTTTCTCCTTCAAGACAATGGTGACTACTATGTGTCCTTATTTTATGTCTTACTTGATATTAATGATCAGAAGTTATGCTGGATATTTTCTGTATCAAGAAACATTTAGGGGCGGAGCCAAGATGGCGGAGTAGAAAGACACAAATACACTAGCTCCGAACCCACAGCTGATAAAATATCTGTAAAAAAGAACTCCCAACAAATTCTGGAGCAGCAGAAGCCACAGAACAACGGAGCAGACGAGATTTCTGTTCCAGAGAGCCTGAAAACCTCTCACAAAAAGTCCTTCACGCTGCGGACCTGGAGCCCAGCCCAGCCCTGCCTTAGCTGCTTTGTGCCTAGAGGAGCAGATCCAAGCAGGCTTCAGGGACAGAATCTGCAGTGGCCGCACTGGTCCCTCCACCCATAGGTGACAAGGGTTGGTGAGAGGGTCTCTTTGGTGAGTAGAGAGGGGAGTGGGGTGCCCCCATAACTCAGACCCCCTCGGGAGGCAGCAGCGGAGGCGGGAGCAGACCTGGGCTCCCCAACCAGGCAGGAGCCCATATCCATTGTTGAAGGTCTCTGCATAAACCCCCTGAGGGAACTGAGCCACTTGTGGCAGCCCTGGCCCCATCTGAGCAGCTGAACTTAATCTCACACTGAATAGCAGCCCTGCCCCCACCCAAAGCCCTGAGGCTGGGGAGCAGTATTTGAATCTCAGACCCCAAGTGCTGGCTGGGTGGGTCTGGAGGTGAAGTCGGTGTGAAGAGAATATTCAGAAATCAAGTCACTGGCTGGGAAAATGCCCAGAAAAGGGAAAAAAATAAGACTATAGAAGGCTACTTTCTTGGTGAACAGGTATTTCCTCCCTTCCTTTCTATGAGGAAGAACAATGCTTACCCTCAGGGAAAGACACAGAAGTCAAAGCTTCTGTATCCCAGCCCACCCAATGGGCTCAGACCATGGAAGAGCTCAAAAAGGATTTTGAAAATCAAGTTAGAGAGGTGGAGGAAAAACTGGGAAGACAAATGAGAGCCATGCAAGCAAAGCATGAAAAACAAGTAAACACCCTGCTAAAGGAGACGCAAAAAATGCTGAAGAAAATAACACCTTGAAAAATAGGCTAACTCAATTGGCAAAAGAGGTTCAAAAAGCCAATGAGGAGAAGAATGCTTTCAAAAGCAGAATTAGCCAAATGGAAAAGGAGATTCAAAAGCTCACTGAAGAAAGCAGTTCTTTCAAAATTAGAATGGAACAGATGGAAGCCAATGACTTTATGAGAAACCAAGAAATCACAAAACAAAACCAAAAGAATGAAGAAAGGGAAGATAATGTGAAATATCTCATTGGAAAAACAACTGACCTGGAAAATAGATCCAGGAGAGACAATTTAAAAATTATGGGACTACCTGAAAGCCATGATCAAAAAAAGAGCTAGACATCATCTTTCATGAAATTATCAAGGAAAACTGCCCTGAGATTCCAGAGGACAAAATAAGTATTCAAGGAATCCACAGAACACCACCTGAAAGAGATCCAAAAAGAGAAACTCTTAGGAACATTGTGGCCAAATTCCAGAATTCTCTGGTCAAGGAGAAAATATTGCAAGCAGATAGAAAGAAACAATTCAAGTATTGTGGAAATACAATCAGGATAACACAAGATCGAGCAGTTTCTACATTACAGGACAGAAGGGCGTGGAATAGGATATTCCAGAAGTCAAAGGAACTAGGACTAAAACCAAGAATCACCTACCCAGCAAAACTGAGTAGAATACTTCAGGGGAAAAACTGGTCTTTCAATGAAATAGAGGACTTTCAAGCATTCTTGATGAAAAGACCAGAGCTGAAAAGAAAATTTGACTTTCAAACACAAGAATGAAGAGAATCATGAAAAGGTAAACAGTAAAGAGAAGTCATAAGGGACTTATAAAAGTTGAACTGTTTACATTCCTACATGGAAAGACAATATTTGTAACTCTTGAAACTTTTCAGTATCTGGGTACTGGGTGGGATTACACACACACACATGCACACACTCACACACACATAGAGACAGAGTGCACAGAGTTAGTTGAAGAGGATGGGATCATATCTTAAAAAAATAAAGTCAAGCAGTGAGAGAGAAATATATTGGGAGGAGAAAGGGAGAAATGGAATGGGGCAAACTATCTCTCATAAAAGAGGCAAGCAAAAGACTTATTAGTGGAGGGATAAAGAGGGGAGGTGAGAGAAAAACATGAAGTTTACTCTCTTCACATTCCACTAAAGGAAGGAATAAAATGTACACTCATTTTGGTATGAAAACCTATCTTACAATACAGGAAAGTCGGGGATAAGGGTATAAGCAGGGTGGGGGGGATGATGGAAGGGAGGGTATCGGGAGGAGGGAGCAATTTGAGGTCGACCCTAATGGGGAGGGACAGGATCAAAAGAGAGAATAGAAGTAATGGGGGACAGGATAAGATGGAGGGAAATATAGTTAGTCTTATACAACACGACTCTTCTGGAAGTCATTTGCAAAACTACACAGATTTGGCCTATATTGAATTGCTTGCCTTCCAAAGGGAAGGGGTGGGGAGGGAGGGAAGAAAAGAAGTTGGAACTCAAAGTTTTAGGAACAACTTTCAAGTACTGTTCTTGCCACTAGGAAATAAGAAATGCAGGTAAAGGGGTATAGAAAGTTATTTGGCCCTACAGGAGAAAAGAGAAGATGGAGACAAGGGCAGAGAAGGATGATAGAAGAGAGAGCAGATTGGTGATAGGGACAATTAGAATGCTCGGTGTTTTGGGGTGGGGGCAGGGGACAAAAGGGGAGAAAATTCGAAACCCGAAATTTTGTGAAAATGAATGTTAAAAGTTAAATAAATAAATAAAAATTAAAATAAAAAAATAAATAAATGCCAAAGGCTGAATCGGAGAGAAAAAAAAAAGAAACATTCAATAATTTGGATGTATGCATGGCAGACAGTATTGAGAGACCATTCAGTTAGAAACCAGCTGCAGCACATTAAAAAATCTCTAGTAATTGAGAAGTGGTACACTAAGCACTTAAGAAATGCCTACTGATTTTTTTTACAACACACATGAAATAGTTGGACATTTTACACTTTCCAGTAACATATGTGATAATAAAAGAGGATGGTTGTAGTATAACACATGTGACCCTGCCTATTCTTTATGAATTAAAGAATGAAAGATATCCTAATGTGCACATTATTAAAAATCACATTTCATATAGGTGGGAAATTAGGCATATAGATCACTAACCGTTGATATTTTTATATGTACCAAGGTCCTACATCTGAAAAAAATTTGTTTCTCTAGATTTTGGCAAGTCATTTAACCTCTCAACATTCTAGGCAGTTCTACAAGTTCATTCTCAAAGAAAAAGTGCTAATCTCAAGTGTAAGAGGGAATTTCCTCACTTGGAAGTTCCATATAGCAATAAGATTATAGTTCCTGTTCCCATTCATTGCAGTTTTTTAATGTCTCTGGTGTCTTTTTGGTGAAGGAAATGACAAACCACTTTAGTACCTTTGCCAAGAAAACTCCGAATGTCGTCACAAAAGACAGACACAACTGAAATTACTGAACATGTCTTCTTTAGTCTCAGATTTTATATAAATTATTGTCGTATTTCCCTTACAGTTGTGTTAATTCTAGCAATCATATGATTTAACTGTTTTTTTCCATCTTGTTCACTATTCTCTTATGCCTGCATCTTCTTTTACAAAAATTAGGATATAAATATTAGAACTCAAGTATTATTGCTCCAGATTCATTGATGTTGGGAAGTTTACTGTCAATGCTGTTGGAGACATCCTCCCTCCTACCACCCAACAGATGAAACAAGTACACCAATCTATTAAAAACATATAACAATGACAGTGGACCTGGGTTCTACAAGTTTATGCCAGAAAGGAAATGTGGTGAGGAACGATCTGAAATATCCTTCCAAGCCTGAAGGATTTGATTTGAGGAGTTTTTTAAGGAGTTTTGTAAGTCATGCTGGAAAGTGGGGGATCAAAAGGAGAAGGAGGAAGATATGAAGGAAGGCAAGAAAAGGGAAGTGAAGAAGGTTAGAAGGAGGATGAGTAAGAGTAGTGAGATATTTTTGTTCAAGAATATCAGAGATATGGATACATCTAGAAAACAAAAAGGGAGAGAGAAAGATAAAAAGAGTTTAACCTTTCCCCCAAATCTCAGACTAATAGTATGCCTCTACCACATCCTCAATTGCCACAAAGCTTGTAAAGTGAACTACCACCCAGATCTCTTAAAACTGTCACAGTAAATATCATTGCTCCACTTAATTAGTGTCATTCTTTCCTCCCTCACTCTATACTATTTCTTTATTTTATCTCTGATGTTTGAATAATAAGAGGTACCCACTCATCGATTAACTAGTCCACTCTTCCTTTTCAGCAACAGAAATAAATCCATATCAGTGGTTTCTTAGTCCATTGTAAAATATTACTTCTCATGTTTTAAATCCAACCACTTTGGGAGCTGAACCTTATTTGTCATGTTTTGTATATTTTCTTGCTCTCCTTATTTAGACATCCATTCCATTCTTTTAAGGCCTATAATTTCTCACTGACTGCTAATTGGGTAATTAAAATGGATTAGGCTAGTGGAATAAAAAATTTGTTCGGTATTATTTTTTTCCTAGTTTTCCAAAGGATAATTATTTTGATAACTAGCATCATATTCATATATAATATTTGTTAAAGTTTTCCAAAAATAATATCTTTTGTCATACTTGTTTAATAAAACGTTGGGAATGTCCATTTTTAACCACTTCAATTTAATTATGTTAAGAGCTGACTGATATAGGCTGCTTTCTCACAAAAGTGATCATTTTCTTGATTAAGAAGCCCACTAAAATGGACTTTCATGAGAGTAACAGATCTTTTAAACTTATTTTTCATTTTAACTCACAGATATAAATAGATATTAATAGCATGATAAAAGCTACGAGACAGGTATTTACCTTTATTAGAAGACAAATCAACTGAATGAGATTAAGACTTTTTTTATTTTTATTTATATGTATAGAAAAAGCCAAATAGTAGAATTAAAATTGCATCCATAATCTGCTAATGAGACTTCCATCCAAAAACATCTACAAACTCAGTACTTTTACTGATTTGCCATATTTGGTTTAATTCCAGGTCAATTAGAATTTTTTTTCTAGAAAATTGTCTTCTCCTTCAAATTCATGGAAAATCAGAACAATGTCACAGAATTTGCTCTCTAGGGATGTCTCAAGAAGACAGAAATTAAGATGATATGTTTTATAATCTTCTTGCTCTGCTATTATACCATCTCCTTTGGGAACTTTATTATCGTTGTCACTATTGCATGTAATCATTTAATCCAACAACCCATATACTATTTTCTCTCTCACTTATCCTACATAATATATATCCTACATATAGGACTTTGCATGTACTTGCACTGTGGTTCCCTGACTACTCAAGGACTTACTTTCCAAGCAGAAATCCAATTGCTATAATAGCTGCATGACTGAGCTCTTTACTGGTCATTTGCTTACAAGGGTTGAGATGTTCATTCTGGTGTCTATGGACTTTGATTGTTATGACACCATTTGTAAACATTTGCATTTCATGATAATTGTGAGTAGACAGAGATGTAACGTGATGCTTTTAATGGTCGGATCAGTAGCCTTTTGGCATGTCATTGCCAAATTATCACCATCATTTGACAACCTTTCTGTGGCCCTAATCTAGTGGATCACTACATGTGTGATTTGAAAGCCCTTTGAAAACTTGTCTGCATTGACACACGTACCTGAAACATCTTACGCATTGCAAATGCTGGAATGGTTGTGTTGGTCACCTTTCTGGTTTTGGTGGCATCTTGTATTGTCATACTATATAACCTTAGGAATCATTCATCAGATGCTTGATGTGAAGCACTGTCCACCTATGCTTCCCATGTCATGGTAGTTGCTCCATTCTTTTTACACTGTATTGCCACCTATATTCCACCTTCCTCTGCCAGCCAAAATGATAGAGTTCTCAATTTTACACAGCCATTTTGCCCATGATGAACTCTGTCATCTATACACTGAGAAATATGGAGATGAAGAATGTTGTGAAAACTATATAGGCAACAAAAATGTTTTTGATATTCAAATGAAATACAATTTAAATTTGATTTTTCATTTAAGACTGAAGAAATAATGACACGCTGTTATTTTCACCATGTTTTTCAGGGTGGATTTTTTTTCTCTTTTTTCTCTTTATTTGTAAAATAAATTAAAACTTTTTAATTTCAATATTCTCTTCATCCCTCCTAGTCCTCCATTACCCTTTGAGAAGAAAAGAAATATATCAATTAGACTTAAAATATCACAGAAAACACTTGCCTACATTAGCAATTAAAAATAAAGAAAAAAAATCTTCACTAAAAATAATGATGAACTGTTTTTGAAAGCCAAAAAGTCATGGATGAAATCCAGGAATCTAAGTTTATGCACCTTTATATACGTTTCGTGCTTAGTATGATATTTTAAACACCTCTAGCTTGATAATAATTTACCCAGTGATATGGAATGGAAAGGATTAAATAAAAGGATAATATATTATAATATGTCTTTATTATACAAATTATTATTCTATGCCTAGATGTTTGAGATTGTCAGAAATAGTAATGCACACTAAGGAATCATGAAATGGGCAGCCTATAGAATGCCTATTTCTTGCAGTTTTCTCTTATTTTTTGATTTCCTCTCATTTCTTCTCTACTATTCTCACTTACAATCTTTTTATACTAGGCTGCCCTCCCCTGAGGCTATGGAGATCGAAGGGAAGGGTCCCTCTTGCTGTGACTGAAGGGGACCAGTGCAGGAGCAGAAGCATCCCAGCAAGCCCCACCTCAGTAGACCAGTAGGAGATTCTGAGCCCCAGGTGGGTGGAACCTGTATGTGCCAATGACCAGAGCTGAATAGAAAACTTAACTTACAAACACAAGAATCAAGAGAAGCATGAAAAGGTAAACAGGAAAGGAAAATCATAAGGGACTTACTAAAGTTGGACTGGTTACATTCCTTCATGGAAAGATAATATTCATAACTCTTGAAACTTTTCTCAGGATTTGGGTAGTTAGAGGGATTATATGCATATAGACAGAGGGCATGCAGTGAATTCAATAGGGAGTTATGATATCTAAAAAATAAAATTAAGGAATGAGAGGAATATATGGGGAAGATAAAGGGAGAAATAGAATGAGGCAATATATTTCAGACAAAAGAGGCAAGAAAAAGCTTTTCCAAAGGAGGGAAGAGGGGGAAGATGAGAGGGAAATAGTGGACCTTACTCTCATCGTATTTGGCTTAAGGAGGGTATAACATGCACGCTGAATTCGGTATAAAAATCCATTTTACACTATAGGATAGTTGTGGTGAAAGGGATAAGCAGGGGATGGGGATGATAGAAGGGAGGGCAAATGGGAGAAAGGTGTCATTAAAAGTAAACACTTTTGAGGAGGAACAATGTCAAAAGAGAGAATAGAATAAATAGGAGGCAGGATAGGATGGAGGGAAATATAGTTAGTCTTTCACAATATGAGTGTTATGGAAGTGTTTTGCCAAACTGCACATGTGTGACCTATATGGAATTGTTTGTCTTCTCAGAGGGGAAGGGTGGGGATGGAAGAAGGGAGAGTTGTTGGAACTCAAAGTTTTAAACATGACTGTCAAAATTGCTTTTACACGCAACTGGGAAATAAGATATACAGGCAATGGGTTTAGGAATCTATCTTGACCTGTAAGAAAATGGAAGGGATGGGAATAAGAGAAGGATGGGGTGTGATAGAAGGAGGGCCATATTGGGAGAAGTGGTAAACAGAATGCACGCGGTCTTGAAGCGGGAGGAGGGGAAAGATGGGGAGATTATTTGGAACTCAAAATCTTGTGGAAGTGTCTATTGAGAATTAAATTAATTAATTATTTTTTAGAAAAGAAAAAAGTAATTTGAGATACAAAAAATAAGTAGGGGTGCGCAGAAGAGTGATCTACATGGAGAAGAACCTATAAATCTTTTTTTTTTGTTAATCTCAGCATTTTATTTATTTATTTTTAGTTTTCACTTTCAAGACATTTTGGATCTTAAATTTCTCCCCTTCCCCTCCACCCTCTTCAAGACTGAGTGAGATCTGATATAGGCTCTCATATGCATTCACATTAAGCATATTTTCACATTCATCATGATTTAAAACTTTAGAATCTATGGGAAGAACCAGAAGATCAAAGAAAGAAAACGAAAGCAGAGAGAGAGAGAGAGAGAGAGAGAGAGAGAGAGAGAGAGAGAGAGAGAGAGAGAGAGAGAGAGGGAGCAAACAATATGCTTCTATCTGCATTCAGATTCCAAGTTCTTTCTCTGGATATGAAGAATATTTTCCATCATGACTCTTTTGCAGTTGTCTTAATTCCTTGCATTTCTGCGAAGAGCTAAGTCTATCAAAGTCAATCATCACACAGTGTGGCTGTTACTGTGCAATATATTCTCCTGGTTCTGCTCATTTCATTCAGCATCAGTTCATTTCAGTCTCTGTGAATTTTTCTGAAGCACACCTGCTCATTATTTCTTATACTACAAGAGTATTCCATTAAGTTCATACACGCCACGTTGTCCAACCGTTCCCCAAATTGATGGACATCAGCTCAGTTTCCAATTCTTTGACACAACAAAAAGAAGTGCTATAAACATTTTTGTACATTTGGGCCCTTTTCCCATTTTTATGATCTCTTTAGGATACAGCCCTTTTAGTGGTATTGCTGGGTAAAAGGGTGTGCACAGTTTCATACCCCTTCAGGCATAGTTCCACATTGGTCCCCAATATTAGATCAGTTCAAAGTTGCCCCAGCAATGCATTAGTGTTCCAATTTTCCCACATTTTCTCCAGCATTTATCATATTCATAATTTGTCACATTAGTCGATCTGATAGCTTGGATTTGGTCCCTCAGAGTTGTTTTGATTTGTGTTTCTCTCATCAAGAAAAATTTGGAGCATTTTAATATGACTATATATACATATATATACATGCACGCACACACACATACATATATATATACATATACACATGCATATGCATATATATAATTTCTTCTTCTCAAAACAATCTGTTCATATCCTTTTACCATTTATCCATTTCAGAATGAATTATTCTTATAATTTCACCTCACCTCACTATATATTTTTTAAAAAGAGGCCTTTGTTAGAGACACTGCTTTCAAAAATTCTTTCTCCGTTTTCTGCTTCCCTTCTTATCCATCCAGTTTCTATTGGCATTGGTTGTGCAATAAGAGAAGGAATTTACATATTAGGGACTCTCCATAAACCTATAAAATTCTGGATCTACAAAAGATAGATGAAGATAATTCGAGAGAAACAGAGACAACGACAGAAAGGGCTAGATAGAGAAAGAGAAACAAGTCATTGAACAAGAAGAGAAAGAAACACAAGAGAGATAAAGTGCTACTCACTCTCATTCTCTGTCTATCATTGCCTCTGTCTCTTTGTGTATCTCTGTCTCAGCCTCTCTCTCAGTGTCTGTCTCTTTGTCTCTGTCTGTGTCTGTCTGTCTCTCTCTCTGTGTTTGATTATTTGACTTTCACTATCTACCTGAATGTCTGTCTTTATCAAAGTTATTTCTTGCTTCTCCACTACTAATACCTTACCTAGGAGATTATCTTTCATTTATACTACATACTAGAGTGTATATGTGAATGTGTGTATGTGTGTGTGTGTGTGTGTGTGTGTGTGTGTGTGTGTAAGAAGTTTCTACGTGGCACAATGGATAGAGTGTTGGTCCTGGAGTCATTTTTTCTGAGTTCAAATCTGGGATCTCATAATCACTAGCTGTGTGACCTTGGAGAAGTCAATTATCTGTGTTTCTATTTCCTCATCTGTGAAATGAGTTGGAGAAAGAAATGGAAAAGGACTTTGGTATCTTTGCCAAGAAAACCCAAAACGTTCTAATGAAGTGTCCATGACTGAAATGATGGAACAACGTATATATACATATACTCACACACAGATATACACATATACACATATATATATATATATGCATATATATATATATATACACACACACAGAGGCATACACACATACTTGCACACACATAAACATATATTAACATATATACATACACACATATATATTTATGCATGCATTTATACACATATATTTTTATGTATCCATAACTCTATATGTATGTGGATATATGTGTGTACACACACATACGTATTGTATTGTGTGTATAAATGTGTATCTATATATGTATGGGGGGGTTTATAAACACATACATTGTTCATATGTACATAATTATGTTCAAGTTTTCTTCCACTTAATTATGAGCTCCTAAACACTACTATCTGCATTTTTACCTTTATTTGTATCATCAATGTTTAGCATGGTATTTCATACATTGTAAGAGCTTGCTAAATACTGATGGATGGACAGTAACTGAATCATTCAATGATTATCTCTTTTTAACACACTTTTTCCCATTTAAATGTTTTATTGATTATTTTTCCTTTTAGATATCTAGTACTGGTAACTAATTTCCAGAACGAATTGAGGAAATTAAAAATAATAAATCTAACATTTTTGTTTTATTGTGAAATAGCATATAGATTGTTATATATTTCAGATTCATAACAAAGAATAAATTTCAATGTCTGAAAAGAAATCTGTTTATTTACTCCAGTGTATTTCTAGGATATAAAACCACTGATTTAATATTAAAACACATCCCCCAGATGACTTGTAATCTAATATAAGGTCTACATATACATTTATACTAAAAATATTTTCACATTGGTTTGCATTCTTTCACTGTTGGGATCCCTTATGTCTACCATTAGCTTCCTGATTTTATTCATAAGCAGTTACAGATCTGAGTATCATTTGCTCAGTTACATTGCCATTTTCAAGAAGTCATTCAATACCCAATAGTTTTTTTTCCATCTTATCTCCACATGTACAAAAATTGGATGGCCAGAGGATGCCCAGTCAATTTGGGGTTTACTGGCTAGATCTTTCCCTTCTCTTTCCTTCCCTTCCTTTCCCTATATTCCTTGGCCTAAATAGGCCAAGGTCTCCGAATGCATCCTGGGCGATGTCCAGTCATCCTGATGAATATCTGGTCACTGGATCCAGATGGCTCTGGAGGAGAAGTGAGGCTGGTGACTTTGAACAGGCCTCCCTCACTCAAAACAAAGTCAAGTGCAAGTCTCGTCATCATTTCCCTGATGGCATGGTCTTCTTGGTAAACGAAGGAAGAACATGACACAATTTTCACATTGGTGGAGGTATAATAAAAATTATAATCAATGGAATGAACCACAAGGAAGAAAATGAAACAAAACAAAAGAAAGATGGCAAATATTATGTTTAGAAATGCATTCAAACTCCATAATTCTTTATCTGGATGTGGATAGCATTTTCCAACATATGATCTATGGAGTTGTCTAGGAACCTTTCATTGCTGAGAAGAGCCAAGTCTATCAAAGTTGGTAATCACACAATGTGGCTGTAACTGTGTCCAACGTTATATAATGTCTGCTCCCCACACTCGGTATCAGTTCATATAAGTCCTTCCAGGTTTTATTGAAATCTGCTTGCACAATATTTCTTATAACACAATAATATTCCATTGCACTCTTGCATCATAACTTGCTCAGCCATTCCCCAATTGATAGGCATCCCCTCAATTTTCAATTCTTTGCCACCATAAATATAGATACTATGAATATTTTTGTTAATGTGAGTCCCTTTTCCATTTGCATGATCTCTCTGGGATTCAGACGTAGACGTAATATTGCTGGGCCAAATTCTCTGAATATTTTATAGCCCTTTGTTTATATTTATTTTTGCTTCTTAACTTGGAAGGGGAAGAGGGTAAATTTAATGAGAAAAAAAGAAAAAGAACTTTGCCCTTCAGATCCGGAGCTCATTTAACAGCTTTTTCACAGTAGGTGAATCACTATCTTTCTGAACCTCTATTTTTCCCATATTGAAGACTGGGAATGATGCATACTGTCACAATTTTACAGGATTACTTTTGCAGAAAGTTGTTCCTAAAACGTAGAACACCAGAGAAACGGGAATTTAATTTTTTTATCACGACCCTGCAAAACTGTATGCCTCCTGTGCAAACTGGAGTGTTATGTAAAATTGGTACACCCTATCAATGCTCAATGCAATATCTGCTTAATAAATGTGTGTTTAAGGCATTAAAGTCTGACTGTTTACTGTTATCAAAATCAACGTTTTCTTGATTGTCAAACTGGACTTTTTTATCCACTAGCAATGCAATGGAGGAGAGTATGAGACTTCCTCTGCCACATACTTGGATAATTTGGGACTGATCCAAGTTCTATCAATAATTATTTCTGGGGAAACGAAGAGCAAACTAAGTTTCTATGACAATTGAAGTTATCATCACTACTATTATTATGGATATGTGCGCTATTATTTGGTTAAGGTCTTTCACTGACTGAACATTTGTTTTTGTTTGTTTCACACATATTTCATGACAGTGTTAGATAAGAGTTAATAAATATGGCAAGAGATAGTTGTGGATAGAGTGCTAGGCAAAGACTCGGGAATATTTACCAGCCATTTGATCATAGGCAAGTTACTTAATTGCTGTTTTCCTCAGTTTTCCCATCTTTCAAAAGATTATATTAACAGCACCTATTTCTCCAGACTGTTATGAGAGTCAAATGAGATAATGTGTAAAGTTTTTAGCCACTTAGATAGAAATCAGTATATCTTATGTAAATGTAACATGCTCTAAGGTGTAAATAAGTACCCTAAGAATATGAAGAGAGATTCTAAATGTCCTTGTTTTAAAAGAGATGATGTAATGTAAGGAGAAATCATTAAAATGCTTAAGATGTATACACGTATTTTTTATGTTATGTTATACTGTATTATGCCATCTCATATATATATATATGTATATATATGCATACAATTTTTTCTTTTTACATTAACAAAGATTCTCTTTAAATTTTATTTCAGTTTCAAGGGTACAGACAAGAAGCAATTTTCACAATTATACATAGTAATAAGCATCATTACAGTTACTGGATTGGATGGCTGTAGTTAAGTTGTGGACATGTTCCAGAGTGCCAAGAGTTAGCTAGTTTGCCAGACTTCTCCACTCACCATTTTGTTCTTTATCTTTTATATTACTCTTACTTGGAACACTACTGCATTTACATGACATTTAAACCTTAAAATGCTACAGAAATCAAGTAGGACAGCATAAAGCTTTTCTGACATAATAAAGACTGCCAAGTAAGGACAGGTCAAAAAATGACTGCTTTGATGTTTCTTGTCAACATTTATTCACCTGTAGGTAAATTTAACTTTTAAAGGAGTTTTAGGGTGTGGCAGCTTAAAAAAAATGAACTAGTACAAGCTACTTTTGCCATTAATATAAGCACCAGCATTGCGTGGATCCTGGCTAGTTTTTCTCAGACACTCTGAAATTGTCATACTTTACAAATCAACTGTTTGATTTTACATAGTGCCCAACTACAGTTTTTCATCAAGATTCCTTTCCAGAACCCCAAATTCTCTCTCTGTCTCTCTGTCTCTCTCTTCCTCTCCTTCTCCCTCCCTCCCTCTCTCTCTCCATATATATATAGTTTATGGTATAATCTCAGAATCTGTACTCTTGATAATTTTTTTATTCAATCCTTGGGACAAAAGCCTCTGAATTTTTTTAGCTCACGGTTCCCACTCAAAGGTATACTTTAGATGTCCTAAATGGAGTGATCTAGCTAGATCCCCAAAGTGGAAAAATCAGTCGCAGTGCAGTGTTTAAAATAGTTTACAATATGGATTAACAACGAGTTTATTTGAGAAGAACCATCTGTACACATTTTGCCAAATAAAGGCTGACGTTTCGGTAGACAATCTAGCAAAACAGGACAACTAAAACCACATAATATTTGTGGCTTACATATAAGTGGTAGGACAAGTAAGCTATTATTGCAGCTACAAAGTGTAATATAAAATAATCATTTAATATCAATGCTAACTCCCCAGAGGTTAATTTGATGCCCACAAGCCAAAGAATTGAAAAAAAAACACTTAAGCAACACTAAGCAAAAACAATATTACTCCTGTTATCTTTAAGACCACATTAATGCATGTATTAACAAACCCCTAGATAAAACCTTAAAAAATAAGGAATTTCTTTTAGTTCTAGGTGGTATTTAGCTCATACCTCTAGTTTCAACTTCCAATATCTCCATTTGAACAAATCTTTTGGTTCTATAAAAGCTGTAACTTCAATAGAGCTTTATGTGGACAGTGATACGTACTGTCAGAAAACACAAGTTATGCTAGGTGGTCAAGTCTGTGATTTTAAGAATAACGTGGCAAAAAAAGAAGGAATTCGGGCAAATGTAGAAAAATGACTGTTTACTAGAAACCCTCTCTCTGTATTGCTTAAATAACAGTACAATATACTTATTGGATTTGAAATCACTTTTAAAACTTGTTCAATAGCTCTTGGCAGCTTCTACTTTATGAAGGAATGAAGTTGTACTCAGAATTAGTAATCCTAGGTTTCCATTACATAAATTCCATGAAATTCAACTGTTTAAAGTATTCACACTATCTGAACCCACCTAAAATGCCAGTTGATAGTAGTACATTAAGTCCATGTGGACACAACAAAAAGGAAAGATTAACCCAAAATTGTAATGGGTGGACATATAGCTATGAAATGTATTCACATATAATCCAGTTCAGAAATGGACTGCAATTCTTATGGTGGACAAGAAAAAAATGGCAAATCACCCTCATGTAAAAGGCTAAAATTGCTTATACCTATACAAATAACATGCACATCCTGTATGCAGAAATCCAATTAACAAACAAATTTAAAATTATTTTATATTTAAGACTGTTTTATGACAAGAATGCTCAAATTGAAATTCCAGTCCCATTATCCAAAAGTAAGCACAGCTGTAATTCTATTTTCCTTTTATCAATAAGGGATGCTCATCAATTTATAGGGAACTGGGGCTCAAAATGATTTGCTTATGTAATCATGAAACATTTCTGTTAAAGGTCCACAGGCCTTGTCTCACAAAGATTTGAAGTGGAGCACGAAAGCCAGTTCATGAAAAGAGCTTTACAAACCAGAAGAGGCAAAGCCCATGTTACTTCCACCGAAGACCAACACTCTAAACCGAATTAAGGTGAAGTAGTCTGTCACCCATACTACTTCATCTGAAGAGATGAATGTCTTCCACTTAACCCCAACACTTGATTAATCTTAAAAAGTCAAAAAGCTCTGTAGCTAATTTAACTTTCAACTTTAAATAAACCAGAAGGAGAAAAATGTTGAAGACATTTTCTCTTCATACTTAAGAAACCCAGGCTCAAAATATCTCTAGAAGTGGCAGAGCTAACATTTTATCTTCATACTACCAGTTAGGATACATATTGACATCCAGCAGCAGCAAAATATGATCACTAACACTTATTCACTATTGAAAGCATAGCATTCCTGGCCTTTCCTTTAAGGACAGTTTGAGGGTGTAGGGTTGGCACTGGCAGTTGAATTTCTTGTTTCCCATAGGCAAACCCATCTCATGATTCCTTTTGTTAGTTTTCCATACTGTTATATCATAAAAATCACTTATATGAAATCTTGTCACCTGCTGGTACAAAGCCCCAAACTAAAAGAGTTAAGCTTAAGGAAGTCCCCATTCAAACCCATGTTGTTTTTACTTCTTTGGGACTGGTCCGTAATACTGTAACAACTTTAATGAATCCTTATGCCACTAGTAGGAAAAGATTCCTGTGATCAGGGAAGATTTAGCTTGAAAGGTCATTCACTCTCACACAGACATACACACACACACACACACACACACACACACACTCCATACCCTCTTTTAAGTGTACACAGTATGCAATTAAACAGTTTAAGTAATTTTGATTGTATTGTAGTAACATGAGACTTCATTGTGGAGATATGTTAATCTAGCTCCATCTAGATCAGAGTCCTCTCAAGGGTATAGTATCTGTGGTCTGGGACATACTCAGATGAAAGCAGAATTTACATTACTTATGAACTACAAAGACATTTTCTATGTGTTATACAATGCCAATCATTTAGGCATAAATGTTTCTAAAGTTCCAATTGAACAAAAACGGATCTATTAGACCTAAGTTTAAGGATGGCTTTTATTTTTTAAAAAAACATTTAGGACTACAAATTACAAAGGAAGCAGATCACTACAGTAGAAACCTATTAGATAGATACATAATATCTGCATATGAAAACTTAACATACACTCCACTCACAAGATTATCAGCCATAATGCTCTTCCTTATAAGGCTATTACATAGTTTCAAATTATGTTACACTTCATTTCCTCAAGGTGTACTTTTAATTTTAAATACCAAATTCTTGGCTCTTAATGGCACATGCTAAGACAGGGCACATTTCATTGACGTCCTGGTGACAGTTTCCAGCTTCAGTTAAGAACAGCTTGCTTTGAAATGATCACTTAAAATCTCTTTTTCCTACTACAACAATTTAGCTGCCAAAAATAAGGCAACAATCACCTTCTCTTCTAATGACTATGGCTAGGTATATAGACAAATTATCAGCAAAGATAAAGTAAAAAGGTGAGCCATCAGAATAAAAAAATTTGAGCTGGAAAGAAACTTTTTTGACTTGTGGCAAGAAGAAAATGCAATGGGGTAGATACTAGGCAAATATTTACATCATCCCTGCATATAGTAGAGAATGAAGACAGTCCAGTCCAGTATGGCCAGGTGGTGTCCCATCCCTGCATTTCAATACAACAAGCAGGAGGACAGATCTGACAGTTATACTTGGAGTCCCAAAGGGGCTCTTTGTAATCTAGAACACATTGGTCACTTAACATATTAAATATTTTACTGGGTTTAGGATATTCGTCATTTCCTTACACGCAGTCCCTCTAAAGATTCCTCTCCTATGAACTTACAGTTATCTAGAGTGCAAGATACTATGAATGACAAAACTGTTTTAATAACACATTTGTAAAAGGACCTGGAGGTGGTGGCAAAGCAGACACTAACCTACTTTTATTGGCTAAAACACTGAATGCAGAAACGTATGCTGTGGAGAGATCTGAATTTTCTTCTTTCCACCTTCCTGGTCACTTGGCTGCCTTGATTTTTCTGAATTGTTTCCCACTAATTCCTTTACATACAGGTGAGAAACCAGGGAGCAAGGGTAATAGAAATTTTAGCTGTAAGCTACTTGGAAACCTTTTGCTTAAAGTTTAATAATGCCAAAAATAAGTGTTAACAGAAATACTTTTTAGTAATATTGACAAAAAGTGAGCCAATTACGTTAGAATCAATGTTCAGAAATTAAAAAGGTATCTTATATATAGATTATCATCTGATGAATGGGGCTCTGAACACCATTTAATGTTGCCTTTTCATTTCATACCAAATTATCATACAAGTCATTTGCCTTTGGATACTTG
The DNA here is from genome assembly GCF_028372415.1 of Notamacropus eugenii. NCBI lineage: Eukaryota > Metazoa > Chordata > Mammalia > Diprotodontia > Macropodidae > Notamacropus > Notamacropus eugenii. The sequence continues at coordinate 2,046,675 of NC_092879.1, read as the reverse complement.
TGCAGTTTAATTTGCAAACAGAATTTCCATAACAAATTGTTTTTAAACAAATCATGTCTTGTAAACTGTTTATAGAAAACCCAGGGGTAAAATGAACTGTTCATTGTGGAAGGCCTTAAATTACATTATTACAGTAGAAAATACAGGAGATAGACAATAACCGAAAAGATTAATGTAGCATTAGATTCAAATCTATACTTCCTGTAACTACTTAAAACTTGGTTTTAAAAACTAAATGCAACATTTTTCAGTAACCGTAGAAAACAGTTAAAATAAATTTGCTATGAAAGCCTTTATATCATGCTTGATACAGGGAGGTAGGAAGATGTAAGAACCAGAGGGAGACATGAGACATTACATTTTATCTACAACTCCTGTTTGCTTCACTGAGCTTGTAGGTTCACAATTCAGTCGCCTTCTACTGCTTCAGACTCAAATTCTTCTTCTGCAATCTCGAGCACCTCTACAAATTTTTTCATTTGCTCAAGAAAGACACTTTTCCTCTTTGCAACATGTGCATCTTTATATCACTTCAAAATAAGCTCTTCGCTCAGGACTTCACCTTTATAAAAAAGCACCATGATTTTCTGGAAGGGTTTCATGAAGTTAATGTTGTCATAACAGTACTCCTGAATCTTCAGTAACAGAGCCAGCTCAGACTGACCTTGAGTAGTAAAGGCAGCAAGTAGAGGGCTATATTGCTTCAAATGCTTGATGACTTACTCTGTTACCCGCTCCCATTTTTTGTTTCATTCCACAGTGCTCATTACACTTGACCAGACTATGTCTACAACGATCTGTTCTGGGATATTGTTTTTCTTCATCTCCTCCTTGACATACAAAATTATATCCTTAAATGGATCACCACGTGACATCTGTTCTTGAAATTCTTTCTGTAGCTCTTTACGAGTTCCTATGATTTGTTGGTTACAAACATACTCAGAAAGTTCTTTTAGACCTGCTTCTGTAAAATATTTTGTGAAGTGGTCAACACTTTGCTTGTTAGCAGGAAAAGGTTCTATCAGTCTGTTGTCCATGCTGACTTTTCGAAGACTAGCAGCTACTTCATTGATATCTTTTTCATTTATCCTTGATTTAAACAGCTTTACATAAAGGCCTCTGAAATGCCTTCTTTAACCAAATTCTCATTATAAGGGCTGTTAAGAATGGATGCATTAAGTGTCCCATTGACCAGAAGAACCCCAGTCAACATGACCAGCTTGTTCCTCTCAGACTCTGAAAAACACTTCAAGAATAGCAGCAGCTTTTTAGCTTCTTCCTCAAATCCCTTTTCAAGGTGTTTGTATCGCCTGATTAACTTGTTGAATACTTGAGCTAAGGTTTGCATGGTCTCTAGGTCTTCTTGTGCTGCAAATACAGAGACATCTGGACGCATCATGTCATCTGCTAGTGTACCACCTGGGAACAGCATGGCACCAGCCACCAGAATGTCAAAGAGTGTTTCAGCATATCGGCCATAATCAAGTTTTGCCCCAGAAGCATCAAGAAATTTTGCTACTGCTTCCAAATCAGTTCCAGTTTGAGTTAAACCTTGAATAACACAGTCCTGAAACTGATTAGGGTCAAACCTCTCTTTATCATCTCTTTTTCTAGTTTTAAAACTCTGGCCTGATAGCTTTGGATTTTGCTGCTTTTGATTATTCATAAAAGACACCCGAATTTAAGGAGGAGAGAAAAGTGCCAGAAATCCCCAAGGTGGCAGTAACTGTGGAGGTGGCTCCTCTGCGATCTGAAGTAACGCGAAAATCTATGCATACATTTTTAAAGTGTGATGAATTGGAGATAATTACATGGAAGGAACGACTAACAATGAGGGGGAATCATGAAAAGTTGCTGCAGAAAATGGAAATTTAAGTGGGACTTGAATAGGCCAAAACAAGGGAGGAAGTAATTCTACATCTTAAATCCAATCTGTTACACTGTTTGGGGACTCGTCTGCACAGTATTCTTTACTGAAATGTCACCTTCCAACCCCAATGTGGGTCAATTATTGAGTTAGGTAATTATTTACAAAATTTTAAATAAGAATTGTCTCCTGTTGCTTCATCTTTAGAGATTTCCTCATTAATATTAGTAAAATAGGTTTCAACCAACAGAAAATAATGTGAATGGAAAATAAACTGGCTGTAACTATCCCCTATGATTTCAAGGAAATATTATTCCCTAAAGACAGAATTTCCTCTGATTACTTGTTTTGGCCCTAGCCAGTCAAGGCTATTAATCCCTAGCATCTCTTTCACAATGTTTTTAGAGCTACAAGTAAAACTGACAGCATCCATCTCAGCCTGAGGTCACTGGTACAATAAGAATATGTGTCCCTCAGGCTGAGTTTCGCTGCAACATAGAAAATACTTTACTGTCCTATTGAAGTCAGTTCAAAAAATGATTTACATTTTCATTTTTTTAGAACATTCATCCTCATTTCTCTCTTAATTCTGAGTCAAATCAAATTCTGCTAATGACTATTTTTTCTACCATGTCCAAGTTCAACACTCATTTTTCCATGAATCTAGGAAACAACCATCCACAATCTGGTTATCATAGTAGATTTGCCAAGACAATTCCTTTTATTTCCTTTTCAGAAACAAATACTGGTACTAGAAGATTCCTGCAAGTTCCTAGATCTGAAACTATCTACCAGCAAAGGAGGTAGGTGCTACTCTCAAATCATCATTTTCACTATGATCACTGCATATTTAGTAGATAGTTAGTATTCAGAGAGAACTGTGCTAAGTGCCAAGGATGATAGGAAATATAAGCCTTTGAATTCAAGAACTCATATTCCCTGTGGGAAGAGAGTCGATACACCCAAAAAGAAAATGTCCGTGTCAGAAACTATATGTTAAATGCCCATGGATTCTTATAGATAATCTGTGTAACTGGTTTTAAGAGAAAGTGCAAATATAAAGGCTCGGTACTCAGCGAACACTTGTGAAAGAGGCAAACTGGAACCAACCCTGAAGGAAACAGGGCATGAAGAGAGAGGGCAATTCAGGCAGGAACAATTATGTGAGTGAAAGCAGCAAGGAGGGAACTAATGCTGTATTTCAGGGAATTGCGATTAGTACATTTTAGCTGAAATAACAACTACGTTTGAGAAAACATTACGGAAATAATATTGCCGAAATACATATTTTTTAAAATTGAAACAAGATGCGAATTGCAGGGAATCAAGTTTAAGATTTTTATTTTTCAAGATAGTGTGGTACAGAGATTTGACCAGGTAATACCAAAGGTTTTTCTTCCATCAAGTCTCAGTTAAGGTGTCAGCAACTCAGGTTTTTGACTGACAGTCTTCTGATGTGCGACTTGAACATATTTTTTCTATCTCCAATCAAATAATTCTAGAGTAAGAGAAAGTACTGGATCTATTATTTTCCCAAATAACTCTGTAATTTCTACTAAATTTATTCTTCGATATTTCAAAATTGAACATCATTAACAAAACTTTTGGAGAATAGTTTTCTTCTAGACAGTGATCATCTCTTTTTTACAGCCTCGACATTGCCTTTTTCCAACACCATAAATAAAGGAAGTTTTGTTTTTTTTTTTTTACAATAAGAATTATTTTGGAAATCTTAATTTTTTAGAGTGATATGAAATGCAAGTAAAGTTTGGAAAGATTCAAATCGACGATTATATTGGTGGTTAGTTGTCATTATTTCTGAGTGTGATTTCTTAAATCCGTCTTTTTTAAAACTTCCTCAATCGTTTGTCTTCATTGAGTAGATGTTTAATGAGTTCTCAGACTCATGTGCATTTGGGGAATACATTGAAAATTAATGCACACACATTTTTAACTGGTCAGGGGATGCTATTTTCTTCATTCTGTATAGCTTGGGATAAATTTGGAAGACTTCTGAAAGTCAGAAATCCAAGCTCTGAAGTGATATGAAGTGTTTCCTGTGAGCCTCACACCATGATAGGAAATGACATAATTCACCAAGAGGAAAAAAAATAAAAATAAACATAAATAAAAATTTGGAAGAGGAAGAGAAATGAAAGCCTGAATGGAAACGTAGTATTTTGGAAAATTAAGCAAAATGATACAATGAATTTTTGCAGGCAAAAATGAGAAGGAATAAAGATTGGAGTATAAAATTATTTTGTTTTATTACTGATTGGAATAATTTTCAACATTCAAAAAGTGCCCCTATTTGCATCATTTTCTGTGTTATATGCATATCGTGCTCAGAACCATGAAAGGGCTAGTCACTAACACTTAATCCAAGACACCACTCACCACTTGACCATTCTCCCAGTCTCCTCTCCTCGTCTTTTCTCTCTTCTCCTCTAAAATATGAATTCATCTTATTTTCCCTTTCTCTCATCCGTTCAATAGAAATTCTGATTTGATTTGTTTTTTCAGTAAATAGTAATTTCACAAGTAAATTATTGTCTTTATTTTCTCTGTATTGCTTATTTCTTGGCTACAAAGAGTTTTCTTTATGAAAACAACGCTTCTAATGTAGGTTGACATCTGACCTGTAACTTGCAGTGTTAGTAAAGTGTCTGGGTCACCAAAAGTTTGAGTGATTAGTCCAGGGTCACAAATAATCATTTCTCAGAGATAATATGAGAATCTGGGACTTTCTGACTTCAAGGTTGACCTTTTATGCATTCAGAAACATTCCCTTTCATCAGGGAGATGATCAGTTCTTTTAAATGTCCTTTAATTGTCATTAATTTAAACCTACTTCATCTCATTGTTTGTGTCCTTATTATTGCACTATTCTGTTTTTCAGGATTTCTTTTCAAATTCCTCTCAAAGTTAGCCATGATGATCTCTGACAGAAATCAGAGTGCTGCAGTCATATTCATTCTCTTGGGATTCCCTGAGTACCCAGAGTTTCAGATTCTTCTCTTTCTGCTTTTCTTGGCCATCTACATGGTTACTGTGATGGGGAATCTTGGAATGATTGCCATCATTATAATGAATCCCAAGTTACACACTCCAATGTATTTTTTCCTTAAACACTTGTCCTTTGTGGATTTCTGTTACTCTACTACTGTACCAAAGCTGCTGGAAAATTTAGTTGCAGAAGACAGGACAATATCTATCCCTGCTTGTATTACACAATTTTTCTTTATGGCAAACTGTGCTTTGAGTGACACATTCATGTTGGAAGTGATGGTATACGATCGTTTTGTAGCCATTTGTAATCCCCCTTTATATGTGGTTATTATGTCCCAGAAACGTTGTACCCTCTTTATGGCTGCAGGGTACTCCTGGGGCAAACTCTTCTCTCTGCTATTCACCTACACTCTCCTTATATTATCTTTTTGTGGGACTAGCATTATTAATAATTTCGTCTGTGAGTATTCTGGCATACTCTCTGCCTCCTGCTCTGATAAGCACTTTAGTCAGCTGATACTTTTTATAATTGCTAATTTTAATATGTTGAGCACACTTATGGTCATATTCACTTCTTATATTTTTATTTTTGTAACTGTTATGAAAATGCATTCTGCAAGGGCAAGGCATAAGGCGTTCTCCACTTGTGCCTCTCACCTGACAGCTGTTGGAATCTTCTATGGAACAGTCCTTTTCCTCTACTGTATACCCAATGGTAAAAACTCTATGTTGACCATCAAAGTGGGCTCTGTTTTCTGTGCAATGGTCATCCCTATGTTGAACCCGCTAATATATAGTCTGAGGAACAAGGATATGAAGGAAACACTCGGGAAGTTAATGGACAAAAAAATGATTTCTCATTGGATTATTACCGTCATCACCAGAATCAACAACTCCATAAACAAGAACAGCAACTAAAACAACGTAAAGTAAACAACGACAACATTTGTTGCTTACATAATGTTGTAATTAATGATTCCATTGCCCTAAATGAACAATGAATACAGGCAGAAGCTCTTATACTCATCTAGTGTTCAGTCGTTGAGCTCTTTCATGTCTTATAGAGTCCCATGCCTAAGTAAAACAAGAATGTGAAATGTGAAAAGAAAGAAAATCATCTCCTAAAGTCCATTAGTGTTTACTATGTAGGATGGAGTGGCCTCCATCCTGTCCGCATAAAGCTCCTTAGAGTAACAAGCAAAATAAGATAATATTATTAACTTATTATTTTTGAACATTTATCTTTCCCTTTGTTCTCTTCAGATCTTCCTATCCTACCTGAATTTCATGGAATTAGGGGAGGTTCTGCTAGAAAAAAAAACTGAGAAGTGACCAGTTATGATCACGGAGGAGAAGAGTGACCACTAAACATTCAGACACATCATCAGGTTGATGTTATTCGTTACAGTGGCAAACTGCCCTATGTAAATGCGATATTTTCTGAAAAATATTTGGTGTATATCCTTTTCTGAAATATACTACTTCCCTATCTGTTCCCTTTAGTACTTCTAGCTTCCTTTAAAGATCAGTAGAAGCATTGCCTTCTAAACATGAGACATTTTCTAATCACTTTCTCCCCATCTCTGTGTATTAATTACAGATACATGGGTAGTTTGTGCGTATGCCTACTATGTATAAACACACATACATATGTACATCCATCCATATGTGTACAAGTAAAAATATGTTCTGAAATATTAGTGTTTGAGCAGATATAAATAATTACATCGGAACTGATGGATGTGTGTAATGACGACTGCAAAGCATTAAAGAAGACCAAATTATCTTCAATATAATAATTTTATTCAGGTAAGTGTGACAATTAAAAAGGTTGAGGGACATAGTTTCTGGATAATTTAATGATTTTATTAATAAATTCTGTAGATTATTGATGAAAGGATGGTCATTTGGCCATCTCTCTTAGAGCAATGAACTTAACGGTGGTGGGATTAGAGTTTAAATGCCCTTTGAAGAGGATGTGTTGCAATGAGTTGGAAATCTACTTGGATTGGTTAATACAATGAGAAGTGGACTATCTTTGGGTACATGACTTAGGTCACTCAAATCTTGGTTAAAGAGATATCAATTTCCATATTTCCTGTCCTGACAATATGTTAAGTCAATATTTTCCCTAGACCTGCCTGAGTAAACACAATGAGAAGGATTTCACCCATTAACCTAAACTTTGAATTTCTTTTACTGTGTGATTAGACTTGGCTTGAGTTGTTAGAAATACAGTTGACACCAAATCTCAATATCAAGGTAATTTTTATTGCGTCAGTCCAGAGGATGGACACTCCTTCAGTTACTGGATTAGTCTAGTTTCTTCTGGGTTACAGAGTTCCTTAAACTCCCCTCCCATGTTTCCTCTCTGGTATGTGTAAGCACCCCCCCCCTCATCAAACATTGCATGTTCCAAAATGACCTCAGTCTCTGCCCTTAAAGTGTATCAATTAATATTCATGAAGCCCATTAAGCACCCACAGTTATAGTTTGATCTAGTTACCAAGTTAGCCCTGACTGGTTTGAGCCAGATCAGTCTCTATCTTGATTTTGAGGTCGAAGTAAACCCACTAACTCTAATTTGATTGGCTTTCTTTGTGCTGGAAATCACCTAAAATACCTACAGGTGTTGAACCCACAACCGCGGAGACTTAACCCTTGTCTAACTCTTACAATTTTCACCCTTTTGTATTTTAATATAAGTTAAATCTCCACACTTTTAATTAACATTGTCTTTCTTCAAACCGACTTTACATCAATTCATACTCCTCCTCAGGGGAAAGTGTTTGGTCAAGGTTATCGATTCCTTCAATCAGTATCTTGACTCCTGACCCCATGGGAGAATTTTTAGTAATGGCTGTTTCTATTAGTCTTTGCACTAACCCTCTGACACAGGGAATAATGCAACATCCTACTGCAGTTAGGAGTCCAGCAGCCACAAAGAGGGAAGTTATGATGGAGATAGTCATTTTCTTCCACTTCCCAAACCAGCTTTCTAAGTATCTGGTAATGGAATTATTGATTACAGAATTTTGGGCTAGCTCCTAGGAAAGGGCAATTAAACCTTGCAGTGCCGGAGTGATGGAATCATCAGGAGCTGTGTTACCGGGGATAAAAGTACAGCGCGTCACAGTGCCTATCATTTTGCCTTGTCCCCCTTTCTCGGCTAGCATCATGTCGAGGACAATTCTGTTTTCCCATGCTAATTCTATTAACAGCGTCTAATTATCCCGCTGTGCCTTCCACAGCATCTCAAGGGTAGTTCATAAATCTTTGTTGATTACAATAGATATAGTTTCTCCAAACCACATTTTTGTTAATTGTCACTCACCAAAATAGGAAGAACTTGAATCCTGAGGCTACCTGATTCCTGGCTTTACATTTGTCAGGTACTTTCCTGGGGACTCCTATGCTATCCAAGTAAATCCTACCATCAACTAATCCACACAGCTTGGCCAGTTTTCTTTTTTCTCTATGTTCTGGACCCAGTTCTGTGGATGGTTTTAAGGATGGCGGAGTGACTGGCTTAGCCAAGTACACCAAAGCGCAAGTCCCTGCCCATGACTCAGGTATTATGCGTCTGAGAGTGTTTTCTCCACAGAATCAACAGAGATCTGTTCAGGGAATAATCACCTGAGAGAAATTGCCAGTGCCACCACTGGTGATATTCCAAAACTTGGTACGTGTAATGTTACCTTTGACCTGGGATTCACTCGCCTCCCGTGAGAAGCAGGCAGAATAATTCTCAGGTCTTAAGATGGTAGTTATAGGAATTCTTTTGGTATTCCCCTTTTTGACTTCAGGAAACAAACAAGACGAGGCACTGCAATTTTCTCTCAGTATCCTATTTTGGTATAGTCAGACAAGACATTTGAATCCGCCCTTATTCCCATCCATACCGAGTGGAAAGGGCACCACCTGAGCAGAGGGTCTGCCTGATGCACATACATAGAAAATATTTTTGTTTAAGCTTTTGGCCTCATATCTTACCTATTCTATACAGGCTTTCAAATCTCCATACCCAGTCTCTATCTATATTCCTTGCCTTAAGTCATTATTCTCACCTGTCTTAATTACCACATCTGGAGTCTCGTATGGGCTTTCATATTCTCCCTTGGGACTTACAGTGGGGAAGAGCATGATTAGGCTAGAATTTTCCTTCTTTGTCTCCTCAACCTTGAAGCTGATATTTATCCTTCAAAAGGGATCTAACCCACCCCAAGTTAGTGCCCAAATCCATACATTCCCACTACTCTGTCATTTGGGTTCATGAAGGTTAATATATTAGAGGAAGATCTATTTTTTCCCCACTCTGTTCCTGGGTCCTGTCCTATGGTGAAAACTTTTTACTAATGTAACCCTTAGTATCATGATTCTGGGCATTGCTAGACAGCCCACCAGAGGTCATGAACCATAAGTCATCCCAGTAGGGGAATGGTTTTTCTTTTTATCTCTCTCATGTTGATAATTTAGTTCCTGGCACAAATACCGGTCATGGTTTCTTCTCGCCCTTTAATAATCATGATGAAAGCAAGTCACTATATGACAGGTGTCAAGTTGGGTTACTTGTACTCCTGAATGCTTTTTGAGTACTATTTGACGTATTGTATACCCAGGACAGGACTGCCTTCTGATACTCATTGCAAGCCTCACAATCAAGAGAATAATGAGGTGGGTAACTGCCACGTCGAGGGCCATGTTAGGACTTTTTGATCAATGATTGCCCACCCCTCTACTTCTTTCCCTGCCTTGTGTCCGAAAAATTTTCATAATCATCATTTGTCTTGTATCTTTATACCAATCAACCTGAATCTAGTAGGATCTGGGAATGGTACCTGAGAGTCCCAGCAGGTCTGGAATTCACAACTGATCCCTGTCTCAGGGCAACCAGCCCCACCTGGTCCACTTATTCTCTCAGTCCACACCAAGGTGCCAGGGGTCTAACAACCAGTAAAAAAAAAGTCTCAAATACCTATACTCCAGGGTCCACTCAGGACTGTCCGGGGGTAGGAGTAACATGTAGACAGCTACTATTTAGGACACATGTGATGAATCCAACCACCTGAGAAGAGACAATTGTATGTTGTGTGATTATTGTATTAAATTATATATATATGTATGTATGTATAAAATAAATAAATTAAAAATTAAATTGTGTTAAAATTTAAAAAATAATCATGGCAATAGCCCTGTGTGTGTTCGTCCTTCGTTCCCGAAGAAGACCATGCTATCAGAGAAACAATGACATGACTTGCACTTAACTTTGTTATGAGTGAGGGAGGGCTGTGCAGGTCACCAGCCTCACTTCTCCTGCAGAGCCACCTGAATCCAGTGACCAGATATTCATCAGGATGACTGGAGATGACGCAGGATGAGGCAATTGGGGTTAAGTGACTTGCCCAAAGTCACACAGCTAATGAGTGTCAAGTGTGTGAGGTGAGATTTGAACTCAGGTCCTCCTGACTCCTGCACTGGTGCTCTATCTACTGCACCACCTAGTTCCCCCATGGCAATACCCAGCTTAAGAGTGAATATTGCACAGCCTAATTCCCCTCCTCCCATCAGGTTAGAGTTTTATTCTTCAGAATAATCTTCAGTGTGGATGAGTCTCCTTCTACAATCCAATCCTGTGGCTCTTCCACCAGGCCCTTTACCTTAGAATAGTGAGTTCATCCCCTTTCAGAACTCCTTACAGCGGTCTCAGTGGTTAGCAGTACCTGAAATAATCCGTCACACTTTGGATGCAGATTCTCCCCTTTCCAATTCTTTATCAACACTCACTGTTCAAGCTTGAAAGAATGAACAATGAACTCAAGCGGTGGTGATTGGGCCAGGAGATATTTGGCTCAGAATTCTGAAAGGAAGGAGGACACTTCCAGTAAATAGTCTCTTAAAAATCTGTCCTTGGTTTGGAAGGATGATATCTCCTTTCTTCCTCCTGGAAATGGTATGCCATGTAGTAATTCAAAAGGTGATGCTCTCAGATCCTTTCTGGGGGGTGCCCTTGTCCTTAGCAAAGTCAGTGGTAAATACCCGAGCCATGGTAGTGTGGTTTCCATCCCTAACCTTGTAATGTGTTTCAGAGTTTGGTTCATTCTCTCCACCCTCCCTGAGGAGGATGGATGCCAAGGGGTGTGGAATTCCCACTTTATCTCTAAACACCTCATAACATCTTGCAGAACCTTAGCTGTAAAGTGTGTTCCTTTACCTGAATCTTTTCTTTCTACTAATATGAACCAGGGAATAATCTGTCCTAAGAGTACCTTGCTGACACCATGGCAGAGGCTAAGGGATATACCTCCAACCATCCAGTTAAATGATCAATTATCACTAGCAGATACTTAAGCTTTAAACTTTGTGATTCACTTTCTGACAGATTACATATCTTTCAGTAATTTGCTTAGTAACTGTATAAATTTCAATGCATCCAAAATATTTCAAGACCATGTCACCCGAGGCTTGGGCTCCCCAATGCTTCCCCCTGCGTAAAACCCCCATTATTTCTTGGGCTATTGGTTTATTTATTATCATTCTACCATCTGGGAGAATCCACCGTTCCTCCTTTTCCATAATTGCCCCAAGTTCATTCAATTCCCCAACTTCTTTATTAGAGAATGAGGAGTCAGTTTTTGGGTTCTCAATATGGGGGATCAAGGTTAACATAGAAGACACAGGAGTGTCCATTCCTTTTGGCTTCCTCATCTGCTAGCCTATTTCTTCCGATTTCAAATGAATTTCCTTTCCGGTGACCCTTCACATGGATGACTGAGATTCGTGTAGGTAGCAACAACTTCTCCAATTCTTGTTTAATTAATTCCCTGTGTGATAAATGGCTTCCTTTAAGATTAATCAGGCATCTTCCCCCATCCCCCACCCACAGATTTTTCCAGAGGTGTGTACTATTCTGTATACGTATTTAGAATCAGTGTACATAGTTTCTTCTTTCCTTTCTAACTCCTTTAGTGCCTACTGCTCATAAGTTTCTGCAGACGAATTCTTAGGTAGTGACCCAGATTCCCACACTGTCATTTTCTCCATCTATGAATGCATACACATTTCTTCTTTTCCCCACTACCACTCTAGAGAACCCATCAATAAAGAATTGTTCCCTGGTCACAAGAGGGGTGTCCTTGAGATCTTGCCTAATAATAATAATGATAATAATAATGATGATGATGATGTTAATGCTATATCTTCTCTGACAATATATGAGATCCAGACAGCAATGCTCTATTTCCTCTTTACTTGCTTCCCATTTCTGGAGGTAAGCAGCTGAATTTACACAGTGTTCAGCACTGAGAATGAAATCATGCTTCTCTAATAGAATTAATTCATATTTAAGGACCCTTGAGTCCCTGAGCCAGCGACCAGCTCTTTGGTTCAGAATAGCCCTAACCTGGTGGGCTGTGTTTACCACCAGAGCCCATCCAAAGGTCAATTTCCTACTTTCTTATACCAAAGGGGTGGTTGTAGCAACTGCCTGGACACACTCTGGCCACCCTCTTGGAACAGGGTCCAGTAGTCAGGATAGGAAGGCCACTGGCTTCTTCTGCCCTGCCCAGTATTGAGTAAGGACCCTATGGGCTGTCCCGTGGTCAACAGAGATGAATAAATAGAATGACTTATCTTATGTTGGCAAGGCTAATACCGGGGCTGAGATCAAGGCCTTTTTAACTTGCTTCACTCTCTCTCTTTCCTCCTTTGTCCAGACTAGCTGGTTAGGTTCATCCTCGAGTATTTTCCTGTGTAGCTCTTTAGTCATTGGGCATATGATTCAGTCCATAATCTACATTATCCCACCAGTCCCAGGAACTTCCTTAGTTCCTTCTTAGTCCTTGGGATGGGCAATTCTACAATCCCCTTACCCTGTCAGGATTAATTCTCCTGACTCCTTTACTGATTAGGTGCCTTAACTATTTTACCTCCCTTTCAGTAAATTGAAACTTCTTTGGTGATACCCTCAACCCATTGCTTCCCAGAAAATTTAGAACTTTCACTGAAATCTATATAACATCATGTTCCTTCTTCCCTGATAGGAGTAGATCACACACATATTGTAACAATTTAATTCCCCGTGGAAGCTCAAGGGTCTGTAATAACTATTTTAGTGCCTGACCGAATAAATTCGGAGCCTCAGTAAACCCTTGGGACAGAACCTTGTGCTTACATTTTTGTTGTCTCCCTGTCTCCATATTTTCCACATAAAAGCAAAAAGGTCTACTTCCCCTTATCCAATGGATGATAAAAATGAATCATTCAAGTCAGTGACTGTAAACCAGCAATGATCTGAGGGGATTTGACTCAGCAGGGCAGTTGTGGACCACAAGGTGGTGGTGCATTTGCAGACTGGGAGTATAAGTGTGTTGATGGAGTACATACAGGGTTCTAATAATTCATCTTTGAGTAACTGATCAATTATTGGTTTTTTCCCCTCTATTGGGATGAGATACTGTCTCACACATGCCACAGCTTGTGGATCCTTTAATTTTACTTTTATAGGTCTTATCCTCATGTCTCTGTTATTTCCTTCCCTCGTCCACACTTCTGCCCTTATTTCATTGTAGGTCTCAACCGTCATGGTTGTGAGCATTTTCCTCACAATATGTTCTTCTTCAACTCGGATTTCCAGCCTTAATTTTACCATCTGATCGTGTCCCAATAAATCCCTGCCTCCAGTACATACAGAAATCTAGCTGTTGTTTCAAACTTTTCTCTTTTCACTAGAACCTAACCAAATATTGATACCTGAAAATTTTTTCCTTTTACCGTAGTGATATTAAATATATCTTTGCAGAGTTTCATCCGTTCTGGGATAATGTTCGATGATGATTTTTCTGCTCCTGTATCCACTAAAAAAGTGGTATTTTCTCTGGAGTGCCTGACCTTTAGAATAATCCGGGGTTCTTTCTCGAGTTTAAGGAGGAAGAACCCCCAAAACCCCTGCTCTTCTTCCTCTTTAAATGTCATAGGGGGAGCAACTTTCTCCTCTCTCTTTTGCTTAGGAAATCCTAGCTTCCAATGTTCTGTCATTCCACACCTGTGACATTCATTCTTATTTTCATATTTCCCATTCTTCTCTTCTTTTCTTCTGAATCTTCTTTCTAATTGGGATCTGGGTCCCTGACTTTCACTGCTTATTCCTGGAAAGTTCACCACCTCCCTCACAGCCTGTACCATAATCCTAGTCTTCCCTCTCTGTTTCTCATCCTCCCACCTTACATATACATTCTGTGCTTCCTGTAATTATTCTTCTAAGGGCCGAGGGTTCCAATTGTTCAATTTCTGAAGTTTTTTGTTTATATCTGGCCATGATTTGGTCACACGATGGACTTCAAACATCCCTTCTGCTATTGGGACTTGTGGATCTAGCCCACAGAACTTCCTAAAATTCTCTCTTATTCTTTCTAAAACTCAGAAAAAAGCTCATTCCTCAAAAGCTTTGTGTAGATTTTGTGATTTTGATACTGCTTCCTTGATTCCTACCACTATTAGCTGCCTAAGGTTCTTGCATATGGACCGTGTATGCCTCATTGTTATGGTTCCATCTGGGGTCTGGGGTAGGGAATTTCACCTCAACTCACAACACTCCCACAACTGGAGAGTGCCTTTTCTCCCATCCCTCCATTGCTGCCTTTCTAATCATTCCCCTTTCCTTTTTTGTAAAGAGGATATTTTAGATTGACATCAGTTTTCCTCAGGTATAAATATTGGGGCCCAGAAACTGATCTAACTGTTCTGAGAGCCCCACTGGATCTTCTATTAATGACTTCATTTCTTTCTTAAATGCTCTCACTTCAGTAGTACTAAGAGGAACATTTACAAACCCTATTACCTATGCTTGTCCACTCATAAGGACGTCTCTCAGTATAAACATAGGGATTGAGTGCTCACTTTCTTTATTAATTGTCAGGGCCGGAAAGGGAAGATTTTTAATATCTTTTCTTCATTTCTCCAGTTTCTTGCTCAATCTGGAGGCACCTAGGTGGTGCGATGGATGGAATGCCAGGCCTGGAATCAGGAAGACTCATCTTCTTTAGTTCAAATCTAGCCTCACACTCATTAGCTATGTGACCCTGGGCAAGTCACTTTACACTGTTTTGGAGCAGCTATGTGGTGCAGGGGATAAAGTGTCAGTGCAAGAGTCAGGAGGACGTGCGTTCAAATCTCACCTCAGACACTTGACACTAGCTGTGTGACCTTGGGCAAGTCTACTTAACCCCAATTGCCGCATCCTGGGTCATCTCCAGTCATCCTGATGAATATCTGGTCACTGGATTCAGATGGCTCTGGAGGAGAAGTGAGGCTGGTGACCTGCACAGCCCTCCCTCACTCAAAACAAAGTCAAGTGCAAGTCATGTCATCATTTCTCTGATGGCATGGTCGTCGACAACGAAGGACGAGCACACACACAAGTGCTGCTCAATCTGAAATATGCCCTCTCCTCTACTTCCTGATTAGGCGTGTTAGTAATAGTTTCAGCATAGCGGAGGTAGCAAGGAAAGAAGGCAAGGGGGATGTGGTGGATAGGGCTGCAGGTAAGGAGGAGGAGGAGGAAGAGGAGGTAGAGCAAGGAAGGGATCCAACTCAGCGGGAGAAGACCCTTTTGTCCTCTTCTCTTCCCTCTTCCTTTTTGATTGAGTCATAAATATGCTGGCCACTGCTAGGGACGATGTTTCCAAGATCCAGTGGACTGCATAATCCTTCTCTTCCTCAGACGTGCCTTTCTTAATATTCACATATAAGTTTAGTAACTGACAAACCCAATCCTCATCTGATGCAAATTTAGACCAAAATACAGAGGGTGACAAAATGGGTTCCTTTGCCCACTCCTGGCAACAATATCTTAACATTTTCCTATTATTTTTTGTCTTTTTTCCCGGGATCGTCCTCCCAGCATTTCAACATCCTCCCCAAAGGCCTGCTGGAAGGAATGTTGTCCAGGGCATTCCTTCCCTTCTCTGGTACCTTTGAATTTGCTCCCCACCTCCCCATTGGTTGGTCCCTGACTGAGTGCTGAAACTGTCACTAGCTATAGTGGGAGTTATGAGCAACAAAGGTTGTTTCTTACCTTTGCTCGATGTATTGACATGTGTAATTGGCCAGTGCTTTCATGCAAACCTCTGGACTTCTGTTCCATGGTCCAGGATTGCAGATTCAGTCGGGAAAGGCTCAACACACAGAGACCACTGGAAATTCAACAGGAGCTCTCATCCTGTGGTATCTTACCTTACCTCTTCTTGAATTCTATTATCTTGAGCCCCATGTTGGGCACCAAATTGGTAGAAATGCACCTGACACCAAATCTCATTATCAAGGTAATTTTTATTGAGTAATTCCAGAGAATGGAGACTTCTGGCCAGAAGCAGACTCTACTCCTCTTCAGGAGGAGAGAACACAGAGTACAGAAGCGAGAAGATTTTTAAGAAATTAGCTGGCCAAATTTCTCCTTTCATTCACCAGATTGGTCCAGTTTCTTTCAGATTACAGACGTCTTTAAATTCCCCTCTCTTGTTCCACCCTTGGTACATGTAAGCTTGTAACCCTCAACTCATTGTACATTGCATGTTCAAAAATGGTGGCAGTCTCCACCTTGAAGGTATGTCAGTTAATATTCATGAAACTCATTAGGCATGTGCAGTTATATTTTGGCCTAATATCCAAGTTAGCCCTGATCAACTTGTGTCAGATAGTCTATATCTTGATTTTGAGGTGAAAGCGAATCCACTAACTCTAATCTGATTGACTGTCGACATCAGCAAGGATATGGTTTATTTGTGCTGGAAAATACCTATGGGTGTTGAACCCACAGCTATGGAGATTTAACCCTTGTCTAATTCTTACAGAGTAAATGTCTAGGACAGATTTCCCACACTGGTTGATTTCTAGAGGAGTAAGTGGAAAAGTGGATACCACTTGGTCATAATACATTACTTCTGAGAAATAAGAGAAAAATATTCACTTCTTACGTAAGGAAGATTTCCCAAGCAGCAATTCCTGTGGAAAATTTTTTGTAAGTGTTCATCATTTTCCAAGCTCCAATTTAATACTTACATCGCTAGTGTGTCCTTATTGAGAAAATCATGCGTTTATACAATGTTACTTTGAATTTAATGTCTGTTAAATGAATTTACATTCTGTTAATGTAAATATGTATATCCATTTAGAAAATGATAATGTATATATGTAAAGCAATATTCATTCTATCTCAAACTACTTTTCTGCTTAATAGGGTTTTAGAGTTAAACAGAACAAAAGGATAATGTGTAATGTGCATTAGAATTTCCATATGAATAAAAACCAAAACAAAACAACAACAACAAAAATCCTCCTGTCTCAGGTGCAACTTTTCAGACTCTGAGAATATTGTCTTGCTTTCTGGCTTGCTGATGGACTTGGAAAAAGGGTAAGTGAAAGTCATATGTGGCATTCTTCATTTTCCTTTTCTGTATTTCTTCTCTGATAAATTCTACTTTGCCACCTTTTTCTTAAATGAATCCTCACTTTCACATTGGGATCAAGTGCAGATTTTATAGTTTTTCATAATATGTGGAATCCAGTAAAAGTCCATGTCTGAAAAAGGAACCTGGTGAAAATTGTAGTCTATTCTTCTAGACTAAGCAACTACTGCTGCTCAGTGTTTTCAATTGTAGGCAATTCTTTGTGATCCTTTTGGGGTTTTCTTGAAAGAAATTGGAGTTCTTTGCCATTTCCTTCTACACACCACTTTTGGAGGAGGAAACTGAGGCAAACAGAGTTAAGTGACTAGCTCAGTGTCACACAGCTAGAGATTGTCTGAGGCCAGATTTGAATGCAAGTCTTTCTAACTACAAGCGAGTTATTCATGCACTGAGCCACCTAGATCCCCCCAAAACAATGATAAATAATAGTAATAATAACAGAATATCAATGACATAAAAGAACACATAATCATTCTGATCGTATTTTTACTACAAAAAATTAGTGAATACACAAGAAGCAGACAAGGAGGAAAAAAGGCCTTTTAATTTTTTTTTAAAATGCATTTTAACTAACCAAACCATTTAAGACAATATGCCGGGTAAGCCAGGTTATTATGGCAAAACACAGCAAAGAGATGAGAAGAAGAGATTGAGAAACACACAATCTCACAAACACAAACTTGGATGGATATAGGTAGTTCAATCCTTTTCAGTGTGAAAAGTACAGCATTTTGACACTTTAAATAAAAATCATACAATAAAATAGTATTGTCTTATTTTTACATGATGCATCTTACATCTTGGATTCATATCTTTGAATATATCGTTTAATACTCAATAAGTATAACCCTTTTCTTTCATGCATCATACATTTTGGAACATATGTAATGAAAAAATGGCTAAATTTCTATTATTTAGTAAATGCACTCTTGTAGAGGTCCTCCTTGGTAATTAACTCAAGCAAAGCAATGGACTGGCATTTTAACTGTCTAATCAGAACATTCCAGTAAGTTTTCTGGTTGTTTTATTTAATTCAGAAATTTAATGTTTGTTTTAATATAGTTGTAGATAGATTGATCAGACTCCTCACTTCCAAGGTTTGCTTTTATTTGTTTAATCTAAGTATTGCTTCTCTTGCTAATTTATGATAATACAAAGGTACTGGGCTTAGCCTCAGTGGTTCACTCTCCCTTCTTTCTGGAAAAACACTACATATGTGTTTCTTATGAGTGCTTATTTAGTGCAATTTAAATTGTTCATGCTTTTGATTGGATGCAGTTAATACCCAATCATCCATCAATTCTTCCTTAGAGAGTTCTTCCCCTTCTTTCTACTCTAGAAAATGGTGATGAACTCTTCAGTCTTGCATTTCTCCCTTTCCACTAGGCATTCCATATTATCAGAGCAGCTTGAACTCAATTTGGGACTGTCGCTAGGTCTGGTTGAGATATCATGAATGATACAGACATCAGGGAGAATTCAGAGGAAAACTTCCTTGTAGACTCTTTCAATTTCCTTTGTCTTCACCCATTAGTATGCAAGCTCTTTGAGGACAAGGTCTCTCATTCTGCTTATATTTGTTTTTCCACTGCTTAGAAGAGTGCCTGGAACATAGAAAGTACTTAACAAATGCTGGTTTACTGTTCGCAGTGTCTTATCTATCCTGGGCAATGTGGAGTGAAGAAATATTTATTAAGTTCTCTCAATGAGCATTTATTAAGGCAAAGCCAAATAAGGCATCTATTATGTAAGGCCAAGCCTTACTCGAAGACCATGAGGTAAATATTCCATTGCAAGATATTTTTCATCTATTTATGTATTTAATAAGTTGATGGAAACTCTGTTAATATTTGTGAAGGAATTTTAAATGCAAGACCAATATAATTTTCAGAAAATTCTATACTCTGAAAATGACGTAGCAGACACCATTTTTTTTTCTTGAATTACTCTTTTTGATCCCACATATATAGGGTCAGTAGAGAGTCTCTATAGAATGCATCCCAAAGATCTTGGAGACAAATGTAAGATCCTCAACATAAGAACCATTCCAAAGTTTCCGATAAAACAAGAGGACATGTCGCTGCCTCTGAGCTTTGTTGTTAAATGGAGAAAATCCCATTCTCTTTGTACAGTCAGTGAACTAGTCTGTGATTTTGTTAATAATGTATGCCAGTGGATTAATTCTGAGATTTCTCATTGGGGAAAAAGGGATCAAATCATGAACTTAATATCTTACAAGATACACTATTTCTACCATAGATCTAGGAAATGAATGAAGCATACAGGAGAATCTATGCTCTGGTGAGTAGATATTTCTGGCAATTTCCTCCTACAGAACTTTTTTCTGGTCTGTGGATTCTAAAATACAACATTCCTTTCAATATTTCCCAAAAAGATACATTACAAAAGAATTACCAAAAAGGGGAAGTGAGAGGGCCTATCATATATCACCATCATCATCATAAGATCATAATTATCCTTCACTGTTTACTCACCATTTCTGTGTAGGGAAACTAATATCCATGAATATTAAGAAGGGATCAACCAGGGTCTCTTCCTGTGAAAATATTTAGTGCATGGGAAGATGATATAGGTATTTATGATGACCAATGCTAATACTACGTAATTTGTGTTAAAAGTCCACTGTTAGTTACAATCGAGGCTACAGAAATTGAGGAGTGAAGAAAGCATGTGGATGTGGAGGTTAGGATTGTCAGCAAAAAGTTAATTTGAAAAGCTCGATTAAATTTAGTAGGGTGCAACAGAGAAGGTATCATTCACTGTGGAGGAAATGGTATGTATATGAGAATGAAGGCAGGAATACATGTATTATCTTCAGAGAATATTGAGCAGAAACATTTGGCAGAGGCTGTGGTTTCATATAGGAAAATTGTTGAGAGATAACGTTAGCAAGGCTCCAAATTCTATGTCTGTCAAAAAATAAAATGAGAAAGGTGTAGTGGCATTAGTAAAGAGGGTTGGACAGGAATCTCTGTATAGGATCCATATACTGGTAGATTAAGGACAATATAAGTTTGTATAAGGACAACCTTGGTTCATGTTCTGCCTGTGAAACATCCTCTTGGAGTGAAAATGGGCAATATAGTGAGTTAAACTCTACTACTAATTAATTATCTGAACCTGGACGTTGCAAGAGATATCTGGAGCTCTGTCAGTGGATGTGGCTTACATGTCTGAAAACCTTATAACTATAGAAACAAAGATCCAGATAAAACACTAAAATTGATCAATTAATTAAAACTCAGCAAGCATTTTTTTTTACTGTAAATTATCAGTGGATTGTAATTTCAAAATGGCTTTTGGAGCTGTCTTCAAAGCTTTTCAGAGTAACATGCAGTTATAAACGCTAATCAAATAAAATAAGGCAACAGTTTGATTTGAGATACTTTAATGAATTATAAGGCTTTAATGTCATCAAAGTTGGAAAGTATGAGGGATACAATAAATCCTGACATGAGACGTGCATAGGAATGGGAGAATCATGACTGTCTTGAATGGAATACTATGTGCCAGGAGTGGTTGGGTGAAATTTACAAAGATGGAAATTTAGACTTGAGGACTAAATTCTTCTGAATAATTAAAGCTTATTAAAAGTGGAACTGACTGAATCGGTATAGTTGTTTATCTCCTTCTTAATATTTATTGTAGGGGGGCGGAGCCAAGATGGCTGAGTGGAAAGACACATATAAGCAAGGCCTCCCCACACAGCCCATAAAGTACCTGTAGAGAGAGACTCTCAACAAATTTTAGAGCAGCAGAAGTGGAGAACAACAGAATGGAGATTTCCAGCCCAGGGTGACCTGAAAGGCCCACGGGAAACGTCTCTTGCACCACACACAGAGCAGAGCCTAGCCCAACGTTGGCCAGGCTGTGTGGCTTGCCAACAGCCCTCAAGGGCGGAATCTCCAGTCGCAGAATCCCCAGTCCCAGCAGCAGCAAGTTCGAAGATCCCTTAACACACAGGAGCCAAAGGTCAGCGACGGGGATTTTTCAGCTGGCCAGGAAGGGAGAAAGGCCTTCCCACCGCTCTGACAACAGCCAGCCACCTCAGAGGCCACATTGCAGGCGCAGCAGCCACATACATTGTTGGAGCGTAAAAACCCTGGGGACACTGATCCTTGCCTTGGTGCAGTGTGGAGGCCCTGGAGGAGCGGATCTTTGTCTCACACTGAATGGTGGCCCTGTCCATCCACCTTATCTGAAAATCAGCACCCAGGGCTTAACTGGCAGAACTGGAGGCCAGGTGGCAGTAGAGAGGTAACTGCTAAAATTCTGAGCACAAAAATCCTCTCTGCATCCAGACCAGTACATGCCTGATCGTGCCACCTTGGAGGAACTGAGATCTCGCAGATGACCAGAGTATACCCTACTCTTGACAAAGGACCCAAAAGTCAAGTAACTGGTTGGGAAAAATGTCCAAAAACGGGAAAAAAATAAGACTATAGAAGGTTACTTTCTTGGTGAACAGATATCTTCTCCCATCCTTTCACATGAGGAAGAACAATTCTTATCATCAGGGAAAGACATAAAAGTCAAGGTCTCTATATCGTAAACATCCAAAATAAATATTCAATGGGGTCAGGCCATGGAAGAGCTCAAAAAGAATTTTGAAAATAAAGTGAAAGAGGCTGAGGAAAAACTGGGAAGAGAAATGAGAGAGATGCAAGAAAAGCATGAAAAGTGGGTCAACACCTTGCTAAAGGAGACCCAAAAATATGCTGAAGAAAATAACACCTTGAAAAATAGGCTAACTCAGCTGGCAAAAGAGGTTCAAAAAGCCAATGAGGTGAAGAATGTTTTAAAAAGCAGAATTAGCCAAATGGAAAAGGAGATTCAAAAACTCACTGAAGAAAATAGTTCTTTCAAAATTAGAGTGGAACAGATGGAGGCTAATGACTTTATGAGAAACCTAAAAATCACAAAAAAACCCCAAAAGACTGAAAAAATGGAATATAATGTGAAATATCTCATTGGAAAAACAACTGACCTGAAAAATAGATCCAGGAAAGACAACTTAAAAATTATTGGATTACCTGAAAGCCTTGATCAAGACATCATCTTTCATGAAATTATCAAGGAAAACTGCCCTGAGATTCTAGAACCAGAGGACAAAATAAGTATTCAAGGAATCCACAGATCACCGCCTGAAAGAGATCCAAAAAGAGAAACTCCTAGAAACATTGTGGCCAAATTTCAGAGTTCCCAGGTCAAGGAGAAAATATTGCAAGCAGCTAGAAAGAAACAATTCAAGTATTGTGGAAGTACAATCAGGATAACACAAGATCGAGCAGCTTCTACATTAAGGGATTGAAGGGTGTGGAATAGGATATTCCAGAAGTCAAAGGAACTAGGACTAAAACCAAGAATCACCTACCCAGCAAAACTGAGTATAATACTTCAGGGGAAAAATTGGTCTTTCAATGAAATCGAGGACTTTCAAGCATTCTTGATGAAAAGACCAGAGCTGAAAAGAAAATTAGTCAGAAGGGACTTATTAAAGTTGCACTGTTTACATTCCTACATGTAAATACAGTATTTGAAACTCTTGAAACATTTTTCAGTATCTGAGTAGTTGGTGGGATTACATACACACACATACACATACACACACATACACGTAGAGAGAGAGAGACAGGGAGCACAGGGTGAATTGAATAGGATGGAATCATATCTTAAAATAATGAAAATAAGCAGTGAGAGAGAAATATAATGGGAGGAGAAAGGGAGAAAACGAATGGGGCAAATTGTCTCTTATAAAAGAGGCAAGTAAAAGCATTTTCAGTGGAGGGAAAAGGTGGGGGAGGTGAGAGAAAAAACGTGAAACTTACTCTCATCACATTTAACTAAAGGAAGGAATAAAATGCACACTCATTTTGGTATAGAAACCTATCTTACAATACAGGATAGTAGGGGAGAAGGAGATAAGCAGGGTGGTGCAGATAGTGGAAGGGAGGGCAGTGGGAGGCGGGAGCAATCTTGGGGAGGGATAGGATCAAAGGAGAGAATAGAAGAAAAGGGGGGCAGGATAGGATGGAGGGAAGTATAGTTAGTCTTACACAACACGACTATTATGGAAGTAATTTGCAAAACTACACAGATGTAGCCTATATTCAATTGCTTGCCTTCCCAAAGGGAATGGGTGGAGAGGGAGGGATGAAGAAAAGCTGGAACTCACAGTTTTAGGAACAGCTGTTGAGTATTCTTCTTGAAACTAGGAAATAAGAAATACAGGTAATGGGGGTATAGAAATTTATCTTGCCCTTCAGGACAAAAGAGACAATGGGGATAAGGAAAGGGAGAGATGTTAGAAGGGAAGACAGATTGGAGATAGGGGTAATTAGAATGCTCGGCGTTTTGGGGTGGAGGGAGGGGAGAAATGGGGAGAAAATTTGGAACCCAAAATTTTGTGGAAATCAATGTTGAAAACTTAAATAAAGAAATTTAAATACAAAAAAAGAAAACAGTAGTTGATCTGAGATATAGTGATGTAGCTGCTAAGATTACCTTTCATCTACTCTGTGTTTATCTTATATTTTCTGATTTGCACATGTTATTTTTCCCATTAGAATAGAAGCTACTTGAGGGTAGGCACTATTTTTGTTTCTTCTTTATTCTTATTGATACCCAGATTTTAAGGCAATACCTGGCAGTTAGTAAGTGCTTAATAATAAAGAGCAACAATAGGTTCCCTAAAAAATATATATTGTCAGCAATTCTGAGAATCTTATTTCATCACAGAAAAAAGACTAAATCGTTGACATCAAGGGCCTCATAATCCCTGTCAGGGAGATAGACACCTACATGTAGAATTCGAAGCTAGTAATAAAAACAAAAGAGCCTAATATGTCTTAAGAATTGTCTTATACCTTTGAGAGGATAGATAGAAATGTTAAATGGACAGAGAATGGTCATGAAATGCTTTATAAATGGAGAGATTTGTTCAGTACTTAAGCAACACTTAATGTGTCTGCAATGACAAAAGCATAAAGAAATCACTGAGGTAGTGGCTGAGAGCAAAGGTGGAACCAAGAATATACATTGTGTTGATGGTATATAGAATATAGACTTCGGGTAGAAACTATTCAAGCAATAGAAATACGATTGGGCAGGAAAGTCAGAGTTCATGAGAGTAAATTTATGGAAAAACTTTAATGACAGACTAAGCGATCTAATAGTCTTCTTCGCATTGCTCACAATTTAAAACAGAAGTATTTCCATTTTGGAACTGAATCTTTTGAAGATGAGAAGCAGTGCAGTGGAAAGTGTATCAGATGTGGACACACAGGAACACTTTCCGAATCACAATTCTACTGTTTACTGCCTGTATGATCTTGGAAAAACCACTCAAATTCTTTGTGCATCACTATTCTATTCTACAAAATGAGGAACTGGATAAGATGGCTAATAAGTACTCGAGCCCCAAAGCAATGATAATATAATATAAGCCTGTCTGAGTATGCTAGAGCTACTGAAACTACAAATCCATTGAAGACACCAGAAATGCAGAAAAAAATTAGCAAGACTGAAAAAGTAAGTGAACAACTACATGAATAAGTAGACAGATACCCAGAAAGGATTGTTTGGTTTTTTGGGGGGAGTCTAGCATTGTTCTACTCATCTTTTATTTTTGATTATTAATTTCTTTTCTTTTTTTTATTTATTTCACATTCATTTAAACAAAATTTTGGGTTCCAAATTTTCTCCCCTTTTATCCCCTCCCACCCAAAAACACCAAGCATTCTAATTGCCCCTATGACCAAACTGTTCTCTCTTCTATCATCCCTCTCTGCCCTTGTCTCCATCTTCTCTTTTGTCCTGTAGGGCCAGATAACTTTCTGTACCCCTTTACCTGTATTTGTTATTTCCTAGTGGCAAGAACATTACTCGACAGTTGCTCCTAACACTTTGAATTCCAACTTCTTTACCTCCCTCCCTCCCCACGCCTTCCCTTTGGAAGGCAAGCAATTCAATATAGGCCAAATCTGTGTAGTTTTGCAAACGACTTCCATAATAGTTGTGTTGTATAAGACTAACTATATTTCCCCTCCATCCTATCCTGTCCCCCATTACTTCTATACTCTTTTGATCCTGTCCCTCCCCATGAGTGTCGACCTCAAATTGCTCCCTCCTCCCCATACCCTCCCTTCCATCATCCCCCCCCACCCTGCTTATACCCTTATCCCCACTTTCCTGTATTGTAAGATAGGTTTTCATACCAAAAGGAGTGTGCATTTTATTCTCTCCTTTAGTGGAATGTGAGGAGAGTAAACTTCATGTTTTTCTCTCACCTCCCCTCTTTATCCCTCCACTAATAAGTCTTTTGGTTGCCTCTTTTATGAGAGATAATTTGCCCCATTCCATTTCTCCCTTTCTCCTCCCAATATATTTCTCTCTCACTGCTTGATTTTATTTTTTTAAGGTATGATCCCATCCTCTTCAATTCACTCTGTGCACTCTGTCTCTATGTGTGTGTGAGTGTGTGCATGTGTGTGTGTGTAATCCCACCCAGTACCCAGACACTGAAAAGTTTCAAGAGTTACAAATATTGTCTTTCCATGTAGGAATGTAAACAGTTCAACTTTAATAAGTCTCTTATGACTTCTCTTTGCTGTTCACCTTTTCATGCTTCTCTTCATTCTTGTGTTTGAAAGTCAAATTTTCTTTTCATCTCTGGTCTTTTCATCAAGAATGCTTGAAAGTCCTCGATTTCATTGAAAGACCAATTTTTCCCCTGAAGTATTATACTCAGTTTTGCTGGGTAGGTGATTCTTGGTTATAGTCCTAGCTCTTTTGACTTCTGGAATATCCTATTCCATGCCCTTCGATCCCTTAATGTAGAAGCTGCTAGATCTTGTGTTACCCTGATTGTATTTCCACAATACTTGAATTTTTTCTTTCTAGCTGCTTGCAATATTTTCTCCTTGACCAGGGAACTCTGGAATTTTGCCACAATGTTCCTAGGAGTTTCTCTTTTTGGATCTCTTTCAGGCGGTGTTCCGTGGATTCCTTGAATATTTATTTTGCCCTCTGGTTCTAGAATCTCAGGGCAGTTTTCCTTGATAATTTCATGAAAGATGATGTCTAGCTCTTTTTTTGATCATGGCTTTCAGGTAGTCCCATAATTTTAAAATTGTCTCTCCCGGATCTATTTTCCAGGTCAGTTGTTTTTCCAATGAGATATTTCACATTATCTTCCATTGTTTCATTCTTTTGGTTTTGTTTTGTGATTTCTTGGTTTCTCATAAAGTCATTAGCCTCCATCTGTTCCATTCTAATTTTGAAAGAACTCTTTTCTTCAGTGAGTTTTTGAATCTCCTTTTCCATTTGGCTAATTCTGCTTTTGAAAGCATTCTTCTCCTCATTGGCTTTTTGAACCTCTTTTGTCAATTGAGTTAGCCTATTTTGTAAGGCGTTATTTTCTTCAGCATTTTTTTGGGTCTCCTTTAGCAGGGTGCTGACCTGCTGTTCATGCTTTGACTGCATGTCTCTCATTTCTCTTCCCAGCTTTTCCTCCACCTCTCTAACTTGATTTTCAAAATTCTTTTTGAGCTCTTCCATGGCCTGAGCCCACTGGGTGGGCTGGGATACAGAAGCCTTGACTTCTGTGTCTATCCCTGATGGTAAGCATTGTTCTTCCTCATCAGAAAGGAAGGGAGGAAATGCCTGTTCACCAAGAAAGTAACCTTCTATAGTCTTATTTATTTTCCCTTTTCTGGGCATTTTCCCAGCCAGTGACTTGACCTCTGAATATTCTCCTCACATCCATCTCACCTTCTGATCCTCCCAGCCAGTGCTTGGGGTCTGAGATTCAAATGCTGCTTCCCAGCCTCAGGGCTTCCGTGGGGGCAGGGCTGCTATTCAGTGTGAGATTAAGTTTAGGTGCTCAGTTGGGGGCAGGGCCGCCTCTCAGGTTCACTTCCCTCAGGGGGTTTATGCAGAGACCTTCAACAATGGATCCAGGCTCCTGCCTGCTTGGGGAGCCCTGGTCTGCCGCTGCCTCACCTTCTGCCTCCCGAGGGGGCCTGAGTTATCGGGGCACCCCACTCCCCTCTCGACCCGCCAAAGAGACCCTCTCACCAACCCCTGTCACCTGTGGGTGGAGGGACTGGCATGGCCGCTGGAGATCCCGTCCCTGAAGCCCGCTCGAATCTGCTCCTCTCGGTGCCACGGCCGGGCAGGGCTTGGCTGGGCTCCACGTCCGCAGCGTGACGGACCTTTTGAGAGAGGTTTTCAGGTCCCTCTGGTACAGAAATCTCCTTCGCTCCACTGTTCTGTGGCCTCTACTGTTCCAGAATTCGCTGTGAGTTCCTTTTTACAGATGTTCTATGGGTTGTGGGTTCGGAGCTATGTGTATGTGCATCTTTCTACTCCACCATCTTGGCTCCACCCCCCCTTGATAGTTAATTTATTAAGTATTCTTCGTGTTTGTATATCTGTGTGCATTTGTACACACATATACTTAACGAAATATATATACACATGCAAGTACATGTAAAAAATATATACCTGCATGCACACACACATTATATATATATGTATATATATATGTGTGTGTGTGTGTGTGTGTGTGTGTGTGTGTGTGTGTGTGTGTATATATATCACATTCACATACAAACGTGCCCAGGAAGAAAAATATTGTATAGTGGAGATAATGAGTGTGGGGGATCATTGTTCTAGCTCTACCTCTGAAGAACTTAATACAGACTGTCATAATTCATTGACATTGGACAAGTCATGTACCCACCTTGTGTCCCAGGCAATAAGACATATTTCAAAATGACAACAATAAGGGAAAGCTAGGTGTCCCAGTGGATAGAAGATTGGCCTGGAATTGGGAAGATTTGAATTCAAATCCAGCCTAGATACTTACCAGTTGTGTGACCTTGAATAAGTCCCTTAACCCTATTTGCTTTAGTTCCTAATCTGTAAAATGTGCTGGAGAAGAAAATCATGAACTATACCCATATCTTGGCCATGCACTGCAATGATAAATCCATCTTTCCATATCAATGTACTGAGAAATCATAAGTATGTGAATTGGGTGAGGACGTTTAAAAGGAGACAAGGACAAATAGGTTGTGATAGTTAGGAAAGGCATTTGTTTTCTATTATATAAGATCAGGAAATCACACAAATATTTGAAAAATAAACAAATGACAGTATATAACGAATTATGAAATGCCAATTTTTGTACCACAGTACTGTAGTAAAAAAGAGATAATTAAGGTGAAATATTCTCACGCATAAAATATGGTTCAAGTAAAAAAAGAAGTATAAGTGGAATAAGGTGAAATTTGTACACTTAATGAAGGAAGAGGGGGAGAAAATTAGAGGGGATAGAAGTGAAATGTAGAAATATTTTTCAAGTGGTAGAATCTGGACAGGAAAGTACAATGCTGTTATTCCTGGATGAAAAGTGGCATTTGAATAAGCCATACATCTGTATATGCCAGTTTGGAATTTTCAGTTTTCAGGTCACATATTCTCTCATTACTGTTGTTCCTGGACACTAATTGAACCGGAGAATGTTCTTCTACAAAGCTTCTATAAAAATAGAAATCCAGTTCGAAATGCTAACTTCCATCTCATCTTTCCTCTGACCAGTTTCCTAATCCACACTTCACTCTCATGACTAACATAACTCTCAAAACAGCTAGGTCTCTACCACCTTTGATCTCTCTCTCTCCTCTCCCTCCCTCCCTCCCTCTCTTCCTCTCTCTCTCTCTCTCTCTCTCCTCTCCTCTTCCTATTCTTTTTTGCTGTTTTAAATTTTTTTATACTTATTTTCAATTGTTATTTCCTGTTTCCAATAGAATTGTTACATTTAAAAGGATAGACATAAGGACTATTTGGCAGAAAAGATAATTGAACTGATGCTTCAAACTTCCCACTTCAAGCTTTCTCCACATTTACCCATTAGCTTCATCATGATTTTCTTTCCTCCCATTACAGCATTTCGCTATCCAGGAAAAACGTTCAGGAGGTTGTATCTAGGATTTGACTAATAGAGATCTTTCCTCTTGATCTGGGGATTTTTTTCTTCATTGTTCTTAGAAAGAGTGGATAGGACTACAAAGTTTTAGCTTATAGATGTGGGAATGACTTTAATGCAATTAATATATAATTTTAGGATTGAAAAAGTGTTTAAATATTTTCTAGTCCAACCTCGTATATGACAGTGCAGTCAACAGAGATCTGGGCTTGGATTCAAGGAGATCTGAGTTCAAAGGTGACGGCAAGATATTACTATCTGTGTAACTCTGGGCATGTCATCTTCAGACACTGTTTGCATCAGTTTCCCAATTTGTATAATTGAGATAATAATAGCAAGGACTTCTCCAGGTTATTTCTATAACAAATGGAAAGCGCTGAGCAAAATACTTAATAAGCAGAAAATGATATGTAAATGTTAGTTATTATCATGGTTCTTGTTGCTATAAAACCCAGTGAACAAAGGTGAAGTGATTGATTGACTGTTCCCCAGGCCTTAAGGCAAACACTAGGGATTAAAGCCATTTTAAACAAATAATATAGCACTGACTGTCTGCCGGGTATTCCCCATGATAGTTTTAAATATTTTCCTATTTGTTCCGCATAGCAAACATTTGGAGGTAGCTGCTTTTATTTTCCCCATTTTAAATATGAGGAAACTGAGGCAAAGGGAGGTTAATTTTCTCAGGTTCACATATCTAGTAAGTATCTGAGGCTGGATTTGAACTCAGGTCTTCCTGGCTGCATGCCTAACACTTAACTGCCACTGTGGCATACTAATGTTAAAGGTGAATTTTTATGTTAGTGGACATATTACTTCAATTGTGTTGCTATACCAGGAAACCTACTGACATATGTTCTTTATAAAAATCCTTCAATAGATTACTGCTTCTGATATTCTCTCAAACAATATGTCCAGCTTTTGCTATTGTAGAAAGAAATCTCTTTAACTGTTAACTTGTCTTTTTACAAGTGTGTGCACAAGAAAAGAGTAGAAAACTAATTTAGGGGTAATAAGCTATGAAATTTTAAAAAAAAGTATTTTAAAGGTTTCTTTGTGAAATAGAAATGAGACTTCTTTCACTGGGTTCTAGGAAACTGAACGAGACCCAATGGGTGGTAGTGACATATTTACCATGACCCAATGAATAACAAAAGTGGAGGGGAGATGAGCAATCTTTAAGCTTCCGTTTTGATGTGTAAAGAGGTAAAATAGGCTGCCTTAGGAGTCAGTGGGTTTTAAAGGTGTTGAATGAACTCTCTTTTCTAAAATGGACTTTTATGCAAGTAAAGAATATTCAAGATTCTGCAAACTTGCAGTCACCTATATCTTCAGACCATTCTCTACGTCATTCTTTGGCTTCTTTCATAATGCGTGATTTCCTGTCAAGCTGAATTTTTGGATTTGAAAATAAGTGCTAACTTTGAAAATAATGCTATTACCATTCCCATAATTACAGCAGCAATTTTTAATTCACAAGTCACCCCATATCCCCTGTTTCTCAGTTTCGTGTATGTTTTGCTTAACATGATACCTATCTAATTCTCTTCAACAGGAATCATGGTGAGCCCTGACAACAATCAGAGAAGTGCAATTTTGTTCATCCTCTTAGGATTTTCTGATTACCCAGACCTCCAGGTGCCTCTCTTTATACTCTTCATCATCTATGCAGTTGCTGCTTTGAGCAATGTGGGTATGATTGTGGTCATCAAGGTCAACCCCAAACTCCATACCCTAATGTACTTTTTCCTTAGCATTTGTCCTTTGTGGATTTCTGTTGCTCCACTAGTATTATACCAAAACTACCAGAAAATCTAGTTATAGAAGACAGAAGCATTTCTATCACGGCTTGCATCACAGTTTTCCACTTGTGTTACCTGTGTGATAATGGAGATGGTCATGTTGGCTGTGATGGTCTATGACCGCTTTGTCGCTATATGTTATTCTTTGCTGTATACGGTTTCCATGTTCCCAAAACTCTGCGCCCAGTTAGTGACTGTGGCATATTCTAAGGGCATAATTTCTTCTATTGTATTCACCTATTTACTTCTTGTGCTGTCGTTTTGTGAAATCAAAATCACTGACAATTTTGTATGTGAACATTCTGCCATCCTATCTGCTTCCTGTTCTGATAAACACTTCAGTGAGATAATGCTTTTAATCTCTGCATATCTCAGTGCATTTTGCACTCTCATCGTTATTGTTACACGATATCTTTTCATTTTTGTCACAATACTCAAAATTCATTCAACTAGTGGGAAATATAAAGCTTTCTCCACTTGTGCCTCCCAATTGACAATTGTTACCATTTTCTATGGAACAATCCTCTTCCTCTATTGTATTCTCAATTTCCAAAACTCAGGCTTTATAGTCAAAGTAGGATCTGTTTTTTATATTTTAGTAATTCCTATGCTAAGTCCCTTAATATACAGTGTAAGGAACAAGGATGTGAAGGAAACCTTGAAGAAATTAATAGATCTCAAAATCATTTCTCAATAAGATTATTTCTATGGATTCTATGGCTCCTGGCTAAAGTGTTGTGATTTATATTATTTTCAATTAATTCAGTGAGTCCTAGTCAGTTACTCCTTTCTGTGATGGTCACACTTTCTGTTTCTACTACCATTTGAAAGGTAGCCATGAACTTTTATAGGTAAGTAAAGGATATTTGAAATGAGAAAAATCACTGCCTGAAAATCATCATAATATGCTTAACAATGTGGCATCAACTTCAGAACCTTTCATTAAAGATCCTCAGCAATTCACTGTTAAAATAAATTGATTGATTTTTCAAGACTGATGGCTGGTTTCTTCAAGTTTCCAATATTTCATACAAAAGAAGAGGAAAAAAGGCTAAGGCACAAGCCAGTGCAGGGAGCAGGTGTTTTTTTCTTCTTTTTCTTTTTCTTTTCTTTAAGACGTGCCTGGAAACAAATACCTTGACGGGCATCCATATTCAGCACTGAAAGATATTATTAGTCACCCACCCCGAAGCAACTCAGTGGGCTGGTATAATTCTTACAAAGCCAAATTTATTCCTTCAAAGCGACTAGTAGAGTTCTCACAACACAATAAAGGCTTAAAAAGTGTTGATTGAGTCATTCATTTGGAATGTAGAGACAAAGATTCCTGATTCTCTTTGCTTTCAACAAGAGAATTTCTCTCTCAGATATTGCCTTCCAAATTACATTCTTATTTTGTTTTTGATTAATGCAGTAAAACAAGTATTTCCATAATATCGGATAATAAAATAAAACATGATTGCACATGGAACAGCAAATCAATTGTGTAAAACTTTCTCTTCCTTTTCAAAGTATTTTCATTTTTTCTAAAAAATTATAGTATAAAGCATTTCCATAACATGGTGCAATAATATTTCCCCATTAGTCATGATGTAAAGAAGAATTAGAATGAATAGAAGAAACCACAAGAAATAAAGAGAGAGAGAGAGAGAGAGAGAGAGAGAGACAGAGACAGAGACAGAGACAGAGAGACAGAGAGAGAGAGAGAGCAAGTGGTATAAATAGTATACATCAATCCGCATTTAGATTCTATTGTTCTTTTTTTAGATGTGGATAGTATTATACATCATGATTCATTTGGAGTTATCATAGATATTAGAATTGCTAAGAAGAGATAAGACTGTCAAAGTTAGTCATAGCACAATGTTGCTGCTACTGTGTTAAATGTTCTTCTGGTTCTGCTCATTTCATTCAGTATCAGTTCATAAGTCTTTCCAGTTTTTTCTGAAGTCTGCCTGCTCATCATTTATTATGAACCAATAAGATTCCATTATATTCATACACCACACCTTGTTTAGCCCTTCCCCAACTGATGAGCAGCTCCTGAATTTCCAGTTTTTTTGCCACCACAAACAGAGTTTTTGTACATATGAGTCTGTTTCCTATTTTTGTGATCTCTTTGAGATATAGACCTAGAAGTGATATTTCTGGGTCAAAGGGTATGCACAGATTTATAGACCGTTGAGCATAGTTCCAAATTACTCTCCAGAATGGTTGGATCAGTTGAAAACTCCACTAACAATGCATTAATGTTCCATTTTCTCACATCTTCTCCAACATTTGTCATTCTCTCGTTTTATCATGTTAACCCTTCTGATAGGTGTAATGTGGTACCACAGAGTTGTTTTGATTTGCATTCTTCTAATCAATAGTGCTTTAGATCATTTTCTTCCTCTAACCATGAGCTATGGGAGCCATAATGTCTTGTCCACCTGCCTCTCCCATCTGACTGTAATTTGCACTGTCTATGGGACCTTTCTCTCTTTTTATTTTGTCCTCATTTCTAAAAAAATCATGCATCATAGTCAATGTCATTCTGGCTTTTTTTCTCCCCCACCTCCCAAGCCCAATGTTCATTCCCCATTTTAAATTTTCTAATAAACAGCTTAAAAACAAAGATTTAAAAGAACCTGTCTGGAAAGGATTTGACCCCAAAATATGTTTTTCCAAAAATTATTTTTTCATGGAGTATCTGAGATCTGCTTCTTGATGACTTGGGAAATATATTCAGAATTAAAAAGGAAATGTTTTTAACTGATGTGAGGAGGGTATTTTCTTTCTAAATCTTTTCTTTCCAATACCATATTGTCATTTTACACGCGAATAAAATGTGGGTACGCATATACATGTATACATATGCATATATATGTAATATGTATGTATATATTAAACAATCATATACATAGATGTGTATATATTTTCAGAAACATCATTGCTGTCGTAGCTGCAAATATTGTAAAGGAATTGATGAATATTTCGAATGGTGGCTGAAGAGCATTAATCAAGATCAAATTATCTTCATTACCATAATTTTATTCAGGCATTGAATATTTTCCAAACAAGAATTCTCAAGCAAAATTCTTTTTTTTGCTGTGAAAATGTCATTTTATTCCTATCGATTGTGACAAAATAACATTTTATACCAATAAGTCACCTAGTTCCCTTTGGAAACAGAGACATTACAATGGAAGAAAGGTCTCTGGTGGAGAGAGCAGGGAATAAAGGGAGAGATATAGATCACGTCATTAATGCTTCTCACATTCTGTGAAATTAGATTTATATGGAAAAAATAGAATTTTACAACTTCAACGCATTTACATGAATCTTTGGAAACCAAGAGGAAAATTTCACTAGCCACCAAATCCTTCTTGTGCAAAAGACATGAGCAACATGGAAATGGCAGCAATGGAGTGCCTTAGGCCACTGGGTTCACATTCCCAGGAGGCAATTTCTGCATTTGCGAACATTGGTGCCCAATGTAAGAACACATGCTAGACTGCCTTCTGAGCACTCTGTCCCAATCCCTGGGTAGGCTGACCCCCAAAGAGGGGGAATATCACCTACGAGGCTTTTAAGTTTCCAACCTCCCCATTGTGCCGACTACAGCTATGATATCAAAAAGTAACATATCTTGTATGTGTTCTTCATTATGTGAAAACTGTCTCTTCAAATGCTCTACAGTAAACACTTACAAATGTGCACCACCCCTTTATGAAGACCCATTCAGGGGTTGCTTGAGAAGTCCCAAAACACCAACACTGCCTGTCATCTGATAACAAAGGCAGAGACACTGTCTCTCAGGAGGCATGTATCCTTGCACTATTTCCAAAAGGTCACTACCTTCAAGCTTTGAGGTGAGGGTAAGTCACCCAACTTTGGCCCAAATCTGTCTTCATATTTTCTCAACTTACCCTTCAGGATGTTTCACTTAACAAAGGAGGATCTTCTTTGGATAAGGGTATCGTAGACCCAAGGCTCTATAGGAAAGACCTGGCTGGTGTAATGCTCTAAGGTGAAATACAATGGAGAGGAAGGCAAGGACAAACAAGAGACTCAGATGACAGAATCCGCACGATGCCAAGCTGTCCCAGCATGTCTATTGAAATGCAACGTATTTCAGGAACTAGCAATCACAGACCATGGACTTCCCCTGGCATGTCTCTGCTTTTCCATTTTTTCCACCAAGAGGCCAAGGGCTAGTCTCAAAACCTTAGGAACTTGGTGTCTAGCTAGCTTAATAAAGAATTTGGATGTTCTCATCTCATCTCACTCTGTCTAGAGATTCTAAACTGACTCTCACACCAGATCTCACAGTGGCCAAGTTTCCTAGCATCTCTGGACCCCCTAAGGACATAAGACAAAAAGTGGGCATCAACAACACTGGCTCCTTATCAATGGAGCATGACTTCATACTTCACTTACAGGAGTTCCCAGAGTCTCCAGTAAGTCAAACAGAGGTTCCTGGGGACAGGGCAGAGTTCCAGTCAAATCAGCCCTCAGCCTCAAAGACCTGTCTTCTCCCACCTCCTGTTCCCAAGGAAAAGTGAACGCTGCAAGTGGAGAGATCAATGAGAAAGGAAGTCCATTCTAAAACAAAACACAGTCTGTTCTGATCCATTCCTCCAGGCAAGTATGATGGAGCATAGAGACCAGGGGACACACTGTATAGCTAAAAGAAGGTGATATGAGTGGTGATATGCATAGCTCCCAAAGATCACCCTTATGAGCACTCTGTTGGAGGGAGAAGACACCAGTCTAGATCTGCAGCCCATCGGCACAGCTAAAATGGAAAACCAAAGGTCATAAGGCAGAAATAATATTTGCCCATGAGAAAAGGAGAGGAAACCACAGCAAGAATGCTGCCCCAGCAGCACTGAGGCAAAACCGCAGGTAAGGCACCAGGATTTCTGCTCAGCTTTCATCTTAGGATCTGTCTCCCCAGCATGTAGATAGCCCCTTCCCTCACTCAGCTCTCAAAAACCTCCAGACAAAAGAGCCTTTGGGGCAGGGAATGTAATCAAGGCATAGGAAATGGGCATGGGCAGCCCCAGGAAAAACAATCTTGACCCATTACCACCACCCAAGTTTTAGGTCTCTTGTTAAATAGAGGTGGGGACATCCAAGCAAAGCAGCAGCCCTGACTTTCCAGGAAGGTCCTCCGACCAATATGAGGGGATCCTAGAGTTAGACTAGCTCTCTCAGGGCTTTCTTTGGACATTTCCACCAGATAACTTTAGACCAGTGTTAATGGTGACCAGCAGTGGCAACCTGTTTGCAAAAAATCCATGACGTTTTGGTCGAGCACCATAAAACTATCCAAACAACCATCTCGTTGCTTGCGGCTAAGAGGGGAATCAATCAATGAAAAAAGTCTGAGTGAGACAGGGGTTCCTAGCCAAATATGTTAAGGCAGTCTCTGAGAGGCCAATCTAACTGTCCCGCCCACCATCCTCCAAACCTCACACTCTCTTGTCCAACAGTTAAGGCCACAGCCTTTACTTTGATCTGACAGCTAGGAAAGATTCCAATAACTTCAGTGGAAAATCAAGTTGAGAAGTTTCTTAAGTTCAGAGGTCATTCCATATGGACAGTGAGTGTCCACTCTCTCTCCTCTAATGCTCCAGGCGACACTATACAGACTAAATTCTTCTTGTAAGATGAGGCTGGTATTTAAGTATAGTTTACTTGATCACAATGGGTTCTGGGAACCTAGATTAATGCTATTTTAAGTCTGGAGTCAGATCAGATAAACTGGAAACACCATTGTCAAAGTATAAAACCACTTTGAAAAGTTCAGAATTTTCCAAAATAATACAGTAGAGGAAAGACCGGGCAGCAAGAGGCTGCTCCAGACTCAGAGTAAACTATTACCCCACAAAGAATATCAACATATTCTATCTAATGAGATAAAATGAGCGTATAAGGCAGTAGAAGTTAAATTGGCCATGAGTTTAAAGCTCCCCCAAAAATGAGGATAGGAAGGCACTGATAGTTTGAAGAGAGGAATCCTGCCTGGGAATTGTCCCTTTGGAGAGGCTAAGAACTCAATCTTACTCCAGGAGAAGACATCAAGTCCGACCAAGTCTCTTGGGAACCAAACAGAAAGCAGGCTTCTCCAAGAAATTAATTCTACTATCTGGCCCCATGACCTTCTCATTCCTAGGCCAAAACCTTTGCCTTGACCTGCCCTTCTCTTCCTCCCACCTCAAGCTCCTTTGGGCTGGTATGGGGCAAGTAGTCAGAAAATATTATGCCAGTCAAAGCACTGAGACTGTGAGAGGAGGAATAACTGAGGCAGAGACCCAACCTGAGGGCTTCCACAGCAAGGAGACATCTGCTCAATAGAAGGCAGCTTTTATTGGACACAGCTAAAACCAAGTGGAAATAAACTTTTTCTTTAACTAAGGCCTTATCCTAACCTGTTGTTAAACAAGAATATCTTCGAGATCTAAGGGACAGCAAGAAGAAAGGAAGGAACGGAAGCTGAGGAAGGAAAGAGTAGCCTGGCTCAGCGTTTCCCATGGTGGAGAGGAAGCTGCTAGCCCTGAGCTGCTCCACTGGGCTGTGGGCTCTGGTCGTCGTCATCGCAGCTTGGTCCCCTCTGCACACCTAGCACAGCACCTAGCCCTCCTTCCCGCAGTTACTGCCCCCCTTTATGGGAGTAGTGGACCTTGTTTTGCATGATCAGCTTGTTGTCCACAAAATAGAAGCTGTCTGATCAAGTCTTATACGAGCTCTCCACCATAAGGCGAATGACATCCTTGGAGAGCTGAGGAAAATAATATATATGTTCACATGTGTTCCTGCTACTGGGGATGCAGAAGCCAAAATCAAAGTTAAAGTGTTACAGCAAATGATCACGAAAATAGTGCCCCTTTCCTCTCCTGTGAAGAGGATATTTGGGATTGACATTAGTTCTCCCCAGATATAAGTGTTGGGCCCCAGAAACTGATCTAGCTGTTCTGACAACCCCACTGGATCTTCTATTAATGACTTCATTTCTTTCTTGAATGCTCTCATTCAGTAGTACTAAGAGGAGCATTTACAAACCCTATTCCCCCTCTGTGTCTTCCCATAGGGACCTCTCTCAGCAGAATCAAAGGGGTGGAGGCCTCACTTTCTTTATTGCTTGTCAGGGCCCGAAAGGGCAGATTTTGAATATCCTGTCTTCATTGCTCCAGTTCCTTCCTCAATCTAGAGTATGCTCTTTCCTCTACTTCCTGATTAGGCATGGTAGTAATAGCTTGTCTGTAGTGGGGGTAGCAAGGAAAAAGGCAAGGGGGATGCAGTGTGCTGCTATGCGCAGTAAGAAGGAGGAGGAGAAGGTAGAATAAGGAGAGGATCCCACTCAGAGAGAGGTCCTTTTGTCCTCTCCTCTTCCTTCTTCCCTTTTACTTGAGTCAGAAATATGCCGGTCACTGTTGGGGAGGAAATTCCCAAGATCCCCCAGCCTGCTTAATCCCTCAGAAGTGCCTTTCTTAATATTCATTTATAAATTTAGTAACTGACAAATCCAACACTCATCTGTTGCAAATTTAGGCTAAAATACAGAGGGTGACAAGATGGGGTTCCTTTGTCCACTCCTGGCAAAACTATCTTATCATTTTCCTTTTGTTTTTTTCTTTTGTCTGGGGAGCATCCTCCTAGCTATATAGTGGAAGTTGAGACGAACAGAGGTTGTTTCTTAACTTACCTCAATATATCGACATCTGTGGTCCGCCAGCTGTTTCATGCAAACCTCTAGACTTCTGTTCCACGGTCCGGGATTTCAGATTCAGTAACGAAAGGCTCAACACACAGGGACCACTGAAAATGCAGCGGGAGTGCTCATCCCACGGTATCTTATCTTACCCCTCTTAAATTCTCTAATCTCGAGCCCCACGTTAGACACCAAATTGTTAGAAATGCACCTGACACCAAATCTCATTATTAAGGTAACTTTTATTGAGTAATTCAAGAGGATGGACACTCCTGACCAGAAGCGCCCTCTAATCCTTTTCAGGAGGAGTGAATACTGAGTAGAGAAGCAAGAAGGCTTTTAAGTAGTTATCTGGAGAGGTTCTGTTTGTATGCTTTGTTCTTCCTTGTCACCAAAGTAAGATTCTGTGGTCTGATTTCTTTCTGGTTTCTGCTCATTTTCCCAGCCATTCACTTGACTTTTGAACTCTTTGTCAAGGTAGTTCTCTGCTTCCAGTGGGGGCGGGGTTTGTATTGTCAGACTCACAACCCCACCCCGCCACGCACACACACACACACACACACACACACACACACACACACACACACACACACACACACAGTCTTTCGTCCAAGAGCTACAGAAACAGTGATTGCAGCTGTCCCTGCACCTGCTGTTCCTGCTAAGGCTTCCTCTTTCCCCTCCCAACTCAACTGCCCCGAGGCTGCGGCTGGACCATTCCACTCTTCTTCACTAATCTCACAGGATTTCCCCCCTGACCTTCCAATATTTCCTCAGCGTTTTGGGGTCATGAAGTCCAGAAACCACCACAAGTGTGAGAGATTTAGTGTCCCCAATGCCTGCCCAGGTCTTGTCTGTGCAGGTCCAGCCCACACTGGACTGTGCTCTGCTCGCAGCGTGGCATGATAGATACTTCCTGGAGACCTTAGAGACTGTCTTGGGCTGGAGATTTGATTCACTCCTTCATTCTGTGGTTCTGCAGTTTCAGAATTGGTTTAGAACCATTTTTTACAGGTATTTGGCTGGGCTTGGAGAGAGTTCTCTTAAAAGTCAATGCTTTTTCTGCACCATCTTGGCTCACCACCCCCTCCCCCCATCTCACCATTACATTGCGATTAAGTACAGATTTCATGGTTTTTCACAATATGAGTAATCTAGACCCCGTATGAAAAATAAATCTGATGAAAACTGTAATAAGTCCGTCTAGACTAAGCAACTGCTGCTGCTCAATATTTTCACTTGTGCCCAACATTTTGTGATCCCTTTTGGGGTCTTCTTAAAGAAATACTGGAGAGCTTTGCCATTTCCTTCTACACACCATTTTCTGGATGAAGAAACTGAGACAAAGAGAGTTGTGACTAGCCCAGGGTCACAAAGCTAGAGATTATCTGAAGCCAGATTCGAATTCAAATCTTTCTAACTACAAGACCCTGCTCTATGGGCTGAGACAACTAGCTCCCCAATAAGCAATGATAAATAATAGTAATAATAACAGAATATAAGTGACAAAGAAGAACACATTCTGTTTGTACTTTTGTTCAGAAAATTAGAGAATACACAAAAAGGAGTCATGGAGAAAAAAGGCAATTTATTTTTTTCTCTTCAATTCTTTTTATTTATTAATTTTATTTATTTTCGGTGTTCTACAATCACTACTCTATAACTTAGATTTTTTCTCCTCCCTCCCCCCTCCTTCCCCGAAACAGCATACAATTTTATATAGGTTCTACACATACATTCCTATTAAATACATTTTCACTATAGTCATGCTGTGTAGAGGAAATTAAATGAATGAGAGGAATCATATAACAAACCAAAACGTAATGCAAAATAAAATGTTATGCTACATTTTGCGATTGAATTCCATAGTTCATTGGGAATTTTTAAAAATCCTTACATTGCAAAGAAGTTCCAAGTTTACCAGAACAAACTCTTGCACACTGTGGTCGTTACTGTGCACAAAGTTCTCCTGGTTCTGCTCCTTTCGCTCAGCATCAGACCATATAAGTCTTTCGAGGCCTCTTTGAAGTCTTCCTATTCATCATTTCTTATAGGACAATAGTATTGCATTACATTCATATGCCCCAATTTATTCAGTCATTCGCCCATTGATGGACATCCCCTTGATTTCCAGTTTTTGGCCACCACAAAGAGTGCTGCTATAAATATTTTTGTACATGTGGGATCATTTCCCATTTTTATGTTCTCTTGGGGATACAATCCTAAAAGCGCCATTGTTGAGTCAAAATGTATGCATATTTTAGTAGCCCTTTGGGCATAGTTTCAAATTGCTCTCGAGAATGGTTGGATCAGCTTACAGCTCCACCAACAATGGGTTAGTGTTCCAGTTCTCCCATATCCTCTCCTACATTTATCATCTTCCTGTTCTGTCATGTTAGCCAATGTGATGAGTGTGATGTGGTACCTCAGAGGTATTTTGATTTGCATATATCTAATCAATAGAGATTTAGAGCATTTTTTTCATATGACTATAGATATCTTTAATTTCTTCCTCTGAAAACTGCCTGTTCACCTCCTTTCACTATTTATCACTTGGGGAATAGATTAGTTTTCTATATATTAGATAACATAAAAGAGACAGAACATACCTCTATTTGAATGGTGAATCCTTCTGTACTCTTCTCTGATAGTACCATCTTCAGATCTGAGTGCCTCATTATGAAAAGGACATAAATATATAAGAGAGAGTGTATAACACGGTGATATATACATATATGAAGGAGAGCCTTTAATAACTGCCAATGGTGGATTAGGCTTGGGACGACCAGAGAAAAGGTTTAAGGTCATTGATTATTGTTTTTATGTATCTAAATGGCTAACAAGCTAATCAATCATACAGTCAACAAGAAGTTATGATTTATCTATTAACCAGTAGATTCCTGGTTAGGTTTTGGGTTTACAAAAATACAACTAAAAATTCAAACATTCCTGGACTTCTCAAATGTCACCTTTTGGCTTGGAAACAACAGTGGAGACATCTTGGAGACAACATATAAGAATGCATAGAATATAATTTCTAGATTTGTGAAAGATGATTTTTATGGATGTCAGATGTCATTTGAGTTGACATTTAAGGAAACGAGAGCTCTTAAAATGTGAACATGAAAAGATAGTGCGTTATGGCATTGGGGGACCACCTATACAAGGCTCTGAGATGAGAAATGAAATGATATATGTGAGAAATAACAAGAAGGCCAATTTGTTTAAGCCATAGAGTTCATGAAAAGGAATAATGTATCATAAGTCTAGAAAATACTTTGGAGCTGTAATGTATAGGTTATTAAATTTCATATTATGCTGTTCATTTTTAACTTGAATGTAAGAAAGAATTACTGGAATTATTGAGAAAAATATGGCATGCTTAGATTGTGCCTACGGTAAATCCTGTGGCAGCCCCTCAAGAATGATCAGCACGAGAGATAAAGACAAAAAGCAATGCGTAGCAATTATGAATAAGAAAAGTGATGACTAATGCATTTTTAATTTTCATTTTTCAAATAAACTAATTTATTTATTTTTAGTTTTCACCATTAACTTCCATGACATTTTGAGTTCCAAATTTTTTCCCCATCTCTCACCTCTCACCTCCTCAAGATGGCATGCAATCTGACACAGGCTTTTCATACACATTCATATTAAAGATATTTACCTATTACTCATGATGTAAAGAAGGATTAGAATCAATGGGAGAAACTATGGGAAAGAAGAGAGAGAAAGAGAGAGGGGCGGGGAGAGCCTTGATCTGCATTTGGATTCCAGATTTCCTTTTCCAGATATGGATAACATTTTGCATCATGAGTCATTTGTCGTTGTCTCAGATCCTTGCATTGCTAAGCAGAGCAAGGTCTATCAAAGTTAGTCATAGTACAGTATTGTAAGGTATTCTTCTGGTTTTGCTCACTTCACTAAACATCAGTTCATGTAAGTATTTCCAGTTTTCTTTTTCTGAAGTGTGCCTGTGTTTATCATGTCTCATGGAACAAACACTACATTAATACATCATAACTTGTCTAGCCATTCCCTTCAGCAGCCTCTCAAATTCCAATTCTTTGCTACCACGAGTAGAGCTAGTATAAATAGTTTTGTACATGTAGTTCTTTTTCTCATTTTTATGATCTCTTTTCTGATATAGAAATAGAAGTGGTATTTCTGGATCAAAGTGTACGCACAGTTCTATAGCCCTTTGGGCATAGTTCCAGAATTATTTGATCAGTTCAAAACTCCACCAACATTATGTTTGTGTTCCAGTTTCCCACATCTTGTCCAGCCTTTATCATTTTCTGGTTTTGCCATGTTATCCAATCTGCTCAGGGTAATGTGGTACCTCAGACTTGTTTTTACATGCATTCCTCTAATCAATGGTGATTTATAGCTCTTTCGGGAGAGTTCCAAATTGCTCTTTGGAATGATTGCCTCATTTCACAACTTCACCAACAATGAATTAGAGTTCTAATTTTCCCACATCTTCTCCAATATTTATCATTTTCTTTTGTCCTATTAGGGAATTAGATAAGTGTGACGTAATACACTGGAGTTATTTTAATTTGCATTTCTCTGATCAATAGTGATTTACATTTTATATGACTATAAATTGCTTTAATTTCTTCATCTGAAAACTGCCTGTTCATATTCTTTGACCATTTATTAATTGGAGAATGACTTTTATTCTTATAAATGTGACTCAAATCCATATATATATATATATATATATATATATATATATATATATATATATATATATATATATATATATATATTTGATAAATGAGATATTTATTAGAGGCATTGTCTTTAAAAGTATTTCCCAGATGCAAATTTCTTTAAATATCTTTAAGTGAATCTGTATGAATTTTACAATGGCAGGAACCACTGGGAGACAGAGTGTAGCAGATCTGTTACCCCCGGATACGGGACTGCAAACATTATGAAAGAAACCAGCTGAGATGCTGCCGTAGTGGAGTGGGAACACCTTAGGGGGAGGCTGAATCATCATCAGCACTTTAGATTCCAGAATAGCTCATCACAGGACTGGTGTCCAGCAGAATATGGTGAGGGAGAGAAGAGATGGGCCCAGGGCATCTGGAGCAGCTACTCTGGAGACTATCAGTCCAGAGACTAAATGTGTGAAATTCACCTACTTGAACTTCCAGGAGCCAGAATGACAGAGCAAACTGTATGTAATTACTTTAATGCTACCTTTTAACCTTGAAAAACCCAGAAAACATTGCCCCAGGAAAAACCCTGCTGTAGTGGAGCCAGAAAAAGGTCTTTTAGCTGGAGAAAAAATAACTTTAAAAAGAAGGTACAAAAGCTATCTGAAGGAAACAACTTGCTAAAAGTGCGCATTTGGAAAATAGAAACAATGACTCTTTGAGACATTAAGAATGAGTCAAAAAATCTAAAGAATGTAAAAATAGAAGAAAATGTAAAATATCTCACTGGGAAAATAACTACTGTGGTAAATAGTTGCAGGACAGACAATATAAGGATTATTGATTTACCAGACAGACATGATGAAAAAAAAAAGATCCTAGACAGTATCTTACAAGAAATCATCCAGGAAAACTGTA
This sequence comes from Notamacropus eugenii, assembly GCF_028372415.1. Classification (NCBI taxonomy): domain Eukaryota; kingdom Metazoa; phylum Chordata; class Mammalia; order Diprotodontia; family Macropodidae; genus Notamacropus; species Notamacropus eugenii. Next base: position 2,002,233 of record NC_092879.1, on the reverse strand, counting down.
CTGACGTCCAAAATCAAGAAGGCAAAATAGTCATCAAAAATCTACTAATCACCTACTGAAGAGATACCAAATTAATAAAACCAAGGAATATTGCTGCCAACTTCAAGAATTGTCAGGTCATGGAGAAAATATTGCAAGAAGCTAGAAAGAAACAATTCAAATATAGAGGAACTACAGTCAAGATCACACAACCTCTTACAGATTCTATCTTAAAATTTAGGAGGGATTGGAAGGTGATATTCTGTAAGGCAAAAGAACTTAGACTACAACCATAAATCAACAATCCAGTAAAATTGAGCATAATCTTTCAGACAAGGAGATGTACATTCTCTGAAATAAGGGATTTTCAGACCTTCCTGATGCAAAGTCTCCTTAGAAAATTTGATCTCCAAATAAAGACCCAAGAGAGGAATAAAAAAGTAAACAGGGAAAGAAAATGAAAAAATATTTATTATGAACAATTATTTTACATCCTTATTTGGGCGGATGACACTTATTACTCTTGAGAAGTGTATATTTATTACAACATCTAAAAGAGATATACATAAGTAGAGGGTGTGGGAATAAATGTTGTGATAATTAAAAAAATCTAATTAAAGGGTGCAGATAAGAGGAAAGGAGGAGGCAGAAAAGGTTAAATTAAATCACACAAAGAGGAACAAAACCATATTATAGTAGAGGGAATGAGGTAGGAAGGCAAGCATTGTTTGAGCTTTACTTTAATCAGATTTGATTCAAGGAGGAAATACCATCCTTAGTTAAGTATACAAATCTAGGAAAGGGTATAGATCAACTTGAAATTCCAGGAGCCAAGATTGTGAAGTGATGGGTAAATGCTCTCCCCCTCCCCTTTTTGACCTTGAAAGACTTGTAGCATAATTCCCCAGGAAAAACCCTGGAGCAGTGGGATCAGCTGAAGGGGTAAACAGTCACTTAGCCAGTGCAGCTAGGAAAATCGCCAAGGGGGACCCCTCTTGCTGTGGCTGAAGGGGACCAGAGCAGGAACAGAGCAGTCACAGATAGTCCCACCTCAGCAAACTGGGAGGACATCCTGAGCACCAGGGGTTGGAGCGCACAACCAGCAACATCAGGACATCAGGCCTGCCTCAACAGCAGAGGGGAATCAGAAAGACGCTAGCACAGATGGTGTAGTTTTGCCGTCTATGTTTTCCTGTAACTCCCTTAACTTCTCTAAGAATTTGGATGCTGTACTACTTGTAGCATATATGTTTAGTAATGATATTGCTTCATTTGTATGGTGCCTTTTCGCAGGATCTAGTTTCCTTCCTTATATCTTTTGATTAGATCTATTTCTGTTTTTTCTTTGTCTGAGATTAGGATTGCTACCCCTGCTTTTTTACATCAGATGAAGCACAATATATTCTACTCCAGTCTTTTACCTTTACCCTGTGTGTATCCCCCGCTTCAAATGTGTTTCTTGTAAACAATGTGTTTTTTGATTATGGTTATTAATTCACTCTGCTATCCGTCTCCGTTTTATGGAAGAGTTCATCTCATTCACAATCACAGTTATGATTGCTCTCTGCGTCTTTCCCTCAATCCTGTTCCCCTCCATTTGTGCTTTTAGTTCTCTCTTCTACCATCCCCTCCACAAAAGGTTTAATTTTTGACCACCACCTCCCACAGTCTCTCCTTTCTTCTTTCAGTCCCTCTCGCTTTCACTCTCTTTTACTCTTACTATTTCTTTCCCCCTTCCCCTCTTACTGGATATATAGCCAGTTAGATTTATATACCTAATTCATTTTGTTGTTTCCTCCTTGAACCAAATGATAAGAGAGTAAATATCAAACAATTCTCATCTCACTCCCCTCTTTCTCTCTACTGTAATATAATTTTGTGCCTCTTCCTCTGAAATAATTTACCATTTTCTGACTCCTCTTTTTCACATCTCCTGTTACAACGCCTTAGCAATCTTAAATCACGTTTTTATCATCACATCATTTACTTTATATCTGCTCCTTTTATCTATGTATAACTTTTTTATTTCATAACAAATGTACAATTCTCAAGATTAACAAGTATCATCTTCCCTTACAGGGATGTAAGCAGTTTGCTCATATTGAGTAACAAGCTGTTTTGTTTTTTTTTTTTCCCGCTGTTTAACTTTTTATGTCTCTCTTGAGACTTGCGTTTTAAAATCAACTTTTCTATTGAGTTCTGGCCTTTTCATCAGGAAGGTCTGGAAATTCCTAATTTCATTGAATGTCCGTCTCCTTTCCTGAAATATTATGCTAGATTTTTCTGGGTAATTGATCCATGGTTGTAGTCTCAGATCCTTTGCCTTACAGAATATCATATTTCAGTTCCTTTGATCTTTTAATATAGAAACTGCAAGGTTCTGTGTGATCCTGACTGTATCTCCTCGATATTTGAATAACTTTTTTTCTGGCTGCCTGTAGTGTTTTCTCCTTCACTTGATAGTTGTGGAATTTAGCAGCAATATTTCTTGGTGTATTTAGTTTTGGATCCCTTTTTGGGAGGTGAACAGTGGATTCGATGACCATTTCACCCTCTGAATCTAGGACTTCTGGGAAGTTTTTTCTCTTTTGGATCTATTTTTCAAGTAAGTTGCTTTCAATAGATATTTTACATTTTCTTCTACCTTTTCAATCTCTAGATATTGTTTGACTGATTTTTGATATCTCATAGTCATTAGCTTCTACTTGTCTAATTCTACTTTTTCTCAAATTGTTTACTTCAGTTAACTTTTGCATCTCCTTTTCCATCTGTCCAATTATTCCTTTTAAGGAGTTATTTTCTCTCATTAGTTTTGGTACTTCCCTTTCCATTTGTCTGATTTTCCCAGTTACCTTTTTCTTCCATTTGTCCCATTTTCCATTTTAAGAAGCTGTTCTCTTCAGTGAATTCTTTTTTCATACTTTTAAAATCATTGGCCAGTTATTCTTGTATTTCTCTCATTTGTATTTTAAAACCCTTCTTCAACTCTTCCAAGAGTGCTCTTTGAGTTTCTGACCAGTTAATAGTCCCTTCTGAAGTTTCAGATGGGAGTACTGTCTCACTACTGATCTCTTTGGTATTCGTGTTTTGTCCTTTGTCCCCATAGAAAGATTCTATGGTCTTTTTGTTCCTACTTTGTTTCTTACTCATGATGATGATTATCACCCTTTCCCTGACTTTTAACGTAGATTCCTGTCTCTAGAGAATGAGTGGCTCAGTCCTGAATTATTGTGTCTTGAACTTGAAGCTTTGTGTGCTGTGGCCCCTGGCTCTCTTAGCCAGAAGCTAAAGTGCTGAAGCACACCTGGTGCTGAGCTGGCAAGTAGGCCAAGTGAAGTCCTTTTATAGTTCTGCAATTTACCCTCGATCTAGCTTGTTAAGTGTGGGAGAGGGATGATTTGGCCACAGAAGGTCTCCTCTACTTAGTCACAGCATAGGCAATCTCAGTGGTTGGGGATCCTGGCTCCTCTAGTGTCTTCCCAATGCCCCCGTGGTGCTGAGGTATGCCTGGAGTCCTGATGTGGGTATTTGTAGGGCTCCACCCCCCTGGGGCTCCAGATCTTCTGGTTTGCTGAAGAGGGACTGTCTGGAATAACTCTGGTCCTTCAGTGGTGCCCCTCAGCAGTAGCAAGAGGGACCCTCCTTAGTGATTTTCCCAGCCTCACATGCTAAGAGACTGTTTGCCTTTTCTGCTGACCCCACTCTTCCAGAATTTTTCTGGGGAAATGATTTCTGGTTATTATGATTTATGGTTCTTGAAAAACCCAGAGAATATTGCCCCAGGAAAAATCTTGGAATAGTGGAGTCTGCAACAGGGGTATAGCAGTCTTCTCGCTTGGGAGGCTAGGGAAAGGTTCCTCTTGCTGTATCTGAAGTGCAGGACTAGAAGCTCTCAGAAAGTCCCACCTCAGCAGGCCAGTAGCAAATCCTGAGCCCCAGGGGATTGGAGCCTGTAAGTGCCAACACCAGGACCCCAGGTATGCCTTGGCACAGTCAGGTGAATTGAGTGGACATCACTGCAGACGTTGTTCACCAGCTACAGAGCCTGCAAGTCCTCTATCCCAGCCTGAGGGGAGGATGATATGATCAATGACGAGACCACATTTCCCCACACCTTACACCAAAAGCTTCAGTGTAACCCCAGGGACACTCAGATTTCGCCTGTCCTCAAGGTTGGCACACACCAGCCAGCTCAGCACCAGGTAATTGCAACATTGCATAGCTTCGGATTGAAAGAACCAGAGGCCAAAGCACACAAAGCCAATAATAAGGCCCCTGGTTCCCAGTGTGAGAAAGGTGTGACAGAGCCCCCTGTGCCCTAGATATAAAATAAAAATTATAAATGTAGGTGATACGCATCCTATAAAAGTGCAATGTCAAAAGAAATCAGTCTCAATGAGCAGATATTAGATTAGTTAATTGGGAACTAGGAAAGACCTTCTCCAGAAGATAGAATTTTAGTTTAGTTTTGGAGAAGTCAGGGATGCTAGGAGGTAGAGATGAGAAAAGGCGAAGCATTTGGAACAGACAATACAAATGCATGGGGTTAACATAAGCAGTGTAATCAATGGTAATAAGCAAGTGGTCCAGGGTAGTATGTGGAGGGCAGCAAAATATAAGAAGATTTTAAGTGAGAACAGTATAGAAGAAATGAGAGATAATACAAAATTAAAAGAAAACTGATTCTATAGGCTTATATTTTAAAGATTCCTTAGTCTGTATGACTATTCTTAACAATCTCAAATATTTAGACATGGGATGATAATTTGTATAACAGGACCATTATAATAGATTATCCTTTTTTAATGTTTTCCATTTCATATAATTATATTAGGGAATAATTAGGGAATTATTATCAAGTTAGAGCTGTGTAACTGTACCATACTATGCACCAATCCAGATATAAAGGTAAATAAACCAAGATTTCTGGTTTTCAGCTATGACTTCTTGGACTTTAAAAACAGGTCTTGAGACTTTATGTTATCCACAAAATGCAATTTCTTGTCTTCATGCATTTTGATGCTTCATACACCTTGCCTTAACACATTCATTTTTTGATCTCTATTTATCTATCTTTACCCTTCTGCAAGAATTGCACAGATCCCTCCTATTTGCAAAGCCTTCTTGTACAGATGCTTATCTATGGACTCTTCTTCTCAATACATGAAACCTGTTTTGTTTTTGTTTTGGGGTGTGTGTGTGTGTGTGTGTGTGTGTGTGTTCGCACACGCAGTGGGCCTTTGTGCATGCTCCTGGTCTTCAAAACAGAACTGATATTTAAATTTTAATGTCTCATCTGCTCATTAGATTTTGAGATTCACAAGGTCATGTGGTCTGATCATAATTCTTTTTTTCTTCTCCTTAGGTAATAAAAAAATGACCAATACATGGAATGAGGAAGAGGATATTGAGGTAGGAGAAAATAATTAGAAAGACATATAATAATAACAAGAAACAGGAGGAAATTACCTTGGAAATTTTGTCCTCTGTTTGGTCTTTGTCTTAAACAACAGAAGCCTTGTGGGAAGAGGTGGGAGTTAGAGTTAGACTGAGTGATATCTGTCCATTCCAGTCTGGAACACTGACATGGGAAAGGAATCTAATTCAAATTACATGTACTCACCTGAAAGTTCACTCCTTGACTCGATTATCCCTAAATCTGGTATGTTGTGATTAATGAGCCTCATGACACAGTAAAAGATGACACGGTATAATGATCAGTAGTCTGGAAGCCAGAAGACATGACTTGGCATTCCAGAACAACCACTTATTAGTAGTATGGCTTTAAGAAGTTTTTTTTCTCCTTCCATTAGCTCATCTATCAAAAGAGGAGTCTGGTCATCCTAATAGCAAAAGTCCCTTTCGGCCCTGGTATACTCTGCTACTGTAATTTCAAGATTGTACCTCTATTGTTCTAAAGTGTTTTTAAAAATATAGTGCTAGATATGCTAGCAATGGGAGCATACAGTACATTAATGTAGTCCAGTAGAGAACTTTTCTCTGACCCTACTGAGGCAACCATTTCAGGATAATTCATAGACTAGATACAAAGCAAGAGACAGCTTAGATTATTGCGTCAGGAAGTTTAGTCTGGGGAGAATGCTGTGGATCACATATGTATTTTTAGGATACCTTTGGGACCTAACATCTAGAGAATCTCAGCTGACCTCTTCTCTGTGAACAACATAGTACATCATTAGAGGGAACTCTGAGTCTCCAGTGCCACTTTTATAGAATTCAGCTTTGTTCTGTTTTTAAATGTTAGAGGATAAGTACAGTAGAGGCTTTTCAAAAGAAGTTATTTGCACCTAGCCAAAATCTCTCTTGAAAATATAAATACAAAGCACCACTAAGGTAATGAAATAAAGGAAAATTTTGATCACGAGCAGAATTTTAATAAATGATATACCCGATCAGGGATCAGGACAGAAGTTTGCCCCTATCGTTCTCCTTCACTCAACACATCCTGCTGAGCGTGGGAGGAATTTTCTGTTATCCTGTGACCTAAAAGACAATTTCTACATCATCATTATCATCATCTTCTTCCTCCTCCTCCTCCTCGGCATCAGTCACCAATATTGTGCAACAAATTTTACTAAATGCTTTTTTCTTTATTCCCATTTTACATCACAAATCTCTACTTAGTAATGCTGGAACTAAAAGATCCAAGAACTATAGGTTCTGATCTAGACAAGCTATTGCTTTTTTTCTTCTGAGTCTAGCATATCTAAATTCAAAGTGCAATACATTTTGTATACTGTTCTTACAGAAAATCTGAATTTCTTTCCTGGAAAGCATGTTGCCTTCTCCTGGTGGAAAAATTATCTTTTTTTGTCAGTTATGAGCTTCATGGGTATGTGTGAAGCACGAATGATATTGAAATGAAATGTATGAGACATTTTACTATAAAAATATTATTCAAATAAAAATTCAAACAATACTATTTGCAAAATTAACAATAATAACTCACTATTTGTAGAAGCTTTAGTTTACAGTTTGCAAATTACTAAACTCACAGCACTCCTATAATAATGTTGGAAAGAATCAGCAGAAAGCAGCTCCAGGGCTGGAACAGGGTCTGGAGTTCTGCACCACTGTAGTCATTCACATATACATATACAGATATAAATGCATATATAAGTTGTTTCTTAAGTTCAGAAATTATCTCTTTTTTATTAAAAAATCTAGCTCCTAACACATCTAATACTTTGTTGTTTTCTAGTTGTCTCAATCATGTCTGACTCTTCATGAGCCCATTTGGAATTTTCTTGGCAAAGATACTGTGTTGGTTTTTCACTTCCTTCTCCAGCTCATTTTCCAGATGAGAAAACAGAGGCAAACAGTCAAATGACTTGCCCAGGGTCACAGAGCTAGTCACTGTCAGAAGTCAGATATGAACTAATGAAGATGGGTCTTCCTGACTCCAGGTTTGGCATTCTATCAATTGCACCACGTAACTGTTTTTAGCACATAGGAGACCTTTAATAACATCATACAAGTTGACTGGGATAATATTCGTAGTAGGTGACAGATATAAGATTTGTGACCAGGGTTTCTTGATTCTTAGCTTAGCCATCTATGCAATGTATGGTTTTTTTCCTAGTAACTGGAAAAAATATGATTTTGAGATATCACATAGGTCCCTGACTTTATGAAATTTATAACCTAATAGGAGGATAAAACATATGTGTGTTCATGCATGTAGATATGTGTGTATATACATGTGTATGTAAATATATATGAATTTGTGTATACATATATGCAATCCTGATGAATATCAGGCCACTGACCCCAGATGACTCTGGAGAAAAAAGTGAGAGTGATGACCTTCCACAGCCCTCCCTCACTTAAATCAGTCAACTGCAAGTCATGTAATGATCTTGATGTCATGATTCTCCTTGAGTATGATGGACAAACACAATCGGTGAGTAAGTATCAGCTCTTTTCCTCTTCTCTCCCCTGCCCCCTCCCCTCCTTCCTTACCCTTCCCTCCCATCCCTTTCTCTCCTCTCATCTCCCATCCTCCCTTCCCCTTCCCTCCCCTGTCCTCTCCACTTCTCCTCTCCCCTCTCCTCTCCTCTCCCCTCCCCCACTCTTCTCCTCTTCTTTCCTCTCCTCTCCTCCTCGTCCCTCCCCTCTTCCCCTCCCTCTTCTCCTTTCCTCTCTTCTCCCTTCATCTCCTCTCCTCTCCTCTCCCCTCCTCAGTATTCTATCCGGGGGAACATACACTTCCATGGCCAAAAGCTGCCATTTTTTTGCTTTGGGTTTACTGACTAGATTTTTTTTTCTCAAAGAACAAGCCTTAAACCCCATTTACTCTGCACCTTATAGACTGGAAAACGGGTTTCCACCCACTTATGACAGAGTGAATTTAAATACTTAATAGCACCTGTTTCTCTTTTGCCTAGGAAACTTGAGGGTATTCCACTCCAAGTTTGATTTTTTTTTTTATTAAAGGGGCCATCTCTTGAGCGAATACTTAAAGAAGCCTATTCATCGAATGGGAGTATCTCACTCAAAGTGAGAATGAGATAAGGCCTTAACCTAAAATGACCAGGGTCTCATATTGCCTTCTGGACCATCTCCAGTCTTCCTGATGAATACCAGGTCACTGGACCCAGATGACTATGGAGGAGAAAGTGAGTTTGGTGACCTTGAACAACCCACCCTCACTCAAATCAAAGTCAACTGCAAGTCGTATCATCATCTGGATGTTATGTTCCTCTTTGAGAATGAAGGACAAACACAATATATACATATGTATGCATATGATTGTAACCATGGTTTATTAATATCATATGAGAAAGAAATCTATGAAATTCAAGTTGACAGATGAAATACACTGATTTTAAAAGGTAATATTAATTTTGTATTAATATATCTATATGTGCATGTGTATCTGTATAAGTTTTATCTACATACTTAAAATACACATCAATGGAGTATATATGCATATAGATTGAAGCTATTTTATGCGGAAAGGCATGTAAAATTCACTATATGTCATAAGCATTTAGGAACAACCTATTGATTTATTAATGTAAAAGAAATGGAGACTTAATTTTTATTGTTTGACAAATAGAGTGTCAAATGTTCTCTGAAGACGAGTTTCGAATATACATTATATGTACATATACACACAAATATGCATATAAAGTATGCAAACATACATACAAATACATATATATATAAATATATGTATATTCTCAAATTTTCTCTTGTTGTTGAGCCATTTCAGTCATGCCTGAATCTTTGTGACCCTATTTACTTGGCAATGATGCTGGTGTGGTTTGTCATTTCCTTTTCTAGCTCATTTTACAGACGAAGGAACTGAGGCAAACAGAGTGAAGTTACTTGCCCAGGTTCACACAAATAGTAAGTATCTGAGGTCACATTTGAAATCAGGAAGATGAGACTCTGGGCCCAGCAGCCTATCTACTGCGTCAACTATCTGCCACTGATGAGATCTGCTGCAGAGTAGTAAGGACTAATGACTGGAGTGATTTGTTGATGTATAATTCAGTCATGTCTGACTTTATATGACACCATAGCGCATGAGATTTTCTTTGCAAAGATATTGGTTTGTCATTGTCTTCTACACTGTATCCCCATTAAACAGATGAAGGACTTTGTTGTTCAATTGATTTAGTCATATCTCACTTTTTGTGTCCCCATTTGGTGGCTTTCTTGGGAGAGATAATGGAGGGGATTGCCATTTCCTTGTCCAGATCATTTTATAGATGAAAAAACTGAGGCAAACAGGGTGAAGTGACTTAAATCGGATCACACACTTATTATTTGTCTAAAAAGAGCTTTGAAATAAGGAGGATGAGTCTTCGTGAATTCAGGCCTGGCACTCTATGTACTGTGCCACCTAGTTGTCCTGACTTAAAGGGCAAGAGAAAAAGAAAGAGAAAGTTTGGAGCGTCAGAAAAAGAGGTAGGTTGAAAGTGACATGACTGTCCTGAAGATTTCCAAAAATAGAGGTTACTAGTAGAGAGTATGTAACAGGGCTTGATGTGGGGATAGAGGAAAGGAGAAAAAATAATGAATTTACATGATAATTTTGTTATGTATTTAAAAGGAATATCAAGTTGAACACAATGGACTTGCAGCTCCATATGCAATAATCTTTTGCTGTTGTTGCTATGTTATGTTATGGAAATGCTTGTTTTATTCCATAAGTTAAAGAAAACTTTTTTTTTAAAAGAGCAGAATGATATTCTCTTCTCATAGGTTTACTAGATATTTGACACTTGTTAAATTTTTTAAATTTCTCTCAGCTTTAGTTTCCTCATTTGTAAAAGTGGTGAATGTGTAAAAAATATCAAATTATAATAAATCTTAAGGAGAAAAACGAGAAATAAAAGAATAAATAAATTAAAAATAAATAAAATAAAAATGAATGAATGAATAAAATAAATAAATAAAAACAAATAAAAAGAGAATAAGAAGATTAAGCAGAGAACCTAGATAGAGATAAAGATATAAAAAGTAGAGAAAACATTAGAGATATGGTGAAGTATGGTTACTAATATGATTATTACTGGAGCAAATTGGTCAGTGCTTTACTTGTGTTGAAAGAAGTACTAGACTCTTTTCTTCCCACTAGCGTCATCCTAGTTGGAATTTTCCACATTTGGACCACTTTCATTGACTTCTCTAATTCATGTATATGCGTGCATATTGTTTGTAGGCGAACATTTCTTCTCTGAATCCTACCCAATGGCCCAGCAGATCACTTCTTCTATTCAACGTTAAATATTGACCAAGGTTCAGTTTAATAATGAAAATAATATGAAATAAAGTAGCATTTTAGAGTATTTTATACTTTCTTTTCAGCTCTGGTCTTTTCATCAAGAATGCTTGAAAGTCTTCTATTTGATTGAAAAAACCAATTTTTCCCCTGAAGTATTATACTCAGTTTTGCTGGGTAGGTGATTCTTGGTTTTAGTCCTCGTTCCTTTGACTTCTGGAATATCCTATTCCACGCCCTTCGATCCCTTAATGTAGAAGCTGCTAGATCTTGTGTTATCCTGACTGTATTTCCACAATACTTGAATTGTTTCTTTCTAGCTGCTTGCAATATTTTCTCCTTGACCTGGGAACTCTGGAATTTGGCCACAATGTTCCTAGGACTTTCTCTTTTTGGATCTCTTTCAGGCGGTGATCTGTGGATTTCTTGAATACTTATTTTGCCCTCTGGTTCTAGAATCTCAGGGCAGTTTTCCTTAACAATTTCATGAAAGATGATGTCTAGGCTCTTCTTCTGATCATGGCTTTCAGGTAGGCCCATAATTTTTAAATTGTCTCTTCTGGATCTATTCTCCAGGTCAGTTGTTTTTCCAATGAGATATTTCACGTTATCTTCCATTTTTTCATTCTTTTGGTTTTGTTTTGTGATTTTTTGGTTTCTCATAAAGTCATGAGCCTCTATCTGTTCCATTCTAATTTTGAAAGAGCTATTTTCTTCAGTGAGCTTTTGAATCTCCTTTTCCATTTGGCTAATTCTGCTTTTGAAAGCATTCTTCTCCTCATTGGCTTTTTGAACTTCTTTTGCCAATTGAGTTAGCCTATTTTTCAAGGTGTTATTTTCTTCAGCATTTTTTTGGGTCTCCTTTAGCACGGTGTTTACTTGTTTTTCATGCTTTGCTTGTATGTCACTCATTTCTCTTCCCAGTTTTTCCTTCACCTCTCTAACTTGATTTTCAAAATCCTTTTTGAGCTCTTCCATGGCCTGAGCCCATTAGGTGGGCTGGGATACAGAAGCCTTGACTTCTGTGTCTTTCCCTGATGGTAAGCATTGTTCTTCCTCATCAGAAAGGAAGGGAGGAAATACCTGTTCATCAAGAAAGTAGCCTTCTATAGTCTTATTTTTTCCCTTTTCTAGGCATTTTCCCAGCCAGTGACTTGACTTCTAAGTGTCCTCTCCACCCCCACCTTGCCTCCAGATCCCCCCAGCCAGCACTTGGGGTCTGAGATTCAAATGCTGCTTCCCAGCCTCAGGGCTTTGGGTGGGGGCAGGGCTGCTATTCAGTGTGAGATTAAGTTCAGGTGCTCAGGTCAGGGCAGGGCCCCCTCATGGGGCTCAGTACCCTCAGGGGGTTTATGTGGAGACCTTCAACAATGGATCCGGGCTCCTGCCTGCTTGGGGAGCCCTGGTCTGTTCCCACCTCTGCTGCTGCCTCCTGAGGGTGCCTGAGTTATGGGGGCACCCCACATCCCTCTCGACCCGCCGAAGAGACCCTCTCAATGACCCTTGTCACCTGTGGGTGGGGGATCCCCGTGGCCGCTGGACATGCGGCGGCTGGAGATTCCATCCCTGAAGCCTGCTCGTTTCTGCTCCTTTCCACGCCATGCTGCCGAGGCAGGGTTGGGCTCTGCTCCAGGTCTGGGGGGCGAGGGACCTTTTGTGAGAGGTTTTCAGGCTCTCTGGAGCAGAAATCTCCTCCGCTCCGTTGTTCTGTGGCTTCTGCTGCTCCAGAATTCGCCGGTGGTTCTTTTTTTACAGATATTTTATGGGCAGTGGGTTCGGAGGTAGTGTATGTGAATCTTTCTACGCCGCCATCTTCGCTCCGCCCCCTATGATTTCTTCTTTAACCCATTCCTTCTTTAGGATTAGATTATTTAGTTTCCAATTGTTTTTTGGCTTATCTTTCCATGGCCTTTTATTACATGTAATTTTTATTGCATTATGATCTGAGAAGGATGCATTGATTATCTCTACCTTTCTGCAATGAATTGTGAGATTTGTATGTCCTAGTAGATGGTCAATTTTTGTAAATGTTCCATTTACTGCTGAGAAAATGATATATTTCTTTCTATTCCCATTCAATTTTCTCCAAAGATCTATCATATCTACCTTATGCAGAGTTTTATTTACCTCCTTAACCTCTATCTTGTTTATTTTGAGGTTAGATTTATCGAGTTCAGAGAGGGGGAGGTTGAGGTCCCCCACTAGTATAGTTTTGCTGTCAGTTTCTTCCTTCAACTCCCCCAACCTCTCCTCTAAGAATCTGTATGCTATACCACTTGGAACATACATGTTTAGTAATGATATTGCTTCATTGCCTTTTAGCAGGATATAGTTTCCATCCTTATCCCTTTTGATTAGATCTATTTCTGCTTTTGCTTTGTCTGAGATTAGGATTGCTACTCCTGCCTTTCTTACATCAGCTGAAGCACAATATATTGTGCTCCAACCTTTGACCTCTATCCTATGTGCATCCTCCCGTTTCAAATGTGTTTCTTGTAAGCAGCATATTGTTGGATTATGGGTTTTAATCCATTCTTCTATCCCTCTCCGTTTTATGGGAGAGTTCATTCCATTCACATTCACAGTTATGATTACAATCTGTGTATTTCCCTCCATCCTCTTTCCCACCATTTGTGCTTTTACCTCTCCCCTCTCCCTTCCCCTCCTCAATAGTATTCACTTTTCACCACCTCCTCCTGCGGTCTTCCCTTCCTTCTTTTAGCCCCCCTCCATTTTACTCCCCTTTACTCTTATTGCTTCTTACCTCCCTTTTAGCCTCCCTCCCCTTTCTTCCCCCTTCCCCTCCTACTACCTATAGAGCTAGTTAGGATTATCTGCTTAAATTTATTGTTCCTTCCTTTAAACAAATCAGACGAGAGTACCTCTCAAACAAGGCTCATCTCCCTCCCCTCCTTCCCTCTACTATAATTTTGTACTTCTTCCTGTGATGTAATTTGCCATTTTCTGCTTCCTCCTTTTCACACCTCCTATTACAATCCCTTCTCATACTTAAATCATATTTTTGACATGATATACTTTACATTATACCCGTTCCCTCTATGTATATTCTTTTTATCATAATAGCTGCACAATTCTCAAGATTAATAGGCATCATCTTCCCTTATAGGGAGGTAAACAGTTTGCCCTAATTGAGTAACAAGTTTTTGTTTTTGTTTTTTCCTCCCTGTTTACTTTTTTATGATTCTCTTGAGACCTACATTTGAAGATCAAATTGTCTGTTGAGTTCTGACATTTTGGTCAGGAAGCTCTGGAAATCCCTTATTTCGTTGAATGACTTTCTCCTTGCCTGAAATGTTATGTTGAACTTTGCTGGGTAGTTGATCCTTGGTTGAAGTCCAATTCCTTTGCCTTATGGAATATTGGGTTCCAATTCTTTCTGTCTTTTAATGTAGAAGCTGCAAGTTTCTGTGTGATCCTGACTGTATGTCCTTGATATTTCAAATGTTTCTTTCTGGCTACTTGTAGTATTTTCTCCTTCACTTGATAGCTCTGGAATTTGGCAACGATATTTCTTGGGGTTTTGAGTCTGGGGTCCCCTTCGGGAGGGGAATGGTGGATTCTTTCGATGACTATTTTGCCTTCTGAATATAGCACTTCTGGGCAGTTTTCCTTGACGATTTCCTGGAAGATATTGTCCATTCTCTTTTCTTCATCATGGGTTTCTGGCAGGCCAATAATTCTTAAATTTTCTCTCCTGGAACTCTTTTCTAAGTCAGTTGTTTTTCCAATTAAATATTTTTCATTTTCTTCTATCTTTTCATTCTTTAGGTTTTGTTTGACTGATTCTTGCTGTCTCATTGAATCATTAGTTTCTACTTGCCCAGTTCTAATCTTTATCATATTTTTTTCTTCAGTTAACTTTTGCATCTCCTTTTCCATCTGACCAATTTTTCCCTTTAAGGAGCTATTTTCTCCAGTTAATTTTTGTACTTCCTTTTCCATTCGACCAGTTTTCCCAGTTAGGTTTTGTGTTTCCTTTTCCATTTGACCAATTTTCCCAATTAGGTTTTGGGTTTCCTTTTCCCTTTGATCAACTCTTCCTTTTAGGGAATTATTTTCTCCAGTTAATTTTTGAACTTCCTTTTCCATTTGTTCAATTTTCCTTTTCAAAGTGATGTTCTCATCAGGTAATTTTTTTTTTATAATTTTAAAATAATTGGCCAGTTTTTCTTCTATTTCCTTCTTCAGCTGTTCCAGGAGAGCTGCTCGTGCTTGCAAGAAGTTCATAGTCCCTTCTGAAGTTTCACATGGAAGTACAGTCTCAGCTCTGACCTCTTTGATTTTTGTGTTTTGGTCCTTATCCCCATAGAAAGATTCTACGGTTTTTTCACCCTTCATCTGCCTTTTCCTGTTCATGATGTTGACTGACTGTTGTAGCTTCTGGTTCTTTCAGTCAGAAGGTACAGAACTTTGTGTTGAGCTGATGTGTGAAAAGCTAAATGCAGGTGTTTGTGTTTTGTTTCCCAGATGAACCCTGGGGTTAGCTTGTTAAGTGTGTGGGAGGAGTAGTCTGGTCACAGGAGATCTCCTCAGCTGAACTGAGGCAAAAGCAAGCTCAGGGGATGGTGATCCCAGCTACCCTATTGTCTTCCCATTTCCCCTGGAGGGCTGAGGCACGCCTAGATGCTAATATGTGTTCCCACCCCTCCTGGCTCCTCTCCTGGCTCTGAGGTTTGCCTGGGTCCTAGTGCAAGTTTTCTCTGCCCTGGGTCCTCTGTCCTTTTGGTTCGCTTCCGCCACAGTAGGAGGAATCCCCCCTAGCTATTTTCTTAGCCTCAGGTGTTATGAAACTATTTGCCCCTCTGCTGTTCCCGCTGATCAGGATTTTTCTGGGGAAATATTTTATGGTTCTTTCACAGTCATCGGGGGGGAGGAGAGAGCATTTACCAATCACTCCACCAACCTGGCTCCTGGAAGTTCAAATAGGTGACTTACTGAAGTTTAATCTTCAGGCTGAAGGTCTCAGGAACTGCTGCACTGATATCTGGCTCTCAGCGGCTCTCACTGGCTTGGTTCGGCTTGTCTCCCGCTCCTCTGGTTCCGCCCACAACTCTCAGGTTTCTCGGGTCCCTTCCGCTCCACTGCACTGACCGCACTGGACTGTGAGCTGGGGGCTCAACCCAGTGGAACAGATCCTTACCGTGGGCCTTCCAGTCTAAGCTGGGCTCCGAATCCGTCACAGTCTGTCTCCCACTGGATTTCGCACCTCCAAAATTTCGTCAGATTCTCCTTTCAGAGGTATCCAAAGAGTTTGTCTTAGAGCTTAGGTGAGTCCTTGCTCTTACTCCGCCATCTTTGCACCGCCCCCTGAAAATATTTCTTAAAAATTAATATGAAACATATGGAAGCTAATGCCTGTATGAGAAACCAAGAAAATATAACACAAAACCAAAAGAATGAAAAAATAGAACACAATGTGAAATATCTCATTGGAAAAACAACTGATCAGGAAAACAGATCCTGGAGAGTTAATTTAAAAATTATTGAACTACCTGGAAAACCATAATCAAAAGGGAACCTAGACTTCATCTTCCAATAAATTATCAAGGAAAATGGCCTGATATTCTAGACCCTCAGAATAAAATAGAAATGGAAAAAATTTACCAAGCACCTCCTGAAGGAGATACGAAAAGGAAAACTCCTAGGAATATTGTAGCCAAATTCCAGTGTTCCCAGGTTAACGAGAAAGTATTCAAAGCACCCAGAAAGAAACATTTCAGATATTGTGGAAATACAATCAGAATAACACGAGATTTAGTAGCTTCTGCACTAAGGGATAGAAGGGCTTGAAAAATGATATTCCAGAGGTCAAATGAGATACGATTAAAACCAGGAATAACCTGTCCAGCAAAACTGACTATAAGACGTCAGGGAAAAAAATGAAATTTCAATGAAATACACTGTTTTCAAGCATTCTTTGTGAAATGACCAGAGCTAAATCCAAAATTTGACCTTCACATACAAGAAACAGGAGAAACACCTAAAGGTACACAGGAAAGAAAAGCTTTAAGGAACTCATTTAATTTTAAGTGTTTACATTCCTACATGGAAATATGTTATTTGTAAGTCTTGAGACCTTTTTCAATACTAAGGTAGTTAGAAAGAGCATATATAAAACCCAGAAATTGATGTTTCCCTCTACGTTACCTGTGTATGTATGTAATGGTCAGACATTTTAAAGCATGTCTGTTGGCTTTTGATTTTTCTGTATTTTATCTGAATTTTGACTTTGATTTTTTCTGATACCCCTGCTTCATTAAGGTGATTTTTAACCCCTTGAAAGTCGCTTTCCTTTTATGAATGCAGATCTGAGAACTTGTGATATTAAGCCCCCCTGTATATATTGGGATGCTTACTGTTGCAGGTATGGAAATTTATCTTACCCTACAGAAAAGGGAACGGGAGGGGATAAGAGAAGGACGACAATAGAAAGACAGCTGATTGGGGGAAGGGGTAATCACAAGCAAATTCTTCTGTGGAGTGATAGGTCAAAGGAGAGAATACAATATATGGAGGGTGAGACAGGATGGAGGGAAAAATAATGTTACACATTATGACTGTTATAGAAGTGTTTTGCATGACTGCGTATGCATAACTTATTTTGAATTTCTTGTCTTATCAATGAGGGTGGGTGAGGAGGGATGATGGGTGAGAATGTGGAACTCAAAACTTTAAAAGTCATTGTTATTTATTTTTACATGCCACTAGGAAATAAGATATATAGGCAATGGGGCTAGAAATTTATCTTGCTCTACAGGAAAACAGAAGGGAAGGGAGTAAGAGTGGGAATATATATATATATATATATATATATATATATGTATGTATGTATGTATGTATGTATGTATGTATGTATGTGTGTATGTATGTATGTATGTATGTATATATGTATATATGTTTCCACAAGATTTTGAGTTCCAATTTTTCTCCCCATCTCTCCCCTCCCTCCACCCCAAGATATTGTGCATTCTGATCACCCCTTCCCCAATCTGCCCTCCCTTCTGTCACACCCCTCCCTTCTCTTATTCCCATCTCCTCTATTTTCCTGTAGGGCATGATAGACTTATATACCCCATTACCCATCTTTCTTATTTCCCATTTGCATGTAAAAACATCTTTTAACATTCGTTTTTAAAGATGAGTTCCAAATTCTCTCCCTTCCTCCCTCCCCAACCATCCCTGCTGAGAAGGCAAACAATTCAATATAGGTTATACATGTGGAGATATGCAAAAGAAGACTTCCATAAAAGTCATGTTGTGAAAGGCTGACTATATTTCCCTCCATCTTATCTTGCCCCCATTTATTTTTTCTTTATTTTGACAGTGTCCCTCCACAAAAGTATTTACTTCTAATTATCCCCTCCTCCCATTTGGTCACACATTTATCATGCCCCTCACATCCCACTTATCCCCTTAAGTCCTACTTTTTCGTAGTTTAAGATAGGTTTTCATACCAAATTGAGTGTGTATGTTATTCCTTCCTAAGCCAAATGTGGTGAGAGTAAGTTTCACTTTTTCCCTCTCAACTCCCTCCTTTTCCCCTCCATTGAAAAAGCGTTTTCTTGTCTCTTTTATGAGAGATAATTTGCCCCATTCCATTTCTCCCTTTCTCCTCTCAATACATTACTCTCTCAACCCTTAAATTTATTTTTTGAGATATCATCCCTTTCTCTGTAACTCACCCTGTGCCCTCTGTTAGTATGTATATAATTCCTCCGACAACACAAATACTTAGGAAAGTCTCAAGAGTTACAAATGTCTTTCCATGTAGGAATCTAAAACTGTCAACTTTAGAAAGTCCTTTACCTTTTCTATTTCCTGTTTACCTTTTCATACTTCTCTTGATTCTTTTGTTTGAAAGTCAAATTTTCTACTCAGTTATGGTCTTTTCGTCAAGAGTACTTGAAAGTCCTCTATTTCACTGAATGACTATTTTTTCCCCAGAGATATTATACTCAGTTTTGCAAGACAGTTGATTGTTTGTTTTAATCCTACTTCCTTTGACTTCTGGAATATCATATTCCAAGCACTTCGATCCCTTAATGTACAAGCTGCTATATCTTGTGTTATCCTGATTATATTTCCATGACACTTGAATTGTTTCTTTCTGGTAACTTGCAATATTTTCTCCTTGACTTGGGAACTCTGGAACTTGGCTACAGTATTCCTAATAGTTTTGCTTTTTGGATCTCTTCCAGGAGGTGATTGGTGAATTCTTTCAGTATTTATTTTATCTTCTGGTTCTCGAATTTCAGGGCAGATTTTCGTGATAACTGCATGACAGATGGGGTCTACGCTCTTTTTTGATCATGGCTTTCAGGTAGTCCCATAATTTTTAAATTGTATCTCCTGGATCTATTTTCCAGTTCAGTTGTCTTGCCAGTGGGGCATTTCACATTGTCTGGTAGTCTTCCCTTCCTTTGGTTTTGTTTTATAATTTCTTGATTTTTCATAAAGTCATTAGCTTCCATATGTTCCATTCTAATTTTCAAGGAATTATTCTCTTCAGTGAACTTTTGGATGTCCTTTTCCTTTTGGCCAATTCTGCTTTTTAGGGCATTCTTTTCCATATTGGCTTTTTGGATGTCTTTTGCCATTTTGGTTAGTCTATTTTTTGAAATAGCATCTTTTTTTCGGTCTTCTCTAGTAAGTCATTGACTTGCTTACCATGATTTTCTTGCATCACTCTCATTTCTCTCCCCAATTTTTGCTCTACTTCTGGTACTTGATTTTCAAAATCCTTTTTAAGCTCTTTCATGTCCTCAGACAAATTCATGTTTTTCTTGGAGGCTTTTGATTCAGGTGTTCTAACTTTCTTTCCTTCTTGTTGCATGCTTTGGTCCTCCATGTCACCAAAGTAAGATTCTATTGTCTGATTCTTTTTCCAGTTTTTGCTCATTTCCCTAGCCCTTTACTTGACTTTCGAGATCTTTGTCAAGGTACTTCTCTGCTTCCAGTGAGAGTACGTGGTGTACTCTCAGTCAATCCATCCCTCCTCCCAGTCAGCGAGCCTAGAGTTCCAGAATCAGTGGCTGTCTCTGCCCCTGCTGTTGTTGCGACTGCCTTGGGTCCCTTCATCTCCTCCCTGCTCTGCCACCCTAGACCTGTGGTCGGACCACTCCACTCTCCCACACTGGTTCCACAGGCTTTTTCTACTGACCTTCCAATTTGTCCTAGGCATTTTGGGGTCCTGAATTCTGGGAACTTCTACAAGTGCGAGAGATTCAGTCTCCCTAAGGCCTGCTTAGATCCCCTCTGTGCCAACATGGTCCAAGCTGGACTGTGCTCTGCTCCCAAAGTGGCGCAATAGACACTTCCTGGAGACCTTTCAGGCTGTCTTTGGCTGGAGATTTGCTTCACTCCGTCATTCTGTGGGTTCTGCAGCTCCAGAATTTGTTTAGAGCCCTTTTTTACAGATATATGGCTGAGCTTGTAGCAGGGCTCTAGAGAATACATGCTGTCATTCTGCCATCTTGTCTCTGCCTGCTGTAGTTTTATTTCTTAAAGGAAAAATCTTTCCCATTCATATAAGTGTGTGTGTGTGTATGTGTGTGTATAAATGTGTATATTTTCACTCCAATTGGTATACTCTTTCATATAAACATCTGTTTTATGAATAGACATCTTGCTTTTCTTTGTTTCCTAAAATATTACTTTAATAATGTTTAGCTTATGAATGTTTCCTTAAAAATCTGTATGTAATAACGTTGCTACAGAAAGTTCAGGTAAATGCCATCCATCTTGGTGTTTTGTTTTTTTGTTTTTGTTTTTTTTGCTGGCCAGAATAAATGTCTATTTACTTCATGCTTTCTTTGCTTATTATTTTTATCCAATTTCAACTTAAGAACCCAGATGAGTGAGGAAAAATCCTTTTGGGTCCCACCTGAAATTTCACTGCAAACACATACTGAAACTTTAGTGATATTATATATGAATGACTTACTGAGAAAACAACAACAAATCTGGATACCTCCATGGCTATTCACCAACACTGATGAAGAACTCAATTATATGTTTAGCGACTCAACAGTGTAATTTCTGTATAAGGAATTTAAATATAAAGATTTCAATGAACATATTATTATCAATGTATACTTCATACTAAGGACATGGAATCTCATTGTTAGGTGGGACCTTGGAAGTTATCCAGGATAACCCTCTTGTATCAAGAATGCCAGAATATGTTATTAATTCCAGGAGAATAGTTTCTTCTCCCCTATAATTTAGGTCCAGTCGATGTGTGGAAACAATTTTACTGCATACAAGGGTTACTGAATTGACAACATCTATAGGATATATGCTGTGAATCATATTTCATAAAGTGTAAATACCCTATACTGCTCCGTCTGCATTCTCAGACTGACCACTTCATTTTTAATGACTAGAAGTTGTGAAATGGATGATTGATGGATAGGGCTAAATTGGTGGACCAAAAATATAGTAAAACTGACTGGCTACAGTGGGCATAAAGCTTACAACCCTGTAATCAATTCTATCTTTGTTTATTAAATTGAGTTAACTAGCTTGTATTGGCATGGGACTTTAAATACTAAAATACTTCCTTGCCACTGAATTATTTTATGTTTTACGGACTGAGAATGACAACGGAACATAAAGGCTAAAAATAATTTTTACATAATACCAAATTCTTACCATCTTTCATTTTGAAATTAAAAGTGAATTTGAATTTCATTTTGAAATTAAAAGTGCTTCACTCCTAGGTGGGGGAACAAGAGAAGGAAACTCAAAAAGAAGAACAAAAGGAAGAAATTAACCGTTCGTTTTGAACGGATAATTTAGATAAAAGCATTTGATGTTAATTCAGGCAGTGCAGTGAAGTGGAAAGAGTGGTTGGTTTGTTTTCCATTTGGATTCGGGCCTCAATGTTACAACTTCTTTACCTGTTACTTCAGTTAAGATATCGGAGATTCAGTTGCCTTATCTGGAAAGCAGGCATGACAATATTACCTCATATGTATTAACGAGGAACACACTACTGGAAATATCAAAGTATGGAAGTGCTATGTTATGGTATATCAACTGATTCATATTGTGTATTGCTACCATTAAGTGAGAGGCAGCTGAGTGAAATTCTAATTTGACTAGGGATGGCATCCCCCTTTCCACCATCCTCCTTTCTAATGTGTCTTATAATAGACTAATTAATTCAGCACATTACAAAGTGGGATAAACTGTTATCAGAAAGCATGTGTGGAAGATATAGAAGGGGAGATGGGGTGTGAAAGAGAAAAGTTATTTTGAATAGTGATTTGCATAAATATTCATGTCTATCAACATTCCATACTCCACAGTTTATGATCTTTAAGGAGAGTCAATCATAGCCCGCCCCCGCCTCCATCCCTTCTTCGGGGGCACTCAAAAAAGACTCGTAGCAATCAGGTGAGATAATTTCCCAAACGGCAAATTTCAAATTCCTTTAATGTTCTTTTTAACTCACACACATATACAAACAGAAATTATGAATAATCTATGTCTTATGCAAACATATATATATATAATTACATTGTGTAGTTCAATATATGTATATATGCAATCTCTACGTATATGTGTATAGAATATATGTACATAGGCTTACAATATATAGACAATGATTGTGTATAACAATACATACATGCATATATAAATTGTTCCTATATGTATGTATGTATAAATTTTATGCATACACATGCATGTATACATGAATTATTCATTTTTAATAGAAACATTGCTATCTTGTGTGTACTCTACATGTATATATATTTGTATACACAGCTATGTGATTTAATACACATGTATATATGCTTCATATCTATATTTGTGCATATTTTTGCATGGATGCAAGCTTGCATGTATACACACATAAATGAGACACCAGGAACCATAAGAAGCTAGATTTGGAATAAAAAAACAAAGAATTTAAAACGTATTTGACTCTGCTAATTGCAGAAATATGAAACCAATTACAAAGCAGAAGAGTGATTATTTGTGCAGGTTCACAGTTTGCTATGGAAGGTCTGATATCATCTAATATATAGCTCAGTCATTTCCAATACAGCTGATGAGTTGGAGTTATTGTTTATTTCCCACATATGTACCTGTGTATGCACCATTCTTTTTTTATGCTCACTTTCCTTCCTAAGGCCTACACAACAGTTTCATACATTATTTCTTATCAATTTATTACCAGATGACTCTGCTCTTTCCCCTCCCCAGAGTATAATTTCATGTCTTGTAGTAACACATTAAAAAGAGAGAACAATGATGAAAAGTAGCTCATCAAAACAAAATCACAATATTGATAAGTATGATGGTACATGCCTGATTTTGCTACTTCAAAAGCTTTACCTCAACCTGTATGATTTCCTCATCTCTAAGAGGAGATTAGACTAGTTGATCTTGCATATTTCCCTGCTAAATATGTAATCACACTATAATTTAGTCTCATCATATATGTCCAATTGAATTTATCAGAATCCCATCATGAAGTGAAGTGTCTGTGACATTGCATTTGATCTCACTGTATTATGTATACAATACCAACGTACCTATTGGATTCCTTATAATCTTGCTTCTTATCTCATCATCCCACTAAACCTGCTCTCCTCCAAATTATTAATCATTTCTTAGTTGACAAATGCAACTATCTTTATTCAGTCTTTATTAGCCCTGAACTTTCTGCAGCCTTTGACAATGTTGATCACTCTCTCCTCCTTAGTACTTTCTTCTCCCTAGGTTTGTAGATTACCACTCTCTCCTGGTTTTCCTCCAACCTATTTAATTATTCCTTCTTAATCTATTTCACTGCATCCTCCTTCAAATCACATCCTCTACATGCAGTTATCTCTCAGGATTCTGGCCTGGGTTCTCTTCTCTTTTTCCACTATGCTATTTCACTTCTATCTTATGCTTATATACCCATTTCATCCTTAAATCATGTATTATTTGTCTCAATAACGCACAAGTAATTATTCCTACTCTCAAGTAATGCCTTTTTAATATAATAACCAATTCATATATTCTTTATTACAAATGACGGAAAGGTACATTACCCCTATGTAGGATATATATGTGTATATATGTGTGTATATATGCATGTATATATGAGTGTATACAAAGAAAACAATGATTGGAGGGATAGAAATGTTCCTCTGGTATGCATGTTTTTTTTTTTTAAATAATATTATTCATTTTCATTGTTCTACAATCACTACCATATAACTTAGATTATTATTTTTTTCTCCCTCCTCACTACCTCCTCCCTCCCTCCCCTAGACAGCATACAGTTTTGTAGAGGTTCTACACACACATTCCTATTAAATATATTTTCACTATAGTCATGCTGTGTAGAAGAATTAAAATGAGTGGGAGGAAACATCTAACAAACCAAAACGCAAAACACACACACACATACACACACAATGATCTGCTACATTCTGTGATTGAATTCCATAGTTCCTTCTCTGGATGTGGAAGCCATTGTGCCTTAGAAGAACATTGGAAATTTTTTTAAGTGCTTACATTGCAATGAGGTTCCAAGACTACCAGAAAAAAAAATCTCACACACTGTGGTCATTGCTGTGCACAAAGTTCTCCTGATTCTGCTCCTTTCACTCAGCATCAGATCATATAAGTCTTTCCAGGCCTCTCTGGAGTCTCTGTTCATCATTTCTTATAGCATAATAGAGTTCCATTACATTCATATATCATAATTTATTCAGTCATTCCTCAATTGATGGGCATCCCCTTGATTTCCAGTTTTTGGCCACTACAAAGAGTGCTATTATAAAGATTTTTGTACATGTGGGACCCTTTCCCATTTTTATGATCTCTTGGGGATACAGTCTGAGAAGTGATGTTGCTGGGTCAAAAGGTATGCACATTTTTGTAGCCCTTTGGGCATAGTTCCAAACCGCTCTCCAGAATGGTTGGATGAGCTCACAGCTCCACCAACAATGAATCAGTGTTCCAATTCTCCCACATCCTCTCCAACATTTATCATTTTCCTGTTCTTCCATGTTTATCAATCTAATGGGTGTGATGTGGTACCTCAGAGTTGTTTTGATTTGCATCTCTCTAATCAAAAGTGATTTAGAGCATTTTTCATATGACTATAGATATCTTTAATTTCTTTCTCTGAAAATTGCCTGTTCATATCCTTTGACCATTTATCAATTGGGGATGAATGTATGCTTCTAGCACACGCTCATTTGGCTTTAGTAGCTCCAAGAGACATTTATGGAAGTTTCAGACAAACAATATAGTCATAGAGAACCATAATGAACCTTTAAAGATTACAAAACAAACTATATTAGAGCAACTGAACATCAAAACACAAAAATATAGTGGATAAAAGGCAGTCCTCTTGGTGATGAATACTTAGGTAGAAGTCTGATCATTGCAACATAATTGGCTATGTGACCCTGGGAAATTCTTCTCTGATCTGAATTGGGAATAATTTCTTACCAGAATATTCTGACACACATAAAATCACATATCTGGGTAAAGTAACAATAATTCCGAGATACAGAAAATAAAGCCACAATTATATTTTAACATACTATATGTCAAAGAGTGAATAGTTGATACATGAGACATTGATAAATGTAGAATGCTGTGTAATTTTAAATTGAAGGTAAAGATATAATCTGCGATTCATAAGTCTATTTTCCTAAAATCTCAATTACTCATATCTTTCATACATATGAAGCAATATAAATAATACATACATATATATGTGTATATGTCCATGCATACATGGGTTTATATGTGCACATATGCATGTGTATATTGTTGTGTATGTATATACACACATTGATTGGGAAATTTCACTTTCCAAGGAATATTGTGCATATAGAAAATTATGGAATATATTCCTGTTTAAGTAGAGATTGGATTAGGTGAACTCCGAGGTTCCTTTCACATTTTGAGATTCAGTGTTTGTATACTGATATGTTATCATTATCACTTCAGTAAAACTTCCAACTTGTCAATGGCTTAGAATATCTTCAATGAACTGAATTGGACTCGAACCTCCCAATATAGGGTCTAAATCATGGAAATCATAGCAACCAATATTAAGAATATATATTATTTTTCAGTTTTCCCAGAGCTCCTTTCACATCTTTGTTTCGCAAACTATAGATCAAGGGATTTAACATGGGAATGACAAGGGTATAAAACAAGGAGGTCATTTTGTCTTGGTCTAGTGAATAGGCAGAACTTGGCCTGAAGTACATAAAAAGAAGAGTACCCTGGAAGATTGTGACAGCAGTTAAGTGAGAAGAACAGGTTGAAAATGTTTTCCATCTGCCCTCAGAGGAGCGGATCTTAAACACAGAGAGGACTATATAACAATAAGAAATGAGAACTACTGAAATGCTGACCATTTCAATAAAGCCAAAGACAATGAAGATAATCAGCTCATTGACATAGGTATCAGAACAAGAGATTAATAGAAGAGGAGGAACATCACAGAAGAAATGATTAATCTCATTGGACCTGCAGAAAGACAATGTGAAGGTTAAAGTAGTATGGAGCAGAGCATCCACCATCGCCACCATGTAGACACCAGCCATCAATAAGTAGCAGACGCGGCTAGATATATTTACTGTATAAAGTAAAGGATTGCTTATTGCCATATAGCGATCAAAGGCCATTACTGCTAACAATAAGGACTCACAATCTGTAAAGTAACAGAAGACACAGAATTGCAGAGCACAACCAATGAAGGAAATTGATTTGTCTTTGGCAAAGAAGTCCACCAGCATCTTGGGGCCAATGGCAGTGGAGTAGCCGAGGTCAGAGAAGGACATGTGGCTAAGGAAGAAATACATGGGTAAATGGAGTTGAGGATCTATCCTGATTAAGATGATCATCCCAAGATTTGCTACAAGAATAATCAAATAAATGATGAGAAAGAGAACAAAAAGAACCACCTTTACCTCTGGAACATTGGTAATTCCCAAGAGGATGAACTCAGTTGGGATGGAGTAATTCCCCATCATTTCTGTTTTGTTCTCTCCTCTGTTTCTGTGAATAGGACAGAGGCAAGTGGAGGAATTATGTTTTCACTCTTTTGTAAAGCTAATGAGAAGAGGGATTTTGGATTGGTTCTCATCAGTAAGGAGGAATAGAGTTCCTGTACACTTCATATTAATGCTGAAGAAAGATATCAAATTTCTTCTTATCTAGATGAGATATTAACAAAAGAGTGGAGAAGGATCTGAAGACATAAAGATGCCTCACAATTTTATAGTGCTTGAAGCCTTAAAAAAATTCTGTTGCACAATCTGATGAAGTGTGAACTGTAGAAATCAATATTTCAAATTTTCCTCTGTGAAAAAAGAAATTTAGAGTTATTGGATAATTTTCCTTTTATCAAGTATTTAGTCACATTAGATGAAGATCTTCATATATGTTCTCCTGAAAACAATCCTGAGAAATAGCGTGTGTTATTTCATAATCTTCCTCCCCAAAACTTAATGACCCCAGGTGTTCCAGTCTCCAATGAATGGAACGTACGACTGGTTAAGCATCACTATACTTGGACTCAATATTTGAACTGAAATCTTGCCTCAGACATATATTAATTATGTGCCCATGATCAAATACCCAAACACCCCTAAGTCTTAGTTTTCTCAATGATAAAATGGGGACCTTAACTCAAAAAAGTTTATTGAGGACTTTCTGTGTGCCAGTCAATTTGTTAATCACTTGGGACACAAATAAAAGCATAAATAGGTGCTTCCGTTAAGGAACACATAGTCAAATGAGACAACATGCAATCCTACACACCCACATGTATGTATGTATTTGTGAATGATATTTTCTTTTTTTTCCTTCTTTCTTTATTTACTTAACTTTTAACATTCATTTTCACAACATTTTGGGTTCCAAATTTTCTCCCCTTTTGGCCCCTCCTCCACCCCAAAACACCGAGCGTTCTAATTGCCCCTGTCTGCCAATCTGCCCTCTCGTCTATCATCCCTCTCTGCCCTTCTCTCAATCCTATACCACTTTACCTGTATTTCTTATTTCCTAGTGGCAAGAACAGTATTCGACAGTTGTTCCCAAAACTTTGAGTTCCAACTTCTCTTCCTCCCTCCCGCCCCACCCCTTCCCTTTGGAAGGCAAGCAATTCAATATAGGCCAAATCTGTGTAGTTTTGCAAATGACTTCCATAATAGTGGTGTTGTGTAAGAACTAATTATATTTCCCTCCATCCTATCCTGTCCCCCATTACTTCTGTTTTCTGTTTTGATCCTGTCCCTCCCCATGAGTGTTGACCTCAAATTTCTCCCTCCTCCCCATGCCCTCCCTTCCATCATCCCCCCAACCCTGCTTATCCCCTTATCCCCTACTTTCCTGTATTGTAAGATAGGTTTTCATACCAAAAGGAGTGTGCATTTTATTCCTTCCTTTAGTGGAATGTGATGAGAGTAAACTTCATGTTTTTCTCTCACCTCCCCTCTTT
The DNA here is from genome assembly GCF_028372415.1 of Notamacropus eugenii. Lineage (NCBI taxonomy): Eukaryota > Metazoa > Chordata > Mammalia > Diprotodontia > Macropodidae > Notamacropus > Notamacropus eugenii. The sequence goes on along the minus strand of NC_092879.1, from coordinate 1,974,004 downwards.
ATCCCTCCACTAATAAGTCTTTTGGTTGCCTCTTTTATGAGAGATAATTTGCCCCATTCTATTTTTGCCTTTCTCCTCCCAATATATTTCTCTTTCAATGCTTCATTTCATTTTTTTAAGATATGATCCCATCCTCTTTAATTCACTCTGTGCACTCTGTCTCTATGTGTGTGTGCGTGTGCGTGTGCATGTGTGTGTGTGTGTGTAATCCCACCCACTAATCAGATACTTAATAGTTTCAAGAGTTACAAATATTGTCGTTTCATGTAGGAATGTAAACAGTTCAGCTTTAGTAAAGTCCCTTATGACTTCTCTTTGCCATTAGTTTTTCATGCTTCTCTTCATTCTTGTGTTTGAAAGTCAAATTTTTTTTTCAGCTCTGGTCTTTTCATCAAGAATGCTTGAAAGTCCTCTATTTCATTGAAAGACCAATTTTTCCCCTGAAGTATTATACTCAGTTTTGCTGGGTAGGTGATTCTCGGTTTTAGTCCTAGTTCCTTTGACCTCTGGAATATCCTGTTCCACGCCCTTCGATCCCTTAATGTAGAAGCTGCTAGATCTTGTGTTATCCTGATTGTATTTCCATAATACTCGAATTTTTTCTTTCTAGCTGCTTGCAATATTTTCTCCTTGACCTGGGAACTCTGGAATTTGGCCACAGTGTTCCCAGGAGTTTCTCTTTTTGGATCTCTTTCAAGAGGGGATCTGTGGATTTTTTCAATATTTATCATGCCATCTGGTTCTAGAATCTCAGGGCAGTTTTCCTTGATAATTTCATGAAAGATGATGTCTAGGCTCTTTTTTTGATCATGGCTTTCAGGTAGTCCCATAATTTTTAAATTGTCTCTCCTGGATCTATTTTCCAGGTCAGCTGTTTTTCTAATGAAATATTTCACATTATCATCCATTGTTTCATTCTTTTGGTTTTGTTTTGGGATTTTTTGGTTTCTCATAAAGTCATTAGCCTCCATCTGTTCCATTCTAATTTTGAAAGAACTATTTTCTTCAGTGAGCTTTTGAATCTCCTTTTCCATTTGGCTAATTCTGCTTTTGAAAGCATTCTTCTCTTCATTGGCTTTTTGAACTTCTTTTGCCAATTGAGTTAGCCTATTTTTCAAGATGTTATTTTCTTCATCATTTTTTTGGGTCTTCTTTAGCAGGGTGTTTACTTGTTTCCCATGCTTTGCTTGTATGTCACTCATTTCTCTTCCCAGTTTTTCCTTCACCTCTCTAACTTGATTTTCAAAATCCTTTTTGAGCTCTTCCATGGCCTGAGCCCATTGGGTGGGCTGGGATACAGAAGCCTTGACTTCTGTGTCTTTCCCTGATGGTAAGCATTGTTCTTCCTCATCAGAAAGGAAGGGAGGAAATACCTGTTCACTAAGAAAGTAACTTTCTATAGTCTTATTTTTTCCCTTTTCTACGCATTTTCCCAGCCAATGACTTGACTTCTGAGTGTCCTCTCCACCCCCACCTCGCCTCCAGATCCTCCCAGCCAGCACTTGGGGTCTGAGATTCAAATGCTGCTTCCCAGCCTCAGGGCTTTGAGCGGGGGCAGGGCTGCTATTCAGTGTGAGATTAAGTTCAGGTGCTCAGGTCAGGGCAGGGCCCCCTCATGGGGCTCAGTACCCTCAGGGGGTTTATGTGGAGACTTTCAACAACGGGTCCAGACTCCTGCCTGCTTGAGGAGCCCTGGTCTGCTCCTGCCTCTGCTGCTGCCTCCCGAGGGTGCCTGAGTTATGGGGGCACCCCACACCCCTCTCGACCCGCCGAAGAGACCCTCTCAACGACCCGTGTCACCTGTGGGTGGGGGACCCCCGTGGCCGCTGGACTTGTGGCAGCTGGAGATTTCATCCCTGAAGCCTGCTTGTATCTGCTCCTTTCCGCGTCACGCCACTGAGGCAGGGTTGCGCTCTGCTCTGGGTCTGGGGGGCGAGGGACCTTTTGTGAGAGGTTTTCAGGCTCTCTGGAGCAGAAATCTCCTCCGTTCCGTTGTTCTGTGGCTTCTGCTGCTCCAGGAATCGCTGGTGGTTCTTTTTTTACAGATATTTTATGGGCAGTGGGTTTGGAGATAGCGTATGTGCGTCTTTCTACTCCTCCATCTTGGCTCTGCCCCCGTGAATGATATTTTCAAGCGCAATGTATATTTATTAAAGAGGACTGAGAGCTTCTTGTTCTATAATATGGTATATTAACTACTAATTGTATTGACAAAGTATCTGGGAGGCAAAGTTGCTAAGAGAAAGAAACCCCAGATTGATAGAATTCCAAATAGACTGTCCAGTTAGAAATACCAAATCTTGTGTCACCACAAGTGCTTTGAATAAGTTTTCTCATTTTATTCTTAAAATCCCTAAGAGAGAGGTGGTATTATTGTTTCTTCTTATATAAAGAAACTGAGGCCGATAAAGTTTAAGTGATATACTCAAAGTAACACAGTTTGTTTCTTAAATGAAATGAGAATTCCCCCAATCTTCCTCACTCCAGGTCTAGTACTCTATTCGCTGTGCCACCTAGCTGTCTCTGAGGAAGTAATGTAGTTGGTGGTATGAATAGAATGGAAATGTAGCAGTGGAACAAATACATCGAGAGTTTTAAAAGCTATGCAGATTATTCATTTAAACATTGATGTAATAGAGAGACATTAGAGTTTATTGAGATGGGTGGGGCAGTGACATGGTCAGATCTACTCTTTAGGAAGAAAAATCTGATAGCTCATTAAAGGACAGAGGAGATTTGAGAGTGATTGAGTGACTCAGGTAGACTAACCACAAGACTACTAGAATATCCTATTTAGAGGTGTTGAGTGTTTGCACCAGAGCTTTGATAATTTACAATGAGAACAGGGGTTATAAAGAAGTCATGTTCCAAAGGTAAAATTGATAGAACTTTGCAACTGAATGGACATTCTCTCTCCCTCCCTCTTTCCCTTCCTCTCTCTCTCTCTCTCCCTCCCTGCGTCCCTCCCTGCGTCCCTCCCTTCCTCTCTCTCTCTCTCTCTCTCTCTCTCTGAGGGGAGGTAAGAAAGGAGGAAGGGGAGGGCACCATAGTTTCCAAATCTTGGTGACTGAAAAGATGATAGTACCCTCAAAAATAAAAATAGCAGGGCGGGGCAGAGCCAAGATGGTGGAGTACAAGGATGCACTAGAAACTCTCCACTCATAGCCCATAAAATACCTGTAAAAATTACTCTAAAGAAATCATAGAGCAGTAGAATCCACAAAATGACAAAGTGAAATAGTTTTGCAGCCCAAGGCAGCCTGAAAGGACGACAGGAAATGTCTGTCCCACCAGGCGCTGGCCGGAACACAGTCCAGTCTTCACTACACTGTGGCAAGGACAGGACTGGCATGGAATTCCAGGCTGTGGCACCAGCAGCAGCTGCAGGTAACTGATTCCACAACTCAAAAATGCCAAAGACAGCTTCAAAGGTCAGTGAAAAAGCTCTTTCACCTGAGGGAAAATTGAAGACCCTGGTCTAGCCCCAGCCCCAGGCAGTAGCAGCTTCCATTGTTGGAGCCCTGGCCTAAAGATTCTGTGAGAACTGAGCAGCTGATCTGGATCTCAGCCCTGAGTGGTGGCCCTAGGGTGAGGAGGAGCACTGGCTGGTGGAGCTGGAAGAAGCTTTGGAGAGGGAATTCTATTCTCAGAAAAGAGTACTTGTAGTTGCTCACAGGCCAGAGCACAGGCCAGGAGAGGAGTAAACTTCTCTCCATTGATTTTTCACCTTGGAGGAACTGACAACTTACAGGTCCCCACAGCATACCCTCCTCTTGACAAAGAACACAAAAGTCAAGTAACTGGCTGAAAAAATGCCCAAAAAAGGGGAGAAGAAAAAGACAATAGAAGTTTACTTTCTTGGTGAGCAGATATTTTCTTCCATCCTTTCAGATTAGTAACAACAATGCTCACCACAGAGGAAGACCTAGAAGTCAAGGTTTCTGGATCCAAAACCTCCAAAACAAATATACAATGGTCTCAAGACATGGAAGAGGTCAAAGAGGATTTTGAAAATCAAGTAAGCGAAGTGGACAAAAAATTGAGAAGAGAAATGAGAGTGATGCAAGAAAATCTTATATACAGAGGGCACAGAGTGAGATAATTAGGAAGGGATGATGTCTAAAAAAATAAAATTAAGAGGTGAGAGAGGAATATATTGGGAGGAGCAAGGGAGAAATGTAATGGGGCAAATTATCTCTCCTAAAAAAGGCAAGGAAAAGCTTTTTCAATGAGGGGGAAAAGAGAGAGGTTAGAGGGGAAAAGTGAACCTTTCCCCCATCACATTTGGTATAAGAAGGAAATAACGTACACACTCAATTTGGGGAGAAGGGGATAAGTGTGGTGTGGGGGATGATACAAGGGAGGGCAAATGAGAGGGGAGGTAATTAGAAGTCAACTTTTTTGGGGAGTGGCGAGGTCAAAAGAGAGAATGGAATAAATGGCGGCCAGGACAGGATGAAGGGAAATATAGCCAGTCTTTCACAACATGACTATTACGGAATTCTTTAGCAAAACTACCAAATATAACCTATACTGAATTCCTTGCCTTCTCAGTGGGAATGTGTGTGGTGGGAGGAAGGAAGAGAATTTGGAACTCAAAGTTTTAGGAATGATTGTTGAGAATTGCTTTTGTATGTAACTGGAAAATAAGAAATGTAGATAATGGGGTAAGGAAATCTATCTGGCCCTACAAGAAAAGAGAGAAGATGGGGATAAGGAAAGGGAGAGGTGTGATAGAAGGGAGGGCAGATTTGGGAAGGGATAATCAAAATGCACGGTTTTTTTGGGGTGGAGGAGGGCATAGATGGGGAGAAAATTTGGAACTCAAAATCTTCTGTTAATGAATGTTGACAACTAAAAATATATAAATAAATTGAAAAAAGGAAGTTTTTCCTGGTCTTCCTTACTATCTATGCTTTCCTTTGAGATATACAATTTATGTGTATATATTATTTCCACATATTTTGTCTGTATGTTGCTTCTCCCACTAGATTGTCTGTTCCTTGAGAGTGGTACTACTTTTTGTAATTTCCTTTGTATTTTCACTGCTTAGTACATTGTCTGTCACAGAATATCATGAATAAAAATGAACCAGAAAAACAAAAAGTTGTTCATCTCAGACGAGATTAGTTACATTCAGTTGTATCCAAGTGCTTGCTAAGTTTCAGCTTCGGTTCAATTTAACAAGGCTTTTTTTTACTGCTGTGTGTATGGTGAAAGGTCATGTCTCATGAAGGATAGAACTACCTTTAGAACTACCCGGGAGAACTACTCTTAGAAACATGGAGTCTTCCCTCTCACTGTATGACTAAGGACAATTGAAAGGACCCTTCTGAGCATCACTTTTCTCAAAGGTAAGAGGAACTAATAATACATACATATTTTACACAAAGATTTGTCATCAGGCTCAAAAGAAAATATTCACATTAATGTTTTTGTAAATTTTGTTAAAGTCTTATCCTATTCATTCAATTTGACAGATATTTATCAAATGTTACATGCATGGCAAGATGCATGTTTACTTGATATATATATTTTACTGGTTTTGGAGTTAAATAAACCTGGTGTTAACTTCTACCTTTTCTTCATACAGGTTGTGTGATCCTGCACAAGTCATTTAACCACTAACCTCAGACTTCATCATAATGTAATAGTAATTTGGAGAGCAGGTTATGATCTTCCGTGACACAAGGAAATTCCTCACTAAAAATTCCCTCTATAATGACACACAAGTCTAGTTCATAAACACAGGAATGAGTATTCCTCAGAGTTCTAGTTGAAATTCATTGATCCTTAATTCTTTAGTTTCCCTGATGTTTAATTATATAAGGGCCCTTTAGTCACAAATCTCTGGAACTCTCATCTGTGTGGGTCACCTAAGGAGACTGTCCTCTACAGCCACTATCCTACAATACCATCTCTTGAAATTTCTAAAACTTACCTGGCCCAACAGCAGCCATGTGTCTTGTCTGATGCACTCAAATGAAGGGAAGTCACTTTTAGTAACATCTGGAACTTTAAGCTGGGAAGTCTCTGATATATCTCTACACGCCCGTGTAAACATTTATCTAATTAATCCAAAGGGAAATTCCATTAATCTTCTCTTCCTTTGGTGATACATTACCCCACACCAAAGTGGGAGCTGAAGCTGGGGACACAATGAAACTTTAAGTCCTCTAGTGTGTGTGTATGTGTGTGTGTGTTTATGTGTGTCTTCACAAATTAGATGATTGTCTGGATGGAGATCTCAGTTTACATGGCTTTTGTGTGTTGGTAATAGGGGATATTGGGAAAATGATGCATAGAAGTGAGAGGAATGGTGATGAGGGCCTAAAAAATCTTTCAATGATTTATGAACCATTTTGTCCCAAAGCTTTCATTTTCAGATTAAAAAAACTGAATTCAGCTTCATACGCATTTATTAAGTCATTAACATATGCACTGTACTGTGGAAAAGAAGAAGTAAAAGGAGGAAAAGAAATTACATTTGCAGCCTGCTTTAAAATTTATCTAGCACTTTGAAAATAATATTTTCTTAATTATCAACAGTGTTAATTCCTATTAATATGAGTCAAGGCAGTGGGTTCTAGACTTTAAAACATAATATTCGAATGGATTTAGCTCTCAAAAGAAATATCTAAATGACTGAACAAGTTGTGGTATATGATTGTAAAGGAATACTACAACGCTATAAAAATGATGAGTCGAATGATTTTAGAAAAATCTAGAAACAGTTGCCAGAAATAATGAAGGGCAAAATGAGCAGAACCAAGGGAACATTAAATACAGTAACAATAAGATTGTTTTAAGAATGACTTGGATTGAACAAGTGTCTATTATAAATATCCAAATAAACTGCAAAGGACATATGAACACAGATCCTAGCTGCATCTAGAGAAAGAACTAACAAATAAAAATATGCATAGAATAATTTTTCATACATATGTACTGAGTGTGTGTGCGTGTGTGTGTGTGTGTGTGTGTGTGTGTGTGAGAGAGAGAGAGAGAGAGAGAGAGAGAGAGAGAGAGAGAGAGAGAGAGAGAGAGAGAGAAAGTTTGTGTACAACTATTTCTGTCTAATGGTAGCCATCTCTAGGGTAGAAAGTCAGGGAAGAAAGAAAAAATGGAAAAAAAGTTACATAATAATTTTGCTATATATTTGACAGGAACAGTAATTTATTTATGGTAAATTTGCAGTTCATTTACAACTAACTTTTTATAGTACCATTTTGTGGAAGCGTTTGGTTTACTTTATATATTAAAAATAAAATAAATACCTAATAATAAGGAGCAATATAATGCCCTAATATCATGATGTTTATATGCTGAATTCTACATCACCTTCTAGATTACCGATTGTGAAATTTTCTTTTTTGAAATTTAATTTATTTGTATTCATTTTTAAAATTCACTCCCATAAGTCATATTTTCTTCCCCTCTCTCAACGTTCCCTCCCAGAGAGAGCATGCAATCTTATACAGGTTCTACACATGCATTCTTATTAAACACATTTTCACATTACTCATGTTGCACAGAAGAATTAAATTGCTTGGGAGAAACCGTGAGAATAACCAAGCCAAACCAAAACATTACACAATAGAAACTAATGTGCTTCATTCTGTGTTTCAATTCAATTGTTCTTTCTCTGGATGTGGATGCCATTTAGCCTCAACAGTCCTTTGAGGAAGGTTTAGGTCCTTTAATTGATGTGAAGGGTTAAGTGTATCAGAAACACTCCTCGCACATTGTGGCTATTACCGTGCTCATTGTTCTTCTGGTTCTGCTCATTTCACTCATCATCAGTTCATATAAGTCCTTCAAAGCCTGTCTGAAGTCCTCCTGTTCTTCATTTATTATAGTGCAATAGTAATATATTACATTCCTATACCACAGCTTGTTCAACTATTCCTCAATTGATGGGCATCCCTTGATTTCCAGTTCTTGGCCACCATGAAGAGAGCGGCTATAAATATCTTTGAACATGTGAGACCTTTTCACATTTTTATGGTCTCTTTGGTATATAGTATTAGAAGTGATATTGCTGGATCAAAGGGCATGCACATTTTTGCAGCTCTTCGGGCATGGTTCCAAATTGCTCTCTGGAATGGGTGGATCAAGTCACAGCTCCACCAACAATGATTGAATGTTTCAAATCTCCCACGTTGTAGAGGGCCAGTACTGATGGAGTCCGGAATGTGAGGTATGGTCCACGTTTTACTTGAGACTTGTATTAAGAAGTAAGGTGTGTTGAGGAAGGACCAGTATCAGTACCTTTGGTGTGATGGCTGCAGAGCTGTAGCCACAACCATGCACATAGGCGGCCCAGGCCACAGGGCCGTTTGTCACTGGAAGCAGCAGTGGGACTTGGCAGGCCCCTGGGTGTCTGAGCAGCCATTTAAGGACAGCACTGCTCACCTCCTGGTGTGAGGAAGGGGACTAAAAAAGGTGCCCTAAACACTGCCTGCTTACCCAACCCTGGCCTGATTACCGCGGTAGGGGGGGGGGCGGGAATCCCACTATGTGGTGGAAGCATGAAAAAATGTACAAAAACATCTGCAAAGATGATTCCACTCACCATCGCACATGGAACGTGAGCACACTAATAGACCACACAAAACCCAGTAGACCTGAAAGAACTGCTCTTGTTGCAAGAGAACTCAACAGGTATAGTATCCAAATAGCAGCCCTGAGTGAAACAAGGTGGGAAAATGAAGGCCAGTTTACTGAAGCTGGAGCTCGATACACTTTTTTCTGGAATGGGCACAGTGAAGGGGAGCGCCATGAAGCCGTTGTGGGTTTTGCAATCAAAACCAATCTAATCAGCAAGCTAACATGCCTGCCAAAAGGACTGAATGACAGGCTCATGACTATGCTATTGCCACTCCCAGGAAAACACCATGCCACCATCATCAGTGCCTATGCTCCCACCATGGCAAACCCTGATGAAGTCAAAGACAAATTTTATGAAGACCTAGAGGCCCTTATCTTCAATGTGCCAAAAGAGGACAAGCTTGTAATTCTGGGTGATTTTAATACTAGAATAGGTTCAGACTACCAGACTTGGAAGGGAGTCCTAGGGAGGAATGGAGTTGGAAAAAGCAACAGCAAAGATCATTTGCTGCTGAAGACTTGTGCATCACATGACCTTCTCATCACCAACACTGTCTTCCGTTTACCTAAATGGAATAAAACTTCATGGATGCACCATCAGAGCAAGCACTGGCATCTGATAGATTATGTGATTGTAAGGAGAAGAGACAGACAAGATCTGAGAGTGACAGAGGCAATGCTCGGTGCAGAGTGCTGGATTGATCATAGATTTATCCTTTCCAAGCTAACTATTCACATTCATCAAAAGCGCCGACCTCAAGGCAAAATGACTACCAGAGGAATTAATGTCCACAAATTAGAGCCCTTCCCTGAGCGTGAACAGTTTGCTGCTGACTTGGAGGGAAAGTTGAGCCAACACCCAGTTGGCAACAGTGGAGTAGGAAAGGAGTGGGCAGCGTTCAGAGATTTGGTGTACAGCACCGCATTTGCTCCTCTCGGTCAGAACACTCGCAAACACCAAGACTCATTTGGTGAATATGATGGGGAAATTCAGAAGGTGCTAAATGACAAATGAAAACTCCACAGGATTTACCAGCAGTATAGTTCATCCATGTCTAAGAAGGCAGCATTTAATTCCATCAAAAGCAAAGTTCAAGCAAAGTTTAGAGAGATGCAGGATTCCTCGCTCAATAAGAAGGCAGATGAAATTCAGTTTGATGCTCATAGTAACAATCCAATTTTGGCCTAATAATTAACACACACACACGCACACACACACACACACACACACACACACACACACACACACACAAAACGCAGGTGCTCCATCAGCCACCATTACACCATCCATACGTGGAACCATTGGTTACAGCAAATGGAGAAGCTTTGAATGCTGTGGATAAATTCACTTCTCTTGATATTGTACTTTCGAGGGATGTGCACATTGACAATGAGGTGGTTTCACTCATTACCAGAGCTAGATCAGTGTTTGGGAGGCTCCGAAGAAAAGTTTGGGAGAGAAGAGGTATTAGACTGACTACCAAACTGAATGCCGTTGTGCTGACCTCATTGTTGTATGCCTGTGAAACATGAACAGTCTACCAGTGCCATGCGAGGAAACTGAAAGGTTTTCATTTGAACTGTCTTAGGAATATTCTGGTGATCACCTGGCAGGATAAGGTAGCAAACACTGAAGTCCTTGCTCGAGCTGAACTGCCAAGTATTCAAACTATGCTTCAGAGAGCGCAGCTCCCATGGGCTGGCCACGTTGTTTGAATGCCAAATGTACGCTTGCCAAAAAGACTATTTTATGGAGAACTTGCATGGGGCAGGTGATCACATGGTGGCCAGAAGAAATGAGACAAGGACACTCTCAAGATCTCTCTCAAAAACTTTGAATTTGACTGTGCAACATGGGAAACACTGGCACAGGATCACTCAACATGGCTTGCCCACATAAGAAAAGGTGTTGTGCTCTTTGAGCAAAGCAGAATTGAGGCAGCACAAAGTAAACGCAGGATGCACAAATTTGGGATAACCACCCCAAATATTCACACGGACTATCTGTGTCCAACCTGTGGTAGAGCGTTCCGAGCTCTTATTGGTCTGATCAGCCAATGAGACACACAAAAATTTCACTTTACAGTGGTGATTTCATTTTGGTCCTCTTCGAAGATGAAGGACAACCAACCCACCAACCAACTAACCAATCAACCCTTTTCATCTTTGATATTAGTAATTTGATTTTCTTCTTTCTTTTTTAATCAATTTGACCCAAGTTTTAATACTTGCAAGAGTTTTTTCATAAAACCAACTCATAGTTTATTTGTTAGTTCAATAGTTTTCTTTATTGCAATATTTACACTCATTTGTTTTTCAGTATTTATAATTTGATATTTACTTGATGATTTCCAATTTTTTCTTTTTTCTAGCTTTTGCGGTTTATGTACAATTCTTTGATATCGTCTTTGTCTATTTTATTCACGTAGGCTTTCAATGATGTAATATTTCCCCTAAGAACTGCTTCCATACTATCCCATAAGTTTTGGTAAGTTGTCTCAGTATTGTCACTGTCTTGAATACTGTTTATTCTTTCTATGATTTGTTGTTTAACTCATTCTTTAGGATTAGATTATTTACTTTCCAAGTAATTTTTAGTCTATCGTTTCATGATTGTTTTTACTACATATAGTTTTTGCTGCATTATGATCTGAGTAGGATACATTGACTATCTCTTCCTTTTTCCACTGGATTGTGGGGTTTTTATGCCCTACCAAACGGTAAATTTTTTATGTGTGCCATGTACCCCTGAGAAAATGATATATTCCTTTCAATATGCATTCAATTTTCTCCAGACATCTATCATATCTACCTTATCCACAGTCCTATCCACTTCCTTAAACTCTGTCTCGTTTATTTTGATGTTAGATTTCTCAAGTTTACAGATGGAGAGGTTGAGATACTATAAAAATCTTTTTATGATACAAATTTAATTCTGATCCCCAAATCTGGAAGAGCCAAAAGAGAGAAAAATATTATAAGCCAATTTTCCTGATAGAGATTCACAAATATTAAATAACATATTAGCAGGGGGTGGAGCCAAGATGGCGGACTAGAAAGACTCACTTATGTAGAGTCCTCCCCACAGCCCATAAAATACGTGTAGAGAGGGACTCTCAACAAATTTTGGAGCAGCAGAAGTGCAGAACAACAGAGTGGAGATTTCCAGCCCACGGTGACCTGAAAGGCCCACAGAAACACTGGTTGTGCTGGACTTGGAGCCAAGCATGGAGCACAGCCCAGCCTTGGCCAAGTGGCACGGAGTGACCAGACTCTGGGAGGAGGACACCTTGGGGGCAGAATCTCCAGTCGCAGTAGCAGATCCTCAGATCCCTCGGCCCACAGGGGCCAAAGGTCAGTGACAGGGTTTTATCAGCTGGGCAGAAAGGGAGAAGGGCCTTCCCATAGCTCCCGCAGCAGGCAGCAGCCACAGAGACTGCACAGTAGCCCATACAGAAGCTCCATTGTTGGAGCGGAAAAACCCCTGGGGGCATTGAAGAGCTGAGTCTTACCTCAGCCCTGGGTGGAGGCCCTGGCCTAGCAGATCTTTGTCTCAAACTGAATGGTGGCCCTGCCCATCCAGCTTATCTGAAAATCAACCCCCAGTGCTGACTTGGGAGCTGGAGGCCAGGTGGCTGTAGAGAGGTAACTGCTAAAATTCTGGGCATAAAAATCCCTCTCAGAGTCCAGACCAGTACATGCTTGATTGTGGCACCTTGGAGGAACTGAGATCTCACAGATTCCCAGAGTATACCCTACTCTTGACAAAGGACCCAGAAGTCAAGTAACTGTTTGAGAAAATGGCCAAAAAAGGGAAAAAAAGAAGACCATAGAAGGTTACTTTCTTAGTGAACAGATATCTCCTCCCATCCTTTCAGATGAGGAAGAACAATGCTTATCATCAGGGAAAGACATAAAAGTCAAGGCTTCTGTATCCCAAACATCCAGGGCTCAGGTCATGGAAGAGCTCAAAAAGTATTTTGAAAATCAAGTTAGAGAGGTGGAGGAAAAACTGGGAAGACAAATGAGAGACATGCAAGAAAAGCATGAAAAGCAGGTCAACACCTTGCTAAAGGAGACCCCAAAAAACGCTGAAGAAAATAACACCTTTAAAAATAGGCTAACTCAATTGGCAAAAGAGGTTCAAAAAGCCAATGAGGAGAAGAATGCTTTCAAAACCAGAATTAGCCAAATGGAAAAAGAGGTTCAGAAGCCCACTGAAGAAAATAGTTCTTTCAAAATTAGAATGGAACAGATGGAGGCTAATGACTTTATGAGAAACCAAGAAATTACAAAACAAAAGCAAAAGAATGAAAAAATAGAAGACAATGTGAAATATCTCATTAGAAAAACAACTGACCTGGAAAATAGATCCAGGAGAGACAATTTAAAAATTATGGGACTACCTGAAAGCCATGATCAAAAAAAAGAAAGAGAGAAAGAGAGAGAGAGAGAGAGAGAGAGAGAGAGAGAGAGAGAGAGAGAGAGAGAGAGAGAGAGACAGAGACAGAGACAGAGACAGAGACAGAGACAGAGACAGAGACAGAGACAGAGAGACAGAAAGAACAACTATTTCTGTCTAATGGGAGCCATCGCTAAGGTAGGGAGCTAGGGAAGAAAGAAACAAATGGAAACAAATTACATGATAATTTTATTATATATTTGAAAGAAATAGTAAGTCTTTTATAGTAGATTTACAGTTCATGTACAATTTTGTTTTCATTTCCATCTTGTGGAAATGTTTGGTTTATTGCATAAATTAAAAATTAAAAAGAATACTTTGTAACTGTGAAAAACATAATGCCCTAGTATCATTATTTTTATATGCTGAATTCTATATCACCTTCTAGACTACAAATTCTTCTTTTTCTTTTTTAAAATTAATTTATTTGATTTCAGTTTTCAACAATGACTTGCAAGAGTCTTAAATTTTCTTACCCTTGCTCACCATTCCCTCTCCCGGAGGGCATGCCATCTTATATGGGTTCTACACATAGATACTTACTAAACACATTTTTCACATTGGTCATGTTGCAGAGAAGAATCAAAAGAATTGGGAGAAACCATGAGAGAAACTAGTGAGCTTCATTCTACATTTCAATATAATTGTTCTTTCTCTGGATGTGTATGGTATTTTGCCTCAAGGGTCCTTTTGGAAAGCTTTAGGTCCTTGCATTGGTGTGAAGGACTAAGTCTATCACAAACAGTCCTCACACACTGTGAGTTTTACTTTTACTTGTACAGTTCTGCACCTTTCACTCAGTATCAGTTCATTCAAGTCCTTCCAGGCCTCCCTGAAGTCCTACTGTTCTTCATTTCTTATAACACAGCAATATTCCATTACATTCATATGTGACATCTTATTCAGCCATTCCCCAGTTGATGGGTATCCCTGGATTTCTAGTTATTGGCCACCACGAAAAGAGCTTCTATAAATATTTTGGTACAAGTGGGACCTTTTCTCATTTTTGTGAATTTTTTGGGATACAGCCCTACAAGTGATATTTTTGGGGCAAAGGGTGCGGACATTTTTGTAGCCTGTTGGGCATGATTCCAAATCGCTATCCAGAATGGTTGAATCACCTCATAACTCCACCAAAAATGAATTCGTGTTCCAACTCACATACATCTTCTCCAACATTTATCATCATCCTGTTTCCTCATGTTAGTCAATCTAATAGGTGTGATGTGATATCTCAGAGTTGTTTTGATTTCCATCTCTCTAATCAATAGGGATTTAGAACATTTTTTCATATGAGTATATATAGCTTTAATTTATTCCTCTGAAAACTTCTTATTTATGTCCTTTGGCTATTTATCAATTGGAGAATGACATGTATTCTTGTAAATTTCACTCAGGTCTCTATATATTTTAGAAATGAAACCTTTAATACAGACACTAGTTGTAAAAATTCTCAGTTTTCTGCTTCCCTCCTAATCTTTCTTGCACTGGGTTTGTGAAAAAATATTAAATTTAATGCAATCAAAATCATATATTTTGCTTTTCATAATGTCTTCTATTTCTTCATTGGTCATAAATTTGCCCATTTTCCGTAAATCTGACAAACACACTATCCCTTCCTCCCTTAATTTGCTTGTAGTACCAGGTTTTATACATAGATCATGTACCCATTTGGACTCTATTTTTTAAATTTCTTTTTATTATTTTAATGGTTTTCAGTGTTCCAAAAATATTTGGTGATTTACCTACCAAAACAAACCCAGGGACTAATAAACACAATTCCAAAAGTATTTTGGCCCAGATGAAGTCAGATTTAAACAATTAGGAGAAAAATCAGTTGCTTATGGGAAGCCCTAGCTAATATAATAAAAATGACAATTCTCCTTAAATTAATTTACTTATTCAGTGCCATTCCAAAACTACCAAGAACTATTTTATAGAGCTAGAAAAACATATCAAAATTCATTTGGATGACAAAAGGTGCAGAACATCAAGGGAATTAATTAAAAGAAATACTAAGGAAGGTGGCCAAACCATACGAGTTCGTAAATTTCTTCATAAATTAGCAATTCTCAAAAAACCTTGGTACTGTCTAAGAAAGAGACAGTAGATCAACAAAATATTTTGAGTACACACGACACGGTAGTCAGTGACAATGGTAGTCTACAGTTTGATAAAAACAGAATCTGGGATAAGAAATCGTTTGAAAAAAATTGCTTGGAAAACTGAAAAGTAGTGTGGAAGAACCTGAGCATAGACCAATCTCTGACACCATATGTCAGAATAAAATCCAAATGTGTACAGGATCTTGGTATAAAGGTTGATAGTATACACGAATTAGGGGAGCAAGGAATAGTCTGTCGGATTTATGGAGAATGTAGGAATTTATGACGAAACAAGAGATAGAGAACATTATGGAATGAAAATGGATAATTTTGATTACACTAAACTGAAAAGTTTTTGTACAAAGCCAATTTAACCAAGATTAGGAGGGAAGCAGAAAATTGGGAAAAAATTTGTTTTTACACGTATTGTCTATGTTAAAGGCCTCATTTCTAAAATATATAGGGAATTGAGTAAAATTTGCAAAAATGCAAGTCATTCCCCAATTGATATATGCTCAAATGTTATGAACAGGAGGTTTTCAGAGGAAGACAATGAAGCTTCCTATAGTCATATGAAAAAAATGTTTAAAATCAGTATTGATTAGAGAGATGCAAATCCAAACAACTCTATGGTACCACATCACACCTATTAGATTGGCTAACATGAAAAAACACGATGATAATTATTGGAGAAGATGTGGTAGAGTTGGAACACTAATTCATTGTTGGTGAAACTGAGCTGATCCAAACATTCTGGAAAGCAATTTGGAACTATTCCTAAAAGGCTATAAAATGTGCATACCTTTGACCCACCAATGCTGCTATTATTGTTGTATCCCAAAGATATCATAAAAATGGTAAAAGGGTCCACATGAAAAAAAATTATTTATTCCAGCTCTTTTTGTGGCATCTAAGACTGAAAATCAAGGGGACGCCCATCAATTGGGGAATGGCTGAACAAGATGTGGTATATGAATGTAGTGATATCCCATTGTGGTATAAGAAATGATGAACAGGTGGAAGGAGACAAGTGCCTGTGATCAGATATAAAATGTAGTAATGCTCACAGAGGATGCATGATCTCTCTCTCAACAAAAGAACACATATCTTGCACAGATCTAATGATGGTAATGGAGAACGTCTTGGAATCTTAAAAGAGAATGTTTTATTATCATTTCCTGAGCTTGAGTATAATTGGAAAATTGTAACTAAATTTTACTCTTTGGTAAAAGTTTTTTTAAAAATTTATTTATTTAACTTTTAACACTCATTTTAACAAAATTTTGGGTTCCACATTTTCTCCCCTTTTATCCCCTCCCCCCCAAACAACAAGCATTCTAATTGCCCCTATGCCCAATCTGCTCTCTCTTCTATCATCCCTTTCTGCCCTTGTCTCCATCTTCTCTTTGGTCCTGTAGGGCCAGATAACTTTCTATACCCCTTTACCTGTATTTCTTATTTCCTAGTGGCAAGAACATAACTCGACAGTTGACCCTAACACTTTGAGTTCCAACTTCTTTACCTCCCTCCCTTCCCACCCCTTCCCTTTGGAAGGCAAGCAATTCAATATAGGCCAAATCTGTGTGGTTTTGCAAATGACTTCCATAATAGTTGTGTTGTATAAGACTAACTATATTTCCCTCCATCCTATCCTGTCCCCCATTACTTCTATTCTCTTTTGATCCTATCCCTCCCCATGTGTGTCGACCTAAAATTGCTCCCTCCTCCCCATGCCCTCCCTTCCATCATCCCCCCCACCCTGCTTATCCCCTTATCCCCCACTTTCCTGTATTGTAAGATAGGTTTTCATACCAAAATGAGTGTGCATTTTATTCTTTCCTTTAGTGGAATGTGATGAGAGTAAACTTCATGTTTTTCTCTCAGCTCCCCTCTTTATCCCTCCACTAATAAGTCTTTCGCTTGCCTCTTTTATGAAAGATAATTTGCCCCATTCCATTTCTCCCTTTCTCCTCCCAATATAATTCTCTCTCACTGCTTGATTTCATTTTTTTAAGATATGATTCCATCCTCTTCAATTCACTCTGTGCACTCTGTCTCTATGTGAGTGTGTGTGTGTGTCCATGTGTGTGTGTGTAATCCCACCCAGTACCCAGATACTGAAAAGCATCAAGAGTTGCAAATATTGTCTTTCCATGTAGGAATGTAAACAGTTCAACTTTAGTAAGTCCCTTATGACTTTTCTTTGCTGTTCACCTTTTCAGGGTTCTCTTCATTCTTGTGTTTGAAAGTCAAATTTACTTTTCAGCTCTGGTCTTTTCATCAAGAATGCTTGAAAATCCTCTATTTCATTGAAAGACCAATTTTTCCCCTGAAGTATCATACTCAGTTTTGCTGGGTAGGTGATTCTTGGTTTTAGTCCTAGTTCCTTTGACCTCTGGAATATCCTTTTCCATGCCTTTCGATCCCTTAATGTAGAAGCTGCTAGATCTTGTGTTATCCTGATTGTATTTCCACAATACTTGAATTGTTTCTTTCTAGCTGCTTGCAATATTTTCTCCTTGACCTGGGAACTCTGGAATTTGGCCACAATGTTCCTAAGAGTTTCTCTTGAATCTCAGGGCAGTTTTCCTTGATAATTTCATTAAAAATGATGTCTAGGCTCTTTTTTTGATCATGGCTTTCAGGTAGTCCCATAATTTTTAAATTGTGTCTC
Organism: Notamacropus eugenii; assembly: GCF_028372415.1. Classification (NCBI taxonomy): domain Eukaryota; kingdom Metazoa; phylum Chordata; class Mammalia; order Diprotodontia; family Macropodidae; genus Notamacropus; species Notamacropus eugenii. Next base: position 1,956,153 of record NC_092879.1, on the reverse strand, counting down.
TTGGATCTATTTTCCAGGTCGGTTGTTTTTCTAATGAGATATTTCACATTATCATCCATTGTTTCATTCTTTTGGTTTTGTTTTGGGATTTCTTGGTTTTCATAAAGTCATTAGCCTCCATCTGTTCCATTCTAATTTTGAAAAAACTATTTTCTTCAGTGAGCTTTTGAACCTCCTTTTCCATTTGGCTAATTCTGCTTCAGAAAGCATTCTTCTCCTCATTGGCTTTTTGAACCTCTTTTGCCAATTGAATTAGCCTATTTTTCAAGGTATTATTTTCTTCAGCATTTTTTTGGGTCTCCTTTAGCAGGGTGCTGACCTGCTGTCCATGCTTTGACTTCGTGTCTCTCATTTCTCTTCCCAGGTTTTCCTCCACCTCTCTAACTTGATTTTCAAAATCCTTTTTGAACTCTTCCATGGCCTGAGCCCATTGGGTGGGCTGGGACACAGAAGCCTTGACTTCTGTGTCTTTGCCTGATGGTAAGCATTGTTCTTCCTCATCAGAAAGGAAGGGAGGAAATGCCTGTTCACCAAGAAAGTAACCTTCTATAGTCTTATTTCTTTTCCCTTTTCTGGGCATTTTCCCAGCCAGTGACTTGACCTCTGAATATTCTCACACCCACCTCGCCTTCTGATCCTCTCAGCCAGTGCTTGGGGTCTGAGATTCAAATGCTGCTCCCCAGCCTCGGGGCTTCAGCAGGGGCAGGGCTGCTATTCAGTGTGAGATTAAGTTCAGGTGCTCAAGTGGGGGCAGGGCCACCTCTCTGGCTCAGTTCCCTCAGGTTTATGCAGAGACCTTCAACAATGGATCCAGGCTCCTGCCTGCTTGGGGAGCCCTGGTCTGCCGCTGCCTCACCTTCTGCCTCCCGAGGGGGCCTGAGTTATCGGGGCACCCCACTCTCCTCTCGACCTGCCAAAGAGACCCTCTCACCGACCCCCATCACCTGTGGGTGGAGGGACCTGCGCGGCCGCTGGAGATCCCGTCCTTGAAGCCTGCTTGGATTTGTTCCTCTCGGTGCCGCAGCAGTGGCAGGGCTGGGCTGGGCTCCGTGTCCGCAGAGCGATGAACCTTTTGCGAGAGGTTTGCAGGTGCCTCTGAAACAGAAATCTCCTTCTCTGCACTGTTCTGTGGCCTCACTGCTCCAGAATTCGCCGTGAGTTACTTTATACAGATGTTCTATGGGTTGTGGGTTCGGAGCTATGTGTATGTGCGTCTTTCTGCTCCGCCATCTTGGCTCCACACCCTTGATATAAGTTTTTAAATAGTTTTAATTCTGGGATTGGTAATCTCAATGTCTGAGTAGATAGCTTCTCCTTTGGGAGACAGTGAGACTAAATGTATCTTATAATATACTATCAGATATAATGACATTTACCAGCTTCTACATTAAGAAATTGAAGAGCTTAGTATATCATATTTTGGAAGGCAAAGGAGCTAAGATTACAACTAAGAGTGTCTTACCCAGTTATATATTATATAATTATATATTATACTTAGTTTTAAGCATAATTCGTCACGGAAAACAATGAATATTCAAGGAAATAGAGAACTTTTAAGTTTCTTGATAAAAAGACCAGAAGTGAATAAAAATAAAATAAAATAAAAGAGATGATGGGAAATCCTACACTGGAATGCATATCTCTAACCCATGATCATTTGGCTTAGGAAATTAAACGGAGATTTTTGGATGTTTCAGAGAAACAATATCATCATAGAAAGCCATTATGAAGGTTTGCAGTGTGAAAAATCTTCTTTATATATTCGGGCATATGAAAATCAAAACATAGAAATATAGCAGGTACAGAGTACTACACTTGGTGATGAAAACCTGGGTAGAAGTCCAATCTTTGCAATAGTCTTGGCTGTATGATTCTGGGAAATTTTTCTCCAATCCCAATCTGAATTGGTAGAGGGGATAATTCTTTACCAGGATCTTCCTAGACATATGAAATCACACATTTAGCCAAGGAAACAATAGTTCGTTAATATAGAAAATAAAGTCACAATTGTAACATACTTCGTGTTAAAGAGTGAAAAGTTGATAGAAGAAATATTGACAAATGTAGAAGATTTTGTCAGTTTGCATTGTTCATCATCATATAGATAACTCTCTGAGGTAAAGATATAATTTGTGATTAATAGTTCTGTTTTCCCAGAGTCTCAATTACTCATATTCTTTAATGTATAAAAATAATGCATATATCAATATGTATATATGTACATATGTTTACCTGTTTATATGTGTGTACATATGCATTATAATATGTAAATATATGTATGTGTGTGAGTATATACAAATTCATTTGGAAAATTTCACTTTGCAAGAAATATTTGACACACGTGGATAGATAGATAGAGACACAGATAGACAGATAAACATAAATATAGATAACTATCAGAAATATTTTAGAATAAATTGCTGTTTAAGTATAGATTGAACCAGGTGAACTCTGAGATTCCTTTCACAGTTTTATATTCAATATTTCTGTATTGGTATGTTAATATTGTCACTTCAATAAGACTTCAGGCAGTTCAGGTGGCTTAGCATGTATTTAAAGAATTGATTGAACTCTCAGATACTCAATCTCCTGCTATAGAGTCCAATTCACTGAGATGTTAGCAACAGATATTAAGAATACATTTTAGTTTTCAGTTTTCCCAGGGCCCCTTTCACACCTTTGTTTCGCTTACTATAGATCAAGGGGTTTAACATGGGAATGACAAGGCTATAAAATAAGGAGGTCATTTTGTCTTGGTCTAGTGAATAGGAAGAACTTGGCCTGAAGTACATAAAAAGAAGAGTACCCTGCAAGATTGTGACAGCAGTTAGGTGAGAACTACAGGTTGAAAATGTTTTGTATTTACCTTCAGTGGAGTGGATCTTAAACACAGACAGGATTATGTAGCAATAAGAAATGAGGACTGCTGAAATGGCGACCATTTCAATGAATCTAAAGACAGTGAAGATCACCAGCTCATTGACATGGGTATCAGAACAAGAGATTAATAGAAGAGGAGGAACATCACAGAAGAAATGATTAATCTCATTGGACCTGCAGAAACTCAGTGTGAAAGTTAAAGTCGTATGGAGAAGAGCATTCATCAACCCCACCATGTAGACAGTAGCAATCAATATGTAGCAAACCCTGCTACATATATTTACTGTATAAAGCAACGGGTTGCCTATTGCCATGTAGCCATCAAAAGCCATTACTGCTAACAACAAGCACTCAGAATCTGTAAAGGAACAGAAGACATAGAATTGCAGAGCACAACCAAGGAAGGAAATGGATCTGTCTTTGGCAAAGAAATTCACCAGCGTTTTGGGGACAATGGCTGTGGAGTAGCAGAGATCACAGAAGGACATGTGGCTAAGGAAGAAGTACATGGGCAAATGGAGTTTGGGATCTATCCTGATTGAGATGAACATCCCAATATTTGCTACAGGAATAACCAAATAAATGATGAGAAAGAAAAGAAAAAGGACAGCTTCCAGCTTGGGAGTACTGGTGATTCCCAACAGGATGAACTCAGGTGGAATAGAATACTTCTTCTCCATCATTTCTGCTTTTTTCTATCTTCTGTTTTTGTGAAGAGGAAACAAATAAGTAGAGGAATTATGCTTTCACTCTTTTGGAAAGCTAATGAGTACAGGACTTTTGGATTGCTTCTCATCTGTAAGATGGAGACACATAGTTACGGGACATTACTTATTAATGCTGACGAAATATACTGAACTTCATCTTATTCAGAAAAGTTATTCACAAAACAGAGAAGAAGGAACTGAAGACACAAATATGCTGCAAAATTGTATAATGCCTTAGGACTTAAAAAAGTTCCTTGGCCCAACCCATGAGGTGTGAACTGCAAAGATTAGTATTTGAAATTTTCCTCTGTGATAAAAGAAGTTCATAGTTATTGGATAATTTTTCTTTGATAATTAATAAGTGTATATGTTAATAAGTATTTTCTGAAGATCAGCATGCAAGTTTTCCTTACAGTAATTATGTAAATAAACTAAAAATCTCAGAAGGGATGATCTATATTCAGTTTTGGTCAAGTGCACAATAAATCTCAGCCTCATTTCAATTAAACAACTTTCTTTCCGGCTATGTATATGGTAAAAGGTCATGTCTCATGATGGGTAGCACTACCTTTAGAACTACCCTAGAGAACAACCTTAAAATCATGAAATCTTCCTTCTAACACATATTCATTATATGATTGAGGACTATGGAGAGAATTCTTCTAAACTTCAGCTTGCTCAAGTGTAAAAGGAAAAATATTGTGTATATATATATATATGTATATATATATATATATATGTATAGTGTGTGTGTGTGTGTGTCTTGCACAAAGATTTGTCATCAGACTCAAAATGAAATATTCACGTCAAACAATTTTGCAAATTATTAGAATCTGTTCCTATTAATTCAATTTCACAGATATTTTTCCAGATATTACAAACATGGCAAGACGCATGGTTACTTAATGTATATTTTACTGATCTCAGAGTTAAATAAACCTCTTGTAAAATTTTAACTTTTTCTTCATGCTGGCTTGTGTGATCCTGAGCAAGTTACTTACCCACTTACAAACCTCAGACTTCTTCACAATATAGTAATTTAGAGTGCAATATCTGATCTTCGATAATATAGAAAAATTTCTCATTGAAAACTTTCTCTGCAATGACACACATGTCTAGCCCATAAACTTAGAAATGAGCACTCCCAAAATACTAGTTGCAGTTCTTTGATCCTTAAGTCTTTACTTTGCCTTGTGTTTTCAGTTAAGTTTAGAAGGTTCCTTGAATTTTATTTTCTATTAAGACTCCTAATGGAATTTCAGTCTTTTTAATGTGATATTCATAGAGCAACACCCTATGACAGATATCGGAAATTGCGTAACCCACTAAAACAAATAATAGTTTGTTACTGAGTGCCAGCCTTACTATTTGAGACTTTATGTGGGGAGCTTATGCTTATAGAGCATGGAGAGAGAAGAAAGCGTAAAGGAAATGTAATTATTTTTTGGGAAAAGTGTGTGTGTGTGTGTGTGTGTGTGTGTGTGTGTGTGTGTGTGTGTGTTGCCTGATGGGATATCGAATGGGAATATGAATGACTTACAGAACAAAAAAGATGAAAAATGGGGAGAAACAGTTTTAATTTTTTTTAAAAAAAATTTAATCTGAGCAGAAAAAAAGTGAAATCTAAATCAGCTCATACTGATGGGAACCTTTGGAAGGTGTTTTTTCAACTACTTTTGGTTGTAATAAAAAATTAATATTTATTATGTCAAAGGAAGTAAATACCTCAGTGAACCTAATTTCAACCAACAACAGCTAAAGTTCATTCATTTAGAGAGGGTATATACTTAACCTAAGGAGATAAATACCCTCTCTGCTATTCAGTACTAGATTCTGTCAGTGATCTAGCTTTGGATGAAGGACTTTAGTCACAAATCCCAGAATTCTCTTCTGTGTGTCCCCTAATTAGAATGTCCTCTAAAACCACTGGCCTACAATATCGTCTCTTTAAATTTCAAAAACCTACCTGGCCAAAGATCATCGATGTGTCTTGTCTGATGGAATCAAGTGAGGGAAAGACATTTAAAAGAAAAAATTGTAACTTTTGAAATTTAAAGCTTGGTAACCTCTGGTTTATCTCTGCGCTCTTGTGTAAGCACTTATCTAATTAACCCAAAGGGAAAACCAATTTGTATTCTCTTGCTTGAATGGTATATTTCCTCAGACCAAGGTGGTGAGTGCACCTGGGGATACATTTAAACTTTTAATCCTCTAGTGTTTTGTTTTGTTTTCCCCAAATTAAACAAATGTCTGGATGGAGATCTAGGTTTATATTTCTTTTGCACTTTGCTGATGGAGCTCTTTGAGAAAAGAATTTCTAGAAGGGAGAGGAATGGTGGTTAGGACCAGAAATCTTTCAATTCTTTGTGAACCATTGTGCCTCAAAACGTGTATTTTCAGAAGGACAGCTTGAATACAACTTCACACACATTTGTTTAAATATTCATATATGCATTGTACTGAGGAAAAGAAGAAAAAGGAAGAGGGGAAATTAACATTTGTAACCTGACTTAAAGTTTATCTAACACTTTGAAAAAAATTTTTTTTGTTAATTCTCAAAACAATCCTAGGGGGTAAATAATAATTTTCACTATTTCTCCATTTTTTCCAGATGAGGAAACTGAGTTTCAGAGAGGTTAAATGACAGAATCATACTATCATAGATTTGAACTGGATGGGAAAGAGAATATCTGCTCCAAGACCTTCATTTTACAGAGGGAGAAACTGAAGTCCAATGCAGTTCAGGGATTTATTCAAGGTCAAAAATTTAGTAAGCTAAGTTGAAACATAATACACTTCCAAATCTCTTTGTTAGAGATGTGAGAAATGAGGCAACTGGGTAGTACACAGTATCAATCTGATACTGGACTTGGATTCAGGAATATAAGTATTCATATTTGACTTGAATATGTTCTTGAGTAAATCTTTTAATTTTCTGTAATGGTAATTTAAATAAGACCTTTCCCACTTCTTAATAGGGCCATGTGACCTGTCTGGGTCACATGGTGCCTGTAGTGGGAGGAGCCTACTGAACAAATGGAACAGGATGGGGTGGAGTAGGAAGGTTGGAACAGGAAAAGGTAGAGCTAGAGCAGAGGCGGGGGGAAGTTGGTCAAGAGAACAGTCAGAGTTAAGAATGATGCAGGCATGCAGTCAGGAAGACTCATCTTCCAGAGTTCAACTTTGTCCTCAGACAGTTACCACTAGTCTGAACCTGGACAAATCACTTTATCATGTTTGCCTCAGTCCTTCATCTGTAAAATGAGATCAAGAAAGAAATGAAGGAGCACTCTAGTTTCTTTGACAAGAAAATACAAAATGTGGGCATGAAGAGTTGGAGACAACTGAAATGACTGGACAGCAACACTATATACCTGAGAGTTCTTGAAATGGCAAGGTGGGGAGGATATACCCCTAAGAGAACTTAGCTTGGACACTTCTGTTTGGGTTGGAATTGAAGAAGGAGGAGCTGGTTTCTATCTCCTCAAAGAATGATTTTATGTTATGCATATCTCTTTGTGTTTGTTTAAAGTCATATGACCAACCTGGTATAGAGTTGCTATGTTACATATTCTGCAAATGTAAAGTTCATGACGTGTTTATTTTGTGAGAATTATGTTGCATTTACTTAACAAACGTTAATGCCTATTCAGATAGGAGTGCCTGTTTAAGTCATCTGAATTTAGGACCACAAAGTATAGTGCCTCTCTTTGTTCCAGGATACATGGTCATTTAGATTGTCAGGCCAAGGATTCTGGAAGGGTGGAGTGTGATGACAAGCAAAATAGAATCTTTTGCTGTTTTTGTTGTAGTGTAATCAAATGCCTCTGATTGAATCTTGCCTTTATCAGTTATGAATCTTTTCTAGGAATAAAGTACAGAAACAAGAGTTTCTTTAACTAGAAACAGTATATGTCTTGTTAATTATTTTAATGTGACTGAAGATCTTCCCTATCCACTAAGTGCCTGCACTTTAAGGGGAGTTTGATTGGGGAAGATTTGTGGGAAGGCCCAAACTTTTTGTTGATGAGGCACTGGATCCCAATTGTTGTGATGCTCTCTGGTTCTAAAAACGGTGTAAATACTCTGAGTTGAGTTTTTACTTTGAGGCATACAGACTGGAAGTGTTTTGTTTGACCAGAGGAGTACTCTGGGAAGTTGCTGAGGAGCCCCCCAGCTTTGAAAACCCACATGTCGGTGCTTCTCTCTCTGGTAACCGTGGCCAGACAGTTGGCTCTGTTTATTGAAATATGGTCAGGTAGAGGAAGCCACGTTGATCTTTAATTTATCAGTATTTTTTTTTTAAGTTCAGGGTGCTGACTTCCCTGAACTAGGTGAATGATATATGTGCTTGATTAAAGGAATGATGCATGTGTTTGATTAAAGTGATTGTGAACCCTTCAAAAGTTGCCTTTCCTTTTACGAATGCATATTGAAGAACTTATAATAGCAGGGCCCCCTGTGTATGGTAGGGTGCTTACTGATACAAGAGGTCATGTCAATAAATTAATAAGTTATGCTCCTGAGAGTTGTGGCTTTGAAAACTGAGAGGATATTTTAAAATCTTACTTTTTAATTCATAATACTGCAACTCTTCTTCCTTCTAAATTGTAAGATATATGAGCAAAAGTAAGAAGGTTTTAGTAAATCTTATACTCTAGCAATTAATTGATAATTTTTGGTGATAAATGAATAATTTACTAGTTAATCAGTATTAAACTATGACAAAAGTATTGGGTAGCTTTCATCAAAATTAACATATCAGGTATAAATATTTAATAATGTTTTCAGTTTTTTATGCAAGGAGATAAATGGTGAATTACGATACTAGAAATTAAGTGATATAAAGTTTATTTTCATTGCATTCTGATGTAGATGCTAAATAAATGAATGAGAATGGAAATATTTACAGGGGAACTAAATGGGAAAAATGAAGTAGATCTAGTAGTATCACATTTCAAATTATATAAAAAGGTCATGATAATCTAAATTATTTTGTATTGATAAGGAAGGAAGAAGGAAAACAAATAAAATAGAATAGATTTGGTAATCAGAACCTAAGTAGAAATAAAAACAATGGAGATTTTTGTTATCAGAGAAATCAATAATGTAAAATACTATGCAAGAAATATTATTTAGCTGAAAAAAATCTCATGGAAAAACTAGAAAGTAGTTTAATTAAAACAAATTTCACACAAGTATCTCAATAATTTTTGTCACAACTAGTTCTAAAAAGGGTAAAAAAAATCTAAAAATTAAAATTGAAAAGTATGTCCCCTGAAAATGAGAGTTAGAAACAGAGTTAGAGAGAGAAACAGAGAGAATGACATAAAGAGATACGTGTGTTCATTCTTTGTTGCCAAAGAAGACCATGCCATCAGAGAAATGATGACATGACTTGCACCTGACTTTTTGTTTTGAGTGATGGAAGACTGTGCAAGTCACCAGCCTCACTTCTCCATAGCCATCTGAATCCAGTGACCAGATATTCATCAGTATGACTGGAGATTACCGAGGATGAGGCAATTGAGGTTAAGTGACTTGTCTAAGGTCACACAGCTAGTGAGTGTCAAGTGTCTGAGGTGAGATTTGAAGTCAGATCCTCCTAACTCCTGCCCTGGTACTCTATCCACTGCACTAGCTAGCTGCCCCAAAGGAGATACGTAAAAAGAGAGAAAAAGTAGCTGACTATATTTCTCATCACTTTGGAGCCAGCCAGAATACCTGAATTGACAAGAAAGAAAAATACGTAAGTCTATTAAAATGTATGATGACTATGTGTTTTTTTTTCGAATTTACACAAGCACAACCAATAATGTAATCTTAGAAGAAGAAAATATTATGATTGTAGGATAAAAACTTCTTGCATTTAAGATTTCTGTTAAAAATATGAAAATCAAATTTAATCAGGATTTCACTTCTATTTATAAAAGTAAGACACTGCCAACTCTAACTTATTTTCTCTCTAATATTTCTTTTTCAATTAAAAATAACTTTTTTCTTTAACTCTTGCTTCATTCTTTCCAGGATTTCTACTGTATCCCATTCCCAACTTGTTTGGGTTTTTTTGAGGATTTTTTTTTTTGTAGATGGTTTAGAGCCATTTTTTTCTTCCTCCCCTATTCCAATTTTGCCTCCAGTACATCTGACACGATAATAACATTTGGTGTTGAATTTTTTTCTTGCCTATTGGCTTCCAGTCTACTTTTTGATTTGAGATTTTATTTTACAGCTCTGTTCTCTGCACTTCTTGAAGGCATATACAGGCAGAATAAGTGTCCATAGGAGTCGTTCTGATGTTTTATTGTGATATTGAGTGTTATGCTCTTCTAGAATTTCAAGTACAGCTCAGTCTTAGTACTCGTAATCTTTAGTGCTATCACAGTGGTCCGATATTAGGCAAAAATCAATCGCTGATCAACTGATCTGAGGTCTAAAATTCCTGACCTGGGTTAAGTTTGAGGTTAGAAATCAGAACTTACTCTACTTCTGGACTCAGATCCGCACAACTACTATTTTCTAATTATAAAAATGGCTATGGGCTCAAAGAATATATATATATGTATGCACACACACATATATGTATATATACATGCATACATGTATACATATACATACATATACATATATACACATATGCTTGTATATATGTACACATACACACACACACACACATATATATATATATACATATATATGTATACATATGTATACATATATATGCAACCTGGGTCTTCTTTTCTGGATCCTTTCATCTTGACTAGCTACATTTATTCCTTCTTGTAAGCCTGATCTAATTAGTATTCAACTAATTAAAATCCATTCCGGAAGATAATCCCTTTGTAGCTTTGACTCACAGGTCTTTGCAATATTAGGTCATTGCAAGAGGAAAGGGGGTCTAAAAGGAAAAGAACAGTAAGCCATAGCATGTGGCCAAATCAGTGTAGCTGCATCTCCGCTCTATGCTGTTTTACTGTGGTAGGAAAGGATCAACAACTGTTCTTCTTACTTGAATGGCACCCAGCATCACCAGCCTTTGTAGTTTAGCAACCAATGAGGGAAACTCAAACCAAGCATTGATTGAAGCAGGCAGAAAATATATTCAATTCTTCCAAGGAGGTTAATGTGAGGAGGATGTCTACGAATTTAACTTGAAATCAATCTTAAAGACTGATTGGTTGGCTGGAAACCACTCAGCTACCCTCAAGTGGGCACAACACACATAGAGGCAAAATTAAATGTAAGCACATTACAAAATAACAGTGGTTCAAATTCTGTATACACTGATAAGAAAGGTATCTGCACTTGTCTCATTTCCAAATGTCATGTTTTAGTTTTCAGAGTACAAGAGGTAAGTCCATATTACTTCTTCCCAAATCCTCACTCTCTGTTCTAAGCCTTTTATTTCCTTACTCCTTTCCCACCGTGTACTTTGAAAGTCACACCTTATGGCATTCCTTAACTGCTCCCTTTGAATGAAAATTAGTTTACCCTAGATGGCAATACATTCCTTATAACTTTCTCTCTTGGGTAACATTCTTGTTTTACCTTCAAGGAAAGAAGCAAGAGTGGGATTACTGAGAGTTTGTCATCGCCACTTTCAGGAAATTTATCTCCTTTTGTTTCTTTTCACTTTAAGATGCAAATACGTTTTTCCTTACTCGCATACTCAAACTCCTGCATGTTTCCAGAACTTATCAAATTCCATAACACTTTAAGAAATGTTGCTTTTGGGGGTGGCGGATCCAAGATAGCGGAGTAGAAAGATACACATACGCTAGCTCCGAACCCACAACCCATAAAATATCTGTAAAAAAGAACTCCCAACAAATTCTGGAGCAGCAGAAGCCACAGAACAACGGAGCAGACGAGATTTCTGTTCCAGAGAGCCTGAAAACCTCTCAGAAAAGGTCTGTCGCACTGCAGACCAGAGCTGAGCCTTGGCCTCGCAGCGCCAAGAGGAGCAGATCCGAGCAGGCTTCAGGGACGAGATCGCCAGCGGCCACGCGAGTCCCTCCACCCACGGGCCCCAAAGGTTGGTGAGAGGGTCTCTCTGGCTTGCTGAGAGGGGAGTGGGGTGCCCCGTAACTCAGGCCCCCTCGGGAGGCAGCAGCGGAGGTGGGAGCAGACAGGGGCTCCCCAAGCAGGCAGGCGCCCAGATCCATTGTTGAAGGTCTCTGCATAAACCCCCTGAGGGAAGTGAGCCCGTGAGGCGGCCCTGCCCTGACCTGAGCACCTGAACTTGATCTCACACTGAATAGCAGCCCTGCCCCCGCCCAAAGCCCTGAGGCTGGGAAGCAGCATTTCAATATCAGACCCCAAGCCCTGGCTGGGCGGATCTGGAGGCAAAGTGGGTGTGAAGAGAATATTCAGAAGTCAAGTGACTGGCTGGGAAAATGCCCAGAAAAGGGAAAAAAAAGACTACAGAAGGCTACTTTCTTGGTAAACAGGTATTTCCTCCCCTCCTTTCTGATGAGGAAGAACAATGCTTACAATCAGGGAAAGATATAGAAATCAATTCTTCTGTATCCCAATCATCCAAAATAAGTATTCAATGGGCTCAGACCATGGACGAGCTCAAAAAGGATTTTGAAAATCAAGTTAGAGAGGTGGAGGAAAAACTGGGAAGACAAAGGAGAGACATACAAGCAAAGCACGAAAAACAAGTAAACACCCTGCTAAAGGAGACCCAAAAAAATGCTGAAGAAAATAACACCTTTGAAAAATAGACTAACACAATTGGCAAAAGAGGTTCAAAAAGCCAATGAGGAGAAGAACGCTTTCAAAAGCAGAATTAGCCAAATGGAAAAGGGAATTCAAAAGCTCACTGAAGAAAATAATTCTTTCAAAATGAGAATGGAACAGATGGAGGCTAATGACTTTATGAGAAACCAAGAAATCACCAAACAAAACCAAAAGAATGAAAAATGGATGATAATGTGAAATATCTCATTGGAAAAACAACTGATCTGGAAAATAGATCCAGGAGAGACAATTTAAAAATTATGGGACTACCTGAAAGCCATGATCAAAAAAAGAGCCTAGACATCATCTTTCATGAAATTATCAAGGAAAACTGCCCTGAGATTCTAGAACCAGAGGGCAAAATAAGTATTCAAGGAATCCACAGATCACCGCCTGAAAGAGATCCAAAAAGAGAAACTCCTAGGAATATTGTGGCCAAATTCCAGAGTCCCTGGTCAAGGAGAAAATATTGCAAGCAGCTAGAAAGAAACAGTTTAAGTATTGTGGAAGTACAATCAGGATAACACAAGATCTAGCAGCTTCTACATTAAGGGATCAAAGGGCATGGAGTAGGATATTCCAGAAGTCAAAGGAACTAGGACTAAAACCAAGAATCACCTACCCAGCAAAACTGAGTATAATACTTCAGGAGAAAAATTGGTCTTTCAATGAAATAGAGAACTTTCAAGCATTCTTGATGAAAAGACCAGAGCTGAAAAGAAAATTTGACTTTCAAACACAAGAATGAAGAGAAGCATGAAAAGGTAAACAGCAAAGAGAAGTCATAAGGGACTTACAAAAGTTGAACTGTTTACATTCCTACATGGAAAGGCAATATTTGTAACTCTTGAAACTATTCAATATCTGGGTACTGGGTGGGTTTACACACACACACATGCACACGCACACACACATAGAGACAGAGCGCACAGAGTGATTTGAAGAGGGTGGTATCATATCTTAAAAAATGAAATTAAGGGGTGAGAGAGAAATATATTGGGAGGAGAAAAGGAGAAATGGAATGGGGCAAACTATCTCTCATAAAAGAGGCAAGCAAAAGACTTATTAGAGGAGGGATAAAGAGGGGAGGTGAGAGAAAAACATGAAGTTTACTCTCATCACATTCCACTGAAGGAAGGAATAAAATGCACACTCATTTTGGTATGAAGACCTATCTTACAATACAGGAAAGTGGGGGATAAGGGGATAAGCAACCCTGGATGATGGAAGGGAGGGCATGGGGAGGAGGGAGCAATTTGAGGTCGACACTCATGGGGAGGGACAGGCTCAAAAGACAGAATAGAAACAATGGGGGGCAGGATAGGATGGAGGGAAATATAGTTAGTCTTATACAACATGACTATTATGGAAGTCATTTGCAAAACTACACAGATTTGGCCTATATTGAATTGCTTGCCTTCCAAAGGGAAGGGGTGGGGAGGGAGGGTGGAAAAGAAGTTGGAACTCAAAGTTTTAGGAACAACTGTCAAGTACTGTTCTTGTCACTAGGAAATAAGAAATACAGGTAAAGGGGAATAGAAAGTTATTTGGCCCTACAGGACAAAAGAGAAGATGGAGACAAGGGCAGAGAGGGATGATAGAAGAGAGAGCAGATTGGTGATAGGGGCAATTAGGATGCTCGGTGTTTTGGGGTGGGGGGAGGGGATAAAAGGGGAGAAAATGTGGAACCCAAAATTTTGTGAAAATGAATGTTAAAAGTTAAATAAATAAATAAATGAATGAATGAATTAATGAATAAGTGTATGTTGCTTTATTTCTGTATTTTTAAAATATTTCTGAAAACTTTAGTGATAAAGGGGTAGTAAAACGGTTTAGTGGATACAACACCGAGTTTTGAATTAAGATGACTTGAGTGCACATTTGTCTCCATGCCCTTAATAGCTGTGTGATCCTGTGCAGGGCAATTAAATGGATAGAGCTCCAGGCCTGAAGTCAGGAGGGCCTTAGTTAAAATCTGGCTTCAAGTTCTTACTAGGTGTGTGATCTTCGTCAATTCACTTAATCCTGTTCACCTTAGTTTCCTAAACTGTCAAATGAACTAGAGAAGGAAATGGCAAGTTGTAACAGCAAGGAAAGTAGGCACAAGCCACAATAATATCTCTGATAAAGTGCTCTGCTCTATGCAATATATCTGAAGTTTGGGAAACTCAACAGTGGCCACTGAGTTAGAAAATATAATGTTTATGTTCCAATTCTAAAAAATACAATGCCAAAAGTATTCAATTTATTGAAGAATTGTGCACATTTCACATGCCAGCAATGTTATGTTTCAGATTGTCCAACGAGGCTTTAGCAATATGTGAACTGATTATTACCAGAAGACCAGGCTGGTTTGCAAAGAGGCAAAGAACTAGAGACCAGATTGCCAAGATTCACTAAATTATAGCAAAATAAAAACAAGAGAGTTTTCTTCTATTATTTTTTTCTGTTTCCTTTGTTTATTGTTTCTTAATGTCTCATGCTTATCTTCCAGTTTTCCAATTAAATTTCTAATGAATTATTTTCTTCAGTGAGTTATTATACCTTTTTAATCAATTGGCTAATTTTGTCTTTTAAGGTGTCCCTTAATAAATTGTGCATTTATTTTTTACCAAGATGTTAATTCTCTTTTCAAAATGTTCTCCAATGGCTTTCTTTTCCCATTTTTTTCTTTTGCCATGCTCTTTCATTTTTACTTTTTTTGCTCTTTCTTTTTCTATTTTAGGAATTTTTTATGCTTGTTTCTAACGAATTTTTTTTCCTCTGGGGGACTTTGCTTATAACTGTTTTCATGTTATTCTCTTCGTCTAAACTTTTGTATTGATCTTCCCTCTTACCATAACTGAAATTTATGACAAAATTCTCTTTTTATTATTTGCTCATTTTCCTGTCCATTCCTTGACTTTGAACTTTATGTTAACATTGGGCTCTATGCAGCTGGGGAAGGGACATTGTCACATGCTTAAAGCTTTTTCTCCTTTCTATTTTCTGCCAACAATTTTGGATGTCTCGAAGTCTTCTGTGCTTCCAAGGAGGTGTGAACTGGGGAGAAAAGTGGTGGTCATTATTCTTTTGATCTGTTCTTTGGTCTTTATCCAGAAAGGGTCACTTGTCCCTTTTAGCCTCAAATAATATTACCCCTTAGGGCTCCTGTTTCCTTCTACCTACCCTGGAACTGTGATCCGGAAGTGAGTGTGGGCAAAGAGCTGCTAAACAGTGCCTGGTCAGGTGTGCAGTGCTAGCACAGGACTCTCCTGCAACATCTTTCTGACCAGTTATCCAATCCTCTTTTTGTCTCTGGCCTGAGAACTCCTGAAGATGTTGTTGTTAAGCCCTTTCCAAGGCTTCCTGCTAGTGTTGCTTCCACAAGTACTCTGGCCTGGCACACACCCCAGGGTCAGAAAAGAAAAAACAACCATCTTTTGACCTCCCAAACTTTCTAGCGCTCAGAAAAAAAAGTATCACTATGATTTTTTGTTGGCTAAGCTGTTATAACTTTTGATTTGAAGCATATTTTAAAGCTATTTGAAGGGGAATTTTGGGAGAGGTTGACTGTTGTGCCTCCTTAACATTGCCATTTGATTCTGACTCATCTATGCAAGGTTATAAAAAGGGAAAAGAATTTTATTAACATCATCTCCTCATATAGGTGAAAAAAATGGGGGTCAAATGGGCCTACTGACTTAACCAAGTTCACATGATTTTAAGTTATATAATAGAACTCAGTTATTATCTTTAATCACCATATTTTTTTTCTTTCCTCTGTGTCCAAGCTCTCTGATGGATAGAGCTGAATTTACATAAAAGGAGAGAAGCGCAGATACTTTTTATTCCAGGTTCTTGGGGAATTGTTAGATTCCTCATGAAAAAGTCTTTGGCAGCTTAGGTCCAGAAAACTAAAACCCCAGTTCAGAAGAGCTCAGAGTTAAGCAAAACTGTAAGTCAAGTACCCTCACTGAAATCCCAGGACTCTTTTTTTCACATCACCTCATTAACAATGTTTCATATGTTGGCCAGAGTCAGAACTCTTTTCTCATTAGAATTCAAAAGGGAGCTGAGAGAGGAGCTATCCCCATGACCAAAGAAGAATGAGACTAATTTTCTTTTTAAGGAAGCTTGACTGCATAGAACACAATCAACATTGTGGAAGGAGTTTGCTATTTTTTTTGCAGGTTATAGAGGACTGAGGTCAGTATTTTAAAGATTAATTGAGAGGTGGTGTAGTAGAGAATGAAGAGTAATGTTGAGTCTATTTAGGAAATAAGTGATTCTGAATTACCACTCTCAGATTTTCCTACTATGTGCTTTTGGACATGTCACTTACCGTAAGCCTCAGTTTTCTTATCCACGAAATGAAGAAAAACAGATAGTTATATTGTATATATCCCAGGATTGCTTGAGACTCACACAATAAACTATATGTCAGGCTTTTATTCTCATAACTTAAACGGAAATATCTAACATTACATAGACAAACCTAACATTACATAGACAAACAAAGACGAACATCATTTCAATCATCTTTACTTTGATGAAGTTGAAAATATTTTTTCAACAGTTCCATGAGACGGATTTTGAATTTATCGTAAATTTCCTGGGCATTTACTCAGGCACACTTCTTTTTTCAAACTTAGATTTTTTTTCATATAAGAAACTGAGATACACATTCTCTTCATGTTTGTTTCTTTAGTTTCTACCAACACATTCCCAAATCGAGGTGCTACTGTTTTTCAGTAACTGATCTCGTTACCCTTCTGAGACTGATTTCAAAGATAATCTCTTAAACCAAAGGAAAGAATGATATTTAAATCATCATGAATTGGAGATGTAGGAAGAGAGACATTGCTAAGTACTGAAAGTCTCACCATTGAACCTAAAATCATATCTTCGAAACAATTCCATTTACTAATTCTTTAAGAATCTATCCATGATGTCATTCAAGGCAGACAAAGATATATGAGAACACTTTTCATCTTAAGAACGTTTAGAAAAATGCAGGACAGATAAGTACTAAATTTTAGAAAGGTAACTGTCTACAAGGCAGCATAGACTCAATGCCAAATTATTGTAGAGATATGCTACAAAAATTTAGGATAAAGGGAGATTTCTCTGGACTGGAGGGATGAGAGGAACTCAAAGTAAGCCACAGATTCTATGAAGCAGAGGAAAGGAGTGAAAACATTCCAGATATGGTGGTGGGGGTTGGGGAAGTCACTAGGGGACAAAGAATAACAGGTTGGATGGAAAAGTAATAAAATTACTTTCTTGGAGCATATTTTGAATGAAATTGTGTAGGAGGAATGAAAATATTGGATTAGGCCAAGTAATGTGTGTGTGTGTGGTGGTGGTGCTAGTGGGGGTTCGTCCTTCGTTGCCAAAGAAGACCATGCCATCAGAGAAATGATGACATGAGGGCTGTGCAGGTCACCAGTTTCACTTCTCCTCCACAGCCATTTGAATGCAGTGACCAGATATTCATCAGGATGACTGGAGATGATCCAGGATGAGGCAATTGGGGTTAAGTGACTTGCCCAAGGTCACACAGCTAGTGTCAAGTGTGTGAGGTGAGATTTGAAGTCAAATTCTCCTGACTCCTGCACTGGTGCTCTATACACTGCACCACCTAGCTGCCCTGCCAAGTAATGTATTTTAATTGTGAAAGACTTTTATATATTTGAACCTAAAGGTAATTGAGAGACACTACGGTTTTTTGGGTGGGGGAATAGTAAGGTCAGAACAGTATTTCATGAAATTTTCAATGAGCACTTTTTGAGTCCAATCATTGAACAAAATCTAAATCCATCTGAGTTAAAATTGATGAATCAAAAAGTCTTTTATTTGTCATGGCAGGAGAGCCAAAGGGGCTGTATTTTGACTCCACTCCTTCAATGTACATACAATGTCTATTGTCAAAGGCAGGTACAATTGTAAATTGACTTCAGATGCACAACATGTAATGCAATGTTTGACATATAGGAGGCACTTAACAAATGGTCATTAATTCATTGGTGCAATGTCAGTGCAGCATGAAATGTCCTTAAGGAGTGTCCTATGGAGCTCTTTTTAACCCTCTGATGATTCACATTTCATCAACATAACTTATAGTCAGAGTGGGAAGGTGATCAGGTCCAAAAGGCAAAATGGGAACAAAGAGTAAAAAAAAAAAGTTGTAAAAAATAAATGTAGAATTCATGCTAAGGAGAGAGAGAGAGAGAGAGAGAGAGAGAGAGAGAGAGAGAGAGAGAGAGAGAGAGAGAGAGAGAGAGAGAGAGAGAGAGTTCTTCACAATTAGATACAGAAAAGTGTAATGATTATCTCAGGATGTAGATAGCTCCCTCAATGAAAGTCCACAAATAGAAACTTAACAATGTATGATTGCTACTTGAGTTATAATGGGGAATATTTTCCTCATATGTATTGGATAAGACAGCTGTGATAGTACTTATGACTGTGAAACTTTGTGGTTTTGTGATTCTATGGAAAATAGAGTTAAAATGAACTTGAAAACATAGAATAAACAAAGTCAAAGGGAGTTCATCACACATCTCTTGGGCAAATCAAAGTAATCATTTTATAGGGAGAGACAGTGGCACAGAGAGCTATAACAAGTTGCTTAACATGGATTTACTAATTTTTCTCATTGGAAAGTAAAGAAAATGGCAGAAACAAATTTCAGCACAGTGGTGGAATTCATTCTCCTGAGATTTTGTCACCTTCCCAGCCTACAAGGGTTCCTCCTTGGGATTTTCTTAGTGATCTACACAAGTATCTTGGTAGGAAATGGCCTCATCATTGTCATTACCAAAGTTAATGTTGCTCTCCAACATCCACGCAGTTTTTCCTCAGAAATTTTCTTTCTTGGAAATCTGCTACACGACAGTGACTAATCCAAGAATGTTGTCATATTTTTGTACCCAGAAGAAACATATTTCTTTTTCTTTTTGTTTTTATTTATTTATTTGTTTATTTGTTCATTTATTTATTTATTTTTCATTTTTAACACAGTTCATATCACATAAAGCAATTCCAGCTTTTGGTCAGGTGATACTTCTTTTAAAGCATTTACAAAACTTTTTTTTAAACATTAACCAAGTGAGACACAAATAATAACTATGTATACTAACTTCATAAGCCCTTGGCCTAATTGTCTCCACACTATAACTAAGAATTAAAGGAGCCTAACTTATTGTTGTTGGTCTAAATTCCTAAGCTGAATAGCTTAATTTTAGACTTAACCTCGGATGTTCCCCTACCAACAGTCTAGAATTTAGTAAATCTGGTATTAAACTTACAAACCTTTTGACTATAGGAAATTGCCACTAAGATTAGGGACATTGTGTGGAAACAATATCTCCCCAACTTCATATAAATTCCAGGCAGTAGTAGATTGCCAACTTGTGTTCAGTGAGGTTTAAAGTCTGCCAGATGTCAGTGGGGCAATTGAGTCAGAAGAGTCCTACCTCAGCCCAGGATGAACAGCCGCTCTCCCACCCTTCCCATGAGATCACCTTTTGCAGTTCATACCAACATCTCACAGGCTTACTGGCATCATGGTTTGGAGGCTCAGACCGCCTTTCTTGCTATCCTTACCTGGAGTTAGACTCAGAAGAACAGTCAGTTAATAGTCCCATAGCATCTTACATTTTAAAACTAAATTAATAAGCAGTCTACTGGAATCCATAACTACATTGATGTACCCTCATTTCTATTATTTGATTTCATTGTTCTTAAAGATTCATCCATTACTTGTCTTTTTAAAATCAATTATTTAATAGTATTAGTTTGAGCAGAATTCATGAAGTATGATCAGTTTTCTAAGTTGCAAATATTAAAATACATCAGTCAAGCACTAGACTATTTGGGCAATTGCCTTAGTTTACCACTTTATTTATTTCAGATTATGAGAAGCCATTGTTAGAATATTAAAGAAGCACTAATTTGCATTTTTGATCTAATGTAGAGTTTACATAATGCTAAAAATGTGAAAGAAATTAGAAAGAATAACTTTTGAATAAAACATTTTCATGAGTATGTAGGAAAGACCTTGAGATTTTGAAAAGAATAGGAATTGTTCAGTCCTTTCCATTGTGTTTGACTCTTTTTCACCCCATTTTAGGGGGTTATTGGCAAAAGTACTGGAGTGGTTTAACATTTTTTTCTCTAGTTCATTGTAGCGATGAAGGAAGTGAGGCAAACAAGGTTATGTGACTTACCCAGGGTCACACAGTTTGTACGTGTCTGAGGCCAGATATGAATTCAGGTCTTCCTGACTCCAGGCCTAGCACTCTATCCACTGAGTCCCCTAGCTATCTTTCGGTATGAATGATGAGATAAATTAAAACTCAACAAGGACTTAACTACTCTTTCTCCCTCCACATTTAAGTAGCAATTTTCTTTCAGTGCAACAATGACAATCTTGTTCCTTAGAGTTTATATTAGAAGGTTAAGCATAGGAGTCAAAATTGTGTAAAAGATAAAGAAAAATTATCATTTCTGAGTGGCTAGACTTAGGCTGTAAGTATGTAACAATTATATACTCAAAGAATAAGCCAACAACCATGACATGAGAAGAGCAAGTAGAGAAGGTTTTGTACCTTCCTGTGGTTGATAGGAGCTTTAGGATAGTAGAAAAGACTTTTATGTAAGACAAGAGTATGAACAGAAAAGGAACGATGACAAATAATATAGCACGAGCATAGAGAGAAAACTCATTGAAAAAGGTATCCTCACAGGTTACTCTCAGTAATGGGTGGAGATATTTCAAATTATTCATCATAGAAAGAAGATGCTAATTAATTTTTCTTCCATTTGAAAAAGGTAACTATTTTCTCATCCTAGCTTCTCTTTCCCTAGCTCGATCAATATTTGGTATTGGATATTCTCTAAAGTCCCAGCAAGTTCTGAATCCGGGGCTCCTTACTTGGTGATTCATGCAATCATGATGGAATCTCCAGTACATGAAAAGAACTCGCCATACGAATCTGGCAGTTGGAATTTTTAGCTTTCTATCATTAATAAATTAAACCAAAACTAAAGTACTTTGAAGACATTCCCAGCAATGTCATTACAAAAGGTGGCTGTGCTTTTAGTCAGGTAAATGTTTTGCAAGCAATTCAATAGGTTTTAATAATTGAAGGATATAAGGGACAGAAATTGTTCAAAGTCCAATTGTGTTACTAAGCCTAAAGAAATTCTTTGCACTTGAAACGTCACTGAACAAAGTTAGCATCCTGCATGGATTCTGGAATGCCATGTATAATGTCTTTTTCAATCTTATAAATTCCTGGTTAAGGAAATGAAAGCCCCAATTCCTTCCTAGGTTGGTTTCAGGTCTCCTGCCAAAAATGAAAGGAAAAAAAAAACAGTTATGACTCTTCTGCAGTGACCACTGAAAGGGGCGCTGACTGCCACACCATCTGGGAAGCCACACTCACGGACATCAGGTAAACTGAGTCTGGTGCAGGGAAGGATGAACAAGATGGCATTGGAAGGGACGGCCCCACTCCTGGTTTGTCTTTGTCACTATAGTTCCAGCTTGTGTTCATTACTATAGCTTCGGGTTTGTTTGTGTGTGTTACCATGGTTCACTGGGCTAGCTGGCAGAGACTATATAATCAGAGTGCTTGCTTGAATAAATTGGAGTTGCTTACTGACCCGCTCTCCCGCCTCGTTCTTTTACTCGCGAGCTCCACAGGAGGACAAGCAGCCTGCTGGTCAGGCGTAAGACTTGCTCCTCTCGGTAAGCTATGCTGTCACCACAGCAACTTGGCGCCCAACGTGGGGGCCATTAACAACTTGGCACCCAAACTGGGGCCACAAGCAGGGGGAAGGAGCAGGAAGCTCAGCCAAGGGAGTCAGGTCCCTTAGGAAACTCAGCCGAGGGAAGTCACGTCCCTCAGTACCCCCTGGGTGAGTCAAGCTCTCCAGAAGCCTAAACAGTGTACAGGAGCTATCAGGACAGGGTCAAAGGCCTATACCTGAGTGCGACAGGAAACGGTAGCCTGTCTGCCTCACTGAGTTCCTCTGGAAAGCGGGTCAGAGAAGCGGACGCAGGAGAGGACACGCACATTCAGCTCGAGTGAGACAAGGTGTAACCTTGAGTAAGATTGAAATGGGGCAAAGGTCACAAAAGTTGAGTCAGGGTCAGTACACATTCTTTCTATATAACATGCTGAAGAATGTGTTCATAGAAGACGGTGGCAAGGCAGTGCAAATGAGAACATTCATCACATCCTCACAGAGAGACCCGTCAGAGTCAGAGAGTAGTACAAGGGACAATAGCCCAGGAAGGCAGCCAGCACCCATATATCTAAACTTAGAAGAGAGATGGAAAAACAGACAGATGGTGCAGAATTTGCAGGACAGTGTTAAAGAGCTAACTGATAAATTGAGAAACCTACTGAAGAAAGAGAAAAGACACCTCAGAGATAAGGCTTTGAAACTCCCAGGTGAAAAGGAGGAGACTTGGCGCCGCTGGACTTTGTTCCAGAGTCTCCCTCACTCCCACTTGCAGTTTCACAACTTTTTCTTTCAAAAACATTTTTAAGGAGTGGCCACAGATGTGAAATTTTCTTGAGTAAAAGTTAGAACCATCAAGATTTTTATTTTACTCTATAATTCAGAAATGGTGTTAGAGAAAGCAATTTGTAATCTGAATTTTCTTGAAACTAAAAGGTGGTGGGAAAGTTATGTTATTTAGAAAACCAGGTATTTTCACTTCTGCCTGTTAAAAAAGAGTTACAGCTAAAAAGCTGCTGTTTTAATGCTAAACCTAAAATTGTTAATGGATTACTACGTGTGGAAAGAAATGAATGGAGTAATAATTTATTTAGATTGGTTCTGCCCGTTCAGAACAGTCCTCCCACATGTTTGGGGTTACCAGGCATGGGATCCATGCCAATTCCTGTTATTTTGTAAAACTGCCAAGGCTCCTTTCATGTGGACACGGTCATCAGTCCTAAGAAAATTGTTTGGCTTGTATAATTCATAAATAATGAATGTGACTTGCTCAAAAGTTGTAACAATTGACTTTTATATCAGGCCAAGTTTCAAATTTGAGAAAGAAGGATCTGAAATGAAATCTCTTATGTATGTGAGTCCTGTTAATCTTCATTGCTTATTTCAACTCCATGGGAATACAAATAATTGTATTTGGCTTTAAGTTGGGATTAGTGAAATTTGCTGTTTAAGGTAAAAGCATTTGGGACCATAAATATTTTTGTTTAATTTTGAATTTGGGTATAGTTGTCTGCATTAAATCAGTATCTGAAAGAATATGCCACAAGTTACTTAGAGGTACTGTGATCCTTCATCCTGTACTGTTCCATAAGGTCTCTCTCCTTAGATACCTGAGTTTCAGGTATCCAGGGCTTGTGGGCGGTCAGTTGATTTTCCCTTATCAGCTACCAGCTTTCTTTGTGAAAGTGCTGTGGGCTGTAGCTGAAACTTAGAAGGTACCCAAAAGTTACTCAAATCTTCACTCTTTTTTAAAGCCACATGAGCAATTAAGTTGGATTCTCTGCGTTAGGGTATAAAAATTGTGCTTCAGTTTGTTTTTTTTCAAGTTGCCTCCCTCCACCAGGTGGAGAGACGTCCCTTTCTCGAGAATTGTAATATCACTTATCACCCTCTGAATCGTCAAGTTCCTCATACTGGTTAAAGACCTAACCCCTTCAATGTTGGGACCCTGTGAGGTAGGGTCAGCTCTACGTCCAGTCTCAGCAGGAAGCAGTTTCAGAAGCCGAGACCTTCATCCTTTATCCCAAAATATGTAGGGTCCCATCTGCTTAAAGGGAGACAGGGTGGAGTGTTTGAATACATGTACTTGGACCCCAGAATTCAGGCCAGGTAGAAAGGATGAATAGAACCCTGAAGGAATGTATTGCTAAGCTTAAGGCTGAAACAAGCAAGACCAAAAATGAGATGCTTTAAGTATGGAAAAATAGGACATTACCAGAGGGAGTGTAGAAACAATGCAGAGGGAAGAAAGGGACTCCAGAATCAAGGGAACAGAATGCCATTTAAGAGTAAGCCAACCACACCCTGTCCAAAATGTAAGAAAACAGGACATTGGGCTTCAGAGTGTAGATAATTCCCCCTCTCAAGGGTAGTGCTCAATATTAAACATGCAGACAGGCGTCCCTCCAGCCCAGGAGACAAGGAGGGACTACTGGGAGGACGCAGAGAGGGTCCCACAGGCCACTTTAGAATTCAGGAGGAAGTACCAGACACTCAAGTCGGTGCCATACAGTCAAAATTAATTAGAAGCCTAGGGAATTTCCTGATACCTCCATGCACAGCAGTATGGTTACCAATAGAGGGAGTATGCATCAAAACAAAGCAAGAGATTATCATTTCTGCACCAGCAAAGCTTACATAAGCTTACAGGCCATAGTACAGCAACCACCAATTGGTACCTTGCACAAGATCCTGATGTGCAACTCTAACAATGTGGAGGTTGAGGTTGATAGAGAGCAGCCGGTAGCACAATTGATACAAATGAATCATAACATAGAAAAAACAATATATTGGACTCAACAAATTGGCAATCAGAGACCAATGCTTACCATATATATAGAAGGAATACCTAAAACAGGCCTTGTTGACACCGGTGCAGACAGAAGCATATTCCCTTTTTCTCAATGGGAATCTCAATGACCTATAGGAGAGGAAAACAGTGTATATGGCATAGGAGGCTCACAATGGGCCAGGGAGGTGGCCAGACCACTACGGTGGACTTTTGAGGACAGATCAGGAAAATTTTGGCCACAAATATTGGAAGGGCTTCCCATAATACTTTGGGGAAGAGACCTGCTTACACAATTAGGGGTAAGATTAACAACAAAATTTTTGAACGGGTCCATTGATGACAGCACCATGAGAATTCCACCACCAAAATTACTATGGATCTCGGATGAGCCCATCTGGGTAGATCAATGGACCCTAAAATATGAAAGTCTCATGGCCCTGAAAGACCTAGTACAAGAACAGTTAGAGTTAGGACACATTGAGGAATCCTTTAGTCCTTGGAACTCTCCTGTATGTGTCATAAAAAAGAAATCTGGAAAATACAGAATGTTGACTGATTTGAGAAAGATCAATGACATCATGCAGCCGATGGGTGCTTTGCAGCCAGGTTTGCGGTCACCCAATGCAATTCCCAGCAGTGATAAACTTTGGGTGATTGATATCAAGGATTGTTTTTACAGTATTCCTGTTCATATTGAGGATAAGGAAAGGTTTGCATTCTCTGTACCCAGTGTCAATCTAAAGGAGCCATACCATCGTTACCAATGGAAGGTACTACCCCAAGGAATGAAAAGCAGTCCCACAATTTGTCAGTGGTATGTAGACAAGATATTACACCCAGTCAGGAAAAGATTTCCCTAGGTGTTGATACTCCATTACATGTATGATATCTTAGGAGCTCATGATAACACTGAAATCTTAGAAATGACATTACAAATGATAGAGAGAGAATTTCTCAAAGAGGGCTTAAGAATAGCATCTGATAAGATACAGAAAGACCTGCCTATACACTACTTAGGACACACCACATTAGAACATCAAATCCATATTAAATCACCAGTAATAGATGTGTCTAAAATCAAGACTCTCAATCATATGGAAAAGGTGATAGGAGGGCTTCAGTGGATCAGACCACAATTAGGAATACGTACAGGTGAATTACACCCATTGTATGACATGCTGAAAGGAGATCCTGACTTAAATTCACCACGAGAATGGAGTCCTCAAGCGTTGGAGTGCATCTCCAAAATTCAAAGAAAAATCGTAGAGGCTAGCACCAGGAGATATGTACCAACAGAAAATATGTGTATCTCCATCCTTTTCACTGTGGAACTTCCCACAGGATGTCTTCACCAACAAGAAGGGATATTACAGTGGATACACTTGAAGAGAATACACAACACGTCTTGTGTCCCTTACTGTGTACTAGTTGCACAAGTGGTTTACAAGACAATTCAGAGAGTGAGGAAACTGATAGGAAGAAATCCTGA
The DNA here is from genome assembly GCF_028372415.1 of Notamacropus eugenii. Taxonomy (NCBI): domain Eukaryota; kingdom Metazoa; phylum Chordata; class Mammalia; order Diprotodontia; family Macropodidae; genus Notamacropus; species Notamacropus eugenii. Next base: position 1,929,803 of record NC_092879.1, on the reverse strand, counting down.
TGCCATCTACTGTAGATACACTAAAGAACAAGTAGAGAAATGCTGTACAGAATACCTAGAATGGGAAGTCCTTATTAATCAAAACTTCAAAACAGGGAACATGAGAAAGGCTCTAAGCATATACCAGGAAACACCATGGACATGGGCTGAGAAACACCATGACACTCCGGTCATAGGAAAGAATGTATTTACTGATGCCACAAAATTAAATAGAGCAGCCACATATGTACAAACCCATGAAGGTCATCAGGTCTAAAACAAAAAGGGGGAGTTGTAAGGGGCGCTGAACGCCACACCATCTGGGACGCCACACTGATGGACATCAGGTAAACTGAGTCTGGTGCAGGGAAGGGTGAACAAGATGGCGCTGGAAGGGATGGCCCCACTCCTGGTTTGTTTTTGTCACTATAGTTCCAGCTTGTGTTCATTACTATAGCTTCGGGTTTGTTTGTGTGTGTTACCATGGTTCACTGGGCTAGCTGGCAGAGACTATATAATCAGAGTGCTTGCTTGAATAAATCGGAGTTGCTTACTGACCCGCTCTCCCGCCTCATTCTTTTACTCGTGAGCTCCACAGGAGGACAAGCAGCCTGCTGGTCAGGCATAAGACTTGCTCCTCTCGGTAAGCTATGCCGTCACCAGAGCAGACCACAAAAGCTGAAGTCAAGTCCCAGGATCCTCACTCAGATTTTGCATTTGTAAGAGGAAAAAGAAAACTAAACAACAACAAAAAAATCCAAAACTACAGCTTTATTCTTGGCTTTATTATGGATTTAATTATTTGCCTACCAGTCTATTCCCTTTGGTTTTGCAGTTATCCTCACCAGTGAAGTTTAGAGAAATTTCTGAGAGGAGGATTGATCAGCAGCTCATTAGGAATCTTTCTGCCCATCAGGACAGCAAAAATAAAACAAATTTTAAAAAATCTCCAATTGTTATGAAAATGATGATCTGGTTACCTTTTACTTCTTGTCTAGCAACTTGCTTCTATGAATTTAATTACTCATAATCGTGATAAATGCTTGAGTGTCATGGTGATTTATCAAATCAAATATGATTGAGTTTGTTAGAACCACAGAAAGGTAAAGAGAATATCCGGCATGTCTGTGCTATCTGTACTGGGATCCCAGTGGTCCAGGACCCAGCCACTAGCTTGACACATACTTTGTGGTTCATGATTAGAGGATAACAGAAAGATTTGCAAATGGACACAAAATGGTCATATGCCATCACACCACGGAGGAATCATTCAGGAGTTCCTAGGATAAGGGGAAATCCAAGTCGTATAGCACAGAATAAAAAAGATGTATTTATATTCTTGGTCCAAATATTTGTCAGCATTCTGGGGAGGGTGACTGATGTGTAACATATTTCCAAGAAAGAAAAGTTTCCAAGAAAAGAACACATGGGCCCTTGGAGAGAAAGATCCACTTTGGTGATGACAATGATGAGACCATTTCCCATCAGAAAACTCAAGTAGATGACCTAAAATATTCCAAAAAGTGTCCCCTGGAGTTTGGGCTGGTCATAAAATCCAAGGAGAATGAATTCCACCACAACTGTGAGATTTTCTCCTGTCATTTTTTCCTGTATATTCTATATATAGAAATTGTGAACTGAGAATGGGTAAGCAACTTCTGCCTGGTAGTCATTTTTCTTTCTTGCAGAGTATGAGATTTGGAACAGATTGTTAAAAAAATATTAACTATTATTTATTTATTTAAAAATATTAATTATATCATTTTAAATTGCTTCTTTGGGTTTCAATACACATTTTTAATGTATCTTTTTAAATTCAACACAAATGTGTCAAGGTCCTATGGCAAATCAAAAATTGCTACCAATTATTGCCAATTTTTTGATCATCATTTTATTGTCAATTTTATATCAGATGTATGAAACATGTTTCTATAATATTTGCATTTACGTGGAGCTGACTTTTACTCCAATTTAAAATTAATATTATGTATTAAAAATGGTGTCACATGATACAATGTTGCTTTAAAATATCAAATTCTCTTGGGATTTCAAACTAGAAACCCTTTTAGCAAAACGTTAAACTCAGACTGAACTATTTTAAATGAATCTCAGTATTATAACTTTCCTTGGGATCTGTCCCAACAGAAGGGAAGCTTTTGAAAATATGGTCTATATATTTTAACTGGTTATGGAATAAAAAAGTAAAGAAATGAAATTACTTTTCTAAATCATGCTAGATCTTAAATGTTATCCACTTTTGTTATGTTAATAATTTACTTATAACTTTCTGTCAAACTGTCTTTCAGCTCATCAAAATACATAAAGTTTTATGAAACAATTTAGATACTATTTGCATTGCCTGACATCTCTGTCTACAATGTCATGTGTGTGCCTTGCCTATACTAGGGGATAAATCAGTATTTCTTTATAATAATTAGGTGAATTAAGTTTACTCTTTGCCGTATTTTGAACATTTAAGGACATTTTTATTTTAAATCAAAATATCTCCTTTTTAACCAATGTTTGAAAATGACATTATTACTAATCAGTGGATAATTTTTTTTCATTCAATACATTTTGGAGGTGGTAATACATTAAACAATAATCAGCGATACTTTTTGTTCCCAGATCATTTCTAGTGTCAGAGTTGTATGATTAAATGGGACATATAATTACATCAATTATAATGGAGAATAAAGCCAGGTAGTTTTGCAGAGAATGTGTGTGGAGTCAAGAAGACACATCTTCCTGAGCATGTATATGGTCTTAGGCGTTTACTATTTGTGTGACCTTGGGCAAGTCACTTAACCCTGCTTGACTCAGTTTCCTCATCTGTATAATGAGATGGAGAAGGAAATAACAAAACACCAGTATCTTTGCCAAGAAAACTTCAAATAAGGTCCTGAAAAATTGGGAATGAATGAAAAATGGTTGAATAACAATAAAACGAGGAAACATAACAGAGAGGGCTTGAACTGGGTCACTGGTGTAGGAAGCCAGACCTTAGAGAGAGGTGTTGGAGAGAGAAGAAGGCAATGTGTACTAGATTTAGAATCACAGTGCCTGGAATGAGTTTCTGCTTCAGAAACTGCTATCTATGTGACCTTGAGAAATGTGTTCTTACAAAATGAGAAGGTTGGTTAGAATAACAAAAACAGTTTTATGCCATCTCTCAATTTATTTTTTATGAGCAAGAAAATGATAGTAAGTCTTTTGTTGCTGCTGCGCAGTTATTTCAGTGGTGCCTGACTCTTTGTGACCCCATTTGAGAGTTTTCTTGGCAAAGATACAAGAGTAGTTTGTTATTTTTTTCCAGCTCATTTTCCAGAAGAGGCAACTGAAGCAAACAGGCTTAAGTGACCTGTCACACAGCTAGTAAGTGCCTTAGGCCAGATTTGAACCCAAGTCTTCTTGACTCCTGCTGGAGGGCACTATCCAGTCCACATTCTAGGTATCTCAGTAAGCCTTTCAAGGGTAGGAATGGTACAAAAGCATATGATGTAAGGAATGTGATGTAAAGGAAGCAGAAATGATTGTGCTTAAAAAGCAGATTTCCAAAGTCTAATTTTGATCCGACCAATCTCTGTTTCCTTCCATGACTGCCTACTACATGACTCCAGAATTTTCACCCTTTTTGCAGCCATTGCTCATGATTTGCCTCCCTCTCCCGCAAATGTTGCACTTCTATGACTCTTGGAAGACACAGAGCAGGGCCATCTTTTGGTGGTAGCGCTCAATATCCAGTTCCAATCCCGAATTTTTCACAAATAAGTTGTGAGACTATGAGGAAAACAATTACCAAGCCTGAGTCTTAGCTTCTACAGAGGTAAAATGGTTATAATAATATCCCCAAAAAGGATTATAAAGCTCTAATAAGATCTGGGTGATTTACAATCCTACTATTAAGCAGCCGTATGATATGGTCGCCAAAATTAATTTTTTATCACTTTAGACTGCTTCATAATATAATTGCAGCTTCTAGGCAGGGATAGTACCCTTGGAGTCTTTCCTCATCAGACCATATCTCACATATTGTAATCCTATCTGGGCATGAAATTTTAAGGAAAATGTATTCATAAAGTGTAGCTAATTCAGAAAACAAAGAGGAAGGAAAAGGGACTTGAATCCATACAATCTGAAGACTGTAAAATCAAGGTGTTATTTAGTTTGGAAAACGCAAGATCCACAATGGGGGGCTATGTTCAATATGTTCAAGTATTTGAAGGACTGGTTGCACAGCAGAGATTAACCTTTTCACTTTGGCCGAGAGAATAGAACTACGAATAGGAACAATGGGTGCATACTACTAAATAAATAAATGTAGATTGAATGACTGGAAAATAAAATAAATTTAAACAAAAAAAAATCGTACTGCTTTTCAACAACTGAAGCTTATCAAAGATAGAACTGGATGCCTAAAAATGTGGTAGGTTCCCAGTCCTTGAAAATCTTCAAGCAGAGACAGGATAAAAACATCTGAGGTGCATTGAGATGAGAATTCCATTAATGAATTGCTTGAACTAGATATCCACTGAAGAACCAAACAACTCGAATATTACATAAACCTCTTTGCCAAACTCAAACCAGTATATAAATGCTAGCTAAAGTAAAGAAATGAGCATAATTAGGTTTCTGGAATTTCAGACTCTGATTTTATCACAAATAATGGGTAAGTGAACTAGATAATGTTAATAACATGAATATACCTTAGATTCTTCCTCTATAGTATATGGACCACAGTATCTGTTCTGACCACTTCATCCCTTTAAATGAAACATTACATATGCAAACACTGTGAAAAATATTAAAAATAAAAATTATTATAACAATCATGCAAAAATTGCATATCTTTCTTAAAGCATAGTACAAACCTTAAAGCAGTAGATAAATATTTACTTAAAAAAAAGCTGCACTCCTACCTATCTCAACCTCAATTAATGTGTTCCTGTTTTCTGACCTATAAGTTTTAGCTTTCTTGTCCTTAAGGATAAGATCATATGTTGTTAAAGTTCTTTTAATGCTCATCATTATGAAAATGAATTGTATCTGAATTGAAGTAAGTAAGAAATTTTGAAAGAAGTTCTTCAGCTCTCTTAGAGAGTGAAATTTCATGGCAGTAAATGAATGAAAAGATGGTTCCCTTTTCCTCTAACTAATCAGGGATTTGATAAATCACCGTGACACTCAAGCATTTATCACGATTATGAGTGATTAAATTCATAGAAGCAAGTTGCTAGACAAGAAGTAAAAGGTAACCAGATCATCATTTTCATAACAATTGGAGATTTTTTAAAATTTGTTTTATTTTTGCTGTCCTGGTGGGCAGAAAGATTCCTAATGAGCTGCTGATCAATCCTCCTCTCAGAAATTTCTCTAAACTTCACTGGTGAGGATAACTGCAAAACCAAAGGGAATAGACTGGTAGGCAAATAATTAAATCCATGATAAAGCCAAGAATAAAGCTGTAGTTTTGGATGTTTTTTTTTGTTTAGTTTTCTTTTTCCTCTTACCAATGCAAAATCTGAGTGAGGATCCTGGGACTTGACTTCAGCTTTTGTGGTCACTGCAGAAGAGTCATAATTGGTTTTTTTTTTTCCTTTCATTTTTGACAGGAGACCTGAAACCAACCTAGGAAGGAATTGGGGCTTTCATTTCCTTAACCAGGAATTTATAAGATTGAAAAAGACATTATACATGGCATTCCAGAATCCATGCAGGATGCTAACTTTGTTCAGTGACGTTTCAAGTGCAAAGAATTTCTTTAGGCTTAGTAACACAATTGGACTTTGAACAATTTCTGTCCCTTATATCCTTCAATTATTAAAACCTATTGAATTGCTTGCAAAACATTTACCTGACTAAAAGCACAGCCACCTTTTGTAATGACATTGCTGGGAATGTCTTCAAAGTACTTTAGTTTTGGTTTAATTTATTAATGATAGAAAGCTAAAAATTCCAACTGCCAGATTCGTATGGCGAGTTCTTTTCATGTACTGGAGATTCCATCATGATTGCATGAATCACCAAGTAAGGAGCCCCGGATTCAGAACTTGCTGGGACTTTAGAGAATATCCAATACCAAATATTGATCGAGCTAGGGAAAGAGAAGCTAGGATGAGAAAATAGTTACCTTTTTCAAATGGAAGAAAAATTAATTAGCATCTTCTTTCTATGATGAATAATTTGAAATTGTAGAGAGACATAGAAGATATAGATATAAAAATGTATATGAGTTTTCAATGCAACCCATTCATCCTCCTCCCCACACACAAAAGTCATGAAAAGAATTCAGTTGGTAAACCATTTTCTGTTAATTCTTGTTTTCATTGCATTTGGAGGAGCTCCTTAAATTGATCGATATCCTGCACTGCTTTTCCCAGTGGGAACATATTTTATTCCATTTTGCTTTTTTCAATTTTTAATGAGATCTTCAGGTTCTCAAATCCACATTTCTGCATTAGTTAATGAGCTATTGTATGTGATGTCATAGAGCAAGTCCACAGAGAAGAATCTGGGAATTTAAATCTTGCCTTGGCTAGTCCATTTCTTCATCGAGTGATGCCTGGCAATTCATTTCACAGCTTTGTGACTGATTTTTTCCTCTGTGTGAAATGGGACTAATGATGCTTAACTCCTAGTCTCAGTGTGTACTTAGGAAAACACTGAAACGATAATCTAAAAGAACTATACTCTTTTCTTCTGGGTAGCATTTCTGTGGAAAACAGTATTCAACCTCTAGAAATTAGGACAGGGAGCTTAGGTATAGAAATAATTATTTCAAAATTAAATGGAGCAAACCATCAGGACGTGGTGACAGGAGACCTGGATAAAAACCAGAGGATGCAACTGCTATAGCTAATTAGATGTGGACTTTGCAAGAATGGGTGGCTGAATAAATAGGACTGAGGGAGACCTGAGTTTGATCCTTTCCTCATACTCTTACTGTCTAAGTATTTAGGTCTAGGAATTTACTTTGTGTCAGACTCAGCTTCCTCATCAGAAAAAATGAAATAGAAATAGCTTCTACCTTATAGGATTGGAAAAAGGATCAAGTGTGAAAACAAATTTACAATATTTTACAAACCTCAAGGTCAAATTGGGCTGTTGATACTATTACTACTTGGCTGTTTGTTTTCCTTTTTTCTCCAAAAGGACCAAAATGACATCACTATGAAGGGGTGAAGATAAGGAAAGCAAAGCTATTTATATTGATATGAAAATGCTATAAATGAATATTAACCAGAGAGAATCAAATTAAAACAGTTAAAAGGTATCATCTCACATCTATCAGGTTGGCTAATGTGGCAGAAATGGAAAATGATGAATGTTGGAGATGTGGAAATTTGGAATACTAATGCACTGCTTGTGGAACTGTGAAGTGTTCTGATCATTCTGGAGAGGAATTTGGAACTATGCCTAAAAGTTTATAAAATTGTGCATAGGCTTTAATCCAGCAATACCACTACTCGGATTTTATGCCAAAGAGATCATAAAAAGGGGGGAAAGGGCCCATATGTACATAAAATATTTGTAGTAGCTCTTGTGTGGTGGCATAGAATTGGATATTGGGAGGATACTCATTAATTGGAAAATGGTTGAACAAGGTGAGATATATGAATATAAAGGAATATTATTGTACTATAAGAAATGAAAAGCAGACAGATTTCAGAAAATTCCTGGAATTACATGCAATGATGTTGCATGAAGTGAGAAGAACAAGGAGAATACTATATGCATTTAGAACAACAGTGTGTGATGACCAACTTCGATAGACTTGGCTCTTCTCAGCAATAAAATAATTCAAGATAATTTCAAAAACTTATGATAGAAAATGCTATCCACAGCCAGAGAAAGAATTATGGAGTCTGAATGCAGATTAAAGCATACCATGTTTTGTTTTGTTTTGTTTTTCTTTCTCAATATTTTTCCTTTTTGTTTGAATTCTTCTTTCACAATATGGCTAATGTGGAACTATGTTTAACATAATTGTACATGTACAGTCTACCAGATTGCTTGCTGTCTTGATGAGGGCAGTGAAAATGGAGGGAGTGGGAAAATTCCGGGCTTAAAAATCTTACAAAAATAAATGTTGAAAAATAACTTTGCATGTAACTGAGAAAATAAAATAAAATATTATTAAGTGTCAAAAGAATGAGTTCAACGGAAATCAATTTACTTATTCAACACCATAGCATTCAAGTTACATACATGCATGCATATGCACATATGTGTGCACACATGTATATATGTGTATATGCTCTATAATTGTCTATATTATAGGTAGATAGAAAAACAGATACTCAGATAGATAGATTGATAGATGCTAATAAAAGAAATTATTGGGATCTTGCCAAAATTGCAGAAAAATTACAGAGACTTTTGTGAGCTATTACAAATTCCCCTACGAAAATATTTAAAATTTTGACTCAAAATGAATTCTAGCGTGTAGAAACAACAAAAGGTAGGAAGAAACAATTTTCCAGATTAAGATGATTTAGAAGGTCTGCTGCTAGGGTCTATCACGCAGAGGACTGAGTGTAGCACAGTCCAGCAAAAGATTTGCTAGCCCAGGCCATGACATGCCAAGCCAGCAGCAGGCCTTGATGCAACTGAATGTTTGTGATGTCTGAAGCTCTCAGTCAACAGATGGTATGAGCATTCGACAACTGGCCAGAAGGAGATTCAAGAGGACCCGTAAGTGACATTGGGTGAAGGACTCCCTTGCATTGCCCCATGTGCCTAGTTATAGTCCCAGAGTGAAAAAGAGCACTAGAACAATATAGTTTGCAGTCACTGTGAAGCAGGATTACTTCAGGGTAGAAAAGAGTGCTTGTCATTACTCAGAAATATTCTCACTAGCAGTGACCATATATTTTCTTAGATCATATCACCTTGCAATAACTGAATATTTACAGCGACACCTAGATCTAGTTTTGAAAATGGCAGCATGGAAAATCTGAAGCTTTGGAGAGTGACTTCTGCACCTTGGGTTAAGAGCCTTACTTAAAAATAGCACTAAAATTAAATAATTAGCTAGAAAAATGAGCAAACAAGAAAAAGTACCTAACTATAGAAAGCTACTGTTGCGACAGGAAAGATCAAAACACGACTTGAGAAGAAAATTAAATCAAAGTAAAAATTGTACATAGGTATCAGGACCAAAAAGAACTTCCAGAAGAATTTTTAAAGGATTTTGAAAACCTAACAAGAGAGATAAAGAAAACACTAGAAAAAATAAATTAGAGTAATGAAAGATAATCATGAAAAAAATATCAAAAGCTTGTAAAGGAGGTGCAAAAATTATTGAAAATAACACCTTAAAAAACAAAATCAGGAAAGTAGTAAAAGGGGCACAAATATTTACTGAAGAAAGTAACTTCTTAAAAAACTGAATTCGGCATATGAAAAAGAAGTTACAAAAGCTCACTGAAGAAACAATTGCCTAGATTTCCCGTTCTGGGGGCCAAGATGGTGGAGTGATGGAGTGATGGGTAACTGCTATCTCCCTCTCCTTGTTGACCTTAACCAGCCTAGAGATTATCTTCTCAGGAAAAATCCTGTTACAGTGGGAGCAGCAGAAGGGGTAAATGGACTCTCAGCCACGGAGGCTAGAAAGATCCTAAGGAGGGTTCCTCTTGCTGTGGCCAAAGGCGAGCAGTGCAGGATCAGAGCTGTCCCAGACAGCCCCACCTCAACAAACCAGGAGAAGATCCTGAACCCCAGGGGGATGAATGCAACAACTGCCAACATCAGGACCCCAGGCGTGCCTCAGCACCTCAGTGCAACTGAGAAGACACTAATGCAGAAAGCTGAGCTTTCTCAACCTGAGCAGGGGAGCTTCTGGCATCCAGGCTACCCCTCCACCACACTTAACAAGCTACCTTCAGGGTAACTGTGGTGAAACCCAAAAAAACCTAACAGGCCTCTGCTTTCAAACTCCAGAGAGCTCAGCACCAGATAAGCTGCAGCATGTAATTTCTAGATGAAAGAACCAGAGGCCACAACAAACAAAGCCTCAAGTTTTAAGCACAAGAACTGTGGGACAGAGCTCCCTGTGCGACAGACATAGAGATCTACTTTAAAAGTCATGAAAAGGGTGATTATCATTAGGAAAAAGCAAAGCAGAAAAGAAAAGACCACAGAATCTTTCTATGGGGACAAGGACCAAAACACAAACACCAAAGAGGTCAATATTGAGACTGTACTCCCATCTGAAACTTCAGAAAGGAATATGACCTCGTCAGAAGCACAAAGAGCCTTCTTGGAAGAGCTCTGGAAGGAAGGATTTTGAAACCCAGATCAAAGAAATAGATGAAAAAGTGGCCAATGATTTTTAAAATATGAAGAAAAGAATTGATTGAAGAGAACATCTCATAAAAAGGAAAATTGGAGAAATGGAAAAGGAAGTACAAAACCTAACTGGTGAAAATAACTCCTGAAAAGAAACAATGGGAGAGATGGAAAAGAAGATGCAACAGCAACTGAAGAAAACAATTTGATAAAAAATAGAATCTGGCAAATAGAAGCTGATGAATCTATGAGACATCAAAAATCCTTCACACAGAATCTAAAGAATGAAAAGACAGAAGAACATGTAAACTACATAATTGGAAAAAACAACTGACCTGGACAGTAGATCCAGTAGAGAAAATCTAAGAATTATTGGTCTACCAGAAAGCCATGGTAAAAAGAATAGCCTGGACAATATCATACAAGAAATCAAAAAGGAAAATTGCCCAGAAGTCCTAGATCCAGAGGGCAAAATAATCATCAAAAGAATCCATCATTCACCTGCTGAAAGGGACCCCAAACTAAAAGAATCAAGGAATATCACTGTCAAATTCCAGAACTGTCAAGTGAAGGAGAAAATACTTCAGGCATCCAGAAAAGAAACAATTCAAATATCGAGGAGCTACAGTCAGGATCACACAGAACCTTGAATCTTCTACATTAAAAGACAGAAAGAATTGAAATACGATATTCTACAAGGCTAAGGAGCTGGGATGATAATCAAGGATTAATTACCCAGCAAAGTTGAGCATAATATTTCAGGCAAGGAGATGGACATTCAACTAAATAAGGAATTTCCAGACCTTCCTGATGAAAAGGCCAGAATTCAATAGAAAAATTGATCTTCAAACACAGGTCTAAAGAGAGTCATAAAAAGGCAAACAGGGGAAAAATGCTTGTTACACAATATGGGCAGAGTTCACATCCCTATAAGGGAAGATGATACTTGCTCATTTTGAGAATTACCTTTGTGTTATGGAATGTAAAAGGGATATACGTAGGTAGAAGAAGTGGGTACAAATTAAATGATGTGATGATAACTAACGTGTTTTAAGGGTGCAAAGCTATTGTAATGGGAGATGTGAAAAGGAGGAGGCAGAAAAAAATAAATTCTGTCACAGGAAGAGACATAAAACTATATTACAATAGAGGGAAAGAGGGGAGGGAGATGATTATTGTTTGAGAGGCACTCTCATTTGATTGGATTCAAGGAGGGTACAGCAAATTCAGTTAAGTATAGAAATACAACTATCTTTATAGGGAATAGGAGGGGAAGGTGGAAAGAAAAGGGAGGGGAAAATACAGGGGAGGGAAGAAGTAGTAAGGAAAAAGGTGATTAAAAGGGACAGGGGCTGAAAGAAGGGAGGGAAGACTAAGGAAGGCAGTGGTCAAAAATTAAAACTCCATTGTGGAGGGGAAAGGAGAAGGGAGAACGAGAAGCATAAACAAGGAGTAAAGGGATGGAGGGAAAGACACAGATTGTAATCATAACTGTGAATATGAATGGGATAAACTCTCCCATAAAACGGAGACGGATAGCAGAATCGATTAAAAACCATAACCCAACAATACGTTGTTTACATGAAACGTATTTGAAAAGGGGAAATACACATAGAGTAAAGGTAAAAGATTGGAGCAGAACTTATTGTGCTTCAGCTGACATAGAAAAACCAGGGTTAGCAATCCTAATCTCAGACAAAGCAAAGGCAGAAATAGATATAATCAAAAGAGATAAGAAGGAAACCATACCCTGCTAAAAGGCACTGTAAACAATGAAGCAATTTCCTTACCAAACATATATGCTCCAAGTGATACAGCATCCAAATTGTAAGAGGAGAAGTTAAGGGAGTTACAGGAAGAAATAGACAGCAAAACTATACTAATATTGGACATCAACCTCGCACTATATGAACTTGATAAATCTAACCTCAAAATAAGCAAGAAAGAAATTCAGGAGGTGAATAGAACTCTGGATAAGGTAGATACGATAGATGTCTGGAGAAAACTGAATGGGGCTAGAAAGAAATATACCTTTTCCTCAGTGGTACGTGACACATATACAAAAATTGACCATGTTCTAGGGCACGAAAGCCTCACAATCCAGTGCAATAAGGCAGAGACTGTCAATGCATCCTTCTTGGATCCTAATACAATAAAAATTATATGTAATAAAAGGCCATGGAATGATAAACAAAAAATTAATTGGAAACTAAATAATCTAATCCTAAAGAATGATTGGGTTAAACAACAAATTGTAGAAACGATCAACAACTTCATTCAAGAGAATTATACGAAATTTTGTGGAATACTGGAAAAGCAGTTCTTAGGGGAAGTTTTATATCTTTGAGTGCCTACATGAATAAAATAAAGAAAGAGGATATCAACAAATTGGGCACGCAGCTGAAAAAGCTCGAAACAGAACAAATTGAAAATCCCCAAATAAATACCAAATAAGAAATATTGAATACCAAAGGAGAGATTAATAAAAATAAAATTAAGAAAACTATTGAACCAATAAATAAAATTAGGAGGTGGTTTTATGAAACACCAATAAAATTCATAAACATTTGGTCAATTTGATTAAAAAAAAGCAAGAAGGAAACAAAATTACCAATATCAAGAAGGAAAAGGGTGAACTCACCTTCAATGAGGAGGAAATTAAAACAATAAAAAAACTACTTTGCCAAATGTGTGCCCATAAATTGGAGAATTTGAAAGAGATGGATGTTTATTTTAAAAGATACACATTGCCCAGACTAACAGAAGAGGAAGTTGAATGCTTAAATAACCCCACCTCAGAAAAAGAAATTGAACAAACTATCAATGTACTCCCTAGGAAAAAATCTTCAGGGCCAGATGAATTCAAAAGTGAATTCAATCAAACAATTAAAGAACAGTTAATTTCAAAACAATATAATCTATTTGGGAAAACGGAGCACTCCCAAAATCTTTTTATGATCCAAATATGATTTTGATACTCAAACCAGGAAGACCCAAAACAGAGAAAGAATATTGTAGACGAATTTCTCTAATGGATACAGATGCAAAAATTTTAAAAAGCATTTTAGAAAAAAGAATACAGTAGCTAAACACGAAAATAATACATTATGCTCAGATTGGATTTATATCAGGAATACAGGGCTGCTTCAATATCAGGAAAGTTATTAATATTATTGAGCATGTCAACAACAAAGCTAACATAAACCACATGATTATCTCAGCAGATGCAAAAATAGCTTTTGACAAAATACATCAAAAATTCCTATTGAATACACTAAGGAACATAAAGATAAATGGAACATTCCATAAAATAATAAGCTTTAACTACCCAAAACCTTTAACAAGCATTATATGCAATGAGGATAAGCTAGATGCATTTTCAATAAGATCAGGGGTGAAAGAAGGACGTCCATTATCATCACTACTGTTCACTATGGTACTAGAAATGCTAACTGTAGCCATAAGAGAGGAAACAGAAATGGAAGGAATTAGATTAGCCAAAGAAAAAAAACTAAGGTTTTACTCTTTGCAGATGATATGACACTATACTTAGAGAATCCCAGAGAATCAAGTAAAAAACTACATGAAATATTAAATAACTTTGACAAAGTTTCGAGTTTCAAAATAAACCCACACAAATCTTCTGCATGTCTATATATTACTAACAAAGCCCAATAGCAAGAGGTAGAAAGAGAAACCCCATTTAAAATTATGGTAGATAATATAAAATATTTGGGAGTCTGCCTGCCAAAACAAGCCCTGGGACTATATGAACACAATTACAAAACATTTTTCACACAAATAAAGTCAGATTGTAAGTAAGAGGAAAAAAAATCAGTTGCTAGTGTGTAGGCTGAGCCAATACAATAAAAATGAAAGGGGGTGGAGCCAAGATGGCAGAGTAGAAAGACACACATACGCTAGCTCCAAACCCACAGCCCATAAAATATCTGTAAAAAAGAACTCCCAACAAGTTCTGGAGCAGCAGAAGCCACAGAACAATGGAGCAGACAAGATTTCTATTCCAGAGAGCCCTGAAAACCTCTCGCAAAAGGTCCTTCACCCTGCGGACCCGGAGCCGAACCCAGCCCTGCCTTGGATGCGCGGTGCCTAGTGGAGCAGATCCGAGCAGGCTTCAAGGACAGAATCTCCACTGGCTGTGCTGGTCCCTCCACCCACAGGTGACAGGGATAGGTGAGAGGGTTTCTTTGGTGGGTCGAGAGGGGAGTGGGGTGCCCCCATAACTCAGGCGCCCTCAGGAGGCAACAGCAGAACCGGGAGCAGACCAGGGCTCCCCAAGCAGGCAGGAGCCCAGAGCCATTGTTAAAGGTCTCTGCATAAACTCCCTGAGGGAAGTGAGCCACTTGTGGAGGCCCTGGCCCCACCTGACCACCTGAACTTAATCTCACATTGAATAGCAGCCCTGCCCCCGCCCAAAGCCCTGAAGCTGGAAAGCAGCATTTCAATCTCAGACCCCAAGCGCTGGCTGGCAGATCTGGAGGAAAAGTGGGTGTGAAGAGAATACTCAGAAGTCAAGTCACTGGCTGGGAAAATGCCCAGAAAAGGGAAAAAAAAATAAGACTATAGAGGTTACTTTCTTGGTGAACAGGCATTTCCTCCCTTCCTTTCTGATGAGGAAGAACAATGCTTACCATCAGGGAAAGACACAGAAGTCAAGGCTTCTGTATCCCAGCCCACTCAATGGGCTCAGGCCATGGAAGAGCTCAAAAAGGATTTAGAAAATCAAGTTAGAGAGGTGGAGGAAAAACTGGGAAGACAAATGAGAGACATGCACGCAAAGGATGAAAAACAAGTAAACACCCTGCTAAAGGAGACCCAAAAAAATGCTGAAGAAAGCAACACCTTGGAAAATAGCCTAGCTCAATTGGCAAAAGAGGTTCAAAAAGCCAATGAGGGCAAGAATGCTTTCAAAAGCAGAATTAGCCAAATGGAAAAGGAGATTCAGAAGCTCACTGAAGAAAATAGTTCTTTCAAAATTAGAATGGAACAGATGGAGGCTAATGACTTTATGAGAAATCAAGAAATCACCAAACAAAAACAAAAGAATGAAAAAATGGAAGATAATGTGAAATATCTCATTGGAAAAACAACTGACCTGGAAAATAGATCCAGGAGAGACAATTTTAAAATTATGGGACTACCTGAAAGCCATGATCAAAAAAAGAGCTTAGACATCATCTTTCATGAAATTATCAAGGAAAACTGCCCTTAGATTATAGAACCAGAGGACAAAATAAATATTCAAGGAATCCACAGAACAGCGTCTAAAAGAGTTCCGAAAAGAGAAACTCCTAGGAACATTGTGGCCAAATTCCAGAGTTCCCAGGTCAAGGAGAAAATATTGCAAGCAGCTAGAAAGAAACAATTCAAGTATTGTGGAAATACAATCAGGATAACACAGGATCCAGCAGCTTCTACATTAAAGGATCAAAGGGCATGGAATATGATATTCCAGAAGTCAAAGGAACTAGGACTAAAACCAAGAATCACCTACCCAGCAAAACTGAGTATAATACTTCAGGGGAAAAACTGGTCTTTCAATGAAATAAAGGACTTTCAAGCATTCTTGATGAAAAGACCAGAGCTGAAAAGAAAATTTGACTTTCAAACACAAGAATGAAGAGAAGCATGAAAAGGTAAACAGCAAAGAGAAGTCATAAGGGACTTACTAAAGTTGAACTGTTTACATTCCTACATGGAAAGACAATATTTATAACTCTTGAAACTATTAAGCGTCTGGGTACTGGGTGGGATTACACACACACACACATGCACACTCACACGCACACACACATAGAGACAGAGTGCACAGAGTGAATTGAAGATGATGGGATCATATCTTAAAAAAATGAAATCAAGCAGTGAGAGGGAAATATATTGGGAGGAGAAAGGGAGAAATGGAATGGGGCAAATTATCTCTCATAAAAGAGGCAAGCCAAAGACTTATTAGTGGAGGAATAAAGAGGGGAGGTGAGAGAAAAACATGAAGTTTACTCTCATCACATTCCACTAAAGGAAGGAATAAAATGCACACTCATTTAATATGAAAACCTATCTTACAGTACAGGAAAGTGGGGGATAAGGGGATAAGCAGGGTGGGGGGGGATGATGGAAGGGAGGGCATGGGGAGGAGGGAGCAATTTGAGGTCGACACTCATGGGGAGGGACAGGATCAAAAGACGGAATAGAAGTCATGGGGAGCAGGATAGGATGGAGGGAAATATAGTTAGTCTTATACAACACGACTATTATGGAAGTCGTTTGCAAAACTACACAGCTTTAGCCTACATTGAATTGCTTCCCTTCCAAAGGGAAGGGGTGGGGAGGCCGGGAAGTAATGAAGTTGGCACTCAAAGTTTCAGGAACAACTGTAGAGTACTGTTCTTGCCACTAGGAAATAAGAAATATAGGTAAAGGGGTATAGAAAGTTATTTGGCCTTACAGGACAAAAGAGAAGATGGAAACAAGGGCAGAGATGGATGATAGAAGAGAGGGCAGATTGGTGATAGGGGCCATTAGAATGCTTGGTGTTTTGGGGTGGGGGAGGGGGAAAAGGGGGAGAAAATGTGGAACCCAAAATTTTGTGAAAATGAATGTTAAAAGTTAAATAAATAAATTAAGTAAAAGAAAAAAATTATGAAGAGGAAAAAAAATAAAAATGAAAATTCCACCTAAACTATTTTTGTTATTCAATACAATACCAATCAAATTATCAGATAATTAACCTGTAGAGCTACACAAAATAATATCAAAATTCACCTGAAAATGTGAAAGGTCCAGAACATCAATGGAAGTAATGAAAAGAAACGCTAGGGATGGTGGCCTACCTCTATCAGATCTCAAATTGTATTATAAAGCAGCATTTTTCAAAACTACTTGATTCTGGCTAAGAAACAGAAAGGTAGACCAGTCAAATATGTTAGGTACCCAAGAAACAATAGTCAATTTATATAGCAGTCTCCTGCTTGATAAACCCTAGGACCACAGCTTCTGGGATAAGAACTCACTGTTCGACAAAACTTGCTGGGAAACCTAGATAACAGTATGGCGGAAGCTAGACATAAACCAGTGCCTGACACTGCACACAAGAACAAAATTCAAATGAGTACATAATCTAGGTATAAAGACTGATGCTATAAACAAATTAGTGAAGCAAAGAATAGCGTACTTATCAGATTTATTGATGAGGGAAAATTTTTTGACTAAACGAGACATAGGAAATATTATGAAATGTAAAATGGGTAATTTTAATTACATTAAATTGAAAAGTTTTTGCACAAACAAACCCAATGCAACCAAGATTAGGAGAGAATCGGAAAAGCTGGAAAGAATTTTTGCAACTAGTGTCTGTGATAAGGTCTCATTTTTAAAATATATAGAGAACTGAGACAAATGTACAAGAATACAAGGAATTTCCCAATAGATAAAATGGTCAAATGATATCAACAGGCAATTTTCAGAGGAAGACATCGAATCTCCTTATAGTCATATGAAAAAAAATCCTCTACATCACTATTGATTAGGGAGATGCAAATCAAAACAACTCTGAGATAACACATCACACCTATCAGATTGGCTAACATGACAAAACAGCATGATGATAAATTTTGGAGATGTGAGAGAGTTGAAAAACTAGTTAATTGTCGGTGGAGCTGTGAGCTGATCCAGCCACTCTGGAGCGCAATTTTGAATTACATCTAAAAGGCTAGAAAATGTGCATACCCTTTGACCCAGCAATACCACTTTCTAGGACTCTATCCCCAAGACATCATAAAATTGGGAAAAGGTCCCACATGTACAAAAATATTTACAACAGAACACTTTGTGGTGGGCAAAAACTGAAAGTCAAGGAGATGTCCATCAATTGGGGAATGGCCGAATCAATTGTGGCATATGAATGTAATAGAATACTAATGTGCTGTAAGAAATGATGAACAGGAAGACTTCAGAGAGGCCTCTAAAGACTTATTTGAACTGATGCTGAGAGAAAGGAGCAGAACCAGGAGAACTTTGTACACAGCAACAAACACAGTGTGTGAGGATTTTTTCTGGCAGACTTAGAACTTCATCGCAATACAAGGACTCAAAAATTCTCGGTAGGCTCTTAAGACATAATGCCTTCCACATCCAGAGAAAGAACTACGAAGTTTGATCGCAGTATACAGCAGATAATTTTCTTTAGTATTACGTTTTGGATTGTGTTATGATTTCTCCCATTCATTTTAATTCTTCTGTGCAATATGACTAAGGTCAAATTGTGTTTAGTAAGAATGTATGTGTATAAGCTATATAAAATTGTATGCCATCTTGGGGAGTGATGGGAAAGGGACGGGGGAAGAAGGGGGAGGGAGGGGAAAAATTTAAGGTATTTGAAAGTGATTGTAGAACACTGAAAACAAATAAAATAATAATAAAAAAGAAGATAATTGTTTAAAAATTACAATTGGTAAGGGGAAGATGATGAATGTAGGAGACATCTAGAAAGAATAAACAGTCAAAATGGAAAAACTGGACATGTGAAATAGTACGTTGCAAAAAAACAAATGACCTTGAATATAGCTGTAGAAGATATAAGTAAGGAGTTGTTGTGCTTTGTCCTTCATTCTTGACGAAGACCATGACATAACGATGATGACATCACTTTCAGCTGACTTTGATTTGAGCACGGGAGAGCTGTGAAAGACCAACAAACTCACTTTCTACTCCTGATTCCTTTGGTACACTGGGCTTATATCCATCAGGAAAACTGGAGATGAACTAGGATGCAATGTGAGACCCTGGCCCTTTCAGGCTAAGGTCTTATCTCATTCTCAATTTGAGTGAGATATACCCATTCAATGATTAAGCTTCTTTAAGTAATTACTCAAGTGATCGTCAGACCTACAAGATCTGACCAAGGCCTTTGACACTGTTAGTAGTGAGGACTTATGGAAAATTACATCAAAATTTGGTTGCCCAGAGAATTCATCAATATTGTACCTCAATTTCTTTTATTTTCTTTTTTTTTTAATTTTTAATTTTTAATTTATTTTTTTATATTTTTTTCTTTCATTTTTTAAATTATTTTTTAATGTTTAACAATCACTGCCATACAATTGAGATTTTATCCCCTCCCACACCTACCCCCCACTACCCCCCTCCCTTCACATGACTGCATACAATTCTGTATAGGTTCTACATATACTTTCCTATTGAGTACGTTTTCACTATAGTCATGTTATGTAATCGGACTAAAATAAATGGAAGAAGTCAAATCAAAACATGATACACAAAATCATACACATACACAAACATGATCTGCTACACTCTGAGAATGACTTCCATATTTCTTTCTCTGAGTGTGGAAGGCATTTTGCCTTAGAGAACCACCACTGGGATTTTTTTTTTAAGAAGTTCTTGCGTTATTACAAAATTCCAAGTCTACCAGAAAAAACTCTCGCACACTGTGGTCGTTGCTGTGCACAAAGTTCTCCTGGTTCTGCTCCTTTCACTCAGCATCAGGTCCTATAAGTCCTTCCAGGCCTCTCTGAAGTCTTCTTGTTTATCATTTCTTATGGCACAATAGTACTTCATTACATTCATATACCATAATTTATTCGGCCATTCCCCAATTGATGGGCATCCCCTTGACTTCCAGTTTTTGTCAACTACAAAGAGTGCTGCTATAAATATTTTTGTACATGTGGGACCCTTTCCCATTTTTATGATCTCTTGGGGATACAGTCCTAGTAGCGACATTGCTGGGTCAAAGGGTATGCACATTTTTGTAGCTCTTTGGGCATAGTTCCAAATTGCTCTCCAGAATGGTTGGATGCGCTCGCAGCTCCACCAACAATGAATGAGTGTTCCAACTCTCCCACATCCTCTCCAGCATTTATCATTTTCTTGTTCTGTCATGTTTGCCAATCTTATAGGTGTGATGTGGTACCTCAGAGTTATTTTGATTTGCATCTCTCTAATCAACAGTGATTTAGAGCATTTTTTCATATGATTATTGATATCTTTAATTTCTTCTTCCGAAAATTGCCTGTTCATATCCTTTGACCATTTATCAATTGGGGAATGACTTGTATGATTATACATTTGAGTCAGTTCTCTATATATTCTAGAAATGAGGCCTTTATCCCCGAGCTTAGCTGTAAAAATTCTTTCCCAATTTACTATATCCCTCCGGATTTTGGTTGCATTGGGTTTGGTTGTGCAAAAACTTCTCAGTTTAATGTAATCAAAATTATCCATTTTGCATTTCATAATGCTTTCTATCTCTTCTTTAGTAAAAAATTCTTCCCTTCTCCATAAATCTGATAAATACACTATTCCTGGCTTCTCCAGTTTATTCATGTATCAATCTTTATACCTAAATCATGTACCCATTTGGACTTTATTCTTGTGTACGGTGTCAGGTATGGGTCTATGCCTAATTTCTGCCACACTGTTATCCAGTTTTCCCAGCAATTTTTGTCAAAAAGTGAGTTCTTATCCCAGAAGCTGGGGTCCTTGGGTTTATCAAACAGAAGGTTGCTATATTCCTTGCCTACAGCGTCTTGAGTGCCAAGTCTATTCCACTTGTCTACCTCTCTGTTTCTTAGCCAATACCAAGTGGTTTTGATAATTGCTGCTTTATAGTACAATTTGAGGTCTGGTAGGGCTAGGCCACCTTCCCAAGCATTTCTTTTCATTAGTCCCTTTGATATTCTGGACCTTTTGTTTTTCCAAATGAATTTTGATATTATTTTATCCAGCTCTAGAAAATAATTATCTGATAGTTTAATTGGTATGGCAGTAAATAAGTAAATTAATTTAGGTAGAATTGTCATTTTTATTATATTAGCATGGCCTACCCATGAGCAACTGATGTTTTTCCCACTTACTTAAATCTGACTTTATTTGTGCAAAAAGTGTCTTGTAATTGTGTTCATATAATCCCTGGGTTTGTTTTGGCAGGTAAACTCCTAAGTATTTTATACTGTCTACCCTAGCTTTAAATGGGATTTCTCTTTCTATCTCTTGCTGTTGGACTTTGTTGCTAATATATAGGAATGCAGAAGATTTGTGTGGGTTTATTTTGTAACCTGCAACTTTGCCAAAGTTGTTTATTATTTCAAGTAATTTTTTACTTGAGTCTCTGGGATTCTCTAAGTAAATCATCATATCATCTGCAAAGAGTGATAACTTGCTTTCTTCTGTGGCTATTCTTATTCCTTCAATATCGTTATCTTGTCTAATTGCTACAGCTAACATTTCTAGTACCATATTGAATAACAGTGGTGATAATGGACATCCTTGTTTCAACCCCGATCTTATTGGGAATGCATCCAGCTTATCCCCATTGCATATAATGCTTGCTGAAGGTTTTAGATAGATATTGCTTATTATTTTATGGAAAGTTCCCTTTATTCCTACGTTCTCCAGTGTTTTAAGTAGGAATGGGTGTTGTATATTGTCAAAAGCTTTTTCTGCATCTATTGAGATAATCATGTGGTTTTTGTTAGCTTTGTTGTTGATGTGATCGATAATGCTAATAGTTTTCCTAATATTGAACCAGCCCTGCATTCCTGGTATGAATCCTACCTGATCACAATGTATTAATCTCGTGATAAGATGCTGTACTCGTTTTGCTAAAATCTTATTTAAAATTTTTGCATCTATATTCATTAGGGAAATTGGTCTATAATTTTCTTTCTCTGTTTTGTCTCTTCCTGGTTTGGGTATCAAAACCATATTTGTATCATAGAAAGAATTTGGGAGGACTCCTTCTTCCCCAGTTTTCAAAAATAGTCTATATAGTATTGGAATTAACTGTTCTTTAAATGTTTTGTAGAATTCACTTGTGAATCCATCTGGCCCTGCAGATTTTTTCCTAGGGAGTACATTGATGGCTTGTTCCATTTCTTTTTCTGAGATGGGGTTGTTTAAGTATTCAACATCCTCTTCTGTTAATCTGGTCAATTTGTATTTTTTAAAATATTCATCCATCTCGTTTAGATTATCGAATTTGTGGGCATAAAGTTGGGCAAAGTAGTTTCTAATTATTGTTTTAATTTCCTCCTCATTGGAGGTGAGTTCACCCCTTTCATTTTTAATATTAGCAATTTGATTTTCTTCTTTCTTTTTTATAATCAGATTGACCAAAGGTTTATCAATTTTATTAGTTTTTTCATAAAACCAACTATTGGTTTTATTTATTAATTCAATAGTTTTCTTAATTTCAATTTTATTAATCTCTCCTTTGGTTTTCAGTATTTCTAATTTGGTATTTACTTGGGGATTTTCAATTTGTTCTTTTTCTAGCTTTTTCAACTGCAAGCCCAAATCATTGATCTCTTCTTTCTCTATTTTATTTATGTAAGCATTCAAAGATATAAAACTTCCCCTAATGACTGTTTTTGTAGTATCCCATAAGATTTGGCATGTTGTCTCATTATTGTCATTCTCTTGAATGAAATTGTGGATTATTTCTATGATTTCTTCTTTAACCCAACCCTTCTTTAGGAATAGATTATTTAGTTTCCAATTGATTTTTGGTTTATCTTTCCATGGCCTTTTATTACATGTAATTTTCAATGCATTATGATCTGAGAAGGATGCATTGATTATCTCTACCTTTCTGCACTGGATTGTGAGATTTTTATATCCTAGTACATGGTCAATTTTTGTAAATGTTCCACGTACCGCTGAGAAAAAGGTATATTCCTTTCTATTCCCATTCAGTTGTCTCCAAAGATCTATCATATCTACCTTATTCAGAGTTTTATTTACCTCCTTAACTTCTTTCTTGTTTATTTTGAGGTTAGATTTATCGAGTTCAGAGAGGGGGAGGTTGAGGTCCCCCACTAGTATAGTTTTGCTGTCAATTTCTTCCTTCAACTCCCCCAACCTCTCCTCTAAGAATCTGGATGCTATACCACTTGGAGCATACATGTTTAGTAATGATATTGCTTCATTGTCTATGGTGCCTTTTAGCAGGATATAGTTTCCATTCTTATCCCTTTTGATTAGATCTGTTTCTGCTTTTGCTTTGTCTGAGATTAGGATTGCTACTCCTGCCTTTCTTACATCAGGTGAAGCACAATACATTCTGTTCCATCCTTTGACCTTAATCCTATGTGTATCCCCCCGTTTCAAATGTGTATCTTGTAAGCAGCATATTGTTGGATTATGGGTTTTAATCCATTCTGCTATCCCTCTCCGTTTTATGGGAGAATTTATTCCATTCACATTCACAGTTATGATTACAATCTGTGTATTTCCCTCCATCCTCTTTCCCACCATTTGTGCTTTTAGCTCTCCCGTCTCCCCTCCCCTCCTCAATAGTATTCACTTTTCTCACCCTCCTCCTGTAGCCTTCCCCTCCTTCTTTTAGCCCCCCTCCCTTTTACTCCCCTTTACTCTTATTGCTTCTTCCCTCCCTTTTAGCCTCCCTCCCCTTTCTTCCCCCTTCCCCTCCTACTACCTATAGAGCTAGTTAGGATTATCTACTTAAGATTTTTGTTCCCTCCTTTAAACAAATCAGATGGGAGTACCTCTCAAACAATGCTCATCTCGCTCCCCTCCTTCCCTCTACTATAATTTTGTACTTCTTCCTGTGATGTAATTTGCCATTTTCTGCTTCCTCCTTTTCACACCTCCTATTACAATCCCTTCTCATACTTAAATCATATTTTTGACATGACATCATTTACTTTATACCCGTTCCCTCTATGTATATCCCTTTTATCATAATAGCTGCACAGTTCTCAAGATTAACAGGTATCATCTTCCCTTATAGGGAGGTAAACGGTTTGCCCTAATTGAGTAACAAGTTATTGTTTTTGTTTTTTCCCCCCTGTTTACCTTTTTATGATTCTCTTGAGACCTGCATTTGAAGATCAAATTGTCTATTGAGTTCTGGCGTTTTGGTCAGGAAGCTCTGGAAATCCCTTATTTCGTTGAATGACTTTCTCCTTGCCTGAAATGTTATGCTGAACTTTGCTGGGTAGTTGATCCTTGGTTGAAGTCCCAACTCCTTTGCCTTACTGAATATTGGGTTCCAATTCTTTCGATCTTTTAATGTAGAAGCTGCAAGGTCCTGTGTGATCCTGACTGTATGTCCTTGATATTTGAATTGTTTCTTTCTGGCTGCTTGTAGTATTTTCTCCTTCACTTGATAGCTCTGGAATTTGGCCACGATATTTCTTGGGGTTTTGAGTTTGGGATCCCTTTCGGGAGGGGAACGGTGGATTCTTTCGATGACTATTTTGCCTTCTGAGTCTAGTACTTCTGGGCAGTTTTCCTTGATGATTTCCTGGAAGCTATTGTCCAGACTCTTTTCTTCATCATGGGTTTCTGACAGGGAAATCATTCTTAGATTTTTTCTCCTGTATCTATTTTCCAGGTCAGTTGTTTTTCTAATTAAATATTTTACATTTTCTTCTATCTTTTTATTCTTTAGATTTTGTTTGACTGATTCTTTCTGTCTCATTGAGTCATTAATTTCTAGTTGCCCAATTCTAATCTTCATCGTATTGTTTTCTTCAGTTAACTTTTGCATCTCCTTTTCCATCTGACCAATTTTTCCCTTTAAGGAGCTATTTTCTCCTTTTAAATTTTGTACTTCCTTTTCTATTCGACCAATTTTCCCAATGAGGTTTTGGGTTTCCTTTTCCCTTTCATTAACTCTTCCTTTTAGGGAATTACTTTCTCCAGTTAATTTTTGAACTTCCTTTTCCCTTTGTTCAATTTTCCTTTTCAAAGTGATGTTCTCATCAGTGAATTCTTTTTTTATAATTTTAAAATCATTGGCCAGTTTTTCTCCTATTTCCTTCTTCAGCTGTTCCAGGAAAGCTAGTTGTGCTTGCGAGAGGTTCATAGTCCCTTCTGAAGTTTCAGATGGAAGTACAGTCTCAGCTCTGACCTCTTTGGTGTTTTTGTTTTGGTCTTTATCCCCATAGAAAGATTCTATGGTTTTTTCACTTTTCGTCTGCTTTTTCCTATTCATGATGTTGGCTGAGTGTTGTAGCTTCTGGTTCTTTCAGTCAGAAGGTACAGAACTTTGTGTTGAGCTGATGTGTGAAGAAGCTAAAAGCAGGTTTTTGTTTTTTGTTTCCCAGATCAACCCTGGGGTTAGCTTGTTAAGTGTGTTTGAGGAGTGGTCTGATCACAGGAGATCTCCTCAGCTGAACTGAGGCAAAGGCAAGCTCAGGGGCTGGTGATCCCAGCTTCCCTATTGTCTTCCCTTTTCCCCTGGAGGGCTGAGGCACGCCTAGATGCTAATGCGTGTTCCCACCCCTTCTGGGGCTCCTCTCCCAGCGCTGAGGCTTGCCTGAGTCTCAGTGCGAATTTTCTCTGCCCTGGGTCCTCTCTCCTTCCAGATCACCTCTGCCACAGTAGGAAGAATCCCCCTTTGCTATTTTCCTAGCCTCTGGTGGTATGAGACTATTTGCCCCCTTCTGCTGTTCCCGCTGAGCCAGGATTTTTCTGGGGAAATATTTTATGGTCCTTTCACGGTCATCAGCGGGGAGGAGAGAGCATTTACTGATCACTCCACCATCCTGGCTCCCGGAAGTTCAAGTAGGTGACTTACCGAAATTTATTCTTCAGGCTGAAGGTTTCAAGGGGTGCTGCGCTGATATCTGGCGCTCAGCGGCTCTCACCGGCTCGGTTTGGCTGGTCTCCTGTTCCACTCGTTCCACCCGCCGCTCTTAGGCTTCTCAGGTCCCTTCTGCCCTGCTGCGCTGACCGTGATGCACTGTGCGCTGGGGGCTCACCCCCGTGGAACAGATCTTTCCCGTGGACCTTCCAGTCTAACCTGGGCTCCGAATCCGTCAAAGTCTGTCACCCACTGGATTCTGCACCTCCAAAGTTTGGTCAGATTCTCTTTTCAGAGATATCCAGAGGAGTTTGTCGAGGAGCTTGGGTGAGTCATTGCTTTCACTCCACCATTTTGGCTCCACCCCTTGTACCTCAATTTCTTGATGGCATGTTTGCCTGGGTTCTGGAGAGTGGACAACGTTCTCGAGTCTTCCCAGTCAACAATGGAAATGAAACAGGACTGAGTGCTTGCTCCCATGCTTATTAGCATGATGGTTTCAGCCATATTGACAAATGTTTTCAGTGAGAATGAACACAGAATCAAGGTCAACTATCGTACTGATGGTAAGTTCTTTAATTTGAAAAGGCCACAACCAAAGACTAAATTTGCGGGCGTGTTGTTATATGATTTTCTGTTTTCAGATAATTGTGCACTCAATAGAGCCTCTGAAGCTGAGATGCAACAATGTGTCGATCTCTGCTGTCTGTACTAATTTTGCCCTTATAACTAACGCCAAGAAAATACAGGTGCTCCATCAGCCACCACCACACCATTCATACATGGAATCATTAGTTACAACAAATGGAGAAGTTTTGAATGCTGCGGATAAGTTTACTTACCTTGGTAGTATACTTTCCATGGATGCACATACTGACGTAGTTGATTCATGCATTACCAGAGTCACCTCAGTGTTTGGGAGTTTTCAAAGAAAAGTTTGGAAGAGAAGAGGTGTTAGACTGACTACTAAACTGAACGTCTACAGAGCCTTTGTGCTGACCTCATTTTTGTATGGCTGTGAAACATGGATAGTCTACCAGCGCCCTA
The DNA here is from genome assembly GCF_028372415.1 of Notamacropus eugenii. NCBI lineage: Eukaryota > Metazoa > Chordata > Mammalia > Diprotodontia > Macropodidae > Notamacropus > Notamacropus eugenii. Next base: position 1,902,898 of record NC_092879.1, on the reverse strand, counting down.
CCAGGAAACTAAATCACTTCCATTTGAACTATCTTAGAAATATTCTCAAAATCACCTGGCAGGATAAGGTACCAGATACTGAGGTCCTTGCTCTAACTAAACTGCCAAGCATTCATTCAGTGCTACAGAGAGTGCTACTCTGATGCACTGGCCACATTGTTCTAATGCAAAATCACGCATGCCAAAAAGATTATTTTAAGGAGAACACACATGAGGCGAGTGATAACATAGTGGTTAGAAAAATGGATAGAAGGACACGCTCAAGGTCTCTATCTAGAACTTTGGATTTCATTGTGTGTCGTGGGAGACATTGGTGCAGGACTGTTCAGCAGGGCATGCCCACATCAGAAAAGGTGCTGTGCTCTTTGGGAAAAGCAGACTTGAAAGAGTACAAAGAAAATGTATCAGATTTGGAGTATCCATCCCAAACGTTTACATGGACTACCTGTGTCCAATCTGTGGTAGAGTATTCTGAGATCATATTGGTCTGATCAGCCACAATCGTACACATTGAAAATTCACTTTGTCATGGTAATGTCATTTTGGTCCTCTTCTAGAGTGAAGGACAACCATCAAATAACTCAAGGGATGGTCCTTTTAATAAAAAAAAAAATCAAACTGGGAGGGGAAGACCCTCAGAGTTTCTGGGTAAAAGAGAAACAATTACTATTTAGCTATTGTATTCTCTCTGTTTTTGGCGAGTGGGGACTTGTCCAGTCTATGAGCTCCAGAGTGAACTGGGTTTAAGGTTTGATCTTTTAACAAGAAATGTAGCCAGTAAATCCCAAGGAAAAAGGCAGATTTTGACCATGGAGTGTACTTTCCTCTCGGTAGAATAAGAGAGGTGAGGTGAGGAGAGGGGAGTTGAGATGAGGAGAGGAGATAAACTGCTACGTACTCACTGGTTGTGATTGTCATTTGTTCTCGAAGAGGACCATGACATCAATATTGTGAGAGATGATCTTTGAGTATCTCTCAGGAGTAAAGTCTCCTCAAAGAATTGTTTCTTTTCCTGTTGAAATATTTGCAACAGTTTGACCTTGTAAAAAATGTTGCAAAATATTCTGTTCTTTCCCAGACTTCCCCCCCTTGGATTTCGGCACATAGCAGGCACCTTCCCCATCCCCACCTTCCCACCTGTCCTTGTCTCCAGGCAAGTTTGTGAAACTGTCTTTGTTCTCTATTGCTGGAGTAGACTGCTACGAATAGATTGTACCCTCAGGATTTTCACCAATGAGCCCTGAGGAAGGGGATTAGGGAGGAGAGGATTGTGGTTAGGACCTATATAGTCTGCTGAGCTGAACACACCTCATCTGTCTTCGGTTGGAGCCATCTTTTGGGCCCTCTGAGGAAGCCCTTTCTCGATAAAGTCAATAAACGAATTATTCTTTTTGCGAGTATCTCTGAGTCTCTGATTCATTGATAAGGATCTCTGTACCCCACACAGGTTTGCGGGCTCTTCCTGGATTTCACCTCCCTTTTGGGGACTCCCCCAACCTAAATTCGGGGGCAGCCACCACTTCGGACTTTTCTGGTGATCTCTGGCTTTTGGCTGGTTTGAGACTCTCCCCTGAGTAGGGAAACATCCTAAGGGAGATCTCAGAACAGCAAAACGAAAGTTCTACAGCACAGGTAATCAGAAGACGGCAGCTGCCACCTGTGTGAAGAAAAACAATTCAGTCTTGTCAGTTTGTGCACAGACCCAGGTAAGCGGATTGGGAGGTCTTGGAACCAAGTCCGGAACAGCAACCCTCTGGGTGAACAGGTTGCCCATAGTCTAAGCAGACAGGTCCAAAGACGTCTGAGGGAACTGAAATTGTGTGAGGGGAAGCCCTACGAGCCCACCTAGATTCTTTGAGTAGGTAAAGCGGCCATCTGAGAGGATGGGAAAATCAGATTCAAAATGTGATGGAGACAATTTGTTAAATGCGTTGTCTGTATATTTTGTGTTGTTATTTCTGTGTGAATGAAAGTCTGTGTCTCTGTTTTATGTGACACTTTGTAAGGTTGTAAATTTTGCCAGCCAGTCAGTAAGAGCAGAAGGGCTGATGGAGGGACAGGGAGGGTGAGAACTTATCTTTTTCTCCCAGACCAAAGAAAGGCAGGCTAACCAGCATTTAACCATTTCCTACCTCACCCAAAGGAGAAATTTTTTTGTAATTGGAGACAACAGAAAGGTAATTGAATTCATTCTGGTTGTGTACGGAATTGTGAATAGGTGAAATGTATCACTCTTAATATAGTGTTGAAGATAGGTTAGAATTAATTAACGTCCGGTGGAAGTTAAGTGGAATATTAGTAAAAAAAAATCTCAAGCAGACAATTGAGAGGAAGGGCTGAGAGTTTTGAATTTAGGTTTAATTAGACTTTGAAGCTAAATTCGGTACTTTATGTTCAAATTAAGTCAATATATCTGACACCAGACAATGGGTTTAAAGTGGCAAAAATAAATAAATAACAAGAAGAGGTTTTTCTGTTTCATTTTATTTTATTTTATTGCAGACAATGAGGGGAAGAAATGTGGATTTCTTAGTATGTAAATTGTTAGTTATTTAACTCCCTCTAATTTTTAAAGTTTAGGGTAGGACAAAATTGTTAGGCATTTTATTTTTATTTGGAATATAAAGGAGAATAAAGATAATCCAAATAAAGGCAGAAAGAGTGTAGAGAAAAAAGGAAGATGGGGGAATAAAGGGCTCATGTGCTTTTAGCCACTCTCTCCCCCATATCATTTCAGAAGAATTGAGTATGTTGAGAAAATGAAAATTTTATTGGAAAACCGACAGACAACTATTGTGATTGGTAATGGCTACTATTCAACGAGTTATTAAGTTTCCAAGTTCCCTGCTTGATGGGTAAGTCAAGCTTGCCTAGCTAACATTGGTTCAGAATTGATAAGATCTCCTTTACCAAGGCTAAAGACAGTAACTTAAGCACATTTTAAGCTACCATAATTTTAAACTTTTTCAAAAAAAGGAGAAAAATTATTTAGACTGAATTTAAATAAAAAGTAATGACTTATGAGCTATCGTGTCTTATGATTAAAATTGAAAGGAAATCTGGATAATCTGAGTAATGAGATTGAGAGATTTTGAAAGATGAATAAAGTTTAATTGGTAATATGGAAGGCAGATAATGTTTGGGAAAAATGGGGATTATTCAAATCCCTCTTGTCCCTAGATAGTTGTTCTGGACCTTTGTGTCAGTTACAGATGGTATGAGTAGGTGGTGAGGGTGTGAAGATGTATTTTAAGGAGAAAGATAATTCATGTAACTTGACTTGGTAATTAATAGCTCGATCAAATGGGGGATGACTCTATCTGATCAGGTGTGCCCACGTGATGGTAAAGAGAAGAATTACTGTGCAAGGTGATGTGGGAATGCATTCACCTGAATGGGCTAATGTTTTTTTTAAGTTTTAAGCAAACTTGAGTAGTTTTAAATGTTAAAGTAAATCTAAAAGTTGTTACATTGAGAATGGCATTGTTAAAAAGCTGTTATGAATTCTGTGTAAGAGTTTCTGTGTTGTAAAATTCCTATTGAGAAAATGAGAATCCTTGGGAAAAAACACATACACATTTTCATATATGAGTGATTTTCAAGCTCTTCCATCTAAGGATGTATTAAGTATGTTAAAAAGTTTATTTCCACTACTAAGAATGACGTTTTAACTAAAATTGTTTTTGCTATAAATCATGCAGTTACGAAAGTATGTTTGTAAAAGGAAACTTACAGCGAAATGTGAAGCAGCCTTGGTTTTTGAAAGTCAAATTTTCTTTTCAGCTCTGGTCTTTTCATCAAGAATGTTTGAAAGTCCTTTATTTCACTGAAAGAGCATTTTTTCCCCTGAAGTATTATATTCAGTTTTGCTGGATAGGTGATTCTTGGTTTTAGTCCTAGTCCCTTTGACTTCTGGAATATCATATTCCACGCCCTTCGATCCCTTAATGTAGAAGCTGCCAAATGTGTTATCCTGATTGTATTTCCACAATACTTGAATTGTTTCTTTCTAGCTGCTTGCAATATTTTCTCCTTGACCTGGAAACTCTGGAATTTGGCTACATTTTCCTAGGAGTTTCTCTTTTTGGATTTCTTTCAGAAGGTGATTGATGAATTCTTTCAATATTTATTTTGCCCCCCGATTCTAGAATATCAGGGCAGTTTTCCTTGATAATATCATGAAAGATGATGTTTAGGCTCTTTTTTTATCATGACTTTCAGGTAGCCCCATATTTTGAAACTGTCTCTCCTGGATCTATTTTCTATGTCAGTTGTTTTTCCAATGAGATATTTCACATTATCTTCCATTTTTTCATTCTTTTGGTTTTGTTTTCTGATTTCTTGGTTTCTCATTATGTCATTAGATTCCATATGTTTCATTTTAATTTTTAAAGAATTATTTTCTTCAGTGACCTTTTGAACCTCCTTTTCCATTTGGCTAATTCTGTTTTTTAAATCATTCTTCTCCTCTTTACCTTTTTGGAGTTCTTTTGACAATTGAGTTAGTCTATTTTTAAAGGTATTATTTTCTTCAGCATTTCCTTGGGTCTCCTTTAACAAGCTGTTGACTGGTTTTTCATGATTTTATTACATCGCTCTTATTTTTCTTCCCAATGTTTCCTCCACCTCTCTTAATTGATTTTCAAAATTCTTTTTGAGCACTTACATGCCCTCAGACTGTTGAATATTTATTTTGGAGGTTTTGGATGTAGAAGTCATGACTTTTATATCTTCCCCTGAGGGTAAACATTGTTCTTCCTCACCTTAAAGGATTGGAGAGAATACCTGTTCACCAAGAAAGTAACCTGCTATAGTTTTATTTTTTCCTCTTCTTTGGGCATTTTACCAGCCACTTACTTGACTTTTGGGTCCTTTGTCAATAGTAAGGTATACTCTGGGGACCTGTAATTTCTCAGTTCCTCCAAGGTCGAGAAATTAAGGGAGAGGAGTTTACTGAGATTCACATCAATTTTTCAACTCCCCTGGGGGCTTTAGGGAGGGGGCAGGGCTGCCACTCAAGGTTGAGGTTCAGATCATCTGCTTAATTGTCCCAGGGGAGTTTCGATGAAGGCTCTCAAAATGGAACAATGGGCTCTGGCTGCTGTCTGGCTGCTGCATGCCTGTGACCACCACGACACAGCACTGCCACCTCTCTGCTGCTTCCACCACCACCTGGGCCCAGGGCTAGGGGAGGACTGTGGTCCCTTGTCATGGAAGTGAAAAAGCCCTCTCACTGACATTTGACACTGATGGTTTGATGGATCTGCGAGCCTCTGCTACTGCTACTGGGTATTGTGTCCTCGAAGGCTGCTCTGGCCCTGCTCATCTAAGAGCTTGTGTGGTCAAGACTCAATTGGGCTCCACTCTGCGTCCCAGTGTGACAGACTTTTTCTGTTGGCCTTCCAAGTCATCATGAGCTGGAAACCTCCTCCTCTCCATACTTCTGTGGCTTCTGCTGCCCTAGAATTTGTTGAGAGTCATTCTTTATAGGTATTTAGTGGACTGCGTGAGAAGAGTTAGAGTATGTGCGTCTTTCTACTCCACCATCTTGGCTCTGCCCATAAATTGTTCTTGAAAGAGGAAGAAATTTATTGTATGAAGAAATGTTTTGTAGAATCTTTTGTATGATTTTTGAAGGGCTTACCTAGAAATTTATATTTGTAAGCTAATTTATTATAATAACTTCAGGTTTTGGGGGGGATTGGAAGATAAGGGACATGATAACGGAGACCTGGAATTTTATGGCTCCTGAAAGCTCTGGGAAAATTTTATGGCAAGAAGCCTCTCGGCCTCATCCCCTCTCCTTTTGAAGTCCAATCATTACAGAAGGACTTCTATAGATCCAGCTGAACTCAGATGGAGTTCCTAAATAAGGAATTTGTTTTGGGGATAAATAATCTCTAGTGATTGGTTTTTAGGACAAATATAAGATCTAAGATGTGAGTCCTGGTAAAATTTTTGATTACTGAAACCTGTCATCTAATGTACAATCCTCAGGGGGCAATTGTATCCTCAGCCTGGGATGAGGTCCTTCTGAGTCAGTTTCCCCATTGTGTTGCTTTGAAAAGGAATGTGTTCCCACTTGACTATTACTGAGTCAAACTACAAAGTGGAGATGATACCTAATTAAGTCCTTGCTTTTCATCTACATGGCTTGTTTCTATAATCAAAGTAGATAATTTAAAATGTAAGCTCAATGCAGGTAATGGAATCTTGCTGTTTTCAATTAATTGGATAAGTAAGTACTCTGCTTTGGTCTTCTGAAAGATAAAATCCCTGGGAACGTTCTTTCTGAATATTAAGTGAATAATTAGATAAAAGAAAAGAAAGCAAAGTGTAAATGTGATGTTGTATCATTGCTCCATAGAATAAGATTGGGATTTAAAGTTGACTGTAACTGTATGAAACTGTTGACGTTTAGGGGTACTTGAGACCCCAAAATAGTAATTCTCTGGGTCCTGCCCAAATGAATTCAACCCAAGGCTTTTTTCAGCTAAAGAGAATCAACATTTTTTATCTTATCTACAGAGTGACTGAGGAAGGAGTCTGGGGGTTCCTGGAATGTTCTTGATGTGAGTGATCAGTAGCCTGGAGAATTGGATTGATAGGGCATAGTGCTATGCTGCTATGGGCCTCTAGAGAGACTATTCGAGTGGAACATGGTGAGGTTTTCCAGGACCCTTTTAAACAAATAGGAATAAAACTGTTTTGGAGTAAGGGACAAAAGTCCCAACCTGGAAAACAACTTGTATTAAAACAATTGACTGAATTAATTACTGAAAGTAAGCCAGAGACATCTTTAATTAGTGGAAAAGAGTTTGTGTAGTTTCTTAGAGGCAGGTAACCTCTGGTAATATTTGACATTAATAAAAAATTAAATGCTTCTGTTTTGATTTGAATTTCTTTCATTAACATAAGTTGAAATTAGTGTTTGAAGTTGTCATATGTATAGTAAATTCCATTAGACTGAGCTAGATTATAAAGGTAAAGAGAAGCTTGGGAAACAGATGCAAATGTAGATCAATAACATGGTTTTAACAGTAAATTTGATTTTGATTGTTATTTAATTAGAACATGTATAGAAAGGCATGCAAGATACTTCAGACTTACTTTGAAAGATGTTCCTCAGCCAATGTGAAATTATAGCCATATCTGAAACTGATTATGGGACCTTGCTGTTTTTAGATTTTATGGGACTATTAACTGACTGTCCTTCTGAGTGCTATCCAGGTGTGGAAAGCAAGAGAGATTGTCTGAGCCATTGATTTATGATGCCAGTGAGCCTGTGAGATGCTGGTATGAACTGCAAAAAGGTGATCTCATGAAAAGTTTGGGGAAATGATTGTTCAGACTGCCCTGAGGTAGGATTTTCCTGACTCAATTTCCCCACTGACACCTGGCAATCTTTAAACCTGTCCTGTGTCAGTTGACAGTCTTCTCCTCCCTGTCACTGACATGAAGGTAAGGAGATGCTCCCCTAAAATGTTCCTATTCTTAATCGCAATTTCCTATGATCAAAAGTTTTGTAAGCATAATATCAGATTTATTAAATAGTAGATAGTTGGTAAGGGAACATCTGAGGTTACGTCTGAAATTAAGCTATTAGGTCTAGGTTTTTACACTAAGAATGATAAGTTAGGGACCTTTAATTCTTAGTAATATTATGGAGACAATCAGGTCAAGCGTTTGTGAGGTTAACATGTATAGTCTTTATTTTTGTCTCAGTTGGTTAATGTTAAAAGAAGAATGGTTTGTGGTCTATATTGCAAATGCTTTAAAAGAAGCATCACAGGACCACAAGTTGGAATTGTTTTATGATGTGATACATACTGTGTTAAAATGATTATTTATTGTATTTATGTAAGTACTGGAACCTGGCATTGACTATTTAGTGAAATCTCATCTTTCTGATAAGGAAATGAATAGTGAATTAATGTAAAATATAAAAATTTGGATCTAATGGGAATTTCTTAAGCATGACAACTGGACAAAGTTCCAATTTTGATTTTGCAAGCAGTGAAAGAGTATAAAGCACAGGAATGGTAATCTAAAATTGTATCAAGGTCAGGTTTGTAGAAGAGTGGACATCTGGATTTTTACAAGAAGATAAAAGGAAGAAGATGGAGAGATGCTGTGCTGAAGACAGCTTGAAGGAGCACCTAGACCAGAAAACTGCACTAGATGATCTTCCCCACCACACAGCTGTATGAGATGGAACTTCTGAATGGACAATTCATTTATATGCCTATGTGTTTTGAATCTCCGTATTTGTACTTATAAAAAGGGACTGCCCCTTGTATTTTGTCAATGCATCAGTCAACTTTGCTCACTTTCCATTTTGATATTAAGGGGAGATACATGAGGGGAAGAATTCATAGGGGAAAGAATGTGAGGAGGTATTTATTGGATTTAGGTGTGGAAGCAGAAATTGTAATAAAGAAAAAAGAAAAGGGGGAGTTTGTGGGAAGCTAAATCTCTTCATCAGCTGTATGAAAATAGATGACAATGAAAAGAGAGTAAAAGAAATCACTAGGAATATTAGGAAATTGGCCCATGTTCCATTTCAAACTTGGACATCACCATTCAACACTTTTTGGTGTTCCTGATTTGGAGGATGTTGGTGGAAACAAATTCTACAGCTCGTGATAATTGCTAATAGTGGCATAATATTGCTTCCTGTGTGCCTCCCCATCCTGATGCAGCTAATTACACTAACTGTTCAAGACGCCCAGTCTAAAATGATCAGACATAAGGAAAGGCAGAGGGGTACATGGACTGATGATTTTAAAAAGTCAGGGGTGAACCCTGGTAAAAGCCAGAGATCGAAATGAGCCTGAGGGCAGAGAAGACAATTTAATGGAAGAAGCATGTAAAGAATGGTGTGAGGAGTCTTCAAAGAGTAAACGGTAAGAGGAGGGATTACTGAGAGATGATCTCTGCGGACCTCTCATGAGTGAAGCCTCAAAGAGTTAAGTGCTTCTTGTCCTGTTGCAACATTTCAAATAGGTTGACCTTGTAAAGGAATATTTCAACATAGTCTGTACTTTCCCAGACTTCTCCCCAACCTTGTTTTTAGACACATAGCAGGGAGGAATAACACCTCCCTCCTCCAACTTGCCACCTATCCTTGTCTCCAGGCAAGTGTGTGAAACTGTCTTTGTTCTCTGTTGCTGGGGTAGATTGCCACAAAGAGATTGGACCCTCAGGACTTGCACCAATGAGCCCTGAAGAATGGGGTTAGGGAGGAGGGGATTGTGGTTAGGGCCTATATAATCTGCTGAGCTAAACACATCTACTGTCTCTTTGGTTGGGGCCATCTTATAAGTGCTCTGAGGGAACACTTTCTCTAGAAAGTCAATAAACGAACTATTCTTTTTGCTAATATCTCTGAGTCTCTGATTCATTGTACCTCACACAAGATGATGACACGTTTTCAGTTAATTTTGATTTTAGTGTGGGAGGCCTATGCAAGGTCATCAACATCACTTTCGTCTCCAGAGCAATATGCACCCAGTGACCTGATATTCATCAGGAAGAATGGAGATAGCCCAGGATGTAATGTAAGACCCTGGCCCTTTCAGGCTAAAGTCTTATCACATTCTCACTTTGAGTGAGATATATCTCCTTCAATGAATAGTCTTCTTTAAGTAGGTTCTCAAGGGATGGCCCCTTTACTAAAAAATTAAACTGGGAGCAGAACACCCAAAAGAACAGACTAGTTTTCAAAAAGGCAGAGAAAATAGAGACTAGATGGGGAACACTCACTGGATTATGAAGAAAGAAAAAGAATTCCAGAAAATAAAATCTGCTTTTGTTTTATTTTCTACACTTAAGACTTTGACTGTATGAATGTCAAGAAAATATAACAAGTCTTCAAAGAGATAAGAGTAGCATACCATCTTACTTTCCTCATGAATAACCTGGATGTGAGCCAAGAAGAAACAGTTAAAAGCAAACATGGAACAACTGATAGGTTTAAGATCGGGAAAGGAGCATGACAAGGCTGTTATCTTATTTATTTGACTTATATGGAGAGTACATTTGCAACATGCCAGGCTGGATGGGCCAAAATCTGGAATTGAGGTTACTTTTAAAAATATAAGCTATCTCCAATAAGCAAATGATACTACTCCGAGGGCAGTGAAGAAAAATGAGGAAATCTCTTGATGAAGGTGAAAGGATAGTGGAAAAGCTGTCTTGAAGCTTAACATAGAAAAAAACTAAGATCTTGACAACTAGGCTGATCTCTTCCTGAAAAAGAGAGGATGAAACAGTTTGGAAGCAGTGTTGCATTTTATATTGGGCTCAATTATCACTACAGAAACTGATTGACACTATGAAATGAAAAGACACTTCTCCTTGAAGGAAAGAGAAGCAAACCAGGACAAAATACTAAAAAGCATAATCATTGTCTTGACAACAAATGTCTACCTAGCCAAAGCTACCTTGTTGTTTTTTTCTTTTCTCATAAGGAAAGCTAGGTGTCACAGAATCAACATCTTAGAACTATGGTGCAGGAGAAGACCTCTGAAAGTACATTGAATAGCAAGGAGAACAAAACAGAGAAATGCTTAAATTAACTTAGACTCTTCACTGGGAGATCAAATATGAAATCTTAACGTGACATATCTTGGCCTTAAAATAAGAACACAGCACTCAATGGAAAAAAGAGATGATGTTGGAAATGACTAAAGCCCAAAGGAAAAAAATCAGAAAGGGGTAGACAGGAGATTGGACAGGCTTTGAGGTATCGTGGGTGACAGAAGCTCCTAGTGTACTCTGAGTATGGGTTCACAAAATGTCAAACATAGTTGAATTACTGAACAACAGTTGAGTAAAAGTTACAAATAAAAATTGATGTACAAAAGAGATACTTGGAAGTTCTGTTTTTCATTAAAATCCATTTTTTCCTACGAAAGATTAAATTCAGTTTTTCTGAGTATATTATCTGTGGTTGTAACTCTAGCTTCTCTACCTTCTATAACATCATATTCCAACCACTCCATTACTTTTACCTGTCACAGAGCAGGCACATAAAAAATGTTTGATATTATTGACAGTGTACTCTCAGATGTATAGATGTAGACAGTTGCAGTTTTAGCTTTAAATAGATGCATTAATTATGGATAAAATATTTGTTTTGTTTGCATTTGAATAAAAACAGCAGAAAAATGCTATGTGTTTGCTTTGGTCTAAGAATTGTGCTAATCACTGGGAGTCAAACTGCAACAACAACAAATTGCAGCCCTTGTTCTCAAGTTCACATTCTAAATGACAAAAGTAACTCATGGAGTAGATGGCAAGGCATATGGTACCATGTCATCAGTAGGTTAGATGTCCATGTACAGGAGTCTTAAATGTATAGAATTAGTGAGAGAGATGAGTGTTGGAAGATGTTACAATTCAGTGGAAAAATACATGGTCATATGATGATTCATAAACTTTTTAATGCATTTTTCATACATTGTTTCCTTTGCCTTACCGACTGCCACCCCAAGAGACATGACTCTTGGGGTTCAATTCAAATTCACTACTACCCCCAATTAATTAAATCATGATTAATACATTAAATATTGACTCTCTTTAGTAGAGAAGAAGGCAGAAAAGTGATGTAGGAGGCAGGTAGAGATTCATATGCACATAATAGCTACATGTGTATGGCACCTCAGCATTTATAAAGTTTTAAATACATTCATTCTTAAGATGGTGGAGTAGAAACACACACACGCTAGCTCTGAGCCCACAGCCCATAAAATATCTGTAAAAAAAGAAATCCCAACAAATTCTGGAGCAGCAGAAGCCACAGAACAATGGAGCAGACAAGATTTCTGTTCCAGAGAGCCTGAATACCTCTCGAAAAAGGTCCATCATGCTGCGGATGTGGAGCTGAGCCCAGCACTGCTGTGGCTGCGCGATGCCGAGAGGAGCAGATCCGAGCAGGCTTCAGAGATGGAATCTCCAGCAGCTGCGCGGGTCCATCCACCTACAGGTGACAAGGGTCGGTGAGAGGGTCTCTTTGGTGAGTCGAGAGGGGAGTGGGGTGCCCCCATAACTCAGGCCCCCTCTGGAGGCAGCTGCGGAGGTGGGAGCAGACCCGAGGCTACCCAAGCAGGCAGGAGCTCGGATCCATTGTTGAAGGTATCTGCATAAATCCCCTGAGGGAACCGAGCCGGCGAGGCGGCCCTGACTCCACCCGAGCACCTGAACTTAATCTCACACCGAACAGCAGCCCTGCCCCCGCCAAAAGCCCTGAGGCTGGGAATCAGCATTTCAATCTCAGACCCCAAGCACTGGCTGGGCAGATCGGGAGGCAAAGTGGGTGTGAAGAAAATACTCAGAAGTCAAGTCACTGGCTGGGAAAATGACCAGAAAAGGGAAAAAAAATAAGACTATAGAAGGTTACTTTCTTGGTGAACAGGTATTTCCTCCCATCCTGTCTGATGAGGAAGAACAATGCTTACCATCAGGGAAAGACACAGAAGTCAAGGCTTCTGTATCCCAGCCCACTCAATGGGCTCAGGCCATGGAAGAGCTCAAAAAGAATTTTGAAAATCAAGTTAGAGAGGTGGAGGAAAAACTGGGAAGAGAAATGAGAGACATGCAAACAAAGAATGAAAAGCAGGTCAACACCCTACTAAAGGAGACCCAAAAAAATGCTGAAGAAAATAACACCTTGAAAAATATGCTAACTCAATTGGCAAAAGAGGTTTAAAAAGCCAATGAGGAGAAGAATGCTTTCAAAAGCAAAATTAGCCAAATGGAAAAGGGGATTCAAAAGCTCACTAAAGAAAACAGTTCTTCCAAAATTAGAATGGAACAGATGGAAGCTAATGACTTTATGAGAAACCAAGAAATCACTAAACAAAACCAAAAGAATGAAAAAATGGAAGATATTGTGAAATATCTCATTGGAAAAACAAATGACCTGGAAAATAGATCCAGGAGAGACAATTTAAAAATTATGGGACTACCTGAAAGCCATGATCAAAAAAAGAGCCTAGACATCATCTTTCATGAAATTATCAAGGAAAACTGCCCTGAGATTCTAGAACCAGAGGGCAAAATAAGTATTCAAGGAATCCACCGATCACCACCTGAAAGAGATCCAAAAAGAGAAAGTCCTAGGAACATTGTGGCCAAATTCCAGAGTTCCCAGGTCAAGGAGAAAATATTGCAAGCAGCTAGAAAGAAACAATTCAAGTATTGTGGAAATACAATCAGGATAACAGAAGATCTAGAAACTTCTATATTAAGGGATCGAAGGGCATGGAATACCATATTCCAGAAGTCAAAGGAACTAGGACTAAAACCAAGAATCACCTACCCAGCAAAACTGAGTAAAATACTTCAGGGGAAATATTGGTCTTTCAATAAAATAAAGGACTTTCAAGCATTCTTGATGAAAAGACCAGAGCTGAAAAGAAAATTTGACTTTCAAACACAAGAATGAAGAGAAGCATGAAAAGGTAAACAGCAAAGAGAAGTCATAAGAGACTTACAAAAGATGAACTGTTTACATTCCTACATGGAAAGACAATATTTGTAACTCTTGAAACTTTTCAGTATCTAGGTACTGGGTGGGATTACACACACACACATGCACACGCACACGCACACACACATAGAAACAGAGTGCACAGAGTGAATTGAATAGGATGGGATCATATCTTAAAAAAATGAAATTAAGGGGTGAGAGAGAAATATATTGGGAGGAGAAAGGGAGAAATGGAATGGGGCAAAATATCTCATAAAAGAGGCAAACAAAGGACTTATTAGTGGAGGGAAAAATAAGGGAGGTGAGAGAAAAACATGAAGTTTACTGTCATCACATTCCACTAAAGGAAGAAATAAAATGCACACTCCTTTTAGTATGAAAACCTATCTTGCAATACAGGAAAGTGGGGGATAAGGGGATAAGCAGGTTGGGGGGGATGATGGAAGGGAGGGCATGGGGAGGAGGGAGCAAATTGAGGTCAACAGTCATGGGGAGGAACGGGATCAAAAGAGAGAATAGAAGTCATGGGGGGCAGGATAGGATGGAGGGAAATATAGTTAGTCTTATACAACACAACTATTATGGAAGTCATTTGCAAAACCACACAGATTTGTCCTATATTGAATTGCTTGCCCTACAAAAGGAAGGGTTGGGGAGGGAGGGAGGTAAAGAAGTTGGAACTCAAAGTTTTAGGAACAACTGTCGAGTACTGTTCTTGCTACTAGGAAATAAGAAATACAGGCAATGGGGTATATAAAGTTATTTGGCCCTGCAGGACAAAAGAGAAGATGGAGACAAGGGCAGAGAGGGATGAAAGAAGAGAGGGCAGATTGGTGATAGGGACAATTAGAATGTTCGGTGTTTTGGGGTGGGGGGAGGGGACAAATGGGGAGAAAATTTGGAATCCAAAATTTTGTGAAAATGAATGCTAAAGTTAAATAAAAAGTAAATTAACAAACAAAAAAGAAAATATCTTCAGTTCTTCCTCCCTCTTTTGAGAATCCTTGTCTGGATAACATAAAATCCAATATCTTTATTTGGTATTCAGTAGAAAGACAGTAACTGTTTTTCTCCATCTTACAGATGAGAAACATTCTGAAAGTACTATGCCCATCAGCTTTACAGAAGACTACGCAACTGATTCTTCTATTTCTCTGGATTCATTTTCAAAAGAAGAGCGGAGAGAACAAACAAAGCAGGGACGCTGGAGGGGAATTACTCTATACCAAGTGAGTACATCCTCTTAGGAATAACCAGTTCTCCCGAGTTAAAAGTGGCCGTTTTTGTTCTTCCTCTCACCATTTATTTGGTTATTCTTATAGTAAACATTGGGATGATCATCTTAATCAGGATAGACCCACAACTCCATTTGCCCATGTATTTCTTTCTTAGCCACATCAGGTTCTGCAATCTCTGCTACTCCACAGCCATTGATCCCAATATGCTGGAGGACTTCTATGGCAAAGACAAATCTATTTCCTTCATTGGTTGTGCTCTGCAATTCTATTTCTTCTGGTCCTTTGCATATTCTGAATTTCTACCCTTAGTAGTAATGGCTTTTGATCGCTGCATGGCAATAAGCAGCCTTTGCTTTTTACAGTAAATATGTCTAGCCAGGGTTGCTACCTATTGATGGTTGGTGTCTGCATCGTGAGGTTGATGGATGCTCTGCTCCGTACTGCTTTAACCTTTGCATTGAGTTTTGGTAGGTCCAATGAGATTAGCCATTTCTTTTATGATATGCCTCCTCTTCTACCAATCTCCTCTTCTGATATCTTAGTCAATGAGCTGATGCCATTCACTGTCTTTGACTTTGCTGAAATCTTCACCGTTTCAGGAGTCCTTATGTCTTACTGTTCTTACTGTTAAATAATCTTGTCTGTATTGAAGATCCACTCCAATGATGGCATGTACGAAGCCTTTTCAACTTGTACCTCCTTCTTAACTATCTTCCAAGGTACTTTCCTTTTTATGTACTTCAGACCAACTTCTTTCTATTCACTTAACCAAGACAAAATGACCTCCTTGTTTTATACTCTTGTCACACCCATGTTAAACCCCTTGATTAACAGTTTGAGAAAGAAAGATGTGAAGGAGGCCTTGGGAAAGCTGAGAAACAAAATATATTTTTAAATTGATCCTTTTACTTCACCGTCTTGGAGACCATGAGGTCTCCTGAAAGTTTTGTGTAACATACACATGATCACAGAATTTCAGTGAGGCAAAATGACCTCAAAGTTTGCCTCTTCCAATATCTACCTAAACAGGAATTCATTCTACAACAAATCTCTCAATTGCCTGTATATGCAAATATTTTTTAAAGAGTGAATTTTTCCAGGTGAATATAAATGTGAAAAGATAATGCATATAATCAAGTGTTAGGGAAGCCAAATTATGATTTCTATATTGCTTTTTTCCTCTGTGATTGATCTATGCGATAGTGACAAATTTATCAAGAGAAAACATTTTGCTTTAGCCCATATCTCATAGAATGACATATCCTGTGGAAGATAATTTTACAGAAGATAAAATGTTGGATGTAGAAATAAGAAGACATGTATTCAAAAGCCATCACTGACAATAGCTATATGACTAAGGAAAGACATTTATCCTTTCTAAGTCCCAGTTTCCTTAAGTATAAAATCATCACGACTATGCCTATATTGTTTGTGTCATAGGGCTACTGTTTTGACCAGATCTGTGATTACATTTATGTAAGAAGATAGAGTTAAGGAATTATTCCCTCTGCCAATTCCGATGAGAAGTTCTAACTCATCCAGGGAAAGATAGTCATTTATGTTTTGAAGATGGAATTGAACACGTCACTTAGAGATCAATTCTGTAATCAATTTTCAATTAGTTGTGATGCTCCGATTCCAACACGTCTGTATTTGCAAGCATTAAAACTTCATATAGATCCTCATTGTTAAATTATTTACCATAGATAACATGGGACCTTTCGCAACATATTGCTTTTAGTAATTGTAAACCAGAAGTGCTGTGTGGGAAATAATATTGTTCTTATAATTTCTAGTCATGTAAAACCCCTCTTACCTTAACGTTTCTGAATCAAATATATTTGGGTAGCTTACATACATTTTTTTACTTGTAGGATGCGCACACACCACCACCATCGCTCTGTTGCAGAATCAATGGCTAAAAATTCTTACATTAGGCTAATATGTCTGTTCCTCATTTATGATGAAGAAAGTTACAATTCGTTATTTTGTAAAACAAGATTTTTCCTGAGTGTAAGAATTAGTTCTACTGGATTTCTGAGGATATTAAAACCGATCCAAGTTTGTGTATTCATGTAAAAAAGAAAATATAGGATTGAGATTCTATACGAGAGAAGATAGGTGAGAGAGAGAGAGAAAGAAAGAAAGAAAATGAGAGGAGCAAGGTTTTGTGGGTACAAGTTGGATTCAAAATGATATTTGAGTAAATGTACCACTTTCTTTTCCTTGAAGAGTTTGGAGACTATAGGTATGGAACATTATACCTTCATTTAATCCTTGTACTGATGGCTTTTGCTAACTTATATTTTTTGCTGTAATTTCTCTCTTTTTTAACGCACTGATATAAGGAGTGAATCTCTGAGGAGAGGAGAGAGGAGGGTTTTATCTGGAATTGAAAGTGATAGCAATATAAGATATCACATTTAAATTAAAAAGAAAAAATGTTTTAATTTCAATTATAATTTATTCTGTCTTTAGAGTCTTAAACAAGTTACTTAACCTCTTTCTGTATTTCAGTAGCCATTAATTTCCATATTGAAATCTATGGTGGCATACTTAGTAATGAAGTAAACGGATGCACGAACATATGTAAAAGATGATAGAGAATGCAATAGATCGGTAATAATGTATTAATACTGATCTAGTACTAGTCCTTCCTCCTGTTGTCTGGCTAACTCCATGAAAAAATGATTCTTATCAGTTTAAAATTCACTATCCTGACTCCTATACTAGAAAACCTGAAGACATTACTGTGCAATGAATTGCTGCTCCTTCAATCGTTGAAATGTCTGGTGTTGAGAAAAACACATCATCCCAGTTGGTTGAGTAGAAGTCAAATGAAAATTCAGAGTTGAGCTTAAACAAATATCCCATAGTGACTCTAATAATAATATCACTATTGATAATAAACCTGGGACAAAATGAAGCAGATTTGGGGAAATGTTTCCTCAAAGGGAGGCTAGAAATGGAATAGGTATGTCTACATATGTACATCAACATTAAATATAGCTTATGTGTGGATATGGACACATGTAAAGAAGATGAACTTGCCTTTGGGAAATTATCTTGTCTAATTGTTATGGAACTCTAATGAGTAAGGTAGAAGTGGATTGCGGGGGGTGGGAGGGAGGAGGATAGCTCACCCTAAAGATTCTAAACTGAGTAGAATACAACGTGAATGTATCTGAGTATGTGTAGGTATCTCATTATTAAATGTAGATTTCCCTTTCTATCTCTTCCAGTATATCTTTCCTACACATTTTCTTTTACTTTTATTATGTAACTGGTTCGTTTTATTGGTCCATTATAAGACAAATTTGAAAGGAGTTTGTTGGTAAGTTAAATGCCAGGTCATGTCCAGCAGGCTATTTCATGAGGTGCTTCTGAAACAGAGATGGAGAAAATGCAATGAGACTGAGCAGAGGAGACATTATCCTGAGAGCACTTATAACGTACTTGATATTTCAGGAAGCACTTTCCTCATTAAGAAACTTATGAATTAGTATCAGTCTCACTTTACAAATAAAGAAACAAATGCTCAGAGGCCTTCAGTGAAAGAAAGCTGACTAAGGAGCTAATAACATAGGAATCAGAATTCAAATCCATCTCTCTTGAATCCAAGGTATATTTTTCTTTCTGATTCACTGTACTGAATCTCAAACAATATCAGATTCTTGAGAAATCACAATATTCTCCAAATTAACGATTCCAAATAAATGGTCCATTTCTTCATTTCAGCCTTTCCTTCAAGCTCCCTTATCTTCTTTCCCTAACGAGGATTAAAACAAATTTAATTCCAAAATGAGATCAAGCCAATGACTGGGTATCAAGTGTGAAAACTGTAGTCTTTTAGCTCCATCCTTACCATTATTTCGGAAATGATAAGCATAAAAATTTCAACGCCAATGGGATAATTTCATGTGAAGTTCCTTATATGTACTACATTTTATGCTTTATTCATTAAAAGGGTCTTGATTTTCATTCTTTACTTTATAGTTGGAACACTATACTAGTGTAAGGGAATTGCCAACCCTCAGCCCTCTTGGACAGCGTACACCAGTCACAGCTCAGGTAAACTGAGGGGAGATTGTTAAGGCATGGACAAAACGGTGCTGGGAGGAAGGGTTCCGCCCCTATTTATTAAAAGATACTTCCTGGACAGTGGGAGTAAAAACTTGCTTAAATTGACATAAAACTTGCTCGAGCTGCTTACATAATTAAGGCCATAAAAGTGCATGAGCTAGCTGGCATAAATAGAGTTATTCACCATCTCGTTTCCCGTTCCATTCATTGCTCACAGTTCGCTCCGCCAAGACTGATGGGCACTGCTGGTCAGAGTAAGACCTGTTGGTCTGGGGGTACAGGCCCTAAACCTGTACAATTGGCGCTCAAACGTGGGGCCAGAAGCCATAAGCCAGAAACCAGAAGCAAGAAGCTAGGGGCCAGAGGCAAGAGGTCAGAGGCAGAGGGCTGCCCTCGGAGTGGCAGTGCAGGGTCAAAAGCATAAGCTCGTAACCCTAGAAAAGACGTAGCCTGCATTACTTGGACGGTGCCCCACATTACAGGTGGGATGACGCGGGCTCAGCTGCCTGGGAGAGGAAAAGAAGAAAACCACAAACTGTGAGTAACCTGCCTATACATAAATAGGCAGTGAGCTAGGTTCTTAGCACAATGGGGCTAACAACATCAGCAGAAAGACTAGACAAGAAGGCTTATACAAGTCTTATATACAAGAAAGCTAAAAACCAGGGAGCGACATTGCAGTTAAAAGTGATTAGGCAGTTTTTGGAACAGGTTGAGGAAGTGTGCCCCTAGGTGAAGGACAGACCGCCAGTATCTACACATACCTGGCAAATAGTAGGAGAGCAGCTAACAGCATTTGGATTGGAAAAACCAGGAGTTTTGTCACCATCCACCTTCGTTCTGTACAATATTATAAAATGTTCATTTCAGACAGAGGAAGGAAGCTGTGCCAAGCAAGTTAGACAATTTACAGTATCTACACAGACCACTCCTTCAACTTCAGAGAGTTCAAGAGAGCATAGCCCAGAAAGAATATATCCAAATTTACAGGAGGAACTAACAGAGTGGAAAGAGAGAGAAAAAATTAATAATTTGGAGACTGAGCTTTCAAAGCTAAGCAAAAAATTAAAGCAGTAAGAGACTAAAAAAAGGACTGTTTCATTTAAAGAGGAAGTTACAGATCCTAATGTGGGAAATGAGGAACTAGCAGTGAGTCCTGTGGAAAATGAGGAGCTAGCAGTGAGCTCAAGAACAGAGGAACCAAGGGAGTGTGAAAAGGAGGAAGGGAGACTGGGCGCACAGAAGAAAGGATTAAGGGTGACATCTGGCAACAAAAATGAGGAACCACAACAGAATGCAAAAAGGGGTGCTACAGTACCTTCTTATGGCCCAGAATCATGCATGCAACACGTGGCAAAAGCATTAAGAGAACAAGGAGATTTTAAAACTATGGAAGAACTAGGTATTTTGCATTTTCCTGTGTTAGAGAATCCTGGTCAGAATGGTGCCCCAGCTCAGAGATCTCATGGTCCAGTACCTTCCTATGAAATAAAGAATTAAAGAAAGCAATACATGAATATGGGCTGAAATCGCCCTATGTGAAATTGAGGCTAAAAGAGTTAGCTCATCATGTACTCACCCCTAACGATTGGAGAACAGTGTTTCAAGCAATTTTAGAACCGGGAGATTATGTGGTGTTCATGAGTTTATTTTCTGAGGAGTGTAGGGCAATGGCCATTCACCACAACCCTAATAATCCTCAAAATGCCCAGAGATATTTTCACATGTTGTTTGGGTCTGGTGACTTTACTACAGATACCGCGCAAGTTGCTCATCCTATAGAATTGTATGAAAGGCTAGCAATGTGTGTAGAAAATGCATATGGAAAAATACCAATTAAGGGAGAACAGAGATCATCATTGGCAAATTTAAAGCAAAGAAATGATGAGTCATTTCTAGATTTCTGTGCTCGTGTCCAGAATGTAGTCACAAAAGTGATGGGTGAAGTGGAAGGCACAATAGTGGTCATCAAAGATATCTTGAGAAATGGTTGTAATGCAGACTGTAGAAAGGCAATGATAGGATTACCCCAAAATGCTGGAGTAGAGGAGATGATGCGAAGGTGCGAGGAAGTAGGTTCTGTAATGTTTGCAGCTCATGTGAAGGAATAAGTAAAGAGACAGTATAAAAATGAAGTTGCAAGCAAGAGACAAGGACAGAAGTGTTTTAAATGTGGGAAAATAGGTCATTTTAAGAAGGATTGCAGGAGTAAGCTTAGAGAAGGACATGGTTCATATTCAGGTTCAGGAGCACGGCCAAAAACACCTTGCCCGAAATGTAGAAAGATGGGTCACTGGACATCAGAATGTCGAGGAGCCATGCCACAACAATATTTAAACACCATGGCGGGGAACCCTCCAGCCCAGGAAGAAAGGAGAGGATTTCAATTTCAGAAATCCCAATGGAGAGACAATCCCAGCCAGGAGACTCAACACCTCAGACAATAATATCAACAATTGGCCACTATGAGATCAGCAAACAAGTGGGAGGACTGCAGAGTGCAGGATACTATTCAGTGTCTCCACTTAATACTGTCATGGTACCTTTAGCAAAGAAATTCCAGGTTCCCCCCAAGAAGATAGGCAATTTGTTATCTGTACCTGCAAATGAATACACAGGAATAGAGCCTATATCACACATATTTCCTGCAAATCAGGAAATAACACATATATCTATGATGAATGCTACTAATAATGAAAGCACCCTAGACAAAGATCAAAGGATAGCAGTAATTTTATTCCTACCAAAAGAACAAAGAGATAATCAGGTTTATTGGGCACAAAGGATTACAACACATTAGCCAGAATTAACAATAAGGGTGGAAGGAAGACGAATAACTGGGTTGATAGATACAGGAGCTGATAGGACAATATTTCCTATGTCCCAACGGGATGAGTCATGGCCTTTGGGTCCGGCTCATGATTTGTATGGAATTGGAGGAATACAATGAGCTGTAGAATCTTTACAACCATTAAGATGGGAACATGAGGGATGAACTGGACAGGTTTGGCCTCATGTTTTAGAAGGACTGCCAGTTGTATTATGGGGAGATGATCTCCTGTCACAACTCAATATAACTTTGCAGACAAATTTTTAGCATGGCCCTCTGGTGAAAAGGCTGCAATAGTAACACCTCACCTACAATGGTGCTCAGATGAGCCTATTTGGGTGGACCAATAGGCCTTAAATAACGAAAAACTCACAGCCTTGAACGACATAATTCAAGAACAGCTTGATTCAGGACATATAGAAGAATCATTTAGTCCATGGAATTCACCTGTATTTATGATTAAGAAAAAATCAGGAAAATGGAGGATGTTGACAGATTTAAGAAAAATTAATCAATCCATGCATACTATGGGCACTCTACAGCCTGGACTGCCTTCAGCAAACATCATAACACAAGGGCATAAGTTATGGGTGATAGACATCAAAGATTTCTTTTATAGCATTCCCATACATCTTAAAGATAAAGAAAGATTTGTATTTTCTGTGCCAGCAATTAATTTACAAGAACCTGCTAAGAGATATCAATGGAAGGTATTGCCACAGGGAATGAAAAACAGTCCTACATTGTGTCAATGGTATGTAGATAAAGCCATAAGCCCAGTAAGACAGAAATATCCAGAGGTCCATATTATCCACTATATGGATGACATCCTAGCTTTTAACCAATCTACAGACCTCCTAGAGAGGGCACTAGAGGAAATTACATAGCAGTTGAAACTGCATAGATTAATAATAGCAACTGAAAAAATACAAAAGTCATTACCAATTGACTACTTAGGGCATAGAACACAACAGGATTCAGTGCAGTTGAAATCACCTATTTTAGATCCTGAGAAAGTTACAACTTTAAATGAATTCCAAAAATTGATAGGAGAGATTCAATGGTGCAGACCACAGTTAGGGATCACAACATATCAAATGAAGCCACTATATGATTTATTAAAAGGCCCATCCCAACTGGATTCATGCAGAGAATGGACAGATGAGACATTAGAATGTTTGAGATTAGTGCAAAAGAAGATTGAGGAAAACTCTACTATTAGCATATTAGAACAACAAGAATTGAAAGTGACAATTTTATTCAAGGGCAAGGAATTGTTGAGTGGATACACTTAGCTCAAATAAAGAATAGGGTTTGTGTACCTTATGCTGTGTTGGTAGCACAAACAATGCACAAGGCAGTGAAGAGAGTAAGAATGTTAGTGGGAAAAGAGCCTCAAACAATATACACTAGGTATACAAATCAACAGATAGAGAGCTGCATACAAGAGTTTGTGGAATGGAGGACAGTGTGCAATCAAAATGTTCAACATGGCTGCCCAATTCCTTTTGGTCAACAATTTACCACATGGCCATGGTGTTGGGCAGAAAAGTGTTCTCCAACACCAGTTGAAGGAATTAATGTCTTTACAGATGCAACCAAAGATCGTAGGACTTGTATGTATGTTCCATCCAAAAAGAAAATGTACAAGTTCTGGACAACATTCATTTGCACACAACAAAATGAATTATATGCAATTTTACAGGCATTATTGCATGTTGAAGAACTATGCAATATTATCACGGATAGCAAATATGTAGCACTGCTAATACCTAGATTGGAATCAGCTTATGTCCTTGCTAGAGCAGATAGTATCACACAGTTGACTATAGAAGTTCAACAAGCAATAAGGAACAAGACAACAAAATTTTACATCACACATATTCGGTCACACTCTAATTTACCAGGGCCATTGACAGAGGGTAATGAAAAGGCAGACAATACACTCCAAACATTTCATTCTACTGAACTGGCACGACAAGTACATTCCAAATTACATTTGTCTGCACGTTCTTTAAGGCATCTTAATGGTATTTCAAGACAGGAAGCTAGATCCATAGTTAAACAACGTATGTAATGTGTTCCATTCTTGCCTCCACCATCTTTTCACCCTAAGAACCCTAAGGGCGATGGTCCAAATTGCATATGGCAGATGGATGTTACTCATTATCCATCCTTTGGAAGAGCAGAATATATCCATGTCACTGTAGACACATTTTCAGGTTTCGTTATGGCAACAGCCAGATATGGAGAGGCTGTTAAGGATGTGAGAGAACATCTCTTACAATTCTTCGCACATCATGGTGTACCGAAAAGTGTCATAACACACAATGGTCCAGCTTATACCAGCAAAGCCATTGCGCAGTTCATGGCGGAATTCTCCATTGAACATGTCACTGGAATTCCCCATAATCACACTGGTCAAGCTATAGTAGAGCGAGCGAATCGCTTGTTGAAAACTTACTTGCAAAAAGAAAAAGGGGAAGCTGGACCAGGAGTTGATGACAAATTACAATTGGCTGTTTATACATTAAATTCTTTAAAATTTAATGATGATGGCTTATCGACTGCCATGAAATTCTTGACATCTCCTACAAAGACTGAGTCTACAAAGACTGAGTCAGTGACAACGAGTGCTTTGAAGGCCAAAGCCCACAAAGTGATGTGGCATGATGAGAAGAAACAATGGTTTGGTCCTCATATGGTATGAACTTGGGGAAAAGGGTATGTTTGTGTTTTAACAGATGATAACAAGGAGGTGTGGGTTCCAGTGAAGCGTATCCGAGTGTTGGAAGACAGCAATCACGATGAAGAAGTCACGAGGGGCTCGGAAGAGGCAGCAGAGAAAGCTACAGAAACCTTGTCAGGCCTTTAGTCAGTTGCAATGCTATGATGCCCTTGGCCTTCCTCGCAACACTAATGTTATGCAGCCACACTGCACCTGTTCTTCAGGTGTTGGGGAAGGATTCAGGACAGAAGGGACAACAGAGATGGGCGTTCATCACGGAACCACCATGGTTGAGAGTGATGTCATGGAGTGAGACAATGCAGAAATTTATTCTTCGTGGCAATATCTCTCATATGTATGGAAATGATGGATTTGAATTTGAGGCAAAGACTATCAATGAGACTACATTTCGGAGACATTTTAACTTTTCAGGATTAGTTTCAGGTTTTCCATTCTGTCTATAGAAAGATATCTCAGGGATTTGGAATGGGTTCAGTTTCAATTATACACAGGTGAAGGGGACAGAGGGGTATCCTTGGTGTGCCACCATTGTGGATGGAAGAGATGCACTGGATGAAAGAGATCAACAACGTGCTTATTATCTGTTTACTTGGAGGATAAATGGGACAATGGTAATTTGGTCAAGTACACATTTTGTGGGACTTTCCCGTGGTATGGGTTATAGGCCATTTTGTGATTTGTTCAAAAAGAAAAATGTAACCCTATCGCATCAGTATACAGGTTTTTTACCATTTGAGAATTGTCATACCCATACATGTCAGCAAACAGAACTAACTATGGGGAATTATACGGAAACGCTGTATTCATGTCAAAATCTTACATATATGCCTGATTTGCTCCATATTTTTGCTACGTATATTGCTCCAGAGTCTCCTAGACAAATGTATATCAATTACAAAGGGTATCCTATGATAGGAAGACCCCCTCAGGGAATAGACAAAATTATTATAGCAATGAGAGGACAAACTGTACAGGGCATGCCTGAAATATCAACAGGAGATAAAAATAATGTCATCACACTGATGGGTAGAGTATGTCTTGGAAACAAATATGTATTCCTTTAGGATAGAGACAATAGATCAAAATTAGAAAAACATAGAAACATGACAGAAATTTTCAACTTTACTTGCCAGAATTGTTCTGTGCAAGAATGTATAGATAGGACCAAAGACTAAGGGAAGAGTGTGATGATAGGTATAACACATTTTGTCTGACGAAAAAAATATACATATAATGAGTCACAAATGCAGTGGGAAACAATTAGGGCTCAATTACATGGATTGGTTGCAGAAAATATCACCTTAGAAATTCAGCAATTGACAAAATTGGCACAAGAAATTGATGAGGAAGGAGACAAAGATTTCGTACCTGAAAAAACAGCTTCAAAATTAGCTAGCTTCTTTAAGCACATTGATCCGTGGGGAAAGACTGAAAATTGGTTTACGCTGTTATTGACGGGTCTCGTAATGATGTTTTTGGGCTTAATGCTTGCACCTGTGTGTATCAAATGTGCATTGCAAAGTTTAAAAGATACTCCACTTTCCAGCAAGCAAAATATCTTTGTCCTTAAGGAAAGGATGTATCAAAACAAAAAGGGGGAATTGTAAGGGAATTGCAAACCCTCAGCCCTCTTGGACAGCGTACACCAGTCACAGCTCAGGTAAACTGAGGGGAGATTGTTAAGGCATGGACAAAACGGTGCTGGGAGGAAGGGTTCCGCCCCTATTTATTAAAAGATACTTCCTGGACAGTGGGAGTAAAAACTTGCTTAAATTGACATAAAACTTGCTCGAGCTGCTTACATAATTAAGGCCATAAAAGTGCATGAGCTAGCTGGCATAAATAGAGTTATTCACCATCTCGTTTCCCGTTCCATTCATTGTTCACAGTTCGCTCCGCCAAGACTGATGGGCACTGCTGGTCAGAGTAAGACCTGTTGGTCTGGGGGTACAGGCCCTAAACCCGTACATACTAGAGCAAGGAGGAATTTATCCCAATATTATGGATTTCATTGCCACTGTAAATAGACAGATTCCCCATATTTTCTAGCTGTACATTCACCTCTCCCCTTAAATTATCCATTTCGTATTTCTAAACCATGAATGGCACTGGGGGCAGCTCCTAAAAGTATAGATGGTTCAATGTAATGCATCTCCATTCTTTAAAATACCATTTATAGAGAGGCAGAGGCAAGATAGCGGAGTGACAGAAACAACTCACCTAAGCTGTTAGAGAAACTCCTTTAGATAACTCTAAAAAGAGAAGCTGACCAAATTTTGGAGGTGCAGAATGCAATAGGAGACAAACTGTGGCAGATTCACAGCCCAGGACAGATTGGAAGGTGGACGGGAAGGATCTGTTCCTTGGGGCTGGGCCCACAGTGCACAGTGCAGAGTGTCCAACCCAGTGCAGCAGGAGAGCCCAAAGAAAAGTTAAACAGCAGCAGGCGGAACCAGAGAAGCGGCAGCCCAAAGCGAGACACCAGCAAAGTCAAGCGAGTGACAGCCGCTGAGAGGCAGATATCAGCTGCAGCAGCTCCTGAGACTTTCAGCCCGCAGATTAAACGTCGGTAAGTCACCTACTTGAACTTTCTGGAACCAGGATGATGGAGTGATCAATAAATGCTCTCTTTTCCTCTCCTGATGACCTCAAAAGAACCATAAAATACTTCCCCAGAAAAATCCTGGATCAGTGGGAACAGCAGAGGGGGCAAATAGGCTCATAACATCTGAGGCTAGGAAAATAGCTAAGGGGGATTCCTCCTACTGTGGCAGAGGAAAATAGGAAGAAGAGGGGCCGTACTGTGGTGAAAACTCGCACTAGGACCCAGGCAAGCCTCAGCGTCAGGAGAGGGGCCCCAGGACGAGTGAAAACTCTCACTAGGATCCAGGAGTGCCTCAGCACTCCAGGGGAAATGGGAAGACAATATGGCAGCTGGGATCACCATCCCTTGACCTTGCCTTTGCCTCAGTTCAGCTGAGGAGATCTCTCATGACCAGGCCACCACTCTTCCACACTTAACAATCTAACCCCAGGGCAGATCGGAGAAAAACAAAACAAAAATATAAAAAAAGAAAAACATCTGCTCTTAGCTTTTCCACACAAGTCAGCACAACACCAAGTTCTACACCTTCTAACTGAAATAACCAGAAGCCACAACACACAATAACTATCAGGAACAAGAAAAAGCAAAACAAGAGTGAAAAAAACCATAGAATCTTTCTATGGGGACAAAGACCAAAACACAAATACCAAAGAGGACAGTAGTGAGACTGTACTTCCATCTGAAACTTCAGAAGGGACTATGAACTGCTCGCATGCTCAAACAGCTCTCATGAAACAACTGAAGAAGGAAACAGAAAAACTAGCCAAAGATATTAAAAATATGAAAAAAGAATTCACTGATGAGAACTCTCTGCAAAGGAAAATTGAACAAATGGAAAAGGAAATACAAAAATTAACTGGAGAAAATAACTGCTTAAAAGGAACAATTGGACAGGTGGAAAAGGAAATGCAAAAGTTAACTAAAGAAAACAATTTGATAAAAACCAGAATTGGGCAAGTAGAAACTAATGACTCCATGAGACAACAAGAATCAGTCAAAGAAAATCTAAAAGAATGAAAAGAAAGAAGAAAACGTAAAATATTTAATTGGAAAAACAGCTGACCTGGAAAATAGATCCAGGAGAGAAAATTAAAGAATTATTTGCCTGCCACAAAACCATGATGAAAAAAGAGTCTGGCCAATATCTTCCAGGAAATCACCAAGGAAAACTGCCAAGAATTGCTAGATCCAGAAGGCAAAAGAGTCATCGAAAGAGTCCACCGTTCACCTCCCGAAAGGGATCTCAAACTCAAAACCCAAAGAAATATAGTTGCGAAATTCCAGAACTATCAAGTGAAGGAGAAAATGTTACAGGCAGCCAGAAAGAAACCATTAAAATATCAAGGAGCTAGAGTCAGGAACACACCGGACCTTGTAGCTTCCACATAAAAATACCGACGGAATTGGAATTCAATATTCCATAAGTCAAAGGACTTGGGACTACAACCAAGGATTAACTATCCAGCAAAGTTCAACATAACATTTCAGGGAAGGAGATGGTCATTCAACGAAATAAGGGATTTCCAGATCTTCCTGACAAAACCCCAGAACTTAACAGAAAATTCGATCTTCAAATGCAGGTCTCAAGAGAGGCATAAAAAGGTAAACAGAGAGAAATAAATATTTGTTACTCAATTTGGGCAAACTGTTTACCTCCCTATGAGGGAAGATGGTAACTGTTAATCTTGAGAATTGTGCATCTATTATGAAATATAAAAGGGATATACATAGAGGGAACGGGTATAAAGTAAATGATATCATGTTAAAAATATGGTTTAAGCATGCGAAGGGATTGTAACAGGAGGTGTAAAAAGAAGGAAGCAGATAATGATAAATTACATCATAGGAAGAAGTAGAAAATTATAGTAGAGGGAAAGAGAGGAGGGAGATGAGCATTGTTTGAGAGGTACTCTCATCTGATTCGGTTCAAGGAGGGAACAATAAACTTAAGTATATCATTCTAAGTAGCTCTATAGGCAGTAGGAGGGGAAGGGGGAAGAAAGGGGAGGGGAAGATAAAAGGCAGGGAAGAAGCAGTAAGGGTAAAGGGGAGTAAAAGGGAGGGGGCCTAAAAGAAGGAAGGGAAGGCAGTAGGAGGTGGTGGAGAAAAGTGAAACCTATTGAGGAGAGGAAAGGAGACGGGAGAGCTAAAAGCAGAAATGGTGTGAAAGAGAATGGAGGGAAATACACAGATTGAAATCATAACTGTGAATATGATTGGGATGGACTCTGCCGTAAAACGGAGATGGATAACAGAATTCATTAAAAGCCATAATCCAACAATATCTTGTTTACAAGAAACACATTAGAAACGGGGGCATACACACAGGGTAAAGGTCAAAGGATGGAGCAGAATATATTGTGCTTCAGCTGATGTAAGAAAAGCAGGAGTAGCAATCCAAATCTCAGACAAAGCAAAAGCAGAAATAGATCTAATCAAAAGAGATAAGGAAGGAAACGATATCTTACTAAAAGGCACCATAGAAAATGAAGCAATATCATTACTAAACATGTATACTCCAAGTGGTATAGCACACAACTTCTTCGAGGAGAGGTTGGGAGACTTGAAGGAAGAAATTTACAGCAAAACTGTACTAGTGGAGGAACTCAACCCCCTCTCTGAACTTGATAAATCTAACCTCAAAGTAAACAAGAAAGAGGTTAAGGAGGTAAATAAAACTCTGAATAAGGTATATATAATATATCTCTGGAGAAAATTGAATGGGAATAGAAAGGAATATACCTTTTTCTCAGCAGTACATGGTACATATACAAAAGCTGACCATGTACTACAACATAAAAATCTCACAATCCAGTGCAGAAAGGCAGAGATAATCAATGCACCCTTCTCAGCTTTGGAGAACATAGACTGACAGGAAATGCTTTAGAACTTAGAAGTCATCATGACCAACTTTCTTATTTAAAAATAAAGAATCATAAGTCAAAAGAGATTAAGCCACATTTCTTTAGCCAGGAAAACATAAACATATTGCTGACCTCATATTCAGGACTGCCTTATAGTGGTATATGAATTGTTATGATTATGTATTTAGGGGAAGGAAATGGCCAACATAATGATGACTTTCAGCAAAGACATGAAAGTATGAAAGCATGATATATGTTGGAGAGAAGCAACACAATCATTCCGATGCCAGTTTTTGGATAAATTTGTTTATTGTTACTCGAGTAATCAAGGAGTGCTCCATCCATTCTTCCAATGGTACTATTGCCCTAACTCAAGGGGCTGGCGTCATGAAAATTCCATTGTTAATAATGATTTGTTAGGACGGATCGACATTATGTTAAGATATATCATTGATTCATTCCATTAAATCTAAAATTATGTTTAAAGGAGTAACTTACATGGGATGTATATTTTGGTGCTATAGCTACCAATTTTAGGCAACCTCTTGTATTATCATGCACAAATAAAAATCTAAAATATATTTCTTCGCTGTTTTATTTTTTTAAGAATGGACATATCTTTCTTTGGAAAAAATTTCCTCTGAATCCTTGCCAATGGAAACTGTGATCATCTGGTTCCTCAGGCCATGAATGATATTTTAGCTGTAACCCAAAGAAAATATACTGGTATCACGATATCATGGTTATGTCATAGTGTAGGGGGAGACAGATGGCCACAAAGCAGTCATCAGACATGGTCACTAACAAACCAAACACTATAAATTAGAGAAGGAAGAAATCATAAGCAGTGAAGTCAAGAAGGAACAAAACTTGACTGATACTTAAGTAGTTTAAAATAAATTTTTGAAGCATGACTGAGATCTTGCAAATATTCCGCCAAGATAAATTGCTTAGAAAAAATACATAGGAGAGAAGGTGTAAGGCAGTAACAAATGAAACAATGGTGAAAATATTCCCCATCAGGGCAGCCAAGTAAATTAGCAGGAATAACACAATGAGTAAAATCTGCATCTTCTTTATGTCATTTGACCTGTAATGCAACGTTGAGGTAAGATTAAACTCTCCTTCTACCCCTGGGGAGCATAGAATCTAATATCTGTTTATGTTCTATTCTCAGTTATGAATTACATGATAGACATCATGAAAAATGAAAGTGTATGAGTGCATTTGAGGTTGCAGAACTAAGCTCTTTTCATGTCTGAGAGAAAAGGTCACAGGAAAGAAAGGGACAACCAATTAATGAAGCACCCCAGAAATGCTGATTCCACTACTGGCTCAACTCATTCCCTGGATTTAATTAGCTCCTTACCAGAATCATTAACTTTGGTAGACACTAACCTTTTCAGTTTCCTTTATATTTTGGCCTCTTTTATTAAAATAAAATATCCTGGAGATGGTTGGATTCATTGTGTTTTGCAATTCTAAATCTTCTTTATTTCTTTCAAGGAATAATTTTGATGCTTTTTTCAATTATACATAATAACATTTTTAAGTTCAATATGCAAGTTTAAAATTTGATTTTAATTTGAGGAATAGAACGAGCATTTTCTTAACAGCATATTAAAAATGCAATTGTATATGAAACTATCCACAATTTGTTGTTCTTTACAAATATACAACAAAATTATCAAATTTTTTTTTTGCTTTTTTTCTTCTCTCTCCCTCCCATCAGAGAAAGCTGCCAATAGAAACAAACAGGTGTTGCTTGGGGCTGTCTCCGAGCCGTCGTCTGGAAGCTTATCGTTCCCGGTCTTCGGACGTCTCCGACCCCTCCGGTTGGGGAGGGGAATGACCACACAGAGCACCCGAGGAGGCAGTTGCACTTCACTTTATTGGTTACATCCCCTCCCCCACCTTCCCTCGCTTCCCTCCTATATACCCGGCCAGGGCTCCTCCCATGTTCCGCCCTGGAGGCAGAGCCAGCTCCTAAGGGCGTTCCCAGCACCCGGGGGCTGGTTCTCACCCTCGGGCGGCTCTGGGCTCACCAGGGGGCCATGGTCCAGAGCTCGGCCCTCTACAAGGTGTGTGTGTGTATGTGTGTGTGTAAAATTTTTCTATGCTCGAATTTACCTGCTCTTTCTCTGGATGCAGATAATATCTCTCTTCATATTTCATTTATAGTAATTTGAGTATTTATAATAGACAAAATGACTTACTCAAAGTAACTCCTAAAACAATATTGGTGTTACTGTGTACAATATTCCGTAAGTACACAAGACTTATAAACCTCTTCAGATGTACACTCTGTTTCCTCTTCAATGCAGAGGAGAGCAAGGTTCCAACATTACCTGCCCGCCACCTCCATCTACTTTGCGTTTCAGTTTTTCCCTTCATGTCTCATTTTATGAAATTATTGCTCCTTTGGACTTTTCCAAACCCAATTTCATTTTTGAGAATCGTCCCATCACGCAAAAATGAGCCACAACCTTTCCTTCAAACTAATTGTAATAATAATTTCTCACATTTTTAAATTTTTGTTTTCCACGATTCCGTAATTTGTTTATGATATCGGCCTTTATGTCTAAATCATGTACTCATTTTTATTTTATTTTGGCATATAAGGTGAGATGTTGCTCTATGCCTAGTTTCTGGCCAAATTCATTCCAGGTTTCTCAGAAATTTTGCTACAGAGTGAATTCTTCTCCCCAAACCTAGAAACAATACAGCCACTCCAACGGCCCTCTGCTGGCTTCCCAGAGTGCAGCCGAAACTTCACTGCACTCCAGGCTTGACCATCACCCTAAGTCAAAGAGACATTTCCTGCCAACCTAAATTGTCTTCGGCTGGCAAACTCTCTTCCTCTGAACTTTTATTGATTATTTCACTCTAGAATTCAATATTATGCATCATTTTAAAGTGTTTTGGAGGGGCATTTGGGAGAGCTCAGGAGAATTCTTATTTTTATTTTGCCATCTATCTCAAACACTTTAAAATGCAGAAAAAATGAGCACTTAAAAATGATTTTTCTCTACCCAATCATTCATCCATCTATTCACATATTCGTATTACAGTCTCACTGTCTCTCCATCTCATTCTCTGTCTCTGTCTGTCTCTGTCTCTCTTTTTCTCTCTCTCACTCTTCATTTCTCTCTCTCTCTCTTTCTCTAGTTCTTCAATTACACAAATTTTCATTAAGTGCTCCTAAGAAATAGATGTTCTGTTAGATGGCAGCTAAATATAAAGTTAAATAAATAGTTACTGTTCTCAAGAAGCTTGAATTTAATATACTGTAATTTATGAAGCACCTACTGTGTGCAAAAATTCTGTCCTAGTGATATAAAAGCAAAAAAGAACCAGTCTTTGCCATCAAAGAGTTATCTAGATCTTAATTAGTATAAAGATATTTCACTGGGAAGATTGTATAGATGTACATATAATGTTTGGAAGGATGAATACATCATCAACACACAAAGAAGGAGAAAACAATTACCAGCAGGATGATAAAGTTGGGAAGTGAGAAGCCAAGATTCATAGTGGGGGAGAAACAATTCACTACCCTTATGAATGTTTTGGGTTAAGGTTATCTAATGTTTTCCTGTGTATTAATAAATATTCCATTCATTTTTCCGATGGCACTGGTGACCAAAGATAATATTTCCACTCTTGATAATAACCACTTGTAAGTTAGATTTTTGTTACGTTAAAATAAATGATGGATTCATTTTAGTCCATGCAACATTTCATCTAAGGATCTCTTTTCCTGGATGGTATTGTTTTACGTATTATTTCTCCCCATTTTAGGGAACCTAATGTATCACCTTGCTCATATGACAGGACAAATACATATTCCTTAGATATTTTTGCTTTCAAGAATGGGGGAAATTATCTTCTTGAACATCTTGCTCATGGTTGATGTGACCTTCTGGTTCCTCAGGCTGTAGATGATAGGGTTCACAAATGGAGGCAATATTGTATAGGCCGTTGCAATTAAAAGGCATTGGATAGGTGATATGTCTGGTGTGGCCCTGACGACTGGAATCATTAAAGAAATTAGCAATAAGATGAGGATCATCAACTGAGGGGAACATGTTGAAATGGCCTTGTAACGTTCTTCCACAGAAAGAATCTTGAGCACAGTGGACAAGATGCGAGCACAGGAAACAATTAAAAAGGCAAAACAGAATAACAAAAAAACTAGAACTTGATGCAATTAATACAAACTCAGAATTAAACACATCAGAAGTTGAGACTTTCAAGACATGAGGTACACCACAAAAGAACTGGTGGTTGGATCCTGGAACATTGGATCCTGAAAAGGGCAGGCTTTTCATGTTCCCTGTGGGTACAGCTGAGTAAATGAGCCTACTGAGCCATGAGCCAGATGCTGCCCAGACATAATGACCTGGTGTCATGATGATGCCATAGTGCAGGGAGTGTCAGATGGCCACAAAGCGGTCGTGGGACATGGACACAAACAAAACAAACTCTGCTGCTGCAAAAAAAGAGAAAGAAGATCTGAGCAGTACAGCCTAGGAGAGACAGGGACTGAGAGCCAGACAAGGAATTCACGATGAATTTAGGAAGCGTGACCAAAATGGTGCGGATATTAAGTAGGGATACAGCAAAAATTGCATAGGACAGTAAAGCTGTCGGTCAGAAATAATCCCAGCAATGTTGAGAAGATTGCCCATCAAGGCAGTAAGGTAAATCAGAAGAAACAAAAGAGTATTGTAAGGCCTGCAGCTTCTTCGTGCTGGAGAACTCCATAAGGAGGAATTCTGTGATGGTTGAGAGGTTGCCCATCCCCGCTAGCGAGCTGGAAATTAAGTGAAATCAAATCACACTACAAGTAGCAACAAGAGTGCTGAAAGCAATTAATTAAAATACTTATTCAGAGAAAAATCGAAAACTCTTCTGTCTCATTAAACCTGAACAAAAGAAAAAATACATGATATTTTAAGGTGAAAAGCAGCTGAAGGCAGAGCTTGCAGTAGAAGAGATGAAGCTAAGATATGTCAAACAATTCTGCAAGTGTTTTAAATAGTTAGACCTAAAGACAGAATAGGAAAACATGATGATCATTATGAAAGTGAATTGGTACCATTTCATAGTTAATAAAGAGAACTATCACCATCAAGAGCAGAAATGGATTTCATTCATGCACATGCACACACACAAATACATATACACACATACATACTTACATTTATTCTCACTTGAAAATGTTTTTTGTATACACACAGCTATATATATATATATGCATAAATATATATTACTATATCTTCATCTCTATTTCTAGATAGAGAATGAGAGAACAATGAAGATGAAGGAAAGATTAATATTTTATTGCATATTTCAGACGGTCTGTTTAGGAATGTGGCTTGAAAAAGTTCAAATATTATAAACACTAAATTAATTTTATTGATTGCATTAATTCATAGATTGATAAAACAATACCCAAATTGATTCAGTGTTTTTCTTTATAAAGTAACAAACACCATTAGTAACATAGTCAGAATGTGAAACCAATTATCCTGATTTTGAATGCAGTTTCCCTCTTATAGAAAAAATAGAAACCCAAATAGCCTTAAAACAAATAACAGTGATTGCTCTATTGGTGTCATTAAGACATTTTTTCAGCTGCGCACAACTATCCCATTTGGACTTTCTTGGTACAGATACTGGACTGCTTTGCCATTTCATTCCCCAGCTCACTTACAGGTGAGGAACTGATGTAAACAGAATTAGGTAACTTGCTCAGGGTCACACAATGAATATCTGAGTCACATTTGAACTCACACCATGTCCCCTATTCAACTCATCAATACGTATTGTTTAATCTCTATGACATAGCTCTAAACTAAAAAAAAAAAAAAAAAACAAAAAACCTCACACAGTAGAAATGTCTTCTCTTCCAAAATGCTCCTCATATTTTTGTTGGTTTGTTTCCTTTCTAACCTATCTCTGTAGTCTGGTTTATTTTGCACTTGCCAGGCATTTCCAGAACTATGATTCTGAGTTTACAGTCAACATTATCCTGCTCAGATGTGCTTCCTCCGTCTTGCTAAGACTTCCCTCATTGATTTTGCTTTCTTAAAAGAAAAAGATGTTCCATTTATGTCCGAAAGTTTGGTGACTAGCAGATGGATGGCTATACCTATTTCCCCCTTCCACTTTATGACAAGTAGTATTCTAGACGTCGACATCCCTATCAAGTTCTCCCCAAAACCTGAAATCCCAAGTCAGCGTTATAATTCATTCTCCATCCTTCCAAATATCCCGTCATTTAGTTTCACAGTTCAACCATCTTGACAGTATTGCCAAAATTCTGTCTACCTGAATTCACAGACCTAGCATAATCTCAACTCTTAGAACTATATATTTTCACCTGTAGTAGACACACACTTATACATATTCACATTTATACACACACGCACTCACAAACATACATAAACAAAATATGAATTGCTATGCTCCAGAATTCCCTTTCCCCTCTATAGCCAAATGTGAAAAGGAGCCACATACTTGGAATTCACAGCGGCCAACATGAAAAGTAAAAATTTAAATGGGTTAGACAATTTCAGCAGTTTCCTCATTTTAGTTTTCACTGAGAAATAAGGGGCATTTGCTTTATTTCCTGCACATGTAAATGCCCATTTTCCAGGCAGAAGCTAGGAGATTTGCATCTACTTCAAACCATTAAAAAGTGGAGACCACCTCAAAATGTCACTGAGGGTCACACATATTCTTTGAAAATTCCTGGGGAATTGCTGAGACCTTCCATGATGTCCCTCATTTCTCTCTGAATGTCTCTTTCAAATATGATCATTGGAGTAGAAACACAAAGTTGGAAGGAAGCTTAAAGTGAGACATGCAGTGACTGACACTAGGTTGCTCAAGTTGCAAATGACAAAGCCCAGTTTAAATAATTGTCTTTTGCTTCCAAATTCTGCACTCCATCCTCTGAAGTTATTCCAAAGGCCAACCCCTCTTTTTGGAACTAAATTAAATTACAGATGAGGGAAATGGGGGAAGCTGAGAGGGCAAGTTAGAGTTGAAACTCAGAGCTCCTACATCCTCCACTTATATTTGCAGGACTCCATTATAAAAACTGAGCTATAGACAATGTTTGGGAAGGAATTGATGCTCTTGCCCAACTCTCGCTATGATCAGTAACACAAAAGATCAGAGCAATAAATAGGGTTAATATTTACAAAACACTTTTGAGTTTCGTAAAGTAGTGTATATACACCATCTCTGATGAGTCGTGAAATGAGTATGTGGGCTACAAAGATAATCTATGCAAATGGTACAGGCATGTTAATGGGGGGGGGTTATTGAGGGAGACTGAGGCTTACCCCATGGTCAAGTCAAGAGGCATTTATTAAGTGGTTCCTATATCCCAGACACTGTGGTAATCAATGGGGTCACAAAAAAGGCAAAAGACAACCCCTGACTTCAACAGACTCACAGCCAATGAAGAGGAGAAAATAAGTAAAGTGAGTACAAATGATATATACAGGAAGAAATGGAGATAAATTCAGAGGGAAGTCAAAAAGATTACACACTTCATAAGAGCAAGAACAAGAATTTGGACAAAAGTCTTAATTCCAATCAACCATATTATCAACCGTGTGATACTAAACAATCTCCCAGAAAAGAGAATTACTTATAGAGATCATAACTATGATTTTGAGTTCACACGTTAAAAACCTGAGCAAACTGACCAGTCACCAAGAAAAACAATCATATTCATAATAAAAATACCAGAGTTATTTGTTTGGATGTGCGTACTTTCTGGTTGTCTTTGTCATTTGGTTTTCTATGTACCTACAACTGTGTATAGAATCTAGAAACTATCTCTTTCTTCATCAATTAATTTCTTTCTGATTGGCAGACTCAGAAATGTGTCAGGGCTCTGATGTCTCCAGACAAATGGGACTAAAACTCTTTTGGGGGTAAGGGACAAAGGTCCCAACTTGGAATAAGTTCTTTACATGTTACAAAATGATGTAAAAGTAATTGACTTTAAAACAATCGACTGAATTAATTACTGAGACTAAATCAGAGACATCTTCAGTTTGGGGAAAAGAATTTCAGTCTAAGTTTCTTAGAGGCAGGTAACCTCTGATAACATTTTGCATTGATGGAAAAGTTAAATGCTTCTGTTTTGATTTGAATTCGTTCCATGAACAAAAGTTGAAGTCACTTTTCAAACTTATCGTATACATAGCTCATTCTTTTCGACCGAGCATGATTAGAAAGGGATAGGAAAGCTTGGGAAACAGATGTAAATCTATTAGTACAATAACTTAGGGTGATTGCTTTCTGTCATCAGGAACTAGAACATATGCAGAAAGGCAAGCAAGGTACTTAAGACTGTTTAAAGATGTTCCTTAGCCAATGTGAAATTATAGTCATATCTGAAACTGATTATTGCAGTTTACTATTTTGAGATTTTGTGGGATTATTAACTGACCGTTCTTGTGAGTCTAACTCCAGTTGTGGATAGTGGGAAAAGGCCATCTGAGTCACTGATCCATGATGCCAAAAAGCCTGTGAGATACCGGTATGAACTGAAAAAAGGTGTTCTCATGGGAAGGTTGGGAAAACGTCTGTTCAGCCTGAGTAGAGGTGGGATTCTCCTGACTTAATTTCCCCACTGACACCTGGCAGAATTTAATCCTGGCTAAATGCCAGTTGACAGTCTATTCCTGCTTGGAATTGACATGAAGTTAGGGAGATGTTGTTTCCCTGAAATGTCCCTACTCTTAGTGGCAATTTCCTATAATCAAAAGTTTTGTAAGCATAATACCAAATCTTTTTAATAATAGAATGCTGGTAGGGGAGCATCTGAGGTTAAGCCTAAAAATAAAGCTATTCGACTTAAGGTTTTAGACCAACAGGAATAAGTTAGGATCCTTTAATTCTGAGTAATACCATGGGAACATTTACATTGAGGGCGTGTGAGGTTAGCATATATAGTTATTATTGTTGTGTTACTTGGTTGATGTTAAAAGATAATATGGCTTGTATTCTATATTATAAATGCTTTAAAAGAAGCATCATATGACTAGAAGTTGGAATTGTTTTATGCCGTAATATGTACTGTGTTCAAAATGATTACTTATTGTATTTATGTATGTATTGGAGACTGTTATTAATTCCTTAGTGAAATTGCATCCTCCTGATGGGGAAAATGAGTACTAAATTAATGTAAAATGTAACAACTGGGTTCTAAAGTGAATTTCTTAAACATGACAATTGGTCAAAGTTCAAATTTATATTTTGTAAGAGTGATAGAAATGGTAATCTAAAATTGTATTAAGGTCAGTTTTGTAGGAGAGTGGAAAGCTGGATTTCCAGAAGAAGATAAAGGGAAAAAGATGATGGGATGCTGTGCTCAAGACGGCGTGAACGAGCATCCAGCACAGAAAACTGCATCAGATGATGCTCCTCCCTAGACTGCTATAGGAAATGGAATCCCTAAATGGAAATCCATTGATTTACCTTTTTATTTTGAATTTCTGTTATCTGTCCTTATGAAAGGGTACTGCCCCCTTAGAATTTATCAGTGCTTCAGTAAAATTTGCTCCATTCCCATGTTCATATAAAGGGGAGACCAATGAAGGGAATAATTCATAAGGGACAGAAAATGAGAAGGTATTTCTTGATTGGACTTAGGTAAGGAAACAAAATTTGAATAAAGAGAAAAGGGGGAATTTGTGGGAAACAGGGAAGTTCTGTTACCTCAGAGTCATGACCTAGCGTGATCAGATAAAGGTCAGAAACTACTCTGCAGACTTGATGAGGTATTTGAGAGAAAACCTGTCAGAGAAGAGGACATGAAGCCATGTGACAATGGACATTGACTCGGGGGATTCAAAATTCGGAAAACTTTATAAGAAGCTCCCACTTTTCTGAAAGTGTGGTAGTTTTCCTATAACCTTATTGGGGAGGCTACCATCTATTTAGGGGAAATTGATGTAAAGATTAATAACACCTTTCACTGATTTCACAGAAAATTTCACATTGTTCTTGGTTTAAGGTGAACACGTTTCTCACAGTCGGGGGCTTGTTAGATGGGCTCATTTCTCCCAATAACAAATTGAATCCAATAGAGAACTGCATATTTTTAACAAATTTTTGTGCAAAATATGACTCATGTCACCTGTCCTTTTTTGCCAGTGTAAATTTTAACAAACAGGCTCCAAAGCATGTTGTATATTTAAATTTCCATAAATTTACTTAATAAAGTGTAAGGAAGCTGTTATACTATCAATCATAACCATAGTGACACTCACTTATTTCTTTATATTTGTATAAAATGCAGTTTCCTCATTAAATTCTATGTCTTTTGATAGTCTGCAAAGAGATCCAAAATGCATGTAGAAGAGGAAAACCTTTCCATTATTTCAGATTAAGAAAAACATGCAGAAAGAGAACAGTTTTAACTGAAAACATACAGTGAATTGCTCTAAAACCACACAATTAATGTCATAATCAAAACAATACAATGACACTATGGTGAAGAGTTATTAAATTTTAAAAGCATCAAGATTCCTAAATTTACCATAGCAAGCAAATTAATCTTTCCATTTTATTCTGTATTCATTTGTGTATGGTTTTTTTTTGTTTGGTTTGTTTCTCTAACACCTTGTCATTCCTTGTCTTTGCCTACGTATATGTCTTTCTCTCTGTGTGTCTCTCTGTGTCTCTCTCTGTCTGTCTCTCTGTCTGTCTGTCTCTCTCCCCCCCGTCACTCACTGTCTCTCTCCCTCCCTTCCTCCCTCAATTTTCCAGCAAAAAAACAAGAATTGTTTTTGAAGAGGTAAATTGTAATGTTGTAGAAAGCATACGTGATTGAACTAGAAATATTTGTTGATTTCTCTCATTACTTAATTAACTACAAATTGTTCAACATCACTCTAGCAAAAGAAAGAAGCAATTTTTCTAGATGTTCAAATACAATCTCTTGAGTAGCTCTTATATTAGTTCATTTTGAGTGCAATGGAAAAATAAGAAAATGTGCATTTTTGTAGCACCTGTGGAATGAAAGAGGAGAGAAACATTGCTTACAAACTTAATTACTTCGTGACTTTATTCATTTAGGAAGTAGTTTTCTCAGTGCTGTAATGACATCTTTATTTCTCAGACTGTATATAAGAAGGTTAAACATTGGGGGTCATAGTGGTATAGAAAAGAGGAAACACTTTGATTCTGCTGAATGACCAGATTTGGGTTGGAAATACACAATACTTCCAGATCCATAGAATAAGCCCACAAACACGAGGTGGGAGAAGCAGGTGGAGAAGACTTTGGATCTCCCTGAGGTCGAAGACAATTTCAGAATGGTAGTTATGATTTTGACATATGATGCAAGTATCAACAGAAAAGGTGTTGGTATAAATAACAGAGCAACAACATGGACAGTGACTTCTATCTTATATGTGTCCCTACAGGCCAATTTGAATAAAGGTGGGGCTTCGCAGAATATGTGACTGATTTCGTTAGGACCACAAAAGTTCAGAGAGAAAATGTAGTATGTCTGCTCTACCAATATAGGGGACGCCAATCATCCAGGAAGCTATAACCAGTTGGCCACATACCTTGTGATTCATGATGAGAGGATAATAGAGAGGATTGCATATAGCCACATAATGATCATAAGCCATAACAACCAAGAGCAAGCACTCTGCAATTCCCAGAATAAAAAAGAAGCAGGTTTCTACAGCACAGGTTAGGAAAGAAATAGTTCTCTTTTGAGTCCAGAAATTTGCCAACATTCTGGGAAGACTGACTGATGTGTAACAGATTTCCAAAAAAGGATAAATTTCCAAGGGAAAAATACATAGGAGTTTGGAGACCTGAGTTCGTCTTGATTAAGAAAATAAGGAAGCTATTTCCTATCAATATACTTAGATAGATGACTAAGAAAATCGCAGAGAATTCCTTGGAGACTGGGAAGATCAGACCAGGAGAATGAATTCCATCCCAGCTGTGAGGTTGTCCCTTGCCATTGTGTCTTTCCTTGGCCTGTGAAGATAATAAATTGAAAATCAGCTGATCACTGTTTTTCTCTGTTTCTCAGTTTCTCTCTCAGTAAGAAGGGAAGTTTGAAATATATGATCTGACACCTTCCTTCCTGGATTTCATATAATATGTTTTAATGACCCTGCACAACATTCTCCGTTATATCCTTTAAGACCTTATCTATACTTTGAGGAAAAAGTCAAAATTATTCAAATAAGTGATTACAAAGTGATTCCTCTCTACCAAGAACCATGGATATTTGGGTGGAAACATGGAACCAGAGAAAAATGACTAATAAAATCTGTAAAATATTAATTGCATCAATTCCAACATGAATACCATCCTACCACATACCTAATTTTCTTTTAATAGTAATGCTGAGACAGCAGGAATTATAGTATCCACGTAAGATATGGCATATAACAAAAAAGGACATACTGTGAATTATCCCAACTAGTATATTCCTTTTTGCTTTGTACTTCTCAGCCTATCTACCTTTACCTTTACTTTCTCGCCCTTCCTCCATCCCCCCTCACATTATCAGAATCGTACCATATTTTTTCAAAGTCCACCTTGCTTCTTCCCATTCTTTTGAGCAAAATTGTCTTGCCATATATGCAGCTGGATAGCTGTGCACATTTTTCCCCTTTCTTAAATTACATTATTACAGAATCCACACCAGATATTTGTTACTTAGTAAATATCATCTACGTAATCTGTGTTCTTTACGGGATATATATTCTGTGCTTTGTGCTGTGTTCTAAGCTTTTTAAAGGTAGACATCATGCCTCATCCACTTTTGTCTCTCTTGAACTGTGTCTTATTCATAGCAACTTGTCAATAAAAATTTTTTAGGTGGAACAAATATCCTCTACGATATGACTTCAGGAACATGTGCTCACCTGGAATATTTACCTTACTGAGAGATACTTAAAAGGCTAGATTTAGAGATTTATTCAGCAGTGGTAACAATTATCTTGTTTTAAAATATTTTCGTTCATCAGGCTATAACCTCCTTTTACACTATTATATGAAATCTTGTTCAGCTCATTCTCATGGGAACATACACCTGATGTCTATTTATTGGAAGAATGAAACAACAAGTTGTTTAATCATAACATTTCATATGTTTCAACTTGAGCCTGAACTGGCCATGGCATAATTGTTCTGTGTAGGAGACAAGTGTAGTCAGCGAGTCTTAAGAGAGTGCTATGTCTTTGAAGTATGCCAAGAGGACTGATACCACTGATTGAAATACATAGACATGCTATGTTATGAATCTTAAAAAAAGGTGATTCTACCTTTCTTTTCAAAAAAATCTTCTGAACCAAAATATACTACCTCTGTAGCTAGCTTTGATTGTTTAAGGTGGAAACAAATCACAATGGAACAAATATTAACTCGAGATTCAGAAGATAGGTCCTAATCTCAACGTTCAATGTTGTTACTTAAGGTATAATTAACAGTTAACTTACTATTTCTTTTTCTCATTTCCTTCTTCTCTACTTTCGGGGGTGACTTCATCCCTCAGGTCAGATTTAGAGCTTTGAGTCTAAATCAACTAATACACCAATGACATTCCTGCCTTTGTGCATTTGGTAATATTCTTTATTTCTATGACAATGAGTAAGAAGTCAGTATACACTTAGGTGTTGGAAGAAGTTTACTGGTCTCGAATTCTCCCTCTGGCTTTATCACACAGGAATTGTGTAGCCAGGGTTAAAATATGTAGTTGTCTCAGCTTCATTTTGCTTTTCTGTGCTATTTGAATGGCACCAACACTGTCTGTTCCAAAAGATAACATCAAGGTTATTTCAGAAAGGTAGCCAAGATTGCAGAGAAAAGTGAGTGACTCCCCTAAGCACTCTCCAAAACCCTTCCACACACCTTTTAATAATGCCATAAAACAATTTCTGAAGCAACAGAACCCCTATTACGAAGAAGTGAAATAATTTTTAAGCCAAAGGGAATTTATATAAAGACGGAGGCACAAGTGTAAGTGAATATGAAGGAATGATACCTAAGAAAGAAATTAAGGGGTGAGAAACAGGAATGACCTGAAAGAAAGGGAAAGGAGGTAGAGCGGGGTAAATTATGGTCCACAAAAGAGGCAAGAAAAAGGTTTTGCAGTGTAGGGGAAAGAGGGATGTGGGGGAGGGGAGATGAGTGAACCTTATTCTCATCAGAATTGGTTCAGAGAAGGAATACCATGTATACTGATTTGGGTATAAAAATCTATCTTACCCTAGAGGAAAGTGGGAGGGGAGGAGGATATGAAAAGGGGGGTAGTCAGAACCAAAACATTTTTGAGGAGGGAGGGTGAAAGCAAAGAGAGAGAATAGTATAAGGGTGGGGAAATAGGATGGAGGAAAATACATTTAACAATCATGTGTAAAAAAAATTCTCAAGCAAATTTCTCTGAAAAAAATCTAAATTCCCAAAAACAGAGAGAATTGAGTCAAATTTATAGAAAAATAAGCCATTCTCCAATTGATAAATGATAGAAAATAGAAAGTTTTCAAATGAAGTATTCAAAGCTATCTATAGTCATGTGAAAAAAATGCTCTAAATCTCTATTGATTGGAGAAATGCAGATTAAAACAATTCTCAGATACTATCTTATAGCTCTTGGACAGGCTTAAAGGACAGAAAAGGAAAGGACAAATGATAGAGAAGAGTGAAAAAAATGAGACATGTGTAGTGTTGGTGATGTTTTGT
Source organism: Notamacropus eugenii (assembly GCF_028372415.1). Taxonomy (NCBI): domain Eukaryota; kingdom Metazoa; phylum Chordata; class Mammalia; order Diprotodontia; family Macropodidae; genus Notamacropus; species Notamacropus eugenii. The sequence continues at coordinate 1,858,283 of NC_092879.1, read as the reverse complement.
ACTGATTCACCCATTTTTTTAGATCAATTTAGAAATATGCCCTAAAAATTATAGTCATGCTTACCTTTTAACACGTACACACACACACACAGACACACACACACACACACAGACACGCACATAACTGTTATTTTGTCTATAGGATCCATAAGTGCATGAATATTTATAACAACTTTTTTCTGGTGGTGAAGAATTGGAAACTGAGGGAATGCCGATCAATTTACGGATAGCTGAATAAGTTGTGTTATGGGATTGTGAGGGAACATTATCTTACTATAAGAAGTGATGAGTAGGATGTTCTTAGAAAAAACCTGAAAAAACTTAGATGAGCTGATGCAAAATGTGATGTACTGTGTAAAAGGCAGCAGCAATCCTATCTGATTGTGAATGGCAGCTATTCTCAGCTGTACAATGATCCAGGACAACTCTAAAGGACTAATGATTAAAGGGATTAATGATTAAATGATTAATGATCCATCCCTACAGAAAGAATTGATGTTGTCTGAATATAGATTGAAACATTTTGTTTTACTTCATTTTTCTTCAGTATTTTTTTTTTTACTTTTGGTCTGTTTTAGTTCACAATATGACTAATATGGAAATGTTTTGCACCACTACGCATATAAAATCTATATTCAACTGCTTGCCTTCTGAATGAGGGCATGTGCAGAGGGAGGAACGAAGACAATTTGGACCTCAAAGTTTTAAAAATTAATATTAATATTGTTTTTGCATGAAACTGGGAAAATAAAATGCTAAATATAAAAAATAAAAGTAAAAATAAACTATTTAAATAAAATGATTGCTTTAGACAGCATAGCTAAAAGCATTTTTATATTGTAAAACAGCATAGATATTCCAGGCAGTATCAACATCATTACTGTCATATCATCATTAGATGGACTTCAGAAGAAATTATAAACTCAAACAATTATCATGTTATTGTTCCTTTATAATAGCGTATTTTTTTGTGACTACAGAAAGTAGTTTTTTGGGAAAGAGTTTTCATTTTTCTAAAGTACTTCATTGTTCCTAATATCTCCAAGATTCAGAAACAATAAAATATTTTTGTGTAACCTTGATATATAATCTATTTGGGTCTTATAACTCTAATAAATCATCAATAACCTAATGTTTAAATTTCTAGAGTTCTAGATTTAGTAAGTTGCACTCTTCTAATGACATTTTTTTTGCCTTTTCCAAAGATAAGTCTCCATAGTCAAGAATCAAAGCAAAAAAAATTTGAAAAATTCAGAAATCTCAATTTTCTATTATCATGAAAAATTTCTAAACATTATTCTTATTTCTTACAAATCTAGTAAGGACTTACCAGCTGCATATTTAATATATACACATATCTATGTGGGTGTTTATTGTATTTTGATTTAATTGAGTTGAATCCAAGACTATTTCTTTGAAATGGTGGACTGAGATAGTAACCTGAAAATTCTATCTTAGAGCCATTAAAAGAGTGGTGCAGGGGATGATCCAAGATGGTGGAGCAGAAAGACACACATATGCTAGCTCCGAACCCACAGCCCATAAAACATCTCTAAAGAAGAACTCCCAACAAATTCTGGAGCAGCAGAAGCCACAGAACAACGGAGTGGAGGAGATTTCTGTTCCAGAGAGCCCTGGGAAACTGACCCAAAAGGTCCGTTGCGCACCAGACCCAGAGCAGAGCCCAGCCCTGCCTTGGCCACGTGGCACCAAGAGGAGTGGATTCGAGCAGGCTTCAGGGACAGAATCTCCAGTGGCCGCGCAAGTCCCTCCATCCACAGCTGACAAGGGTTGGTGAGAGGGCCTCTTTGGCTGGTCGAGAGGGGAGTGGAGTCTCCCCATAACTCAGGCCCCCTCGGGAGGCAGCAGCGGGGGTGGCAGCAGACAGGGGCTCCAAAAGCAGTCAGAGGCCCGCATCCATTATTGAAGGTCTCCCCATAAAACCCCTGAGGGAACTGAGCCCCAAGCGGTGGTCCTGCCCCCACCTGAGCACCTGAACTTAATCTCACACTGAGTAGCAGCCCTGCCCCCGCCCAAAGTCCTGAGGCTGGGAAGCAGCATTTGAATCTCAGACCCCAAGTGCTGGCTGGGCGGATCTAGAGGCAAGGTGGATGTGGACAGGACCCTCAGAAGTCAAGTCACTGGCTGGGAAAATGCCCAGAAAAGGGAAAAAAAATAAGACTATAGAAGGTTACTTTCTTGGTGAACAGATAATTCCTCCCTTCCTTTCTGATGAGGAAGAACAATGCTTACCATCAGGGAAAAACACAGAAGTCAAGGCTTCTGTATCGCACACATCCCAAATAAATATACCATGGGCTCAGTCCATGGAAGAGCTCAAAAAGGATTTTGAAAATCAAGTAAGAGAGGTGGAGGGAAAACTGGGAAGATAAATGAGAGAGACGAAAGAAAAGCATGAGAAGCAGGTCAACACCTTGCTAAAGGAGACCCAAAAAAATGCTGAAGAAAAACACCTTGAAAAATAGGCTAACTCAACTGGCAAAAGAGGTTCAAAAAGCCAATGAGGAGAAGAATGCTTTCAAAAGCAGAATTAACCAAATGGAAAAGAAGGTTCAAAAGCTCACTGAAGAAAAGAGTTCTTTTAAAATTAGATGGAGCAGATGGAGGCCAATGACTTTATGAGAAACCAAGAAATCACAAAACAAAACCAAAAGAATGAAAAAATGAAAGATAATTTGAAATATCTCATTGGAAAAACAACTGATCTGGAAAATAGATCCAGGAGAGATAATTTAAAAATTATGGGACTACCTGAAAGCCATGATCAAAAAAAGAGCCTAGACATCATCTTTCATGAAATTTTCAAGGAAAACGGCCCTGATATTCTAGAACCAGAGGGCAAAATAAGTATTCTGGGAATCGACAGATCACCGCCTGAAAGGGATCCAAAAAAAGAAACTCCTAGGAATATTGTAGCCAAATTCCAGAGTTCCCTGGTCAAGGAGAAAATATTGCAAGCAGCTAGAAAGAAAAAATTCAAGTATTGTGGAAATACAATCAGGATAACACAAGATCTAGCACCTTCTACATTAAGGGATCGAAGGGTGTGGAATAGGATATTCCAGAAGTCAAAGGAACTAGGACTAAAACCAAGAATCACCTACCCAGCAAAACTGAGTATAATACTTCAGGGGAAAAAATGGTCTTTCAATGAAATGGAGGATTTTCAGGTTTTCTTGATGAAAAGACCAGAGCTGAAAAGAAAATTTGACTTGCAAACACAAGAATGAAGAGAAGCATGAAAAGGTGAACAGCAAAGAGAAGTCATAAGGGACTTATAAAAGTTGAACTGTTTACATTCCTACATGGAAAGAAAATATTTGTAACCCTTGAAACTTTTCAGTATCTGGGTAGTAGGTGGGATTACACACACACATACACACACACACACACACACAGCGAGAGACAGAGAGCACAGAGTGAATTGAATAGGATGGGATCATATCTTTAAAAAATGAAATTAAGTGGTGAGAGAGATATATTGGGATGAGAAAGGGAGAAATGGAATGGGGCAAATTATCTCTCATAAAAGAGGCAAACAAAAGACTTTTTAGTGGAGGGTAAAAGAAGGGAGGTGAGAGAAAAACGTGAAGTTTACTCTCATCACATTCCACTAAAGGAAGGAATGAAATGCACACTCATTTTGGTGTGAAAACCTATCTTACAATACAGGAAAGTGGGGGAGAAGGGGATAAGCAGGGTGGGGGGGGAGAATGGAAGGGAGGGCAGTGGGAGGAGGGAGCAATTTGAAGTCAACACTCTTGGGGAGGGAAAGGATCAAAAGAGAAAATAGAAGCAATGGGGGGCAGGATGGGATGGAGGGAAATATATTTAGTCTTATACAACACGTCTATTACGAAAGTCATTTGCAAAACTGCACAGATATGGCCTATATTGAATTGCTTGCCTTCCAAAAGGAATGAGTGGGGAGGGAGAGATGAAGAGAAGTTGTAACTCAAAGTTTTAGGAACAACTGTCGAGTACTATTCTTGCTACTAGGAAATAAAAAATACAAGTAAAGGGGTATAGAAAGTTATCTGGCCCTACAGGACAAGCGAAGGGAGGGATGATAGAAGAGAGGGCAGATTCGTGATAGGAGCAATTAGAATTCTCGGTGTTTTGGGGTGGGGAAGGGGACAAAAGGGGAGAAAATTTGGAACCCAAAATTTTGTGAAAATGAATGTGAAAAGTGAAATAAATTAATCAAAAAAATTTAAAAAGAGAAAAATAAATAAATAAATAAACTAAAAAAAAAAAAAAGTGGTGCAACATTTTCCTTTCCAGTTTCCAAAAAGAATCTTTCAACTTTTTCATCGAGTTCTTGTAAAGAATTTCAAATACTTTAACATTAAATCAACTGATTGAATAGAAGTATTAAATAAACGTATAAACTATCTAAGAATAAAAAATTACTTTTTGATGTGGTAGTGGTTGGGATGATTAATGATGGAAGAGAAAAATATGAAGCACAGTTCATATCTATTGACTCAGGGGAGATCATGATAACAGGTAATATTTTCGATTCATATCTTCACAGAATCTATTATTCCCTCGATAATTTCTTTCCTGGATCAGAAAATCAAAGTTATCAAAAAGATCATAGATAAATCATCCTTCAGATCCCGTTCAGACCAAAGAACTTGAACATGAGATAGTAAAAGAGTTAACACTTACTTTACTTAGATGAAATTAAGTCATATTATTCAACTTTTTCCTTCTTTAAAGATTATACTAAAGACAATAGAGGAATATAATAACTTACATTCCTAGGGTACTTCAATATTTACAAAACTATGTACTTTTTTTAAACAACACTATAATCTAGGTAGGATAGAGAAATTTTCTAAAATTCCATTATAGAGATGGAGCGACTTAGACTCAACCAGTGTCAATTACCTAGAAAAAAATTCCGAAACTATTCTATTCTAGACTCAGGATTTGAAAGCGACGTTCTCATGACTGCAAGTTCAACACTCTTCACAAGGCCGTGATTCATCTCCCTTAATTATTCCAACAAACCTAAAAACACCAAGAAACCCCACGTAGAAGATCCAACTCCCTTTTAAAAATTATCTTCTCGTTGAAGTTAATGCTTTTTTTTTTTTTAGAAAAAATGATTCCTGCCCTTCTCAGTTCTCTTAGGATCATTCCTTTCCCATGACATGCATTAATCTGTAATGAGAGAGAAGGTCTTCTGACTCAAAGTGCAATCATCTAAACAACGCTCAATGAGGATAAATCCTTATCCGTGAGTCAAGGGATTATATTGACTATATATGTATACATATATATATATATGTATACATATATATATATACATATATATGTATATATGTATACATATATATATATATCAGTTTAGTCAAGACAGTATACAGTGACTATATATCACCTTAGATCTGTTGATATCTAAATAGCTGATTATTATAAGGTTACTTCTTTTCCTCACATTATTTTCTTCCTTTGCAAAATAGAAATGATGTCACTTTACATTTTTCTTGTCATAGTGTTACAGTGAGAAAAGCAGTTAGCAAGGAGTGATTATTTTAGCCATTTTCATTATTAAAGTTGAGAGAATTAATCAATTATTTTATTATTTTTTAACTAATATAATACTAGGAAAAATACAACCCCAAATATCCTAGACTAAACATTCTTCTCTGTAGCTTCCTACTCTAAAATTAAACTTTTGCCGTAATTATCTTAGAGCTTGGCAAGGCACATTAGAGTATGTGGAAGAATAGGGGAAGTGCTAGGACCACCTTCTTTTGAATCAGAGGATATGGGCCTGAATCTCAGATCTGTTTCTTTCCTGGGTGGCTGTCAGTAAGATATTTCTATTCTCTGTCCCCCAATTTATTTCAAAGGGGGAGATCAGAGTAAATGATCTCCAAAGTCCTTCACCAAGACTAGAAGATGGCTACTCACAGCACTTGGATGGGCAATGCATCATCAACTAAGCAAGATAAAGAAACCCTGGAACTTATAATTTAACCTATCAATGTGCCTTCAAATGCTCTGACCTTTCTATTTGCCTTTTGACATCTGACCAATTAATATACCCTAAGGTATCCTGGACTCTGTCACTCTGCTACTGGAGGGGGGGGGGGGGAGAGAGAGAGAGAGAGAGAGAGAGAGAGAGAGAGAGAGAGAGAGAGAGAGAGAGAGAGAGAGAGAGAGAGAGAGAGAGAGAGAGAGATTTTATTCTTTTCGTTAGGAGAGAGACAGAGAGAAATAGATAAAGAAGACAGCAAATAGATGTTAATGTCTGGAGAATTGAAATCCTTTACAGGTAATCTATAAGATCTCGATTCTAGGATTATGACCTATTTCCTAATGTATTATACTTTCCCTGTTTCTGTTTATGCAATCTATAGTATAGTTCAGTACAGAGTTTATGTCTTCGTGTTCCTAAATGTACATACCAAATTCAGGTTTATTTCTTCATGTACCTGCAAGTACATATCCTGTAATGCTTTTCCTTTTCTGATTTCTATATTTTCAAATATGTATGCAACATTTCATCAGTTCTGCTTCTTTTGAGTAAGGCATGCCTATTCATAGCGGGTCATCACTAGTCATCTTGACTTGTCTTGCTACTGGACTCCATTAACTCTGGAGGAGGGAGTGAGGCTGAGGATATTTCACAACTTTGCCATACTTAAATTCAATTTATTTTCAAGTCAAGATATCACCCTCCTGATGTCATTTGGTCCTCTTTGAGAACTAAGAATGAACAAAAAAAGTATTCATAGAATCATGGTCAAATATGGGTTTCAGTTCACTAAGTGTCTGACTTAACAAGAGAACATCTTTTATACTTTTCATCAGGACTAAAGTTGTTCTTGTTTAATACCTACACTTTTCGATACTGTATGTGCACTATATATGACCACTACAAATAAATACAGTGTATACATCAGCATAAGTGCATATGATATTTTCATGCCTAAACATATCTGTAGCATAATATATAGAATATAAATGTGTATAAGAAACATATTTACTATGCTGTATATAGGGTGATATGTATATATATGCATATATATAAATATATAAATACATATAATGTTACATGTGCGTGCTATAGTTATATATACATATATACACACATATGTATATAAAACAAATATTCACACAAATGTTTTCATATATAGACAACTCATATGTACATATATTATCACATGCAGTTTTAAAATAGAATATGTTAAACTTTTTATACTCTATTGTGCATATGGTATATTATATATTATGAATCTCTGTGCATATATGTGTGCATACAAAATTACTTTAGGCATATGTGATTATATAGAGGTTATAATAGTAAATTCAGCTACCTAGATACAGATGTACTATGTGTAGTATGTCTCGTACATGTGTATATGTACACATACCTGCACAGATACGTAAATGCATAGAGAGGTGTATGTGTATTTATATGTACATATGTGTGTATATACACATTGTATATAATATATAGTACATTAAATTGTAGTATACACGATATACTGTATATAACACACATTACAGGTACTCTTTATATGATTGCATGCAAATATATTATTTATGTTTGTGCTCATATTTAAGCACAGATACACATAATGCATGTTCACAGTTCTATCTGCATTTAGATATGCATTCTTTTTGATACATATGTATATATATGCACATATCTATATCTATCTATTTCTCTGCATATTTGGATCAGCTAGGTGACACAGTGGATAGAGCATTGAACCTAGAGATGGGAAGTTCAAATATGACCTCAGACACCTATTAACTGTATCATCCTGGGCAAGTCATTTAAACCCCATTGGCTTCATAATCTTATGTGTAAAATGCAGCCACACTGGAGAAAAAAAACATCAAACTACTCCAGCATCTTTGCCAAGAAATCCCATTAGACATGTCAATGACGTCACAAAGAGTCAGACACAATTGAATAAGGAAACAGCAATATGTATATAGTTCTGTGTATAAAAGTATGTGTGTACACACACATATACGCACATAACGGCACACATATATGAATTCACATGTATGTACACCCATAAAGCTATGCACCTAGAATCCACTTCTTCATACGTACATATATGTATGTGTATACATATGCATATGTAATTACACGCATTTATTTCATTTATTTATTCAGTTGAATCAAATCTAACTCTCTGTGACCCCATTTTAGTTTTCCTGGCAGAGATACTGGGGTGATTTGCCATTCCCTCTCCAGCTCATTTTACAGATAGGGAGACAGAGGGCTGACTCCTTTTAATGACTTGCCCAGGGTCATTCAGCTAGTGTCTGAAGTTACGTTTGAACTCTGGAAGATGAGTCTTTCTGACTTCAGGCTTGGCACTCTATCCTCGGCACCACCTGATTGCCTCTATACACACAAACCCTATGTGCGCATAATTATATATCCATATACATATGTTGTGAATACATACATATATGTGCCTGCATTTACATACATATATGCATATATAGATAAATGTATATGTTTATTAAAAAACAAAAGAACATAAAATGGCGTGAGAATCAAAGTACCCTCTTGCTACTATGATGATGGGATATGAAATTTTGGAAAAAACTTCCAGGTTCCTTATTTGACCTTAGCAAATGTGTCTCACCATCGCTATTTTTCAATCTGTAACTCTCTCTATTGCTAGAGAAATACATACATATTTGTGGAGGGAGAGAGAGAGAGAGAGAGAGAGAGAGAGAGAGAGAGAGAGAGAGAGAGAGAGAGAGAGAGAGAGAGAGGAATTATATTCAAAACAACCTGATAGCACTATTTTGCCTATAATCTCAGAAATCTTGATCCACTTCAAAAATGAAAGCTGAGATAGCATTTATTCTGATTACATCCTTACATCGAACAAAGCTAGGAAGAGTAGTTGAAGTGCTGGAGGAGTCAGATCATCTTATCTTCTGGTTCAAAATGAGAGAATTTACAATGGCCTAACAAATAGTGAGTTAAATAAGCAGATCCAACAGGAAAAGCAGAAGACCTATTCCGAGTAGAATCTGAGTCAATAATAAAATATTAGACATATATTTATAATTTGTGCTTTGTTTTAAAAATGTACAATACTTGTGATTTTTTGAGGTGTAACAGGGTAGTTTAAGAAAATGAGATAGAGAAATATCTGAACAGTTTTTGTTGTCTTCAAATTCATTGTCAATAGAGAAATTGAAAGCTTTCACTGCATAAAAATTACCATAGGATTCAGAATTAGAGATTTAAGAAATTGGAATGGCTAAAATATAGATGACTGAAAGGATGAATGACAGTTGTTTTCATGAATATGGTTTTATACATTAGGGAGGCTTATAGAAGATTTAACATGACCCTAGAACTCATTATTGATAGAGAAAGGGTTGGGATTAGAGATAAACAACTTTAAGCTTGATATAAGAAAGAAATCTCATAACAAAAAGAGCTATTCAAAGGGAAATGGATTACTTTGATTTACCCTTGACTATGGACCTCCCCAGCAACAAGTAACTGAAAGTGTTTCAGTAAAACATTTGTTAATAAAGGGACTTTCATCACCACTGGAGGAGCTTTCTTTTCCAGAAAGAATCATAATAGACTCCAAAGCATCTTATAAATTTAACATTCCATGGCTTTATACAATAAAAGTGAAGAAAGTTATGCTACCAATCATACTCAGAGAGCCATTCATTCTTATTTCTAGATGTTTGTATAAAACATTGTCTCATTTTATGCTATATCTTCTGAGTTTTATGAACTGCAAAGAGATCCAGAATGCCCTTTTAGGAGGAATACCTTTCCATTATTTCAGAATATTTCAAATGATGTGAAAAGAGAACCTTTGAAAATAAAGGAATAGAGTGATTTCCTCTAAAAGATAATAGTTAGGCTAATAGCACAATGTACTGGCA